>NC_037351.1:29419318-30072045 GCF_002263795.3 Bos taurus | reverse complement strand
TATGTAGAAGAAAATCTCTTCCATGTTCACAGGATTTACTCACAAGGAGAAGAGCATGATGGATTGCTCAAGAGAGGGCCAGCCTCAGTGGAAAACCATGGACAAAGCCTAAGCTGGTCCTGTGTTTCCTAACACCTATTTCTTTTTTCCATTTTGGAAATAAAGACCCTGTGACCCGTCACTTCTTCCTTCAGCAGTCTTCTAATATTCTCAGTGTTTTTAGACTCTTCCCACCCTAATCAGTGTACACAAGATGGCCAATTGGAGTTCTACTCAGGTCTCTTAAATCAGTGGCCCCGAGATTAAAACCCAGTGCTTTTGTACTTAACATCTTCTGGGTTTGATCCTGGGTTTTGCTTCTAATTTTGACCGTTAATCCTTCTTATCACTGAATGCTTCAATCAAATTGGACAATCCATTAGCCCTCAGACTATTTTCCATTTTTCTTACCTCTGCATCCCTTCTGCTGATGTTACCCCTGGTGGGAACACCTCTCCCCATTTCTGTCTCTGAACATTCTTCCATTTCAGGGCACTGTTCAAATGTCACCAGTTCCAAGAAAAAGTTTCTGTTCTCACAAATGAAGACAAACTCTAAGTGTCTCTTGTGCTTGGTTTGTATCTCTTTTAGGACATGTATGATTTTTATTCCTTCAGTAAATATTAATTAAATATCTAGAAGTGCTAAACACTATGGTACATGGAAAGTCAAATATGAACATATGTAACCTCCTCACGTTAGTTAAGGATATGCTGGTTGCTCCTCTGGGAAACAGACCCCCAAAGCTTAGTGATTTAACATGACAGTCCAACCTGGTGCTACTGGTTGAGTGGAGGCTCTTCTGTCTCTGGTGATTTAAGGACTTTGTTAGTTTTGTCTGTTGACTTTTATCTATTTTCTCTATTATCTGTAATATACACAATAAGTTAGTTGCATTACAAATTAGCCCCCAAACTGTTGGCTTAAGAAAATATTTACTATTTCACAAATGCTGTAGGTCAGGCATTTAGGAGAAGTTTAGCTGAGTAGTTCAGACTTCGGGGTTTCTCATGAGCTTATAGTCAAGCTGTTGTCTGGGGCTGCAGTCACCTGAAGGCTTGACTGGGGCTGGTGGATCCATTTCCAATGACTCATTCATCATCCTCACCAACTGCCCATTGAGTGTACTTATGGCTACAGACTCCAGTAGTCCTGCCTGGTAATCCCATGGACAGAGGAGCCTGGCAGGCTACAGTCCATGGGGTTGCAAAGAATCAGACATAGCTTAGTGACTAAACAACAACAACAATGGCCTGATAGCTGGCTTCCCCCAGAGAAAGAAACCCCAGAGAACACAAGAAAGAGTCTGATTCGATTCCAGAAGTGAGTCCCTAAGTTCAGCTCACCCTCAAGGGGGTGAGAACCAGGCTCTGACTTTCAAGGCAAGGGTATAAAGAACCTATGGACCTATTTTTCTCTTTTGCACTAAGGGCTTGTGGGATCTTAGTTCCCTGGTCAGGGATAGAACCCGGGCTCTTGACAATGAAAGCGTGGAGTCATAACCACTGGTGTGTGTGTGCGTGCTCAGTTGCTTCAGTCGTGTCCAATTTTTGTGACCCTATGGGCCATAGCCTTCCAGGCTTCTCTGTTCGTTGGATTCTCCAGGCAAGAATACTGGAGTGGGTTTCCATTTCCTCCTCCAGGGGATCTTCCTGACCTAGGGATCGAACCTGCATTTCCTGTGTCTCTTGCATTGGCAAGCAGATTCTTCACCACTGAGCCACCAGGGAAGCCCCCATAACCACTGGACCACCAGGGAATTCCCTGTGGACCAGAGCATGGGACCCATGCTCCTTCAATTCTGTGGGGCTCTGTCATCTCCTAGAGCCTAGATCCTTCAGCTTCCAGCAGATGGAAGTTGAAAGCATGGAGAAGGCACTCCAGCTTCTTAAAAGCACTGATCTGATAGTGACACATATGATGACTATTCTCCTTTAAGTGGGGAGTAGTACATGGCCACCTCTGGATTCAAGGCTGACTGAAAAATGCCATCTGGGCTGGGCAATCATTTCCCAGTGACAGCCCTCTGTACCTGCCACCCTTCCCAAATGTTAGCTTCTTCCAGGCAGGAACTGTCTTGTCCTTTGTGTTCCTTATTATACAAATAGCACAGACCTTGTGTGGAAGAGGTGCTCTTTAAATATTTCATGAACAAATGAATCCATGAAGGATGGGATGGTAGCATTATTTTTCTGTATATTTCAAAAGGTAAACCTAGGCTACCTTCTGTCTGGAATCCACATCAACTCTGCTACTTAAATCCTCTTTACAGCTGAGCTGTGGCATATGTGTCTACGTTCAGAACTATGTAGGCATCATGGTTCTCTTGTTATTTCTTATGAATTATTTATCTTCCCTCCTCTGAACTTTCTTCAAATGGCACATTGCAAAGGACTAGTTCTTTACTAAAGAATATTATATAAAGGCAAGAATGTTCAAAGCTTCTCTGCATCACTACACAAACAATTCAAGTAAGATGCTGCCAGATACTGAAGAGATGGGATCACAGGGTAGCAGAGATAAGAAATAAATTGTCATAGCAACCAGAAGACCTGAGTTGGGAGGACTGTACTTCAACTTAAAAGGTAGTTCTAAGAGCTTAAATATACACAAAGAAATGGCTAATTGCATAAAGATGTCATTCAAATACAGAAGAATCTATTTAAACTTTTCTGAGTGAATATAATTTGGAAACATAATGTGGGAAAGTATCAAATAAGAGCATGAATGAGCCTTCACCATAATGTTTAATAAGAACAATAATTTATGATAATTGTTGAATTCTATTTATTTACCAAAAAATAAGATATTGTTCATTTGGGAATTACAATGATGTTGCATGGTTGGTGTAGAAAAATTGAGGTGGGAGGCAGGCTCAAGAGGAAGGGCATATATATATGTATACATATGGTTGATTTACTTTGCTATACAGCAGAAACTAACACAACATTGTAAAGCAATTATAGAAAAAAGAAAATTTTAAAAATGCAGAAAACAAGAAAGGGGATGAAAAAATCACCCTACCACTCCGAGTAATTTTAAAAATATGTTTAATGTATATATAAATATGTACAAGCATGCTATGTCGCTTCAGTTCAGTTCAGTTCAGTCGCTCAGTCGTGTCTGACTCTTTGCGACCCCATGAATTGCAGCACGCCAGGCCTCCCTGTCCATCACCAACTCCCGGAGTTTACTCAAACTCACATCCATCGAGTCAGTGATGCCATCCAGCCATCTCATCCTCTGTCGTCCCCTTTTCCTCCTGCCCCCAATCCCTCCCAGCATCAGAGTCTTTTCCAATGAGTCCACTCTTCGCATGAGGTGGCCAAAGTACTGGAGTTTCAGCTTTAGCATCATTCCTTCCAAAGAACACCCAGGGCTGATCTCCTTCCGAATGGACTGGTTGGATCTCCTTGCAGTCCAACGGACTCTCAAAAGTCTTCTCCAACACCACAGTTCCAAAGCATCAATTCTTCGGCGCTCAGCCTTCTTCACAGTCCAACTCTCACATCCATACATGACCACTGGAAAAACCATAGCCTTGACTAGACGGACCTTTGTTGGCAAAGTAATGTCTCTGCTTTTGAATATGCTATCTAGGTTGGACATAACTTTCCTTCCAAGGAGTAAGAGTCTTTTAATTTCATGGCTGCAATCACCATCTGCAGTGATTTTGGAGCCCCCCAAAATAAAGTCTTACACTGCTTCCACTATTTCCCCATCTATTTCCCATGAAGTGATGGGACCGGATGCCATGATCTTCATTTTCTGAATGTTGAGTTTTAAGCCAACTTTTTCACTCTCCTCTTTCACTTTCATCAAGAGGCTTTTGAGTTCCTCTTCACTTTCTGCCATAAGGGTGGTGTCATCTGCGTATCTGAGGTTATTGATTATTTTTCCCGGCAATCTTGATTCCAGCTTGTGCTTCTTCCAGCCCAGCATTTCTCATGATGTACTCGGCATATAAGTTAAATAGGCAGGGTGACAGTATACAGCCTTGACGTACTCCTTTTCCTATTTGGAACCAGTCTGTTGTTCCATGTCCAGTTCTAACTGTTGCTTCCTGACCTGCATATAGATTTCTCAAGAGGCAAGTCAGGTGGTGTGGTATTCCCATCTCTTTCAGAATTTTCCACAGTTTATTGTGATCCACACAGTCAAAGGCTTTGGCATAGTCAGTAAAGCAGAAATGTTGCTTCAGTTGTGTCCAGTTCTTTGCAACCCGATGGACTGTAGCCCACCAGGTTCTTCTGTCCCTGGGATTCTCCAGGCAAGAATTCTGGAGTGGGTTGTCATGCCCTCCTCCACAGGACCTTCCTGACCCAGGGATGGAACTCGTGTCTCTTATGTCTCCTGCATTGGCAGGCAGGTTCTTTACCACTAGAGCCACCTGGGAAGCCCATGTATATATATATCTATATATCTGTTTCAATCATATGTATATTAAAAATTGAGATTATATATTTTTCATTTAGTACTTTGATTTTACTTACATTATCTCATAACATTTCCCCATTTCTTTCATATTCTTTAAAACATTTAGAATTACTGCATAATGTTTCATAATTTAGATATATCATAATTTTATCTAACTATTGCTATAATGTTTGACATCTCAATTATTTCCATACTTTTGGTATCATAAATAATTCTATAACTAACGTTGTGGTGTAAGCAATATTTGTCACAGAGTGGATGTTGGATAAGGGTTTGATGAATAAACTACAAGATACAAATCTTTTGGCACATTTCTGATAACTGATATTATGTTCCTAAAAAAGTGAATTATTATCAATTATCTAGAAGATTCGGAGAAGGCAATGGCACCCCAGTCCAGTACTCTTGCCTGGAGAATCCCATGGATGGAGGAGACTGGTGGGCTGCAGTCCATGGGGTCACTAAGAGTCGGACACGACTGAGCGACTTCACTTTCACTTTTCACTTTCATGCATTGGAGAAGGAAATGGTAACCCTCTCCAGTGTTCTTGCCTGGAGAATCCCAGGGACGGTGGAGCCTGGCGGGCTGCTGTCTATGGGTTCGCACAAAGTCGGACATGACTGAAGCAACTTAGCAGCAGCAGAAGATTTATTAAGCTTCATTTTGACTATTTGGAATAAACTTAGCTTCTAATACTTGTGTTGTAGACTCTCCTATGTGTATAAGTAATAGTTTGCAAAACATAGGTGAGGGAGCTGGAACCATCCCGGGTACAGAGTCTGATCGGTCAGAGGCATCTGCTGGTGTCTGGTGTCTTTTCTTACTGCCCACAGGAAAGTCTTCCATGTGTGGGGGGCTTCAGATTTGATCAGGTTGTGATCCGCACAACCATCCTACAAGGCCAGCAGGCCAATCTCCCCCCACCCCCACCCCACCCCCAGCCCATTTTGCAGCAAAGGAAAGGAGACTCAGTTTGTGAGTTAAAATTCAGCCCAAGGATCTGAAGCTCATCTGGTCTCTTGTTTCTAGAACACACGCCAAAGACCCAAGACCCTTATGTATTGGCTCCTGTTTCTCAAGACAGTCCTCCAAAAATAAATTGGACCAGCATAGAAGGCTAATCTTTTAATTTTATTTTTAAAGGTTTTTTTTAATGTGGACTGCTTTTTAAAGTCTGTATTGAATTTGTTACAATGTCGTTTCTGTTTTATGTTTTTTGGCCACTAGGCAGGAGGCATGTAGGCTCTTAGCTCCCAGACCAGGGATCGAACCTGCGCCCCCTGCACTGGAAGACTAAGTCTTAACCACTAGACCACCAGGGAAGTCCCAGATCTTTTAAATTGTGTGGCCTGTTTCTCATTATTAGGAGTCTTGAGGGACTTGCTATTATGATTATTAACATGTAAGGCTTTTCTTATGACAGTAGAAGTTGTAGCTTTTTCAGTTTTCATCCTCAAACTCTGGAAATGACTGTGACACCTGGTTTCCTTTTGCTATAAGGATGAGAGGGAGAAATAGGCATATAGCAAACAATTCAAAAAAAATCCTTTTTAAAGGCTTCGGCTTAATAGAAAATAGAGCAAAATTTCACAAAACTATTATGGAGGCAGGTTAGCATAATGAGGTCTCAGTGCCTGAAGGAATGCAGCCTTCCTCTGCCAGCCACGTGGCAACCTCAGAGCGGTAGGGAGGCGGGGGAGACTTGTGACCACTCCCAGGTTCATTTTAGGGGAAAACAGGCCGCTTTTGGACTTCCCCATTAGTAACACCTGATTGAACCCTCAGGTTAGGCTTAGAAGATGTCAAAAGTGTGTGTGAATTAGGCGTTTAAAATTAGGTGTCACCACTCTGACTGCACAGTAGAAATGTCTGGGGAGATTAGAAAAATGTATGGGTGTCTGGCCCCACCCTTGATAATTAAAATCAGCATCTCTCGGAGTAGGAGCAATTGTCAGTAGTTTGCGAAAGCTCTCATGTGATTTTGATGTGCAGCGGGGATTGAGATTCAGTATTTTAAACTTTGTGAGCATCTTCTCGAAGGGTAGAGGTGGATGGATAAGAAGATTCAACAGGTGGGCAGATGGGAGGTGAGTGGATGAGAACAGTTCCCCAAAAGTTTCTCTGAATTATTGGGGACAATGAATTTTAAGTATTTTAAAAATTGTGTTAACCCCTCCCTCTGCCTCATTACCTGCCATCACAGGGCCATCTTTTATATCAAGAGGATGGTGTGAGTCTCCATTGAAGATATTTAGGGGACCCTGGGGAAGTAACACAGGCCCCCTCCAAATTACTAACCTCCTCATCTAGACTTCAGACATCCCGTTAGACTGTTTCCCTTGAGGTGCCATTCTTCCCCTGCATTACAGAAAGCTTTTCTAGTGACTAAATTATAATGATTGGTTTACCAAGTACCAACCAAAAAGTTTTGAAATCTTAAAGTCAGACAATTAAGGGTTGAAAAGGCAAATATTTCCAAGCTAGACCTAGGCTTGGAAGCAACTGACAATTGAAATTCTCAAAAATGTCTTTATAAAATAATGTCACAAGTAAGTAGATTGCAAGTCTCATCACCTTTAAACCCAGCGCCATCCACATACAAAGCCTTCCTGAGCTCACGGAAGACACACCTTAGGCTCCAATGGTCTACATTTCACAATTGGAACGGCAAGAAAATAAGCTGTGACTTGAAAAGGTACATAGTGACTCCCTCCCCAGCCTCTGGATCTCAGCACTATGGGCTCAGCAGCCTAGCCTTCTTTGTTTCTGGAAAATGGGGAACAAATGTGACCTGGGCTGCAGCAGCTCCCACCCCTCCCCTGGCTTCCCCACCCTCTCCCCTCCTGGGCTTGTTCTCCATTGTTTTCAATCAGGGCATTATTTTTCTTAAATATCATTTCTCCCGTCTCTGGGGATATTGCATAGAAACTTACTAATGAGAGTCTTATGTGATGTCACCATGGCTCTTGCACGTGTTGGGTGATTTGCTTAGTTTATCAGACATCCAGAAGCTAACAAGTGACAGGCATGTGTGCGAGTATTTAGCATTTGCCAGCATGGCAAGAAATCTTCCAAAGTGCCAGGAGGAAAAGCCAGCTTGTGCCTCAGTTGCTCGATTTTAGCACCTCTTGACCTCATCATCTCACTGTTTTGAGGCACCTAACTTAGTGTCATTGCAATTGCTGTGAAAACAACTCTACAGGAAGTCACACCACGAAAAGGAACACACCAGGTGGCCCCTTCCACAGTGTTGCTGTGGTGATCCCTTAACTGAAAAAAAAAAAAAAAAAAAAAGCTTCACTACCCTGTTATTCATCCTCCATCCCCAGAAACTTTGAATTTTATACACACACACACCACACAGACACATCTGATATTAAAAAAAAAAAAAATCAGAGTTGTTGATGCAGAAATGACTTACTTTCAACACCTGCCAAGGGGTGGAGCTGCAGAACCACAGACCACGGTGGTACTGCGTGTTCTATCCCGTCAGGACTGCTTTCATCCAGGATCTAGGCTGCTGCTGCTGCTGCTGCTAAGTCGTGTCAGTCGTGTCCGAGTCTGTGTGACCCCATAGACGGCAGCCCACCAGGATCCCCCGTCTCTGGGATTCTCCAGGCAAGAACACTGGAGTGGGTTGCCATTTCCTTCTCCAATGCATGAAAGTGAGACGTGAAAGTGAAGTCGCTCAGTCGTGTCCGACTCTTTGTGACCCCATGGACTGCAGCCTACCAGGCTCCTCCATTCATGGGGTTCTCCAGGCAAGAGTGCTGGAGTGGGTTGCCACTGCCTTCTCCGAGGATCTAGGCAGATTCACCTCTTTCTTTTCAAATTGGAGTATAGTTGATTTACAATGTTTTGTTGGTTTCATGTGTACAGCACAGTGGTTCAGTTAAACATATATCTATACACACACACACACACATATATATATATACTTTTTCAAATTCTTTGCCCTTATCAGTTCAGTTTAGTCGCTCAGTCATGTCTGACTCTTTGTGACCCCATGGACTGCAGCACATCAGGCTTCCCTGTCCATCACCAATTCCCAGAGCTTACTCAGACTCATGTCCATTGAGTTGGTGATGCCATCCAACCATCTCATCCTCTGTCATCCCCTTCTCCTCCCGCCTTCAAAAATTTGTGCTTATAAGTTATTACAGAATATTGAGTATAATTCTTGGTGCTATATAGTAGGTCCTTATTGGTTATCTATTTTACATATAAATATATCTACTTTATTATAGATATATCTTTTTCCATCCCATCAGTACTGTGTTTATCCATGATCCCTTGTGGTTCAGATGATAAAAAATCTGCCTGCCAGGCAGGAGATCTGGGTTTGATCCCTGGGTTGGAAAGACCCCCTGGAGAAAGGAATGGCAACCCACTGCAGTATTCTTGCCTGGGAAATGGGGAAACAGTCCATGGGGTCGCAAAGAGTTGGACACAACTAACACTTTCACTTTTAAACAGATCTACCTTTTATCTCTTTTCCTTACTTAGTTTTAGGTTCTTAGCCTTTTTCTTTCCTGGTGCATTTACCCTGATTATAAATGGGTGTGAATCCCTTCACAATTCATCCCTGTGATAAGATCTGAGGGGGAACAGGTGCTTAAGGACTCAGCCCTCAGAGAATCCATCTTGTTAAGACAGGTACATGAAATGTAGAGAACTAAGTGGTTAGGGAAAACGGTGATGCAGAAATTGTGCATCAGTTTGTTCACTTTAACAAGTTTGGTTTTAAACTTTTGTGCAGGGTTGCTGCTGAGTTTAAAATACAGGGCTGATGGGGAAATTAAAGGTGTCTGGAAATTTAGCCTAAAATTCCTGGATTTGAAGGGACACAGGCAAGCCCAGACTTTTCTTGTTTTTGTTTACTAAGCATATAGCAATGTTACGTGCTTTTTAGCTGTCATCACATCTAGTTGGTCCTTAATCTGGATTTTAAAATTTAGAAGCATACTCAAGATCTTCACTACAGGGACCCCTCTGGTGGTCCAATGTTTAGGAGTCTGAGCTTCCACTGCTGGGGACTAGGGTTTGATCCTTGGTCATTGAACTGAGATCCTGTTGGCCAAAAAACCCAAACAAATAAAACCGAAAAATGATCTTTACTAGAGCCATAAAAAATGAAAGCAAGGGTAATCTTTGTAACTGTGATGAAGGTATTTATGCTCTTATTGCATTAAATTAAAGAAGCAACGTGAGATTTTTTTGTGTGATAAAATCAGAAGCAATTGGTGTCACCATTAGGTGGCGCACTCCAGCCACCGATTGCTTAGGCTTTATGGAAGCAAGCGGTGCCACCTAGGCGGAAATTCCTGGACCCTTCCACCTTTCCTTTAACCATTTAAGATTGCAAGAAGACAATCTGTGTGGAAACCGGCAGCAGGCATATTTTATGCTCCTCTGACACTTTTTGTTTTAACATTTGGCTTCTAGCTGCACCGACTGCTTCTCTTTGCCCCCACGCGGTTTCCAAGCCGGCTGCCTCCGCTGCCTTCGCTTTCCTTTCTGCTGCAGCAGCATTTGCACCGGCAACGGCACAGTGCATGTCAAACCTGCATTCAATTTGGATTGAAGTCTCTATTTTTTTTTTTTTTTTTTTGTATTTGCAACATTTGCAGTGGGTTGAGAGAATGAGTCTGATGGGAATTGAGTCTGGTGAAGAGAATGAGTCTGGTGAACAGTGTTCTAGCATCCCATCCCTGCCTGTCAACGTTAGGCAAAAATAGAAAAGAATAGTTAAAAGGAGAAATCATGGCAATTATTAGGAGTCTCAGCATCTGCTAATGGAACACTTTTCCTTTAATCATGTTCTATAATGTGCAACCTTTACTTTCCCGGGTCACACTGGCTTGAAGGACCAATTCCCCAGCGCAGTTAATAATAATCAGGGTGGAGATCACTGTCTTTGAGTTGCCTGCCTTCCTCCTGGAGGTTTCTGGTCACACTGGCTCCTTTCCTTGGCGGGCTTTTCTCTTCACCTGGCATTCTTTACTCCAGCGTCTCACTCAAAGTAGAGACTTTAAAAAAAATTGGAATATAATTGCTTTACAATGTTCTGTTAGTTTCTGCTGTACAACGAGGTGAATCAGCTGTGTGTATGCATATATCCCCTTTCCCTTGGCCCTCCCTCCCATACCCCTGCCGTGACTCTCTAGGTCATCACAGAGCACCGGAAGAGACTTCTCTGCTGCCAATAATCCGCCTGCTGCTCCTGTTTTTTTTTTTTTTAATTAATTAATTTATTTTTATTGAAGGGTAATTGCTTTATACTATTGCATTGGTTTCTGCCATACATCAGCATGTATCAGTCACACGTACATGTATGTTCCCTCCCTCTGGAACCTCCCTCCCACGTCCTGCCCCTTTCTACTCCTCTAGATTGTTCCAGAGCTCCAATTTGAGTTCCCTGAGTCATACAGCGAATTGCCACTGGCTATCTATTTTACATGTAGTAGTGTATATGCTGCTCTCTCCATTCATCCCACCCTCTCCTTCCACCCACCCACCTGTGTCCATAAGTCTCTTTTCTGTCTGCGTCTCCATTGAAAGTGAAAGTGTTAGTTGCTCAGTTGTGTCCGACTCTTTGTGGTCCCGTGGACTGTAGCCCATTAGGCTCCTCTGTCCATGGGATTCTCCTCTGTCCACGTAAGAATACCGGAGTGGGTTGCCATTTCCTCCTCCAGGGGATCTTCCCAATCCAGGGATTGAACCTGGGTTTCCTGCACTGCAGGCAGGTTTTTTACCATCTGACCCACTTGGGCAAGAAGCTGTTGCATCTCCATTGCTGCCTGCAAATTTAGGTTCATCAGTACCGTCTTTTTAGATTCCATCTCTATACATTAATATATTTGTTTTTCTGTTTCTGACTTACTTCACTCTGCTTCTGTTGTTTTTGTGGATCCGTCGCTTGTATCATTGAAGGTGCTTTTCCTGGGCTCCCAGAAGGTTGACCCTGGGCTTTCAGGATCTTATATCCCTCTTACTCTAGGAACTTGGAGCACATGCCCCAAGGCTGGATTGGAGAAGATTTATTTCAGTGGCAGCACCAATTATCAAACTCAGAAGTGTCCCTTGTCACCAGCAGGCAAAAATAAAGCCCTGGCTTCTTGAGTCATGACTTCTTCCTGTAGCCATATGGCCCAAGTTCAAGGATCTTAGGTAAGTTACTAAGCTCTCTCTGCCTCGCTTTCCTCAATTATAATATAATATTATAATAATATGGAGAAGGAAACGGCAACCCACTCCATTACTCTTGCCTGGAGAATCCTGTGGAGGAAGGAGTCTGGTAGGCTAGAGTCCATGGGGTCGCAAAGAGTCGGACACGACTGAGCGACTTCACTCACTCACTATTTATAATAATAATATAATAATTCCTCATTTAATTCCTCATAAATAATATAATTTCCTCACATAATAATATAAAAAAAGTTCATCACGGGATCAGCTTTTCAGTTGTTGTGAGGATTAAATGATTCAGTGCATGTGATGGCTCCTCTGTCCATTGGATTCTCCAGGCACGAATCCTGGAATGGGTTGCCATGTCCTCCTCCAGGGGATCTTCCCGACCCAATTTTACAGTGCCTCAGGAATTGACCCTGGGTCTCCTGCACTGCAGGTGGATTCTTTACCGCTGAGCCACTGGGGAAGCCTTGCAGCTCTAAATTTCCTTTGTTAAATCAATCTGAGTTGAGCTTTTGGTCACTTGCATCGTAAAAGTCTGTCTCTATTGTTATGATGCAACCTAGTGAAAACATTCCTATGATAGGAACACATCATGGTTTCTTAACATCAAATTGGAAAATTATTACTGTTTCATTGGTATTTGCTGCTGCTGCTGCCAAGTCGCTTCAGTCGTGTCCAACTCTGTGCGACCCCACAGACGGCAGCCCATCAGGCTCCCCCGTCCCTGGGATTCTCCAGGCAAGAATACTGGAGTGGGTTGCCATTTCCTTCTCCAATGCATGAAGGTGAAAAGTGAAAGTGAAGTCACTCAGTCCTGTCCGACTCTGGGGGACCCATGGACTGCAGCCTACCCGGCTCCTCTGTCCATGGGATTTTCCAGGCAAGAGTACTGGAGTGGGGTGCCATCACCCTCTCTGTCATTGGTATTTAGATGCCCTGGAATATCTAAACATTGTAAAGCTTTGTGTATTTACATATGACCTCTCTTGATATGCAAATCTAGAGAGGAGTCATTTGTTAAATTGTGTTTCCAGAAAGACGTTCATCTATCAATTAGAAAATGGCCTTGAACGTTTCTAAAGTAATTCGCCACACATAGATAAAGCTCGTGAAATGTTTAAGAAATTAGGTTTTCTGGATAAATGAATTTCTGATTAATTGAAATTAATTAAAGCTCTCCCCCTCCAACACACGTGACCTACTAGTTCGTCTCTGTAGAAAATCTTTGTGAAATGTATAAATGCACTTTCTTTCATTAGTAATTACAGTATAGTGAGCATAATTGCATTTTTGATGATTAAGAATTTTACAGTGCCTCAGGGTTATGAGAGTATAAATTCTCATTGTACAGTATTTTACATAGAGAAATTCAGGGAACTGGGCTAAATATGGATTGATCCTGGGATATTTACTAGACGTTTATTTTTCCAAACCTCCAATATCTACTTACTAGATTTCATTATCTTTCATTTTTTTCTATAAAAAATAAACATGTGCAAAAAGTTTAATAGAGATTTTGGTTAGCTGGGCTCTTGTTAAGGAAAATTTTGTTTTATTTTTTCAGTAAGCCATTTAAGCACAGAAAATTTTGTTATATTTTTTCAATAAGCCATTTAAACACAGTAATTGCACACTAATTTATTAATGTGGAACAAGATGGAAAATGGAAAATGTGGGACAAAAGGGGCCTGACATTGACAATAGGAGCTTCAGTGATGAAGTTACACTGGGGGTTGAGTTTAACTGTGTAGAGTCTCAGAAATGACCCAGGATGTTCAGTGACTGTGAGTTCAGGATCCCAGGGCATCCAGCATGTAGGGATCATGGTTCATTCTTGTCAAGCGTTTTTTGTAGAGTGGAGGCCCAGCGGTTCCAGATCTTTACATATCCTGTGGCTCAGCCACAGTCAGGATGTATAACCAACTCACGGTTGGTTATATAGGGAGTTTGACATGGAGGGACCACATCCAGGAAACACTTACTGTTCGTGGCAGTCTTTTCTCCAGGTTCATTCTTTCTAGTTCCTTTTCATCACTAGACTGGTAAGCTGTAGAAGATTCAGAGATTTGGAACCAAGGCCAGTAGTTCCTTTATTCCCATCGGAGGTATGATTAATAGTCAGAGTCAGAGATCAGACGTTGCCATAACATCATGTGGAGTCTTAAGGGTTGAATTGTGTCTCCCCACCCCCTTCTGTTTTCATATGTTGAGGTTCTCATTGCCAACACCTTAGAATGTGACTATATGTGGAGATAGGGTCTTTAAAGACATAATTAAATCAAAATCAAGCCATTGGGGTGAACCTTAATCCTATATGAAGGGCATTTTTTTTTTTTTTAATAAGAAAAGATTAGGACATCCAAGTACAGAAGGAAGATTATGTAAAAATCAAGAAAGAAGACAGCTGTCTATAGCCAAGGAAAGAGACCCCAAGAGAAACAACCTTACAGACATTTTGGTTTCAGACTTTTAGCTTTCAGATATCCTTAAGGCATCCTCGTATATGTATACGTATATCTTTAAATAAAGACCTTTTCTCAGATATTCTCTTGTCTGCCTCTGATTTTCTTTTCTAGATCCTTCTCTCACTTGTGTGTGTAGTCACTTCAGTCATGTCCGACTCTGTGTGATCTTAGGACTGCAGCCTGCCAGGCTCCTCTGTCCACGGGATTCTCCTGGTGGGAATATTGGAGTGGGTTACCACGCCCTCCTCCAAGGCATCTGTGTGCCTTTGTTTCCTCTCTTATTGATACATGGACCATTTCCTGTGCTGAAACTCTTCCTACAGCTTTGGTCTTCCTGGAAGATGGACTAATTTCATCCAGCAAAGCTTCCTTCCCTCTCTGTTTCATTCCTAAGGAATTCCTCCCCATGACTCTTCTGTGTCTCTGCTAGGGGCAGGAGCCATCAAAGTCCATGCTCGGGAATCCTGCTACATACAGAAGGAGGTGAGGAAGTTGCTGGTCCATTTCAGCTTGTTTGGTTAAAAACAACTCTAGGCACTACAAATCATTTCTGTGGTTTAAACCATTCGTCTGTGGCACTTTCTTATGGCAGCTTAAGCAAACTAATACATGGAGTTATTCAAGAAAGGAGCAGGCCAACCATCAGTGTGTGTATTCAAGGATGGGATGGAGAAATTGTACATCAAGGCAGAAGGATATGAAGACCTGTCGTATCATCCAAGAAGCAAATGTCAGGTTGCACGACATGGAATGTTGCTGGCTGGGGATCAGAGGTGGTTGTGGGTCCTCCCCTTTGTCTCCATCCCCTTGAGGTTGCAATTCTCCTCTTTCTACTCCCATTCCAAATCCAGTTATCAAGAGGCCATATTCTGCCACAGTTCAGAAGCTGGCATTGAACACGTTTTCAGTTTGTTTTCATATATTTTTTTTCCCCCAGCCTAGTCTGTCCTTTGCTAGGGTCATCTTTCATGTGAGTTGATGTTATTGACCTACCATCTGCAGGGCATGTACGTTGAGTTTTATTTACAGTAGCGATGATGAATTAAGCTTGAGTTAGTGAACTCACCAGCCTCCCTTGGGAAGATGGCTTTGCATTTGTGGAGAAATAACAGAGGTTTCCTGGAAGAGAATGTATTTGCTGGAGGACTGGTAAGATTGAGACACAACCTATAATTGGGGGGACTAACTTCTCTTCATGCAAAGCTGCTGCTTTTCTCCTTTAAAAAAATCAGATTTAACCTCAGTCATGCCTCAACAGCACCATGCAATGCTCATTTCGGTTCTAGACAAAACCTTTTACTTCCTGAGTCAATCAGCCACCACTGAGCTGAGCACTACAGGGATTATAAAGATGAGTTCAACAGGGTTGGCAATCTCAACATCCCACAGGGGAGACAGATAGGAGTGATTCTAACATGAGAAAGACTATGAAATGAGCTATAATAAAAGTATGAATGGATTTCGTTAAGAGGAACAAAGGAGGGAGAGGATGTTTCCAACTTAGAAGGCATCTGGAGGAGGAAGGGATATCAGTTGGGCCTTGGAGGAGTTAGAGATGTGTAATAGACACAGACTAGGGAGGCGAGAACAGCGTGCACACACACACACACAGGCTGGAGAGAGCAAGGCCTGCTCCAAAGCAGAGAAAAATCCAGTGAGACCATGTGTGGGTATGTAGTGGTCAGGTAGGATGGGAGGGGCTGTCTTAAGGGAGACTGGAGCTGGAGGCTGGGCTTGGCTGTGGATGGCTCTGACTGCCAGATCAGAAGAAGGTGGGGAACCAGTCAACATCTTTGGAAAAAGGAGTTGGTACGGTTATACTGATTTTAGGAAGATCATTTTGGAGATAGAGTGGGTGGTATGGGTGGGAGTTGGGGAGCATGACAGACTGAAACTGGAGGACCCTGACTGGCAGCTACTGCAATCCTTCAGATGAGAACTGCTAAGTCATGACCTAGGAAGATGGTGGGAAGGACAAAGAGATATGGACTCAGGAGTTGTGGGGACCCCAGGGAGAAGGTGGTGCTAATGACACTCAGGGTTAAACGCAATGAGGAACCAAGAGGAAGGAAGGAAAGGGGACAAGATTTATTTTAATAAGATGATAAAGAACTTGTTTTTGAGTATGTTTAATTTTGTATGTGTACATGTTCAGCAGGAAAACGATGCTTGTTCCTTGAAGACTAGGTTATGTCTCATTCACCTCAGCCTCAGCCAGAGGCCAAGTTTTCATTTATTTGCTCATTCATTCATTCATTCATCCATTCAACCAATACTGAGTAAATGCTCATTTTGTACTAAGCTCAGAACGTGGCATATAGTAGAAGTAAACAGTTGTTTTTTTAGCTGAACTAAACTGACTCTGGGAGTTGGTGATGGACTGGGAGGCCTGGCATGCTGCAATTCATGGGGTCGCAAAAAGTTGGACACGACTGAGCAACTGAACTGAACTGAAGCTGATTTTTATGGATTCTCATGCAGTTGAGTTGTCATTATATCGAGAACTTCTAATCGGTTGGTTTAGTAAGACTGTTGGTTCCATGGGGAAGGGATATAGGGGTGGAAATAGAAGGGAGAGTGGAGTTCATAGCCTCCATCTATAAAAGTCACACACGGAAGTGCCATGGGTGTCCACCTGCCCTCTGCTGGATCTCTCAGCCCAGAAGTGGACAATGAACACAAAGTCTTAGAGATCTTATATACAGACATTTTC
This sequence comes from Bos taurus, assembly GCF_002263795.3. NCBI lineage: Eukaryota > Metazoa > Chordata > Mammalia > Artiodactyla > Bovidae > Bos > Bos taurus. The sequence continues at coordinate 30,055,196 of NC_037351.1, read as the reverse complement.
CAAAAGCAGGGGGAGGGATGGAATTAGAGTTGAGTCAGTCACTTAGGTATTTATGCCTATGTCAGAAACCTGTAATTTTAAAGATTACCTGTATTTATACCTCTTGTGTTTTCTTTGTACTTGAAAGCTACCTTTTTTCTTAGGTGTTGGCATTTCTCAAATTCCGTCTGTCTTTGTTTGGTGAGAGACAGAAAAGAAGACCCCCTTTAGATTGTTTTCTTTCTTGGGTTGGAAGTTTATATGGAGAGCATCGTACTGCAGGGACTCATCGGGGCGGTAGCCGGGATCAGAAAGGAAACAAGCACAGTGGGAAGGCAGAGCCTGGGGGAGCAGTCAGCGTCTGTTGCACAGAATCCTTTTCTACCTGGGGTTCCTGTTGCAAAGGCATTGGGGGTTTGTGTAGCGCATTGGATAAGAATGTGGGTGTGGGAATCAGAGCCCTAGGTTGGAATAATCCCAATACAGATCATGTGTACTTGTGCCAATTATTTACTCTCTTTAGGCTTCTACTTTCTCATTTAAGATAAAGATAATAATCATATCTTCCTTGTCTTCTAACATGAAATACTTTGCTTAATGTCTGTGTTCATTTCTGTTTCCCCCTTGAATGTGAACTTCACGGGGACAGAGATTTCTATTTGCATTGTTCTCTGATGTCTCTCACGTACTGAACACATAGTTACTTGGAGGAATCTCCAAGGTAAAAGAAGCAGGAATGGTGGGCAGGAATGATTAGAAATGTAGAAAGAGAATAAGTTGGGAGATGGTTCTGGAAGCCAGTGTAGGAAAGGGTTCCAGCAAGGGGATGTTGAGCAAGGCTTAATCTTAGGAATCTGAGGAAAGATAGAAAGAGGTAGGCCCCAAAGGAAAAATCACTGGATTTGATAACTAGAAAGATATTGGTGGCTTAGAGAGTCTGAATGTCATTGGAAAGTGGCAGAAACACCTGATAGTCAGTGATGAGAAGTTAGAACTTAGGGCATGGTGACAATGAATTACACCTCCTGTTTGCAGAAGGTTGGTAAAGAAGAGAGGCAGGATGGGCTTGATCTTCAGGGCAAAAAGTGTTCAAGGGAGAAGCTGTATTTTTAGACCAAGGAAGGAAGATGCCCAAGGTGAAGGAGAGACAGAAGATGTGAACAGAGGCAATGACCCATAGATTAAATCTTGGGAGGGAAGGAGGTGGATAAAACCCTGTGGGGGAGGGGATAGAAATTAGCCTTAGAGGACACTTCTGGTTAAATGAGGATAAAAAAGGAAAACTATGAAAAGAAAGGAAATTTGAGGCTTAAGGGAGGATAGTTGAAAGAGTTCAAACGGGAGTCACCTATCATCTCAGTGACTTAGTAGCAAGCAAAGTCTGATTGCTGAAGAACTAATGCTTTTGAATTGTAGTACTGGAGAAGACACTTGAGAGTTCCTTGAACAGCAAGGAGATCAAACCAGTCAGTCCTAAAGGAGATCAACACTAAATATTCATCGGAAGGACTGATGCTGGAGCTGAAGCTCCAATAGTTTGGCCACCTGATGTGAAGGACTGACTCACTGGAAAACACCCTGATGCTGGGAAAGATTGAGGGCAGGAGAAGAGGGTTACAGAGGATGAGATGGGTGGTATAATCAACTCAATGGACATGGGTTTGAGCAAACTCTGGGAGATAATGAAGGACAGGGAATACTGGTGTGCTGCAGTCCATGGAGTTGCAAAGAGTCAGACACGATTTAGCGACTGAACAACAATAACAACCACCTCGCGGTGGATTAGTGGGAGCCTGAGGAAGGTGGGAAAGAGCTGGAAACTCACTAGGGGTCAGTAGAGACATCGATAAGATTGCTCAGTGGACTCGGGCCAGGTGGAATTAGAAGGCAGGGATGTGTCTCGATCTGATCTACTCAGTAATGTGACTCCCTCTCCCCAACCCCCACCAAGGCCCCAAATGGGGATTAAAAGCAAAATGGTAACTGGAATCATGTGAGATGACAAATTGGAAGGAGAATGGAGAGATGGATAAAGGATTAATGACTTCCTGAAAACCAGCCTCCTGAAAGTATGTCTGAAGCAATGGAGCAAGAGTAATAAGGGATTGAGTCACACTGGAAAGAGGCAGGAATTGAAAACCTTGAAAATAAAGACCAGATTCAGCAGCGGGTAGAGAACATGGAAGAGGTGGAAAGTTTGGTGTGCTCATCAGGTCCAGTCTTTCTTCTTATTTTGTCCCCAGAAAAAAGTGTGGAAGTCATGAAGCTGGATGTTTTCATGCATTAACCTAATAAATAACACCCTTTGTACTTTTTGGTGCACAAGTACACATGACTGTTGCCTGCTGATAATAACTCATGGTTAGAGTAGAAAGAGCTGAAGATCTATCTGTAACAAGGAGATGGGAGGGGGCATTATCCCTCATCTCAATCACGATGTTCTTTGAAGTTAACCTGGGAAATAGAATCTCAGTTTGAATTTTCCTTCAAGTTCTTTTTCATACACATGCTAAGTTATGGCAGGTTTTTTTTTTTTAACCCCCTTAAGTTTTTATTTCTTCTTTCCTTGGCTGTACGGAAGTCAAAAGTGGTGTCTTTCAACAGAACACAAGAGGTAGTCTTATGAGTTGAGGTGCCCTGAGTTTATGGGCTTCGGGTTGGCTGAGTGTTACCATTGATTCGTAGTAGGTCAGAGTCCAGCTACCTTTCTATCTGCATTTAAGGAGCTGGTCCAGGTAGTAAGTCTCTTTTCACCTTGGCCCAGATAATAAGGTCGCTGTCCATGCTGCTCATATCTAAAAGCCATCAAGGACAAAGAGACACAGAAGCCCACGTTCTCAAGACGGAGGACACAGGCCCTGTCCAGAAGCCACTGGGTGATGCTGCTGGACCAAGACTGCCCATGTTTTTGGGATGCTGATATGAGTCCTTTCTCTTAATGTGGGTACTGCTGCTGCAAGTCGCTTCAGTCGTGTCCGACCCTGTGCGACCCCATAGACGGCAGCCCACCAGGCTCCCCCATCCCTGGGATTCTCCAGGCAAGAACACTGGAGTGGGTTGCCATTTCCTTCTCCAATGCGTGAAAGTGAGACGTGAAAGTCGCTCAGTCGTGTCCGACTCCAGTGACCCCATGGACTGCAGCCTACCAGGCTTCTCCATCCATGGGATTTTCTAGGCAAAAGTACTGGAGTGGGGTGCCATTGCCTTCTTATATAATAATCTTTTTAAGGGTGGAAGTGGCTGAGGTTTCTCTATCACCTCTCTGAAACTTACCAGGTTCTCTCTCTCTCTCTCTCTAGAGTGGCCAGTAACTGCTCTGAGAAAATAGTAGACTAAGAGTGACTAAAGTGAAGCCGCTCGGTCGTGTCCGACTCTGTGACCCCGTGGACTGCAGCCCACCAGGCTCTTCCCTCCATGGGATTCTCCAGGCAAGAATACTGGAGTGGGTTGCCATTCTAGGGGATCTTCCCGACCCAGTGATCGAACCTGGGTCTCCCACGTTGCAGGCAGACGCTTTAACCTCTGAGCCACCAGGGAAACTGCTTGGGCTGAAAGGCACCATTGGTATTTGAATAATAGTTTCCATGTTACAAAGAATTTTCACATGTCAAGTAACAACAAACTCATACTGTAGAGCACTGGGAACTATATTCAATATCCTGTGTGATAAACCATAATGGAAAAGAATATATATATAAAGACTGTTTATGTATGTATAACTGAGTCACTTTGCTGTACAGCAGAAATTAGCACATCATTATAGATCAACTATACTTCAAAAAAAGATAAATTAAAAACAAGCAAACAAATAAGAATAAAACCCAAAGACTTTTCACATAGCAGTGACTTCACATAGCAGTGACTTGTAGTGTAAGCCAAGACATCACATTGCCTACAAAAGTCCATATAGTCAAAATTATCGTTTTTCCAGTAGTTATGTGTGGATGTGAGAGTTGGACCATAAAGGCTGAGCGCTGAGGAATTGATACTTTTGAATTGTGGTACCGGAGAAGACTCTTGAGAGTCCCTTGGACAGCAAGGAGATCAAACCAATCAATCATAAAGGCAATCAACCCTGAATAATCACTGGAAGGACTTATGCTGAAGCTAAAGCTCTAATACTTTGGCCACCTGATGTGAAGAACCAACTCATTGGAAAAGACCCTGATGCTGGGAAAGATTGAGGGCAGGAGAAGAAGAGGGCAACAGAGGGTGACTGACTCAACGGACATGAGTTTGAGCAAACTCGGGGAGACAGTGAAAGACAGGGAAGCCTGGCGCCACGCAGTCTATGCAGTTGCAAAGAGTTGGACATGACTCAGTGACTGAACAGCAACAACAATAGTTCCTTGTACAACTCTGCTAAGACAGTGATGATTGTGTCTAACGGGAGGAAGCTGTGGGGATCCCGGAAATGAGCCTCTTAGTGGTGTGATTGTAAGGTGGCTCGTCCTTTCTTAGAATCTAAAGGGAGAGTAGTATGAGCAAGACTGTAAAGTTAAAAATGGATGCAGGAATCATTGCTGATTAAATAGAACCAGAGGGATATGAGTATGAAAAGAGAGGATGAAGCCTGAGATGGAGGTAAGGAAAAGTAGGTTATATTACAGAATTCACACTTGGCAGATGTTTGCAGGGGGTGTGGTTTAACCTGGCTATTCCTAAGCATATCATAATAGAGGTTTATTCTATTTATTGGGAAAAAGTTATAAAATGATTAGTTACCTAACATATTTTTTTTCCGATGTGTCATAGAACATATGTGTGACATAGGCAGCTGATGTTCGAACAAAGATATCAACTTTCTCTTTGATGAGTAACTGATCAGATCACATATAGCTGACATACCCCAGTCACCTTCATACAACAGAACAAGGTTTGTTTCAGTTGTTTCGTCATTGAAGGTGGCCCATTAGGACTGGCTACTTGGAAATCAACTTGCAATGGGAGCCTTTTTCACTGTGACAGCCAGACAACCTCAGAACTGTAAGCTGCCAGTCTCTGATCTTCTACATAGAAATAGTCACAGCTTCTCCAAATGAAGACGGAGAGGGAAGCATGTTGCCCTGTTTTGTTTCTCAGCTTCTAAGATGTAATAGATTAAACCAAAGCAAGAGTCAGTGTTCCTGATCCTGTCTGTGGTTTGCCTTTATTGTTCAGCAAAAGGAAGCTTCACACATGGAAAACCATATGTTCTATCACTTTTCAACTTGGGATGTCTCATCTGGGGGTGGTTTGAGCCCCCATCCCTCAAGACTTTTTTATGACTCCAAGATTAAAAGACCATACTCCATCTTATTTTATCGTATCTTTTGTGAGAGGCATGGAAATGTAACTCTTAGCGGAGGAGGGAATTGTATGCCATCTGAGCTGGAAACAGATGCTAATGTTAACCTCTTGGCAAGATCACTGGCAAGAATATACACAGTATTTTTGTATCTTTCAAACTGAGGACGCCCCTGACAATAAAAGCAAGTACAGATTACCTCAATATAACCCCCCCAAATACCATTTTCATGTGTAATATCATAACATTCCTCTTCTTTTACCAAAATCAAACCTTTAGTTGGTTGCTCAAGCAAAAAAAAAAAAGCCAATTAAAGTAGGGGATCATAAAAAAAATATGTTACACAAATCTTATAGGCATTATTTAAACTTGAAACTCATAATTGCACACTAATTCGCCAACCTTGTGAAGTAGGTCATGACCTTGTCCTTGAGTTGGGACCTGCTGATGCCTGTTCTTCCTTGGAGCTTAAGGACTAGTGATACCCACACAGCATCATTTACAGTTTTCAGCTTCAGTTTTTTTCTCTTTTTTTAAATATTTTTTTTCTGCTTGCAGACTTACAATACCCCTCTCTCTCTTTTTTTTTTTCTTATCTGTGTCTATTTACTTGTTTATTAGTTTTATTTCTGCCTGCACTGGGCTTTCATTGCTGTGCACGGCTTTATCTAATTGCACTGAGCAGGGCTTCTCTCTACTTGCAGCAAGCGGGGCTTCTCCTTGCAGTGGCTTCTCTTGTTGCAGAGCATGGTCTCCAGAGCACACGGGCTTCGGTATTTGTGGCTCGTGGGCTTAGCTGCTCTGAGGCATGTGGGATCTTAGTTCGCAGACCAGGGATGGAAACCATGTCCGCTGTATTGGCAGGCAGATTCTTAACTACTGGACCATCAGGGAAGACCCCAGCTTCAGTTTTTTAAGTGAAGGGAGAAATTATAGAAATTCACAAGACAATCTGGTATCAGGATTCTTCTAGTTATTTATGATAACTCGCCTCAATCTCTTACAGTTGTCTTGCTCACATTTAATACAAATGCCCTGTTTTTACTGTTTCTTTGCAACACACTTGATGTGATTTTGCTGCAAGAGATCTTTCGCTCTTTGTATTCATATTAATTCCTTTTAAGAATCTTCAATTAAATTGTGTAATTACAGTAGCAAGTACAAGTGGGAACCCTGGATTTAGGAACAGCCTCTTGCCAAGCATCCAATGCGGGGGTCCAGACAGACTTGTAAGGGTACACTGATGAGGCTACTAGTTGTGAGGATTTGATATTCAGCGGGCGCCAAGCAGTATGTTTTACCAAGGGCAATGAGTGCCTCAATTAGTCTTTCCTGATGGGATGGAGGCTGGTGAAGAGAGCGTTTTTAAAAAGCATTTCCCATTAAGTATGTGGGCTTCCCTTGTGGCTCAGCTGGTAAAGAATCCACCTGCAATGTGGGAGACCTGGGTTTGATCCCTGGGCTGGGAAGATCCCCTGGAGAAGGGAAAGGCTACCCACTCCAGTATTCTGGCCTAGAGAATTTCATGGACTGTATAGTCCATGGGGTTGCGAAGAGTCAGACACGACTGAGCAACTTTCACTTTCATTACGTAGGTCCCTATAGGTCCATGGACTGGCTAAGAGTCAGACACGACTGAGCAATTTCACTTTCACTTTTCACTTTCATGCATTGGAGAAGGAAATGGCAACCCACTCCAGTGTTCTTGCCTGGAGGATCCCAGGGAAGGGGGAGCCTGGTGGGCTGCCGTCTATGGGGTCGCACAGAGTCAGACACGACTGAAGCGACTTAGCAGCAGCAGCAGCAGCATAGGTCCATGGTCAACTCTTTCATATTCTTTTATTGCATCAACATGCAGAATGGCTGCTCTTAGCTCACTCCTTTTACCTTTAAACAATTACAATATAGTATCCTTTAAAATCTGGTCTTGCCTTCAGGAGTTAGTGTGTCTTTATTCAGGCAATAGAACTGTGTAAGTTAATGAAGTCTGTGACACTTCTGAGTGCAGGGTATCTCACATTCCTTTTAGTTTTTTCCTAAAAGACATCTGCATTATAAACAATGGGAAATCTCTGTATGCAACCATAAAAGTAAAAAAAGAAAGCCAGAGTGTAATTTAATGTTGGAAATCAATACTGTAAGCCTCTGATTGAATTGAGAGGTGAAGATGACATATATGTCCCTGGGTGGACTAGAAAATGTTGGTGCCTGCAGTCGGTCACAGAATATCCAGTCACATGTGTTTCATTGCCTCTAGTATTTGCCAGCTCTAGACTACACCTGTTCTGACTAATGAGAGGGCCATCTTGACTGGGAGCCCTCTGAACCTTCCCATGGGGCTCCTTGTGCTTATTCATCCCTTGACATCAGCCTTCAGAGTACATGATACAGAAATCTTAAGGAAAGAAAGAGGACTGAAAGGATGTTGTGTGCTCATCTGGCTAAACTCTTAATGTCTGATGATTATATCTGATTTTTAAGTCATTCTGAACTCTATCTGCAACCCTGCTCCCTTTTATCTTTCCTCGGCATCACAACCTTTACTACAAAGCTTATTTCAAGGGAAAACCTCTTAGAATTTAAATCACTCCTGCTTCGTGCCAGCTTGTTTGTTTGGGATACCAGCTTACAAGGTGTCCTTTGAATGATTGCTTTTAGTGAAATCAAAGTGACTCAAGGAGTAAGACTTTGATAACAGAATATGTGTTTTTCACTACTTCATGGGTTCCTTTTGCAACTTGATGGAGTCGCAAATGTGAAAACTGAAATGAATCATTACAGGTAAGAGGATTGAGGCTTGTGACCGACAGTGTGAACAGATTTCTAAAGGAGCACCAGCAAGGCCAGAGGAAGTGGTCATTTTGTGAGACTTCAGAAGCAACCTGGAGTCAGATCTGTGACTCTAGAATGTTCTCAAATTGGGGTGATGGGTGTTCTTTGTTGTCAGATGCCCTGGGCTACAGCAGGAAGAGTGCTTCATGTCCTTAGGGGGCGTTTGCTTGCTTTTGGAGGGATTCTTAAAGTGGTGGTGACTTTGGGGAGTTAACTAGGGGTTAAGTGGGATGGATAGAAGACCGTCCCCTTCCATGCTGGGTTGGTACCATGGATGCAGGACCCCTTACCTCCATCTGCAAGCCCTCTGGAGCTGGTCCACCTGTGATGGATGTACTTCCTCTTGGTTAGAAAAGGCATCTTCAGCTCAAAACCTACATAATGAAGTAGCCTTACCATTCTTTGCATCAGAGTGAACACATTGTCTTCCCATGACTTAAAAGCAGAAAAAGTCACTGGATGTCCATTTATCACCTCTAATAAAACATCAGATCAGATCAGATAAGTCGTTCAGTCGTGTCCGACTCTTTGCGACCCCATGAATCGCAGCACGCCAGTCCTCCCTGTCCATCACAAACTCCCGGAGTTCACTCAGACTCACGTCCATCGAGTCAGTGATGCCATCCAGCCATCTCATCCTCTGTCGTCCCCTTCTCCTCTTGCCCCCAATCCCTCCCAGCATCAGAGTCTTTTCCAATGAGTCCACTCTTCGCATGAGGTGGCCAAAGTACTGGAGTTTCAGCTTTAGCATCATTCCTTCCAAAGAAATCCCAGGGCTGATCTTCAGAATGGACAGGTTGGATCTCCTTGCAGTCCAAGGGACTCTCAAGAGTCTTCTCCAACACCACAGTTCAAAAGCATCAATTCTTTGGCGCTCAGCCTCCTTCACAGTCCAACTCTCACATCCATACATGACCACAGGAAAAACCATAGCCTTGACTAGACGGACCTTTGTTGGCAAAGTAATGTCTCTGCTTTTGAATATGCTATCTAGGTTGGTCATAACTTTCCTTCCAAGGAGTAAGTTCCTTTTATTTTCATGGCTGCAGTCACCATCTGCAGTGATTTTGGAGCCCAGAAAAATAAAGTTAGCCACTGTTTCCACTGTTTCCCCATCTATTTCCCATGAAATGATGGGACTGGATGCCATGATCTTCTTTTTCTGAATGTTGAGCTTTAAGCCAACTTTTTCACTCTCCACTTTCACTTTCATCAAGAGGCTTTTGAGTTCCTCTTCACTTTCTGCCAAAAGGGTGGAGGACTTATTATGGACAAGGCAAGGCACATGCACGTTTCCATGAACCTTTCATGTATCTTTAGTGATTTAATCATCCCCTTTCTACAAAGGAGGAAGATGAGGTTTAGAAAGATAATGGCCCCACAGCTGGTAAATGGTGAAGCTGGGACTTGCAGTTCTATCTAGTTTTAAAAATAGTGATCTTAACTAGGGGCATTCTGGGGTTTTCCCGAGTACCATAAGATTTACTCAGTATTATTCAAGTTAGAGAAATGAAAGCACATAGTGTTCCATCGAACTTCTTCAGTTCTTGGAAAGGAGAGCAAAATGAAAAGGCGGATACTTTCCCTGATCATATATGAAGATTGTCTTCTATGCTGCCAAACAGATGACATATCATCACCATGTATTTATTCAGCATAAGGACAAGGAAGATAAATTAGTAGCTATTGTCTCACAGATAGGAAAGAGAATGGAGAATGGAGAACATTCTAGAATAATATGAAGTGTAAACTCAACTGAAAGAAGACTGTTCTTGCTTGCACAATAACTGGCACCCACCCTGGTCATCGCAAATGTCAGTTGCTGGGTGCTAATGGTGAACCATGCTTGTCCAGATCCCCATGCCCAGTGAGCTTTCCTTTGGTCCCCTTTGGCTCCATGTTTGGCAGGGGCTGGCACAGCTTCTGTGGTCCAGTTTCTCCATGGCCTTGTTTTCTGAAGCTCTCTCACAGCCCACATTTGGACAGGATGGCCATCCCGAGAAATGAGAGCAATTTCCTTTGCACATATTTGCCAGGGTGTGGCTTAACACAAAGAACGATTTTGTAAATAATTGGACAACATTGTGATGAATGTTTTTAAACAAAACAAAATGAAAAAATACCTGGAAGACAGAATTGCCAAGCTCAAAAGAAATCCAGATGGGTTTTCTGACCTCTTTCTGCACCAACATTTCCTTTATGTTCTTGGAAATAGCTGGAGAGAGTTTTATATCTGTTCACATTTCAATCCTGGGACTTGGAAAGTTTCTCTCTTGTGCCTCAAAGAGCAGCGCGTGTCGCTATTAAACCTGAACTGTCTGGACAGCTGTGAAGATGGAAAAGAAATACCATGCCTGGAACATTTTCATTTTGTTGTGTGTATTGCTTATTGTGCAGCTGGTCTGAATTCTCTCTGCAAAGATGTTATGCAGCTGTTTCTCTGAGGCACAACCTGAGGGCAAGTATCAACTCATCACCTCTCACGTTTCTGATCTCAGCAAGCCAGTTTGGCTTTAACTCTGCTGTGTATAATCACAAAAGATCACAATTTATTGGAATCTTCTTTAGGATACAATATACGAACTCACTCTCAGAAGTTGCTGGAACACAGCATTCCATTCTAAGAGATTTTCTATGCCCCGCCTCCCCCCATGCCATTTTCACAGTTGCCATGGTGACACTTTTGCTCTGATGACACCTCCAGGATTATTGCACCATCACAGTTATTTCTTCTGATAACTATTGTTGCTTCTTGTCATCAACATCATTTTGCCTGTCGGTTCATCACACTCTGATCCTCAACACCTGACCTCTGGGGAACATCTTCCCAAAACAGTTACCAGAAGAGCAATTACCCTACATCAGGTTTATTTATTTTTTCTTTTCTTTTCAAGTTTCCCACCATGTCAATCTAGTCCTTTCAGAATATATGCGTATCAAGTTTGTCCTAATACCAATATATATGTGGTTTGTTGCCAGCACTTCTTGCTTTTAGAGAAGGAATGTATGCATGCATTCCTGCATGTGTGCATGGGGGGTGTTATACATCTAAAGCTTTCTAATATTACTAAAGGAAATTTTCATTAGACACTGGAAACGAGTTATTTAGGGAACAAGTTTTAACAGACAATTATCTATCAATAATTATCTGCCTCCAGCACTGTGACTCTCCTCGAGGCTTTCTTAGGGTGACATGTCAGTGAGACTCCAGTTCTGCTGTGACACCCTGAGCCTTTGAGATCTTTCTAAAGTTGGATTGAAACCCTACCGCCTCAGGTCTTGAGAGTCTAGAACCCTCATTTTTAAGTCCCCACAAGTCCCACAGCTGTCTTTTTTGTGCTTTCCACCTCTGGGCCCCTGTGTTGATACCAGTTGCTCCTGCTGGATCTAGGAAAACACTGGAGGCAAATTCAGTGTCTTCATCACTTTCTAGGGGAAACTCCCAAGGAGAAAGCTTGCCCTCTTGCCCTCTCTCTCTCCTTCCACCCCTCCCTCTCTCCTTTCTCCTTTACTCTTTCTTCTTTCTGGCTTTCCCCCTCCTTCACTCCCCCTTTCCTGTCTCTTTTGATAGGAGGCAAGGCTTTGAGGATCTGGGGAGTTGCTAGGAGTCACTTCCTAGGGGAGCAGGTTTCCACCATCTGGTTCCCAGCTCCACCCTCTCACCTCCTTTCTTCGTCTCTGCTTGTTACCTTGCCACAAGGCACACTTAAGAATGTCTTCCCCTTGTCTCCTGTGAGGCAGCAGTCCCCAAAAGGAATTCAGTTTTTTCCACTTGGTTTCATTTTGCCCATAGATACATTCATAGCAGGCTTCCCAGGTGGAGTAGGGTAAAGAATCTGCCTCCCAGTGGAGGAGATGTGGGTTCAATCCCTGGCTATAAAATTCATCACAAAGTGTCCATTCTTATCACAAACTACAGCATTTCCACCCATGGGTCCCAGACAGGTTTTTGTCCTTTGTAATTCTTGCCCTTCACACACTGCAAGGATGGGGAGGGGACAGGGTCTTGGTGTGCCTGGCCCCAACGTGAGGTGCACACTGGTGGGTATGTCCTCTCAGCTTTGATCAGAGTCTGGAGTTTGGACCATGAGCCTTCTGACCAGAGCCTTTTAGAAGGATTGGGATCGTTCCTGGCTGGGACAAGGAAGCTCATTGTCTATGTGCCTAGTGCTGTCAAAGCTGCTCTCTCTGGCCCATGTGAAGACAGTGAATCTCCTGGATAAAACAGTTGATCAATGTAAACACATTTTTATTCATCAATTCCCCAACATTTCATCAATTCCCAAAAACGTATTGAAGACTTACCTGTCTCCTGGGCATCAGGGAGACACACATCTGTCACCAAAGCACTGTCAGAATCCTCAAAGAATCCTCAAGGCGTGTGGTGGTGGTTTAGTTGTAAAGTCGTGTCTGACTCTTGTGGACCCCATGGACTGTAACCCACCAGCTTCCTCTGTCCATGGGATTTCCCAGTCAAGAATATTGGAGCGGGTAGACAATTTTCTCCTCTAGCAGATCTTCCTGACCCAGGGATAGAATCCAGGTCCCCTGCATAGGCAGGTGGGTTCTATACCAACAGAGCCACCAGAGAATCTCAAGGTATCATGGGGAACAAATGTGAAACCCAGAAACTTTGTGCAGCCTGATGATGGTGCACCATGGACAGTGCAGAGAAGAGGGCTTCAGAGCAGAAGATCAGGGAGTCTGCTGGGCTGCAGGATGGGAGTGGGCAGTCCAGGTAGAGGACATCGACTCTGCAGTTTGGCCTGGAGGTGGGAAGAGCGTGCGTGTTCAGGAAACGAGGCTTATGATTAGGAAAGAGATGGCAGTGTGAGTGGAAACTCCAGAGCCCTGGTTCTCATGCGAGAACTCATGGAGGAAAGCTGCTTGGATGAGCTGATTCAAACGGACTTATCCTAGGGACAAACTTTCCTTGGATGTAGATTCCTAGTGAGGAATGCTGGCTGCAAGAGTGTTTACTGCTAAATATATATTTGTCCTATGTTTTTATTTTAGTGGTGGGGCTTCCCTGGTGGCTCAGATGGTAAAGAATGTGCATGCAATGCAGGAGACCTGGATTTGATCCCTGGGTTGGGGAGATCCTCTGGAGAAGGAAATGGCTAATCATTCCAGTATTCTTGCCTGGAAAATCCCATGGACAGAGGAGACTAATGGACTCAGGCCATGGGGTCACAAAGAGTCGGACACCACTGAGTGACAAACCCTTTATTTTAGTGCCAAGGCTTATAGTTGACTTTGTGAAGATTAAAGGGAAGAATGATGCAGCTCTAATGGAAAGATCTTTTTCAAATACCTGCGAAACACCTACAGTTTGTACTTTTGGTGTTCCCTAAGATCTCAGTTTTGGGCTGACTGCTATTTTAGTTCTCAAAGTTTTTAGTTTAGTGGCTTAGTTGTGTCTGACACAAAGAGTACCTAAGAAATATACCTTCAGAGTTGAAAGCTTTGTAATGTAGGGTTAATAGTGTGAACTCAGATGTAACAAACACTAGATATGAATTCAGTCTCTCTCTCTCTTAATTCTTAATGTGGGGCAAGTTAAGTCTCACTTTCTCTTTCTTTTTCTCTTGATCTCTCTGGATTTTCTCATGTTTCCTCATGCCACAGAGCCCTTTCTCCTCTTTCACCCAATTAATTCCGATATAACCTTCTGATCTCATTTCAAATGACACTTCCACTGGGGAGCCCTCCTAGATTAGGTCAAATCTCCTTGTAAATGATGTCACAATATGCTGTATCCTTTATTTACTGAATTTCTGTTTGTAGTTGTTTGTTTATTTCTGATTATTTAATTCACGTAAACCTCCAATTTTATACTATTGCTCACCGTGGTGGCCCACTGTTTATCATAGTGTCTGTCACATAAGAGGTATATGATCAACATTTTTGAGCAAATAGGTAAATAAATACCTCTGTAAGAATGAGGACTACATTTTATAATGCATCTAAGTAGTTTGGCACAGTATCTGGTATATCCCTGCTGGCTCAGTGGTAAAGAACCCTCCTGCTGATGCATGTTTGACTCTTTTGTGACCCCATGGACTGTAACCCACCAGGCTCCTCTGTCCATAGGGTTTTCCAGGCAAGAATACTGGAGTGGGCTGCCATTTCCTTCTCCAGGGCATCTTCCCAACCCAGAGATCAAACCTGCATCTCCTGTGTTGGCAGGTGGATTCTTTACCACTGAGCTACCAGGGAAGCCCAAGAGCATTTGTTAGTTAATAATAAAATAAACCCTTCAGTGAAAAAAAAAAAAAAGTATCGGTTATCAGAATTATTCTTAATCCTGTAGTTTTACAATTCTTTACTCCTAGAGTAAACTGGATAATGAACAATTTGCATGTCTTCAGCTAATTTGGGACTTCCCTGGTGGCTCAGTGATGAAGAATTCACTTGTAATGCAGGAGATGCGGGTTTGATCCCTGGCTTGGGAAGATCCCCTGGAGAAGGAACTGGCAATGCACTCCAGTATTCTTGACTGGAGAATGTCATGGACAGAGGAGCCTGGCAGGCTATAGCCCATGGGGTTGCAAAGAGCTGGACACAACTGAGCAACTGAGCATGAGCAGCTAAGTTCCAATAGTTCTGTTTGCTAAGTTTTGGTAGTACAAATGCTTTCTTTAAGTTCAATATTATGCCCCAGATTTCGATTGAGTGTTGGTTTAAGAAATGGAGATTTTTGAGGTCATTTGTGAAACCACGGACAAAGATTTTCTGCAGTATGGCCATCAGGAGCAGGAGTTTTGGGGGTCTGGATTGTGGTCTTTTCTTTTTAGCTGTAGCCATGGGCAGCTTATCTCTCTGTTTTTTTTTTTATTTTCCAACCTGAAAAGCAAGGATGATTGTCTTTCTCACAGTGCCATTATGACGATTAAATTATGATTCATAAAAAGTTTAGGAGAATGCCTGGCACATAAAAAACATTTGATACACGTTAGCCATTATTTTATAAGGACTTATAGGGTAAAGTATTCCTGGAATTTAGTACAAAACTAAAAACTAAAGTAGTAACCCCTAAAGAGTTAGTATTTTTCCTTTTACAACATGGCAGGTTTAATACAGTCCATAGCATTTCCTCTTTTGACTTGATATCAGAAATTTTAGAGCTGTTAATAAATTTAGTATTTATGTGTAGCAAATATCTCATCTCTAAATCGATATACTAAGTACCATTATGTCTATGGTTTCCCTGATGATTCAGTGGGTAAAAAATCTGGTTGTAATGCAGGAGACATGGGTTTGATCCCTGGGCTGGGAATATCCCCTGGAGAAGGGCATGGCAACCCACTTGCCCTGAAAAATCCCATGGGCAAAGTAGCCTGGCAGGCTATAGTCCATGGAGTGATAAAGAGTTGGATATGACTAAGTCTATGTATGAGTGTATATATTAATACATTACTGTCTTAGTTATCTATCCTGTGTCCCTGGATATCTTTTTTTAAAAGTTAAAATCCACCTCAAATTCTTTGTGGGGATTACAAATGATGAATTCTTGAGTTTTATAATAAGAGGTTAGAAAGAAAACATGTTAGATGATATTTATGTCAGATATATTTTGTGTGATCCAAAATTTATTTATAACCCTGCATAAACTTCTCCGCTCCTCTGTGAATAACTAAAAGCAAATTAAGTATTATTGTGGGGATGATTCAGTACATAAATTCTAATTTAATATGTTGTGAATGCTTATGACCATAAATTGCATAATGATTACTGGCAGTATTTGAAAAGTCCAAATTATTTTCCACTGTTTATATCATAGAATCATAGAAATTTAGAACAGCATATTATTTACTTTTCATATTTTGCTTGACCAAACTGGCCAACTTAATTTTCTGTTAATATAGTTTCAATTTCTTCTTAGAAATAAGACAAAGCTACTGTCTTTTCATAGAATTATGGTGCTGAAAGGTCTCTCCAGTTGGGTATTTCATTTGACTCCCTATCAAGGTCAACCTCCCAACCACTTGAAATAGAAGGATAGCATGTTAAAATCTTTTGAAAAAGAAATGTATTTTAAAGATCTTCACCCATAACATCTGTCAAGATTTAGCATTTCTGTTCTTCCTGCAAATTGAATCTAAAAGTCATACCTCTTCTGGGTAGAGAGCAGAGAAAGAATTGGTGACCATTTGTTGTGTAACAGCTCATTGCAGAAAGCCAGTAATGGCCAATTTATTCATTCAATCATCAGCCAGCAAATATTTACAGATTGTTGTTTCAGTGCCACGTGGGTGCCACATTTTCTTGGGAAATCTAGAAGTTGACAGAAAGAGTGGTGAGCTGCTTTGATGCCACAGAGAGAGCATTTCTCTATGTGGCATTTTATTTGCATATTATATATAGAGAGAATTTATTGACTATGCCAAAGCCTTTGACTATGTGGATCACAACAAACTGTGGAAAATTCTGAAAGAGGTGGGAATACCAGACTACTTTACCTGCCTCCTGAGAAATCTGTATGCAGGTCAAGAAGCAACAGTTAGAACTGGACATGGAACAATAGACTGGTTCCAGATTGGGAAAGGAGTACATCAAGGCTGTATATTATCACCCGGATTATTTAACTTATATGCAGAGTGCATCATGGCAAATGCCAGGCTGGATGAAGCACAAGCTGGAATCAAGATTGCTGGGAGAAACATCAATAACCTCAGGTACGCTGATGACACCTCCCTTATGGCAAAAAGTGAAGGAGGAACTAAAGAGCCTCTTGATTAAAGTGAAAGAGGAGAGCGAAAAAGCTGGTTTAAAACTCAACATTCAGAAAACAAAGATCATGGCATCCGGTCCCAGCACTTCCTGGCAAATAGATGGGGAAACAATGGAAGCAATGAGAGACTTTATTTTTTGGGGCTCCAAAATCACTGAAGACGGTGACTGCAGCCATGAAATTAAAAGACACTTGCTCCTTGGAAGAAAGCTATGACCAACCTAGACAGCATTTAAAAAGCAGAGGCATTATTTTGCCAACAAAGGCCTGTGTGGCGATGGTTTTTCCAGTAGTCATGTATGGATGTGAGAGTTGGACTATAAAGAAAGCTGAGCACCAAAGAATAGATGCTTTTGAGCTGTGGTGTTGAAGACTCTTGAGATTCCCTTAAACAGCAAGGAGATCCAACCAGTCAATCCTAAAGGAAATCAGTCCTGAATATTCATTGGAAAGACTGATGCTGAAGCTGAAACTCCAATACTTTGGCCACCTGATGTGAAGAACTGAGTCATTGGAAAAGACTGATGCTGGGAAAAATTGAAGGCGGGAGGAGAAGGGGATGACAGAGGATGAGATGGTTGGATGACATCACCGACTCAATGGACATGAGTTTGAGTAAGCTCCGGGAGTGTGGTGATGGACAGGGGGCCTGGTGTGCTGCAGTCCATGGGGTTGTAAAGAGTTGGACATGACTGAGTGACTGAACTGAACTGGACTGAGAGAGCATTTGCCTGGGGAGAAAGGGCCAGGCTGCACCATCTTAATTCCTACTGACCCAGGCAGATTTCTCGGTGGTAATGAATCCTCCTGTCAGTGCAGGAGACACAGGAGATGTGGGTTTGATCTCTGGGTGGGGAAGATCCTCTGGATAAGGAAATGGCAACCCGCTTCAGTATTCTTGCCTGGGAAATCCCATGGACAGAGGAACCTGGCAAGGTACAGTCGATGGGTTTGCAAAAGAGTTGGACACAACTTAGTGACTGAGTAAGCACACACAGGCAGGGCAGAAGACTGAGCGAAACACTGAAAGCCGGAATACATCCCCTTCAGTTCAATTACAGATGAGGAGTTCCTAGAGATGGCGATTCCAAAGAATTAAACAACCAAAGAAAACTAGAATACAGCCCAGGAGGGGAAAAAAATCAGAAGTCATCATTTACCAGAATCAGAGAAACCAAAGCTACCTAACAGTATTTTATTTGTTGAATTTGGTAGCTCTGTTGGCTTACTTTCTCCTGTGCCTACAGCTTAATGAGCCACTGTCCAAAGGGAAAGGGGTGAACAGAGAAGGACAGAGCCGAAGCTAGTGCACCTCCTTTTTGTAAGTCAGGGAGCTGCCAACCACAGACTTTATTGAGGTGGAGAGCGAGTCCTCTTAACTTGGAAGAAAAATTGAGGAACTGCTTAATATGTTGAGCAGGATACTTTCTATATTTGTGGCTCTGGTTTTGTGAATTAAAATGATCATATGATCGTCTTCATGTAAGTCAGCAGAAAGTCAAGGGAATCTGCCAAATTTCCTTCCAGGAACAGGGGATGCATATCGTCACTAAATAAAATAAAGGGACAGAAAAAAGACAGTAATAAAATTGTGTTTTGGTCCCATCAGCACCCACGAGTCTAATGGGTTTGTTAACATGGGAGTTACAGCAGAGACATTTAATGTAGGCTCCAGGGGGTTCTCTGAGGAAGTAACATTAAACAGAGAGCAGAAATCTGTGCCAAGATGGCAAATTAAAGTGTTTTTTTTTTCAGATTCAAGATTTTAAAGGGGATTTTAATGGGGAATCTCCCAAAATCCCCATAAAACAATTCTAAAGTGATTAAAAAAAAAAGTATTACCCCCCAGGGCTTCCCAGGTAGTAGTGGTAAAGAGCCTGCTTGCCAGTGGAGGAGATGCGGGAGACCCAGGTTCAATCCTCTGGAGGAGGGCATGGCAACCCACTCCAGTATGCTTGCCTGGGAAATACAATGGACAGAGGAGCCTGGTGGGCTGCAATCCATGGGGCTGCAAAGAGTCAGACACAACTGAGCACACACATCTGTCATGTTCTTGTGTTAAACCCCAAAGCGTAAGAACAATAGAGGAAGCACTATCTACAAAATTTTGGAACTTGGGAAACAGATGGATGAGTGAGAAAGGACCAGAGAGAATTGAAAGTTAAGTTCTAGGACAGAAAGAAGAAACCCAGCTTCATTACTCAGACTCCACAGCTTAGAAAGGGGTACCACCTGGAACTTCCAGAAGTGGGGTGGTTAGGACGACTAAAATGAGAAGGATTGATTGAAAGCTAGTTTTTGAAGTAGTAAGACTTTCAGATCACCTTTCCAGCTCACTGACCAACAACACTGGCAAGAGGAGGAGGATTAACTTTTTCCAGAGAAAGAAGCTGGGTTAAGTTAAGGGTGGAGATACATCCTGAGAACAGGGGAATAAAGTGAATGTATACAATTCTGGAAGGACTGATGCTGAAGCGGAAACTCCAATACTTTGGCCACCTGATTCGGAGAGCTGACTCATTAGAAAAGACTGTGATGCTGGGAAAGATGGAAGGCAGAAGGAGAAAGGGGAGGCAGAGGATGAGATGGTTAGATAGCATCGCTGACTCAGTGGACATGAGTCTGAGGAAGCTCCGGGAGATGGTGAAGGACAGGGAAGCCTGATGTACTGCAGTCCATGGGGTTGCAAAGAGTCAGACATGACTGAGTGACTGAACAACAGCAATGCGATTGAGACCAGCCCCCTGCCTTCCTCCCGTGTTCAGTTTCCAGACTCTATTGTCCTAAAGCAATCAATATGAACTCATGGCTGGGAGTTGGGGCTTTGGGTTGGACTAGCTGAGCAGCTCTGAGCTCTCTCCAGGACTCCAAATTCACTTGTAATGAATCAGTTTCTGGCTTAACTGGGGCTGGATGGTCTAAGATAACCTCACTTACATGTCTGGGGCCTTAGCCAGGATGGCTGGAAGAGCTGACCTTCTGTTGCCAGTGGTTCTTCATCTCCCAGTTTACTAGAATGGGCTTTACACTGTGGTCTCAAGGCAGTGTCCCAAGGAATTGGGGGCTGAAGCTCGAGGCATCTTGAGGCCTAGTCTCAAAAGTCACACAATAGTTGCATTATGCTGGTAAAGCAAGTTATAGGAACAGACCAAATTCAAGGGATGAGAAATAGATTTCACCCCATGATGGGACGGTTCACATAAATAGAAATGGTATGAGTTCTTATGGCCATCTTTGGAAATAAATCTATCACAGCTTCTTTTTAAGAATAGAGATTATTTTCTCAGATGAGATTAAACAAATTGTTCTCAGACCCTTTCCTAAACCAGTCACTGAAGAAGGTGATTAAATTACCCTGATT
Organism: Bos taurus; assembly: GCF_002263795.3. Lineage (NCBI taxonomy): Eukaryota > Metazoa > Chordata > Mammalia > Artiodactyla > Bovidae > Bos > Bos taurus. The sequence goes on along the minus strand of NC_037351.1, from coordinate 30,035,003 downwards.
GGGTAAGCCTAAAAAAGGTTGACTTCCTAGACCTGAAGACCCATTATTTTCTGATTCTTACTGAAAAATATGTGTAGGGAGTTTGATAGAAAAATAATCAATATCTCTTAGATTTTACTAAAGAAATATAATTTCATTTTTAGAAGATAACCTTTGAAGATAATGATTTAATTTAGAAGATAACCTCTACAAGATGAAAGATATGATTTCATTTAAAAAAGATAACCTTGAAATATGATTTCATTTTTAAAAGAAGTTTATTATTCTCACTTGGAGGGAAGCAAGACTGAATGTAAGTAGACTACATATAGCGTTTCTCAGTCTCAGTTCTATTGAAATATTGAGCCAGATAATTATTTGTTAGAGAGTGGAGGAATGTTCTTTGCATTGTGGGATGTTTAAAATAACCCTGGCATCTACTCATTAGGTGTCAGAAGTTCATCTCCAGTGTAACAGCGAAAAATATCTCCAGACATTGACAAGTATTATCTGGGGATCAAAGTCACCCCTGGTTGGAATCCATTGGGTTCAGAGGCTAATACAATTATGTAGGTGATGATTTCATTGGTCTGAACCAAAGTAGAGGCAGTAGGGCTGGAGGCAAGAAGGATTTAAGAGATCTTAGATTTGGCAGATCATTGAATGGGAAGGGGGGACCACATGCGATGACTGCCATGTTTTGGCTTAAATAACTCTACAGTTTGGCACACACAAGAGGAGAAACAGGCTGGAAGAAATCAAGGCAATGAGTTCAACTTGGAAGAGGCTCCATTTGAGGTGTCTGAAGAACATGAATGAAGATGTTCAAGAGGCTGTGGAGTAAAGATCTTGAGCCTGGCCCAGCCTCAGATGTACTTTTCTTTGCTTCTGTGATTTTAGAAAAATACATGTGAACTTACATTTAAAAAAATTTGGAGACTTCATATTCAAGTTTGAATTTCCAGTTTGTCTAAAATATTAGAAGCTCTGGCTGCACTTGGTCCAAGGTCTTAGATGACAGAAATCTACAAGCCAAGTTTACTGCAGCAGGTCCCAGACTCCCCAGAACCTTCTTGACTCCTTTCTATCACTTGCTCACTTACCATTTTAAAAATTTGAGTGTAGGACCCTCTTGCCTTGGGGGACATTTCTGCTCTTGGACATCAACACAGATGTCCAAGATGTGTCCCTTGCCATCCCCAGGAAGAAGTTCTGTCTCAATTAAGATAAACTTGCTCCCACTTCTCAGCCTAGATCCAAGGAGTGCGTCACAACTGAAGCAGAATTATTTTTTTAAAATGGCAATGGAAGAAAATAAAATGAGTTTGTTGTATTCAACCTCTCTGCTTTTGTGCTTTTATTTTATTTTTTATTTATTTTTTTTTTGCTTTTGTTCTTTTAAAAATATATATTTATTTTAAATGGATTGATTGCTTTACAATGTTGGTTTGATTTCTGTCATATAGCAACATGAATTAACTATAGGTGTACATATGTCCCCTCCTTCTTGAATCTCCTTCCCACCTCCCACCCCTCTAGATTATTCCAGAGCCCCTGTTTGAGTTCCTTGAGTCATACAGCAAATTTCCACTGTCTATCTATTTACATGTGTTAGTGTATATGCTTCCACGCTGCTCTCTCCATCCATCTCACCCTCTCTTGCCTCTCTCCTGCCCTTGTCCGCAAGCCTGTTCTCTATGCCTGCATCTCCATTGCTGCCCGGTGCTTTTAAAAATATATATATATATATTTTGGCCAAGCCACGTGGCATATGGGATCTTAGTTCCCCGACCAAGGATCAAACCTCTTCCCTCTGCATTGGAAGTGTAGACTCCCAACCACTGGACCAAAAGGGAGCTCCCTCTGCTTTTGTACATTTTAAGCCAAAATTTGTGCATTCTGAAGGTTACTAAGAAAAGAAAATGAAACAATCAAGAATTCAGGCAATTAAGTGTTTTCCCAACATTAGGAATTCAGTAGTCATAATTTATCACCCCTCATTCTCTCAGTGTTTCAAGGAAACATTTTCCATTTATGTTCATTTGTTTTTCCAAATGCTTCTTAAAATAGCCTTAAATGTACTATTTGTAGGTCAGTGACAATGCTCTTTTAAAACTGCTTGAATAATAGAACAAAATGACATACCTCTTACAGAACAAAATGGGCCATAATAATGTGAGAGAGACCATGTACGAAGGGATGTAATGGTTAGAATTAAAATGACGTCTGACAATTACTTTCAATTTGAACGGAGGTGAAGAAAATCAGAATTACAATACTCTTGTGATTAAACTTGGATGAGATGAAAATGTCATATTGTTTGATGAGAATTTTTTATTAGAGTTCAAAGAATATGAATGATTTAACTACAATGTACCAACACCACAGGGCTGAATACTCTTTATCAGTTTTCCTGACTTTTCCTTACAGCAGATCACTAGAGAAGTGCCAGCCTCTCTCCTTCTTCTGTTCTTCTGCCACCGTTTTCAGAAGATTGGTTTGTGAAACAGCAAGATCCTTTGTGATAAGTTTTGACACTGAAATCCTGTGCCTGCGTGCTCAATCGCTTCCGTCGTGTCCGACTCTTTGGGGCACTGTGGACCATAGCCTGCCAGGCTCCTCTCTCCATGGGATTCTCCAGGCAAGAATACTGGAGTGAGTTGCCATTTCCTCCTCCAGGGGATTTTCCTGACTCAGGGATCAAACCTGTATCTACTGCATTGGCAGGTGGATTCTTTACCACTGAGCCACCAGGGAAGCCCCACCAAAATCTTGGAGAAGCTTAATATGGTAAGTCATCTCCAAGATCCTTGTGCTGAGATGAGGCTCATCATTTTTCCTTTTGAAAGAAATACATTATAAAGGCAAGGTTTCTTGTGTGAGATGTGGGGAGATCCTGCTCTCACCCTGCATTTGTTGCTAAAAATCAAAATTCGGTGAGTCCTTTTATTCCATGGGAGGAGTCTAGGTATTTCCCTTTAGCTTGAAATGGCAGCACTGGGATCACAGGTTTGATAGTCACTCTGTTGTGTCCGACTTGTTTTGACCCCATAGACTGTCTCCTCCCAGGCTCCTCTATCCATGGGATTCTTCAAGCAAGAATACTGGAGGGGATTGACAGTTCCTCCTCCACGTTGTCTTCCCATCACAGGAACTGAATCTTCGTCTCCTGCATCGGCTGGCAGGTTCTTTACCGTCTGAGCCGCCAGGGAAGCATGAGGTTTTGACTATTAAAATTGTTGAAGACGATGCTTGTTCAGTTCTCTTTCCAGTACTGATTCCATCATAGGATGATAACTCAGCACAGGGACTCACCTCTGTCTGCACAGGGGCAGAGGCTGTCCTGACAATTCCCACACTGTGGGAGCAAGAAAATAGGAGCCCCTGTCCTCTGACTTTGCTCTTAGTGAGGGACTCCTGTCTCCCCTCCCTCCCCCATGATCATCCTTTTTCTTATCTTTCCCCTTTGGGATCCCTAAATCAATTAACTAATGTTTTTTTTATTGGAATATAGTTGCTTTCCAATGTGTTCGTTTCTACTGTACAAAGTGAATCAGTTATATATATCATATTTGTCCTCCCTTTTGGATTTCTTTTCCATTCAGGTCACCATTTGGGAGCCCCAGATTTAAACAAATAGTTCCCCAGTCACTGGTAGTACATCTCTATCCTGTATTTTAAAAGATTTTTGTCTTCTGAAAGTCTGAGTCAAATTAGGTGGGAACTGAAGCTACAGTTCTGAGGCTTGAGCACAAAGAGGTAAGGACTTACTGATGACAGTCATTCTACTCATTCATTTCCCAAAGCTGTTGCCGTTGTAACAGTGTTAGTACTTGGCTCACTCATTGTTATATTTATCTATTTATTTTTGGCTGTATAGCACAGTGTGTAGGATCTTAGTTCCCTGACCAAGGCCTGAACCTGAGCCCTGGCAGTGAAAGCTCTGAGTCCTAAGTGCTGGACTCCCAGGGAATCCCCACCTTTATTATTATTATTTTTTTGCAAATAAAATCGATCCACTTTATAAGCCAATATATAGGATAAGTTATCACATACTATTAGTTCAATTTATTGTCAAACAACATTTTATTGCTTCCTTTTTAAAAATTGTATGTTAAATAAAATTAATAAATAAATTATAATTTATTAAAGCTTTCTATAGGATCCTGAACAAAATAGGTGTGTTAGCATACATATTGATTGGGTGATTAGTAGGTAAAGAAGAACTAAGATATATATTAATTATCTTAATGAAGGGCAGAGAGAAATTGTCAGATTAGGTAAATTAAAGACCAGTTAGGAAATCTGGGCTATTGATAAAAAGTGAGCAGTATCTGTCATACCCCTGTTCAAGAAAAGAAAGTGGGTTTTTGGCTATTCAGTCCCTTTCAAAAACACTTTAAAGTTCAGCTGATTTATTTTTGTAGCATTTGCATTGGAGGGTTTCAGTCTTCCTTCAGAGGTGGTCAGAATGATAACCAGCCGTCAAGTTGTGAACAGCGGAGAGATTCAAACATGCTGAAGTCTAGCATGTAAGAATCAAAGGCTTGGAAAAAGCAGATATGAATGTTGACACGACTGGCGGCCTTAAAAACCCCAACCTCAGGTAAGAGACAGTACAGGACAGCTACTAAGAGTTGAGTCTGTGGGACAGACTGCCTGGGTTCAGATCTCACTTCCCCCACTTGGCAGCTGACTTTGAACTATTTACTTACCCATCTTAGACCTCAGTTTCCTCACCTATAAAATGAGAATGATAGCAGTATCTACTTTGTAAGGTTTCTTTACATAGTGTTAAATATATGTCTAGTGCACACTACATGTTGTCATCATTATTGAATTGTGGAAGACCTAATCAGTACCTTTGCAATCAATCCTCATCTCTTTTTTCTGGACCAAATGAAAATCATCTTTAGTGGTCTTTATAATATTTTTGTAAATAAAAATCAATCAAAATTTTTTAAATTACCCAATCTAACGAAACACATTGTAGCAGTCAACTCTATTCTCTTATTTGGGATCTTGTCTAAGATTTGTAATAGGTACTCCAGATCTATAGTACTTAACTTATTATCCCTCACTGATGCTGTATATAAAGATTTCCCCTAGTGTGGAGAAGGTGTTTCTTGCCACTTGATGGCTGATGGGAAATTAGGCTGATGGTTGGAAGAGAGAACTTTGTGTGACTTAGGGAAACAACATGAGGGATTGGGATTAATAGGGATGTGAGTTCCTGGTTTTGCTTTAGCACTAGGTACAATTCTGAGTAGTTTGCTTGATCTCTTTGACACTCATCTTGGGAAATGGGAAAGATAGTAATGCTTGCCCCACAATGAGTTTTGAAGAGTGACAGATTGAGACCAATATTTAGAAAATCGGACACCCCATGTATGCTCATAATTGATAGTTATTCTAATCTGTGCATTTCTCCTCTACCATTTTGATCCTTGGCCAATATTTTTTTAAAGGAAGAAGGCATACAGGCTCTGATTTCCATCTATTCTCAGATTAACTTACTTCTTCCAGACTGGAGAGTTTCTTTCACTCATCCATCCATTCATCCATCTATCCATCCACCCCTCCATCTTTCCATCCAATCATCCATCTTGCATTTACCGAGCACTGTGCTGGGGGCTGTGCTTAGCCACTCAGTCATGTCTGACTCTTTTGTGACCCCATGGACTGTAGCCTGCCATGTTCCTCTGTCCATGGGGATTCTCCAGGCAAGAATACTGGAGTGGGTTGGCATGCCCTCTTCCAGAAGATCTTCCCAACCCAGGGATTGAACCCAGGACTCCCACATTGCAGGCAGATTCTTTACTGTCTGAATCACCAGGGAACCCCTTGTTGAGCACTAGCTACGTGCTATCACTATTCTGTGCTCAGAGGTTGCAAACATTATGCTCATGGTTTCTCAGAGACTTCTGAACATGTGGAGGCAGCAGAACTCAACTAGCTTTTTGGGGTCTTTAATGTCTTCTTGAAACCCAAGGAATGAAGATGTAGAAAAAAACTAAAAAATATTAAGAATGAATTCAGGTGACATACTGCTTTGGACATTTTCCAAGCAGGATAATTATCTAAAATCGAGCTGACATTTATTTTCTAGCTTCCCATGCTTGTTAAAATACTTTTCTTGCTGAAATACTCATAGAGCTAAATTTCATCTAACATCTGGCCATCATATAAATATAGCAATTAAAACATGTCTCGTTGCTTACACATTAGGTATACATTTTAGAAATCCAGTTAGTGTTTTATTCTTTCTAAAGTGCATTTTTCCCTTTTCTTTTCTTTAGTGTTTGAGCTAGTTTTGGACTCCTAACTGGAACTATATGCATTCAAATATTTTGCACACACTTATACAGTAAAAACCAACTAGATCAAGGTATAGTGCTTTGTGGTATTTCCTAATGATTGAGATATTCTTTAAGTTATTTATTCATTTATGCAACAAGCATTTATTGAGAGAAATGTCAAGCCTAGTTCTCAGTGCTGAGAATAAGACACAGTCTTAGCCCTTAAGGAGTTTAAAACCTAGTAGGAGAGACAGAAACCTACACAAATGATTTCACTACAATGTGACAAATGCAATAAGAGGTTCACATCCACCTGGCTCTTAAAGGCAGCATTCACCACTCTTCCGATGGGTTGCATGTTACATAAATGATTGTCCTCAATCCTTCCCTGAAGGTCTGTAACCTCTCAAAATTGAGAGGTTCCAACCGAGAACCCAAGGGAGTAAACTGATACTCACTGAGGCTACGTTATCCATCTGGGTAGGCAGAATTTGCCAAATGCCCTGAGGATGGATCGTCTATTTTGCAATACCAGCCTCATTTGAGTCACAGTTGTTTAAGTCTTCACTCTTTGACTCTCTATAATGATAGCTGATATTCAATGGTCTGTTTTGCACAGATGTGAACATTTAGAATTAAGCCCACAAAAACATTTTCACTGTCTATATGAGGACCTAACATACTGTGTACTCTGTAGGCTCTCAGAAATATATTTTATTATATGGATTCCACAACCATTTCATTTGGTGTTGATTGTACTCAAATATCTAAACCTCCCGGTCCTTCTCAATGATGCTTCAAGATGAAATGAGCAAAAGCTGTGGATGAATTTTCAAAATCATCAAACACAATGCTTACCTTTTAAAATATTAAACACTTTATTTGCACAAGCTTAGTAATATGAGATCAACATAATTCATGGAAATCAACCACAGTGCTAACACTTTAATAGATTATTCCAAATATTAGACATTACAGTTTCAATCTCCTTAACATTAGCTCTAACACTGGAATAACATTTCAGTTAATGAATAATTGTGAATATAACCATATGTTCAGTTTATTCTCACCAGTTTATCATGAATTACAATTTTATTGTGATTTGAGTCATAAAAGTGATAAACAATTGTTTATATAGTTTTATAAATTGCATGTTTATTTAATTAATCCTGAAGAGAATCTAGAAAGACATTCTGATGGGTTATATAAATTCAGTGTATTTTTTAGCTCTTGAGTTTTAACATGCATAGGTAATGCTATAACTGCTTTAAAGTTTAATGTTAATCGTACATGTTGCATAACATTTATTTGATCTGTATTTTCATAGGTTATTGTCATTTGACAAAGTGAGCAGCCACAGTTTTAAAGCCCTGGATTAAATATCTTGCATGTATTTTAGGGAAGAGGGTTTCAAAAGTTACAGCTGTTTTGGAGTGATCTGTAAAGTACTATGAAAGCAATGCAAATGTACACAATTTGGGGTAAAGAGAGTGTTACATTACACTTTCCAGAGAGTAAACACACTTTTCTAATAATTTTGATGCCATCAACGTATTGGGAAAGACAGAATGACTTTCAGGTATCAAATAGCCTGAGTTTGCATATTCTATAGTGCTTATGATGAGAGTTTATATCAGCTTTCTCTTGTCTGATAAGTTGGTCTGTTGGGCTCGCGTTGTCATTCTTAGCTGTCACAAAGGCAATTTATCTGTCACATGTTCACAGCATGTGGAAACAGTGTCAACAGGCTGCAACAGAGAGCTTCACTGGGATCAATTCTAGTATTTGAATGTGCTATTCTATTTTGGAATATTTTGGTTCATTATGGAGTTTAAATCAGTAAGTGAGTTGCCTGGTTTCATGGTCTAAGAAGAATATTCTGTGCTATCTAGAATCAGACCTCTAATAATTAGATGGCTTAATTCCGTCATGTGCTGGGTGCTGTGCTTAGTTGCTCAGTCGTGTTCGACTCTTTGCAACCCCAGGGACTGTAGCCCACCAGGCTCCTCTGTCCATGGGATTCTCCAAGCAAGAATACTGGAGTGGATTGCCATGCCCTCCTCCAGGGGATCTTCCCAGCCCAGGGATCGAACCCAGGCCTTCCGCAATGCAGGCGGATTCTTTACCATCTGAGCCACCAGGGAAGCGTGTTAGCAAAATACTTCTAATCTTGTAAAATCTTCAAGACTGAGCCAGCACCTACCAACTGCATCAGTAAAAGGATCAAAAGGGGGAAAATACAAGAATATAGGAAAAACATCAAATGGCAGAAATGAAGTGTAAGAATGTTACATTTAAGCAACTATTTAGATACCAGAAAATACTTCCTTCCAGTATAAAAGTTGAGAACTCTTTGAAGAAAATGTCATCTTCTACAATGAAAACATACTTTCAAACTCTGGACCCCCAATTTTAAAGAAAGCCCTGGAAACTTAAAAAATAACTCTTACCCTTTGTACTCCTTTGGCAAACTATATACATTTGCGATGTAGGGACCACCTTACAATTGGGGCGGGGGGCGCTTGTTGTACTTTTCCTTAGGGAAGAGGCGGCTGGCATCGTTTCCTGGCTGGGTATAATTCATTTATGTCCTTCCAGTTTTTTCTCTCTGATCTCTTTTCTGTATATCTGTCAGCAGCACTCTCCTGGGAGCAGCACGATGCACTTCATTAATAAGAAGGGATTAAAGGAAAAAGCCCCAGTCTCTTAATACACTTGGATAATTTGGTGTCATCCACAAGGCAAAAGACCCCTGCTGCATAGATGTCATTAGAAAGGTACAATTTCATTACTTTTTACTGGTAGAGCCTTGAGTGAAATACAAAATATGTTGTCTCATATGCGGGGAAAGGAAAGTGCAGAAGCTTTCATTCGCTGCATGCCCCTAAAATAGTAGAAGGCAAAAATATATTCGATGGTTTTTACATTTATATGGCCTTCCCTTAGTACTCCTTGAACTCATGCTTCTATAAAATATTGAACAAAATAAAGATGAAAAGAAAATTATTTATATCCTTAAATCACAAATGAAATGTATATATATATTTTCTCAACTAACACACTTGTTTTGAATACCTACTATGTGCCAGGTACTCTGCTTGTTGCTGGAAAACAAATGACCAAAATATAATTCATGAGGGTTTTTTTTTTTTTTCCAGTGATAGCTTATCAAATGCTCTAACTGGAAGTAAGTGTAAAATTGACTGTATAAGAAGTAAACCATATGGCTGAATAAAAATGATCCTACACCAGTAAACTTGAAGTGTATTCAAAATGTTTCCTTTTTTCCCTTGATGTGTGTGTTAGTTGCTTAGTTGTGTCCAACTCTTTGCAGCCAGGCTCCTCTGTCCATGGAATTCTCCAGGCCAGAATACTGGAGTGGGTTGCCATTCTCTTCTCCAAGGGATCTTCCTGACCCAGGGATCAAACCTGTGTCTCCTCCATTGCAATCAGATTCTTTATCATCTGAGCCACCAGGGAAGACCCTTTCCCTTGCTAACCTAACTTATTTTTGAACTGGCATGTTTGCCTATGGTTGATAGCATTATCTTTTGAGCTAAACCACTCCTAGTTTTAAGCCTTTAATGATATATTGAGCAAACATGAAAAGATGGGCATAAACCATCCTTAGAAATACACCCTAGTTCCTATAGATGCTGTCCCAAGCAGGAAGCAGCGTGCCTCGATGATGGAGGGTGTGGACAGCCACCAAAGGGACCTGGGATTTAGGCACCTGCCAAAAAGATGACAATGGGACTTCTGGGGACTCCCCTGGTGTGATGTCTCTCTTGGAACCTTATGCATTCCTTTCCTAGCACCGAAGAGAATCAGATTTAATAGTGGTCCATTATCTCACTGCAACAGACACACAACTGCCATTAACACTGAAAAGTGACACGCAGTTGGAACTGTGTGTGGGAGAAGAAAGCCCTTGATTATCAGCTATTTACAAGCCACTCTTTGCAGTGATAGGTTTTTGCTTTACTATTAGCTTTTGTTCAGTGAAATCGACTTTTGCAGCTCTTTGTCTAAAACAAAGGCTAGAACAGACTGGGGTTTAGATGACAGCAACTGGCATTTCTAGAGACAATTTTACTGACATAAGGCAAAGCAGTACAGAAAAAAAAAAAAAAAAACAACCCAAGTTATTTTGACAAACAAATGAGTCAATAATGAAAATTCTTAAAAACCACATTGGGTTACATACAGTATCTCTACAAATGAAAGACTGTCATCTAGTCAGCTTGGAATACAGAGGATTTTGATGTCCTCACCCTTTTATTTTGCAGTCTTGTTGTTCTTGTCCTTCGTGCATTTTAGTTCATTAAAATATCATTACGTGTACAATGAAGATGATCAACAAAGGCACAGTGAAGATTATCAATAAATGTCATGAGAAGTGGGAGGGTAGCAGCGATTGGGGCTGGCAGGACCAGTGTGTACACCTTCTAGAATGAGCAGAGCTTAATAATTAACAAAAACTCAGAACTCAACTAGTTATGTTCTTGTTATCAAAAATATGTCTCAGCTAATGTTTAAGTACAGTTAACCAAAATTACAAACAAAAAAAAACACCCCAGTTTTGCCAATAAATTAAAAAAAAAAAAGCAAACGGTTAAGTGGTTACAAGTTTAGATTGTTAAACTCATGTGGTGTATTTGAGGACATGCACTGAAAACAGATCATCTGAAACCATCCTACAGATTGCCTTTTTCCACAGGATTTTTGTATGATGGGAAGTTTCCACCCACCCCCATATAATTTTTCAGGTCTGTTTGTCCTGAGTCTCAATAGGTACCTTATGATGTAGATGTTTTATTAGGTGAATAAACATAAAGAATTTTATGAACATTATTCAAATTTCTGGGCTTTAGATCCATATTTACCCTAGAGACAGTGAGGAGGAGGAAGAAATATTATGAACTGAGTTTGGGTTGAAAGTTGGGTATTTGAAATATAAATGAAAACAACTCATTAGCAATGACTCATTAATATTCATTTGCCGAGGTAGTTTAAACATAAGGGATTGCATGTAAAAGAGTTTGTTATATTTTCTCTCTCGAATGTGCAAGACTCTGTGACATACTCTGCATTTTGCCATTGACAAACTGGATTTAAAAGAATAAATACTCAGATGAGGATTGGCGATACCACTTACAAGGAAGAGGAAATAAGCTGATAGGTTATGTCTGTGTGATAGATACGTCAGGCAAGCCTTAACAAAATCTTGATAGCATTTTAAATTGATTATCAATTAATGTCAAATAGATAAACTAGATACACATTTGCTTTGGGGATACTTCAAAAAGATTTTTTTTTTTTAGATTTGAAATTCATGATAGGTTTCTTCCAGTCCTCCTTGGTAAATAATGAAATATTTACTGTCTAGACTGAGTAATATGACATGAAACAACAAACCTGCACATGTCTAATTTATAACAAATCTGTTTCCTTAATGGGTGGAAGGAGATCTGAGGACAGTTCTAAGGGCTCTTGTCTGCTTTCAGTGCTGCCTGCTAGTCATACTGAAGACAACACCTCTCCAGATGGGTCTTTCCCTTTCTTCTCCTCCCCCCGGTCAATGTCGATCACGTGCACCACTCCGGGTTTTAGAATCAAGTCGTCGGTCTCTACCTGACTCCTGTTGTCCTCCACCTCCATGTAGCTCCCTTTTGTTTGCTGGGCAGCTTTGCTGAAGGCTTCTTTAAATCGACGTTTGAGTTCAACATCTGGACAGAAGACATACTCATAGAGGCCACCAGCAAGGACAGCTCCTATGATTGGTCCAACCCAATATATCTGGGAGAAAGATGGAAGAGTTATAGAGCGTAAGTAGAGTAAAACTATTTCTCTGAACAATGCATGAATATAGAACTTTGCTGATTTAAATTGAGAGCAAATATGGCATGCATAAAAAGAGACCCTTGGAAACAAAATAAGAAAGCACGTTAAATCTACGTCTGAGATCCATATATTACTAAATAACATTTTGAACAGAAAATAAGAAGACTGTTTCCTCTTTTCTTTTCCTGCTTTCATTATGTTCTTTCCATTTTCAGATAATCCTGAAAGATAGGTCCTCTTTGGTGGTGCTATAAATTAAAAAGACACTAAAACTTATTTAACTAAAATAGAGAAAAAATTTTCTGGAAAGTATCAATACTTGTTTTCTTAATATTGCCATCTTATATTGGTTTTCTACATAATCACAATCATGGTACAGATCGTACCACTTGGGGCTTTAATTATTCAGTACAGCATGATAAATGGCATCTGAGGTCTACCACTTAGCAATTTTGTGACTGCTTGCATCCATTACATAACCTCATGAACACTTAATTCCATCAGATGCAAAACAGGAATAATAATAATACACACCTCACCGTTGTCAGGATTAAATTGAAATACTTGTAAAGTACTTAAGAGTTCCAGTTTCATAGTAACTTGCTCCTTTCCATGTTTCCTAGACAATTTAAAGATGTATGGATCTAGGCTGGCTATAAGTCACTTTCCTTATGTTACATGTTTTTTTTCTCTGAAATTTGGTGATTTGTTTTAAGAGAAAACCTCAAGGTTTATCCATTGATCTTCTTGCAGAGTGCGTTTATCCTCATGGTTCTTATACTGATGACTTGGTGGAAAAATCTGTGCTGAGTTTATGGATGATGGTGAGTAGAGGATTTGCCATCCCATAGGATTTTAATTCAATAACTAGAAGTTTCTATCATATTAGTTATGTGTCTAGAATAAACTAAGTTTTGAGATTGGATAAACTCTAACATTTGCTTTAGAGTACATGTAGACTATAGGATCTCAGACAGTAAAAATCTGCCTGCAATGCGAGAGACCTGGCTCAGGAAGACTCCCTGGAGAAGGGAATGGCTAACCACTTCAGTATTCTTGCCTGGAGAATTCCAGGCAAGAGGAGGAGCTTGGTAGCTAGGTTACAGTCCATGGGGTTGCAAAGAATCAGACAAGACTGAGAAACTAAGACTTTCACTTTCAGATTGTGGAGCATTAGACGTTCATTCAGCAGATGGACTTGAGCAACAGTTGTTCAGTCACTAAGTTGTGTTCGACTCTTTGTGACCCCACGGACTGCAGCATGCCAAACACTGTTTATTGAGTACTTTCTCTGGGCTGGCTGTATTCAGTGCTTAACTTGTATTAACTCATTTTATTCTAACTGATCTTTGAGATAGATATTATTATTATCCCATTTTATGGGTATGAAAATGGATATGCAGAGAGGGTGAGAAGCTTGCTTAAAAATTTATGCTTAGCGAGTGGTTGAGCTGGGATTTCAGGTCTGTCTGATTTCAAAGCTCTTTCGAACCATTATGCTGTTTTCTATTATACTCGCTAATGGTAAAGAACCTGCCTGCCAATGCAGGAGACATAAGAGACAGGAGTTCGTTCTCTGGGTCAGGACGATCCCCTGGAGAAGGGAACGGAAACCCACTCCAGTGTTCTTTCCTGGAGAAGCCCATGGACAGAGAAGCCTGGTGGGCTACAGTCAATGGGGTCGTGAAGAGTTGGACACGACTGAAGAGCTTAGCACAGATACACACACACATGCTACACTTCTCTCATTTGGAAAAAAAAAATCAGATGAATACTTCTGGGTTAAAACACTCTGTGGAAATTAAATTCATTTAGCACCCTCATTGCACAGTCTAAAGAAAATTCAAACTTAAGCTGAAGCGGAACACATACACTTTACAGGGAAATTGTTGACAAAGTGGCTGCAAGAACCAAGTTCCTTATCTTGAACATGAAAGAAATCATGTCAGAGTTGACCTTCTTAATGCCCTTTCAAAGGGGAAATGAGAGCCCTCCTCTAAATGTCTTTGTGCTACATTCCTTTGGTAAGATCTCATTTGGTATGCTCTATTCCATAAGCTCCAAATTCCACAAGAGAGACAAAGGACTGCTAAATAATTACAGTTCCTTCAAAACACTTATTCAGAAGACATCTGGCTGCATGCTCTCAAAACAAATCTCAGTTTCAAGTTGCTATTTCCAAAGTTATAATGCCCCTTAACTTTTAAAATTCATAAAGGTAAAGAATTTTTACTGCTAAAAATCCAGAAAATCCAGAAAAGAAGACTAAAAAATATTATTATACCACACGCAAAATTCATCATTAATATCTTGCTATTTTCATCTATCAGTCTACCTATTTACAGATATACTTTAATTGTTAATTTTACACAACCATTGTTACAAAACGGACATTAGTTTTCAGTAGGATTAAGTGTTATAGCAACAAGGGGAACCTTAGATTCAGTCAACAAGCTAAGGATTTTTTTTTGCCACTCAAATTTTAACTAGTGTATCACAACTCAAATAATTAATAAAAACACATGTTTTCATCTACATTTTAAAGTCCTCATGGATTAAAATTTTTCATTTTTCTAAATTTCAAATAGAAAAATTGTTTGAGTGTATAAGTTGAACTAAAAGTTGTACTTTTATCATAAGATCTATATACTGTGTTCCTTTGCTCAGTTGTGTCCAACTCTTTGTGACCCCATGACACCAGGCTCCTCTGTCCATGGGATTCTCTAGGCAAGAATACTCGAGTGGGTTGCCATTTCCTCCTCCAGGGGATTGTCTCGACCCAGGGATCGAACCGGTGTCTCTTGCATCTCCCAGATTGGCAGGTGGCTTACCACTAGTGCCACCTGGGAAGCCCTGAGATCTATATACTGCGTTTCCATTCCTGTTAATGTGGCAAGTCCTTAGAGACATACATGGGAATTTCAGTGGCAAAATGACCAATTGCATGGATAGTATTGCTGACTAAGCTTTTTCATGGCCGGGTCCAAATCCTTGCTTTTGATCACTGATGTTCATGCTTTTATTTAATGGGATAGATTACTCATAAAGACTTGGTACACTTTTCTTAGAAGTGAAAGCACATAGCAGTGGGGCAGTTTCTTCTCATTTGCAACATAGATCACGGATGAATGCATGTGACTGGGTTAATAACCCCTGTATGCATGACATTAAAACATAAGCGACATCTATTACAGAAAAGAATCTAAAAAGAATATATATATACATTCATACACTTGTGTGTGTAACTAAATCACTTTGCTGTACACCTGAAACTAACACAGAATTGTGTATCAACTATACAGCAATAAAACAAAAAACATTACATTCGTGAATTAAAAATAAAAGGTGTAAAAGAGCATTCACAACATATACATGAAGATAAAAGTTAGCCCCATTTGAAGCTGGCTTATATACACCTATTTTTATTGGTTGTTGTAAGTCAGTATGTAAAAGATCTTCAGAACTGTCACATTATTCATTTAAGGGATTTACATTTCTTTTTGGTAAGAAACAATTGAAAAGAAATCGACTGTGGTATCAATGGATACCGCTGCTCTCTAGAAGCACTGCCCCCACATTAAGTAGGGTAGGCATGAGGTGTGAGAATTGTGTCTTTCCTGAAAGTCACTTATTCTTCCAGCTATGGATATGGTGATAATAGCATAAGCTCTGGCACTATCCATTCCTCACCATCTGCAGTTCACATGCTCCCAGCTCCTATACTGTTAATTGGGTTCATGCTTTTGTAAACAAGAAGGGTAAATATTTTTGCTACGTGCTTTTAAGCATTTCTCTTTTTCTTCTTTTTATTGTTTCGCAAGCATATTATGTATCATTGCTGGGAAGGGTTTACTTTCAATTATTTAAACATCATATTCACTTAACCACCCTGATTTTAATTTGTTACAGCCAGGCAACCTCCATATACAATATATTCTGCCAAAGTCTATCAGAATACAGTGTGCAGAGCAGCGGTTAAAAAAAAAAGACTATCACTAAAGGCTCAAAAGAGATATGAAATGTTTTACAGCAGATAAAATCTGTCCCAGTCTGTCCCTAGTCTTTATGAAAGATGTAATAAAGTGGTGGTGGGGGGGTTACAGTTGGGTGAAAGAGAAACTAGTGAGCAAAATAATGGGGAAAAAAAGCTCTATGGCTCATTGTCCTCAACTTTAGGAAAATAGGAACAATGAACATGATGGTTACCCAGTGGTTCTCCCAATTTCCCATGATAACTGCAGGTCCAAAGGATCGGGCGGGGTTCATGCTGGCACCAGTGTAATTGATCTACAGGGGAAAAGAACACAACTTCAGACATTGCTGAAACAGGGCTACTAACAGGTAGCCTTCATGGCATTATGTCACTGTTGGCCAAGTCAGTTAGAGGAAGGTTAGCAGCCTTAGCAACATTCTCATCACAAAGTTAGCAAAACAATAACCTAAAATGGACAGAAGAGGCTGGATACTAAAGAACTACAGCTGTGAAACGCAACATCTTCAGGCCAGCTGAAGGGCGAGGCTAAACAACGTGGATCCGTTATTTAAAGGAACTTGGAAACTTACTGCAAATAAATGTCCAATTGCAACAGAGATCCCAATGGCTAAAGCTATGGAACCGGTGACATCAGTCCGTTTGGAATCACAGCTGGCAAAAATAGTAAACACCAACTGAAATGTGATTATCAACTCCACCAGGAGACCGTGTCCAGCGCTAAGATTTCCGTGAACCTGGAGACAGAAAAATACTCCATCTGAATTGACAAGAGAACCTTTTCTGTGATAACATATCATTGTGAAAGGCACATTTTATTCCTATAAAAACTGATGGTCAGTTTGAGTCTTCTGTTCCACCCCTGATTGAGAGATGCATCTCCCCCCTCAAAAATAAATACTTATTTTGGGCCAGCACAGATAATTAATTAATCTTATAATGACCAAGTGGGAGTTTGTGCTGAATGTTCTTTTCTACAAAGAAAGCAAAATATGCTACTGCTGCACTTAAGTTATAAAAGAGTTTCTTGAGAGCCTTGTAATTTTATAAGGCAAAGATTAAATTTATTAATTAGGTTTAAATTAATTAATATATACTTCAATTAAAATTTAACTGTGTGTGGTTTTTTAATCAACGCCTGTGCTGAGCTAACAAATGATATACTTAATCAGCTAAGAACAAAACCAGGATCAAATGCCAATTCATTTTTTTGAGTGTGACCCTTGATGTTTTAAACCTCATGTTCATGGTAACAAATAAAACTGTTCCTTCTGCTAGTGAACCAACAAATAATTGTAATAAAAATGTCTTATGTTATATATATAGTCAATGCAGTCACTGGGATGGAGAGAAAGAGGAAAAAAGAACCCAACACAATTTTTGTGCTGCCCAGACTTAGTGCTATTCAAGTCATTCAACAGCAAATAATGACTCTATATGATATATTCAGTGTGGCTGGAATCAGTTTGCACCCCTATCAAGAGTTATCAGACAACCCCTGGGAATAAATTAGCAATTTTAGGAAAGACTCTAAGGTCACCAGGGTGTCATTTAGCACTCCATATAAGCTGCCTGGAGTCCGAGACTGAAAACAACAGCTAAAGATGGTACCGTGGTGACTCCAAGGCCCCCTACCACACTGGGAGGCGTGACCAGGTAGAGAATTCCGGCTCCAATGATGGCGCCCAGGCACTGAGCTGCAATGTAGAAGACAGACTTGGCGATGCTAATCCTCCTGGTGCACACCATGGCCACCGTCACAGCGGGGTTGATGTGGCCACCACTGATGTGGCCAAAGCACTGGACCATAGTCGCGATGCTGAGTCCAAAGCAGAGGGAGATGAGAACCATGTCGACAGGTAGTGGCTTTTCTGCTCCACCCCAGTTGATGGTGGATCCCAGGCTGAGCAGGACAAAAATAAGCATGGCCAGAAATTCCGCAGTGACTGCCTTCCAGAAAGTTTGTGTCCAGACCCCTTTGAAGGCCACCATGATACTCTCTCTTGTACACAAAGGTCCACACTTACTGAAAAGAAAAAGCAAAATTGGCATCAGAAGCTACTGAATCAGAGTCTCCTGAGATGATGGCCAGGCCCTCGGGCTCCCAGGTGGCTCAGTGGTAAACAATCTGCCTGCCAATGCAGGAGATGTGGGTTCGATCCCTGGGTCATGACGATCCTGTGGAGAGGGAAGTGACAACCCACTCCAGTGTTCTTGCCTGGGAAATTCCATGGACAGAGGAGCCTGGCGGGCTACAGTCCATGGGGTCTCAAAGAGTCTGACACAACTGAGCCACCAAACAGCAGCAGCAGGCCCTCAGTCTTGCCTATTGTGGGGCACCTCCCACCAAAGTTTATTTGCATATAAAGCCTCCCTCAAGGTCATCTGCATACAAAGAAAGGATGCTTCGGGAAAATCTCCTTAGCTACTTAATTATCTCCTTAATTAATAATCAAGAGATTGTCATTCTGATCCCCTTTGATTTAATATCCAAAGATCATCCAGTTTCACTGAAAAATTATCTGAATTGTCCCTAGAAAGGAAAATATCTGGATCAAGTTCCTTAAAGAATTAAGTATATTTACCTTGTAGTTAATTCCCTCTGAGCAACTTTTTACATTTTCAATGTACTTTTTACACGTCATTTCTATTTGGAACCTACGGCCATAAGAAAGAGAGGTCTTTTCCAGTTTTGCACTTTCTGGTTCAAATGGCATTCTGGAAATGGATTTTGAGAGCTGATTGTCCCTTCTCTCCTCCAGTGGAGACTCTGATGAAGGGGTGTTCTGTGAGGAAGCCAGGAAGGCTATCTTTTGAGAATGTCTTTTGACTGATACGGGCAGTGGGGACTCGCACAGCAGAGCTGGGACCCAGAACTGGGACGAGGATGCTGCCGTGCTCTCCTGGCCAGCGTGGGGAGAAGTCCTAGAGCCCGCCTGGTCCGGAGGTCCAGCGCAGGCCGCCCGGGACCAGGAGCGCCCGGGCGGGGCGGCTCCGGGAAGCCCACCCACCCCTGGGTCCCAGGCATCTCGTCCGACACGGGGGATAGATTAGAAGTGCATTCTGGCCTCTGCGGTACTTCTGCAGGGTTGAGGGACTGTCCCTTCTTGGGCTTGACTCCCCATCCCTTGATGTTCACCTCTGATAAAATCCTCCCAGAGGGATCCTGGAGGCCAGCGTGTGCGGGCAGCACCCCCGGCACCCTAGCCGCCAACTGCGAGGGACAGCGACTTGGGGAGAGGGGCGGAAGGCCGCTGGGCGAGGGGAGGGTGGTCAGGAAGACCATGGGCCTCAAAGCAGGAGGCTCTGGAAAGCGGTTTTTCTCTAGTGTCTTCTTGATGGCATTCTCTAAATCTGCCGGTACCTCTTCTGCGGGAGCTTGCTGTGCCTTGAGTGGGTGGGGAGGACTGGTGGGGGGGGACGTGAAGGCTGGGTGGGGGCAGCAAGGCAGCCTTTGGGAAGGAAGACCCTCTCTTCCTCCACTGTTTCCCTGCTAATACCTTGGGATCTTCACAGCTGAGAAGGGATGCGCTTTGAGGATATTAATGGCAAGAAATGACTA
Source organism: Bos taurus (assembly GCF_002263795.3). Taxonomy (NCBI): domain Eukaryota; kingdom Metazoa; phylum Chordata; class Mammalia; order Artiodactyla; family Bovidae; genus Bos; species Bos taurus. The sequence goes on along the minus strand of NC_037351.1, from coordinate 30,015,328 downwards.
GGATTCCTCTTGGGGGACAATCATCCCAGTGACCCCGTTTTTCAAGACATTTGCCCTTATTCTTGGTCTGTGATGGGGTAGGAGAGAGTGATGGAATGTGGAAAGCATTTAGTGAGACTCATCCCAGGGGACTATGAAAAGGGTAATGCGAGAAGGTGGGCTTCCCAGGTGGTGCTAGTGGTAAAGAACCCACCTGCTAATACAGGAGACTTGGGTTCCATCCTTGGATTGGGAAGATCCCCTGGAGAAGGGCACAGCAACCCACTCCAGTATTCTTGCCTAGAGAATCCCATGGACAGAGGAGCCTGATGGGCTACGGTCCATGGTGTTGAAAAGAGTCGGAAACGACCGAAGCAATTTAACACACCCAAAGGCAGGCAAGAAAGCCAGGTATTTTAACAGATTAGAGTTATTGCAGTTCTTCTGAGCATGGGCGCTTCCCTCCCCCATCGAGTCCCCAGGATCCTAGTCTGGTTGAGCCAGTGGGTGAGAACTGTGCCTATAAGTGCCAGGGGAACCCTGCCTTGACCTTTAGGATCTTGACTCAGCCCCTGGTTTGACATGGGGCTTTGCTACAGGGCTGGAAAGCGAAACCCATTTTCTGCCCAAGCCTAGGTGGCTCCAGAAGGGGACCAGCCAACTCCGTCTGTCTGGAGCATCCCCCATCCCAGTGAACAACTCTAAGCAAATCATGCAATTAGGAGAAACCCCAGCTGGGAGGACACTGACATCACACTCCCTAGAGAAACAGAAAATAAAGAGACCAAAACAGTGCTTGGAGCCAGGCAGCCAGTGAGGGTGCCCTGGGGGAGAAATGACAATATCCCAAAAGGGGAGAAATTCACAAATTGAAAAAAGAAGTTTCAAAAGTGGCTTTAGAACTTACCAGCAGCCCACGGCTGTAGCCAGGATGGCAGAGGGCTAGGTGCTATGTCAGGGGCTGGTCCTCTGTGGCCAGATTTAGTGGGAAAAAAGGGAGAGGCAGGAAGCTAAGGCAGCCAGGTGGGCAGGACTCGGCAGGTCCCATTCAGCAGCCACACAGGGAGCCCAGGGAGAGGCATGCCCTGGGGACAGGCCGCCTCCTCCCTGCACCCTCTCCCTCACCTTCCCTGCTCATTCTCTGCACCTTCTCCAGAGACCCAATCTCAGAAGCTCAGTTGCTCTTTCAGCTTCAAGACTTTATCAGCCAGAGGAATAAAAACAACCCCCCTCCAACCTCCGAAGTAAACAAATAGACACCTTGAGCATGCCTTTAGTTTTCTTTGAAAATCCGCAGAATCTGATCTCTTTCCAGGGCAGAATGACCAACCTCAGAGGGCTGTGAACCCCAGGGTCCCCTGGCGGCACATACATACCTCTGTCTTGACAAGTGCTCAGCTCAGCTCTTTCGCAGCCCCTCTGAGTTATCTACCGTCAATGTTCCCTTCCCTGTTCACACTCCCTGGAAATGCATCAATACCATTTGTTGTGCTTTTTCCCCTTTTGCTCCAGAACAAAGGGGGTTTGTTGATGTGACCGGGTTATAGAGAGCCCGACATTACTTACTAGCCGAACCCCCAGCCTGATCCACTTCTGGACAGCTGAGCCCCTAGATAAGTGATTTTTCTGATGAAAAATACTAGATGATAGATTTAGCTCCATAGACTCCATAGAGGCATTTTCTTGGGCTATAGGTCTCCAATATATGGAGGATTTTTGCTGTAAATCATCCCCCTTTTTCTTCTGCCCTCTCTCTGCCTCTCTTATGAGTATGCCCATACCCAGCCCTGGAAGAACCACCTGCCCTACAGTTTCCTTCTAGATTCTGCCTGAGCAGCACACGTATCTGTAATAAAAGAGTCCCAAGTTTCATCTTTCATCCGAGCCTCAGCATTGTTCCCTTAAGGCAAAGAAGGACTTACCCCCACCGCCTCGCTGCGGGTCTGTCACTCATGCCTCCCCCGGCCAGAGTGCAGCGCTCACATTGCCAGCCCCACGGCTCCCAGTGCGCCGGGAGTCAGATTACGGCCACTTGTCTGATTGGGTTTTTGAAGTCTTAGGGGTGGAAAGATTCGGCACCATGTGGCAATCGCCAAGTTATATTTGAACTTGAAATGACTTTCTCTACCTGATCGTTATAGACACAGGACATTTCAGGAACACAAAATGCTGGCTCACCTAATCCTTGAAAATGAGGCTTTCCCCAAATCTTTATTTGAAATCCTCCCACCACAGGGAACTGCTGAGAAATTTTGTTGTTGTTGTTCTGTGTGCAGTCGAATTTGGGCGACTATTAAGAGCACGGATTTGCATTATCCAGCAGTTGAGATGAACGGAATGAGATTCAGGCTTCGGTGCATTTGTTTTTGAGTGGCGACATAGCCAGTGGGTTCTATGCGAAGTTTTTGCTCACAGAAGCAGTTTTCAAAGTACTGCAGATCACTTCAGGTCCCTTGGAGCCTCTGCAGCACTGATTTGAGTAACAGGATATAAGACTGCTTTAGAGTCTCACCTGACTGTTATGTTAACAATTGTTGGTAAGAAGTAGCAAATTTTAAACAGATAAACGTTGGGTGGCACAAAATTATTGGGAACTAGCTGCTTCTTGTTGTTCAGTTGCTAAATCGTGTCTGACTCTTTGTGACTCCATGGACTGCAGGATGCCAGGCTCCTCTGTCTTCCATTATCTCCCCAAATTTGCTCAAATTCACGTCTGTTGATTCAGGGATGCTATCTAACCATCTCATGCACTGCTGCCCGTGTCTCCTTTTGCCTTCAATCTTTCCCAGCATTAAAGTCTTTTCCAGTAAGGTGGGAACTAGAAGTAAATTTAATATCTAGAAACCCAAGGACAGGACTGACTTGACTGCACCATTTTTGGGGTCCAGTGAAAAGTGAATGCAGGACTCCTTGTTGAAAAATTATTAAGAATTTCCAGTTTGCAGCAGTAGGATATGAAAGGAAGTACGGGACCCTTCTAAATGCACAGGTTGTGTGCCGGTGAGGCAGGCCCGGCTAAAGAGTTCTGGAAGGTCTGACAGTTAGTGCCTGCATTACCATCTCATTTTTTTCTTTCTTAAAATGGACCACAGGTACCTAGGACTGAAATAATCATCATCCTTGATACAGGGCACTCTGTCATCACTGGTACATTTATGGCCCTCTTTTATTTTATATTATTTTAATTAGTTACTTTTTAATAGTATAATGATCATCATACTGGCAACTAGACCTGTGATAATAACTCACTATGGGACCCTCTTTATCCCCGCCCTGCTTCTCTACCTACCATCTCATTTCACATAGGAGCTTCCTTTTTTCCCCCAGAATGGACTGTGGCAAGAAAGAAATACAGGAGAGAGAAGAAAACAGTTATGTTTTCACATCATGGTTACAATTTCTTGTTTTCTTGTCTCTTTTGGATACTTGAGAACTGGGAATGGTTGAAAAGCTCTCATGAGAAAGAGGGATTACAATTTTGAGTGTGAATTTCAGAGGAGCTCTTTATTTCTGTTTCCAGCATTCTCAGATAACAAAGATTGAATTTATATCCTTTAAGAATGTGGCTGCATACTGATGGCTGTTCATCAGGGGTTTCAGCCTTTGAAAACACATGCAAGTCAGAACAAACTCTGGTAAGAGGGCAACAGAGAATTTATGGCAATCTGCAAAGAACACTTAAAATATTTCCTGTTCATCCACCTTATTAGGACTGACTAGAATGCATTCTTTTTTTTATATAGCTGAGTAATATTCCATTGTATATATGTGCAACAATTTCTGTATCCATTCATCTGTTGATGGACATCTAGGTTGCTTCCATGTCCTATTGCGAAGTTGGTTGTGAAGTTGCTCAGTCGTGTCCGACTTTTTGCAACCCCAGGGACTGTAGCCTGCCAGGCTCCTCCGTCCATGGGATTTTCCAGGCAAGAATATTGGAGTGGGTTGCCATTTTCTTCTCCATGTCCTATAGCTATTGTAAAAAGTGCTTCCATGAAGATTGGGGTACAGGTGCCTCTTTCAGTTATGGTTTTCTTAGGGTATATGCCCAGTAGTGGGATTGCTGGGTCATATGACACAGTATTGTAAAACAATTATCCTCCAATTAAAAAAAGAACAACAACAACAAAAATTATTTCCTGTTGATTGTTACAGCTGTTTACTATTCAGATTTTTGAATGAGATTTTTTAAAGGTGCAAAATGTTCTTTTTTTTTTTTAATTTGAAAACTTTGATTTGGACAATGGGTCAGAAGTGCTTGTGAGGTCTTTGAGTCCAAGGAACAGTGCTGTGAGGTTTAAGTTCTTCCTTGAGAATGAGGCCTGTGGTGCTAGCCACAGAAACCTACCAAATGTGGCATTGTGTAGGGCTGCTGGTCAGCAGGAGGACATTTTTCAGGTCCACCCTTTGTAAGTTGCACTCGGCTCATTAGCATTCACTCCATGGTGGTGGCAGTTCCCGGCACCATTTTACAAAGTGCCAACAGAACTTGGTTACCACAGTTTCTCAGACCCTTTCCCTTTCTTCTGGCTGGCTGATCACTGCCCTGGTAGAATGTGTTGACAGTCCAGTTCCTAAGCGATGGCTGTTCCCATCAAGGGAAGGGCCACCCTAATTGGCATCAACTCACACTTATTAGTACTCTCAGCAGAGAGGTTCAGAATTGACCAGGGATTAACCCTTCACTTCCTGGAGGTAGTTTTTCTTTTCAGATATTCTTTATTATCCTTTCTATATTTGAGATGGTAATATTGACCTTCCTATGCTACATTCAGTCTACCTACTTCCCTGGCTTTTCTTTAAACTAGGGATAGAAACTTCCAATAGGACTGTTTATGGCAATGCATGCAGGATACAATAATGAAAGAAATCAGCTGTATTGGACTTATGATCGTGCAAAAAGTATGAGGTGGGAGCCCTGGTGAATATAAGTAATAGCCTCTAAGTTGACCTGTTTTGAACTGGCTTAGGACTAGAATCAAAGATTTGAAATCTAAACTTTTTTGCCCCACTGGTAACCTTAAAAAGGCCTAAATTCATTTAAAGATGGAATAACAATTTATTGATGAAGTTTTCTTGACTTTCTTACCTTTAGGAAAAGGATGGTAACCTGGGACATTGATTTAAAATCAGTCTTGTATGTCAAGCAAACTTGTGAGTTTTTAGTTAAATAGCTTTGTGAAGTTGTGGGTCAGTAACATATGAAAAAAATGAAGGCATGATAAATGTAAATTACAAGTACTTGACAAAAACTAGTGGATGAATGCACTTTGTTCCTAATTTTTAATCTCTTACATCATGTTGTTATCCTTGGGTGCTGATGTATATCTGTGGGATTTGTAGACCCCTTTCCCCACCCTGGCCCTCAGAACTTTTAGTATTTCTTCATGTGTTCAGAGATAGAAGACTAACACAAACATACTAAAAACGCCAGCAAGGCCTCAGGATCAGATAGGAAGTGTCTCCAGGCTGGCAGGGACAAGACTCAGTAGCAACTCACAAATCTCATCTTCCTTTTCATGAATCTCAGCGATAGGAATCCCTGCAGAGCACTTATGTATCAGCAAGTTCATTAAAAACAAACAAAACAACAGCAGCAGCAGGGCAACCACAGGCACAGGCACCACAACACAGGACTTCAGTGGAGCTTTGTTCGCTTTTCAAAGAGGTGTTACCTTATTATTGTTACAGTAAGGCAGAGTGGTTGCTGGAAATATGGCGCACCACCCAAAGAGAAAAATAAAGATAGCAATCAAAAAACATAAAAGAATCAAAGAAAGTTTGACTTGCCTCCCTTTCTCGGGGAGGTGAAACTGACAAACCCTGGGTCTTTGCACCGGTGTGGACCCTTCCGCTCTATCGCTGCCCCTCCCCCATCACCCCTTCAGTCCAAGTTTTCCCGTTTGTGATAGCCGGTGCTGTTTCCTTGATTCAGGTCCAGGCAGACCCTGCTTTGGCTGGTGAGTTGTACTCTGCTGACATTTAAGGCAGGAATTCCCTGGGAAAATAGTCAAGAGATTCTTTTGGTGCCACTGGCAGGGTTCCAAAAGGTTTAGGGTTCCCCTGTCTAGGCAAATGGGCAGAGAGAACGGGAGGGATGGAGAGAGAAACAGAAGGACTTTATTGAGTGACTGTGTTTCATCCGAAGCTTGTACAAAAAAGCAGAAAGGTGGTTGGATGACAATGCTTTTCTTAGCCCTTATCCTTTACCCAGCTTCTATGAGAGTTCAGAGTTTGGTTTGGGCGTTTTAAAGGCTGCTCAGACATCCACAGTGGGAAGTCAGTTTTCTCGGAAGCAAAGGACTTTGGGATCTAATGGGTTGGATCAGAATGTTTGGAATGGTTAATAATCTGTAAAGTGTAGTCTGTAGTAGTAATTGTTCCAAAATGTAAATTAAATTTGAAGGTTTTAAGAGCCAAAACAGCATTTTGGCAGTTATCACTTATACAGAGAGATTCAGAATCCTCATGTTTTTAATAAACTAAGAAAGATAATCCCAGTTTCAAGGAAAGAGCAAAATGCTTAAAATTCAAGGGGCTCTCACAGGAGGAGTAGACCAAAAAACAAGAAAATTAAAAGAAATGCTTTTAGAATAATACTAGAAACAGAACATTTTCTAAGAAAGGAGAAGAAAAGGTCATAATCTGTGACCATAAAAAATACAATAGACTCTCAACAGTTTAGTTACTTAAGAATTTTCTCGGATGAACCTTATGATTCAAACAAAGTTTTCTGTTTCTTTCCTGAATGATCATTCATACTACTCTTTAACCTCTGTACTTCCTACTTCGTTTTCTCATATAGTCAGAAGAAGTCTATGTGTGAAGAAATTCACAGGGCCTCTTAGAGGAGTCAGGTATCACTGATGGTTTCACCACTGCCTAGGAATATCCAGTGCTACCCCTCGGCCCATATGCCTGTTGTGGGGGACCGTGCCGTGGCCACACCTTGTCAGCTCCTCTAGGGAGCCACCTGAGGTGACCCTTCCATCTTTAATCCCTTTCCCTTCTCTCTGCCACATGATTCTCTGTTTCTTCTTTAAAAATTCCTCAGTATTTATTCCCTCCAGGAAACCTGCCCTTTGCAGACACACTGGCTCTCATCACTTGAAATATAGCAACCTATGAACCTATGTGAAACCCTACAGTTTTTAATAGGCAATGTGTCTGTATTATTCAGCGGTGTTTTGACGCAAGTTTACCCTCTCTTCTTGATACGAACTGAAGCTGTGGGCTATATGCTGTGCTTAGTTTTCAGTCGTGTCCGACTTTTTGCAACCCCAGGGACTGTAGCCCTCCAGGCTCCTTTGTCCATGGGGATTCTCCAGGCAAGAATATTGGAGTGGGTTGCCATGCCCTCCTCCAGGGGATCTCCCCAACCCAGGGACTGAACACAGGTCTCCTGCATCACAGGCAGATTCTTTACCATCTGAGCCACCAGGGAAGCCCAAGAATACTGGAGTGGCTAGCCTATCCCTTCTCCAGGGAAATTTCCTGACCCAGGAATCGAACTGGAGTCTCCAGCATTGCAGGTGGATTCTTTACCAGCTGAGCTACCTGGGAAGCCTTGTGGGCTGTATATATCATATTAATTTCTTACAGTGATGATGATTATGATGGATGGACAGTAATGATTTTGGTGATGATACCATTGTGCAGTGGAAGGATAAGGGGTAAGAGCTGCCAGTCATAACTCAGTCACTTAATTCTTATTGGCTGTACGCCACTTGATGTTTCTGAACCCTGGTTCTTCATCTGTGAAATGGAACAAAGCATTTTATGTCCTCTCTTTTTGTAAAGTTGTTTTAAGTCCAGATGCCCTCCTGACCCATTCTAGTTTTAGACCACCTCATGTGTGCTTGCTTGGGAATTCCATTTAGGAATTTCCCAAATTCCATCACAGAATTGTCCCCACCATACCAGAATCATCTGTTTACTTGTCTGTAATTGAAATCAGGGCAGAGAACACTCTCAATAATCATAGTAATTAATTAGACTTGGTAATTAATTGCTGTATCCTCAGCCTGTAGTATATCTCCAAGACAGCCTTTAAAGACTGAAATCATTGTGGAATAAATAAATAAGTGAATGAGGCTCAAATAGGGTGATACTAGCAGGAGAGTTTTGCCAACAGAATTGATAAGTATAAATAATGATCATAAGGATGTTTACGATAAAAAGGCATTGAGTTATGTCAAGAAATTTATCTGTGTCAAACCTTGAAAAAGTAATTTTTCTTGACCTAATTTCCCCATTTATAGAATGAAATGGTAACTCTTTTCTAACTCAAGTGAAGGCTTCCCTAGTGGCTCTCCGGTAAAGAATCCACCTGCCAATGCAGGAGATATGGTTAGATCCCTGGGTTGGGAAGATCCCCTGGAGAAGGAAATGATGACCCACTCCAGTATTCTTGCCTGGGAAATCCCATGGAGAGGAGCCTGGTGAGCTATGGTCCATAGGGTCATAAAAGAGCTGGACGTGACTAAGTTGAACAGGACAACAACAACAACTCAGGTAAAAACCTAGAAACAGTAAGTTTTTAATGTATGTACAGTGCTAAAAGTATTAACATCAGTGTTAACATTTTATGAACTTTATATGGGCATAAATTATTCCAAGACCACATTTTGGAGTTTAAATCAGAAGTAATATTTTAAAAAACCTCTATCTTATGGATAAATCCAAAATATCTCAGTGAATTTTATTTAAAAAAGAAGAAACTGCCTTTATGTTATCTGCTTATTAGCTTAGTAACTCTTCAGGGATGATAATGACATTTATAACTCACATTTCCACCGAGGCTGAGTATTGCTGGAAAAATAATACTGCTGGTATTGGTCATTTTACAAATTTATCATTTCCAGAGTAAACTTGGGCTTCCCTGGTGTATCAGTGGTAAAGAATCTGCCTGCCGATGCAGGAGACGTGAGTTTGATTCTTTGTTGGGAAGATCCCCTGGAGAAGGAAATGGCAACCCACTCCAGTATTCTTGCCTGGAGAACCCCATGGACAGGGGAGCCAGGCAGGCTGCAGTCCATGGAGTCACAAAAGAGTTCAACACAACTTAGTGTCTAAACAACACCACCAACAGAGTAAACTTGCTCCTCAGTGTCACTCAGCAATCCTATTGGTTCCAGAGGTATCTGACTCTCATTCTCCTGTCAGGAAAGAGATGAAAATTGTTTGCAACCAGGGACTTTAGCAGAAACAGGAAATGACTCTGGCTTTCCTAAGCAAAGTGGACTTCATTGAAGGGATGGGTGCGTGCATGCTAAGTCGCTTCAGTCGTGTCTGTCTCCTTTTGACCTCCATGGACCATAGCCTGCTAGGCTCCTCAGTCCATGGTTTCTCCAGGTAAGAATATTGGAGTGGGTTGCCACTTCCTTCTCCAGGGCATCTTCCCAACCCAGGAATTGAACCTGAGTCTTTTATGTCTCCTGCACCAGGAAGCAGATTCTTTACTACTAGCGCCACCTGGGAAGCCCAAGGCAGGGTCAGAAGCTGGGGCAACACCTGCACCTCAGCCGCTGGGATGTCTGCTGTCCTGGGTTCTTTTCTTCGTGCATAACTGCCCCAAGGTATAAAGTCCCAGGACCCAGCCCTGGATATGAGTCAGGGAGAGAGATGGCTTCTGTAGAGGGAAGAGTCACCAGGAATGATCCTGCTACCAAGGCTACACACAGAGAGTGAGAAGAAATCATGGTGGCAGCTAACACTTCTTTAGATACTTGTTTGGGCCTCACTTTTTTTTTTTTTTTCTGTGCAAGGTAGGATCTTAGTTCTCCCACCAGGGATCGAACCCGTGTCCCCTGTGTCGGAAGCGCGGAGTCTTAACCACTGGACCACCAGGGAAGTCCCCGAGCCTCAGTTTCTACCATCCCTGACATCCTCTCTTCTTTCTGGTCATATGAGACTGTATTAGTCTGTTAGAGTTGCCATAGCAAAGAACCACAGACCGGGTTGTTTAAACGACAGACATTTATTTTCTCACAGGCTAGAAGTCCCTGCCTAGATAATTCAGACTTTGTTGTTTAAAATTCAAGTTTTACTTTCCCTATTAAACCTTCCCTGTTCCTATAGTTTTGTCTAGATGCCATTTCTCTTATATTTCACAGCACCTTCTAAAATAGCTTTGTACTTCTCCGACTTCCAAGCATGTGAATACAAATTCCCTTTACATCCCTCCCTAAGAGACGCGGGTTGCCCCAGTAAGAACGCATGAAAACCAAAGGCTTTATAACCAGTACTTGACAAAAGATACTAGGAATTGTGCTTGGGGTTTCCAAACAGGGTTGCATTAGTTATAATTACTGGGCTCAGTGGTAAAGAATCCGCCTGCACTGCAGGAGAAGCAGAAGACTTGGTTTGATCCCTGTGTCGGGAAGATCCCCTGGAGAAGGAAATGGCAACCCACTCCAGTATTCTTGCCTGGGAAATCTCATGGACAGAGGAGCCTGGTGGGCTACAGTCCATGAGGTTGCAAAAGAGTCAGACACGACTTAGTGCCTAAACAACAACAAGTTATAATTACACTGCTGGATAGTTCGTGGCTTACAGCTCTGTCTCTAACTCAAGAAATAAATTCCTTGGGGCAGAGATTATGTGTTAGTTGTTTTTGCAACCCTGGAAAATAGAAGACGGTCAATACATTTTGGTTGGTTGGATGAATAAATAAATGAATGAGGAGTTTACAAAAATGGTTTCACACATTTTTCAGTATGTTTATGAAATAAGCAGAGTGTTACTTCTCTAGTTTCGGTCTAAGTTAGTGGAGAATTTAAGTGACCCAGAAGGTCAGAAGTTAATCAAACCAGATTTGTCCTATTATATATATTATACAAGTGTATTTTTTAACTACTGTGGGGCTGTTGGCTGCTCTTTAAGCATATTCATTCTGTCAGGGTACAAGTGTACCTTTTGATTTATTTAAAAGATTTAAATGGAAATTTATGTTTTGATTTTCTTTTGAAAATAGAATAGTTTGTGGGAAAATTGGCTAATTTTGGGATCATTTGACAAAGTATTTTAATAAACATAGAGTTATATCCTTGTTAACTGGTTAAATTATTATTATTTTTTTACTATACAGTTTTTTAGATTATTAGTTTTTAAAATAACATGTTTATTTCTAATTGTAGTGACTTTTAAAGGTTTAGGGAACCAGGAACACCCTGACATAAAGAACTATGTTACCCATTGATATCTGAGAGGGATTAGTCCAACAAAGTGTTGTAACAAGGACTAAACAGTTTTATAGACATACTCAATATATAGTTTATAGTTTTGTTGTGATATTTTTCCACGTACAAGTCTTTATCATCACCCAAGGGGGCATATGAAAATCAGTTTATGAACTTTCAAGAGCAATACAATTCTTCTTTATTATTATTATTGCTAATAATCCCATTTAAAAAATGAGAGCTTGTTGAGTAAATGGAAGAGCTCTATGATGCCTGGTAATACCAACATTATTCCACCTCCATTAGTGGGTCGTGTCGCACACCTCACAGAATAAGTATGCAGACTTCATATACCCTTCTCACTCTGCACAACATTTTGAGTAAAAAAAGACAAAAGGCCCATTGGGTTGTCAGAATATCTCTTTCTATTTGGAAAAAGCTCACCAAAATCAACCCTCCGTCAACCGCAATTACCTACCAGAGACCATTAACCCTACTTTCCCCTGTGTAGCCAAATACCCTTAAAAAGATCATTTCCATTTGTTGTCTCTTTTCTCATGCTTTATCCTTTGCAATCTAATTTTCTGTTCCTGTCGCTCCCTGTGAACTGCTCTCCTCGTGTTCTGGGGCCTCCTCTGTTGTGTGACTCTAGAGGAAATGCTCCCATCCTTACCTCCCTTGACTCTCTGCAGACCTGACCCTGCCCACCACTCATCCATCATCATAATGTGCCAGGTCTATGCTAAGTGCTTGACACGAGAGGGTTTATTTAATCTGGGTGGCATCCTGATGATGGAGCTCTGATTATTATTCCATGTTACAGATTAAAACAAAAACAAAACCCAAAAAAACAAGTACCTGAAGTCATACAGCTCACAAGTAGAAGTGTAGAGTCTCAAACCCAGGTCTCCATGACCCCAAAGCTACAGGTCTTACGCACCACAATCTACCCCCGTCTAGAAACACCTGCATCTCTTTCCCATGACATCATTATTCAGGTTTGTTGTTATCAATTTCTCAAACCTTTATCATTTCTGTTGTACATTCACTATTTTTTTTCCATATTGAAATCAACTTTTCACTGCATATATATATATATACATATACACACAGTTGACCCTTGAACAATGTGGGTTTGAACTCCATAGCTCCACAAACATGGATTTTTTTTTCAATAGTTAACATTACAGTTCTACATGATCTGAGGCTGGATGAATCCATGAATATGGAACTGTGGATCCGGAGGGTGAACTGTAAGTTATATGTCCACTGATTTTTGACTGCTTTGAGGGTAGATGGCCTTAATTCCTGAGTTTTTCAAGGGCCAGCTCAGATTTTTGCTCAGAACCAATCTGTGCAACAATACCATCCATCTGATACACTGGCTAGATTTTTTAAATATGTATGAATTTCAGTATATAACTTTCAGGAAAGTCCATTCTGTGTATCACCTCAAGCCGTCTTGCTCACCATCAGCATATGTATGCCACCTCCATTGTGAGCAGTGACACTATTTTTGAGAAAAGAGGTAAGGAAGAGAGGATTCAGGAGGAAGTGCTTTCTGTCAAGATGGAATGAAAAGAGGAGGAAAATGAAGATTTGTGTGCATCTCAATTGATGGTGGTAAAAAATGGTTGGCCCTTCAGGCCACAGAGGTTGAGGAATGTTTGATAGAACAGCACAGAAATCATTACAGAATTAATTACTTCGGGATAAAGGATGGTGTTTTTCAAGTGAAAGGTGCGGGCCGTACTGTCCTTGGGTATCTGTTATGCAGATCAGAGAGCAACTGAAGTGGCAGTGGTACTGGCCTCAGACCCTGCCAATAGGGCCCTGCCCTGGACCCCTGATTTAGAAGGCTCTGCCCCAACTCTGTGGAGAAGGCAATGGCAACCCTCTCCACTGCTCTTGCCTGGAAAATCCCATGGATAGAGGAGCCTGGTAGGCTGCAATCCATGGGGTCGCTGAGGGTCGGACACGACTGAGTGACTTTACTTTCACTTTTCACTTTCATGCATTGGAGAAGGAAATGGCAGTCCACTCCAGTGTTCTTGCCTGAAGAGTCCCAGGGATGGGTGAGCCTGGTGGGCTGCCGTCTATGGGGTTGCACAGAGTCGGACACGACTGAAGTAACTTAGCAGTAGCAGCCCCAACTCTGAGTGCATTGTCCTCCTCTGTACAGAAAACTTCTCTAGACCACAGGGTCCATGACTGGGACTCTGGAATTCTCTGCTCTCAGGGTTTGGGCTGGCCTGGCATCCCTCCCCTGACCTGGATCCCACTGCTGATGTGCACAACCTTGGTCCCAATCGTGCCCAATGAATGGCTGATTGTAGGTATGTGTGTATGGAGCTTGAACAGTGGGGTCCAAACTCATGCATATGATGCTTCTTATGGTATAGCATAGCACTATGGCTGGGAAGATTATGGGGGACCCTGTCATGCAACTATCGGGGGTAGACTTGATTACCCCAGAGTCAGAGAACTGAGCCAAGGAGAGAGAAGTGATCCTCAGAGAACAGGAGCATCAGTCCAAAGGGAACATGTCCTGCAAATTCCACCATGAGCACCTTTATTTATCAGTCTCTGGAAGGAAGAGAATTAGCTGGCATTGTGCCAAACATCATAATGCAGACTCTACTTAAAGTAGGAACTTGTCTACTTAAAAAAGACCAAGAGATGGAGTGTTACATACGATTAGTACCAAGACAAGATTCACTTCATGATGGAAGTCACCTTCATGACCATTTTAATACAGAACCAATTGAAACATGCTAAATGGGACATGGAGCGACAGCAAAAGTAGTGCAAACAGGGTGACAAAAAGGAGCCTGACTGGGATGAACCTAGAAAATCTTCCCTCACCTGCGTCTGGCTAAGATTTCCCCCAATTCTTAATAAAAAAGAAAATAGAAGTTCACGTAGAAACTATACTAAATGTTGTTGCTCTTTGTTTCAATCAGATACAGATATATTGAACAGACTCCATCTTTCAGGTCTTTTGCAAGGTGCTGATATACATAAAATAGTATGAAAATCAGTTCCTGAGGGAACTGAGTGGGAGAAGAGACTTCAGGTGGAAAAGACTTAAGACAGCCAAGATCTGGATTAATTTGTCTAGGAAATTTGCTAGGGAAGGGAAATGAGATAAATAATAAGCTTTGGGTCAGTTGGGAGTGCATTATAAGTTAGCATGAATTTGTAGGGAGGCCAGCAAGATTCTGTGATTTTCTTTAGCAGTGATCTGCTGTCAGGGAAGGAGCAGGAAAACTGAGTGGAGGCGGGTATGTCAAGTTTGGCACAGAGATAGCTTAAAAAAATAATCCAGGTTCAGTGAGAACAGCACAGAAGAGGCTGCCATGCCACCTGGGCTAACTGTCATCATCATCATCACTAACTTTTTTTAAACTATATAATACTTCCTGTTCTTAAGTCTTTATTTTGTTCTATTTTTTATTTTTTAAATTAAACAAAACCTTTTTTGCAGTGTGGCATGTGGAATCTTAGTTCCCTAGTCAGGGTGGGAGCCATGCCCCCTGCCTTGGAAGAGCAGAGTATTAACCTCTGTTACGTCTTTAAATGCATCATTTCTGGACTTGGTAGAAGTCATGTGACCACAAGAAGGTTAGTAAGCTGGGAAGAGTGGAACGGCAAAGTGATTCCAGGGCTTGATGAAGATTCCAGAAGTTTGTGTCCAGTTGCTTCAACTTACTCTGGAGATGAATGGAAATTTCAGTGTGAGGAATTTAAAGATTTGATGATCCCAGAATGAACATCTGAAATAGAGTATAGTGATCTTCTCAGAGAGACTTCCCTGGTGGCTCAGTGGGTAAAGTATCCACCTGGAAAGCAACAGGAGACTCAGAAGATGTGGGTTCGATCCCCAGGTTGGGAGGATTCCCTGGAGGAGGAAATGACAACCTACTCCAGCATTCTTGCCTAGAAAATCCCATGGACAGAGGAGCCTGGTGGGCTACAGTCCATAGAGTCTCAAAGGAGTTGGACATGACTGAAGGGACTGAGCACGCATATACTATCTTCTCTGAACACGCATATACTATCTTCTCTGAAGGTTGTTTAAAAACTGAATGCATCATTTTGGCTGTTTTGGAGTATTTTAGATGTGGCCTTGTTTGGAAGTAGGTTATAAACAAGGTGATCATCCCAGATCCCTTCCCATCTTTAGGGATGTGAAATTAAGCTGGCACCTTTTTGTTTTGTTTGGATTTAGGTTTCTACTGATAGAGAAAAAAGTGATTTATTTAGAATTGAGAAGATAGATTTTCAAACAGAATAGTTTGGCTACCTGTGCTGTGGTTGAGAGCTGTAGCTGTCTGTGAAAGTATTTCCTTTATCATGTGAAAAACAACAACAACAACAAAAAAACAACCCAGTCCAGATCAGGTTCATCTTTTATTTGGTTAAGATTTGGTAACATGGCCATATTTGAGGGGAATTTGCTATCCTGTGCAGAAGATCTTAATTGGCATTGATCATAACTAACTTTCTGACTTTTGTTAGAAAGCACGTGGGAAAAAAGAAAGAGTTGAGCCTACCTGGTTGGTTTGCTTGTTTGTGACTATGGAACAGTCCTAATTCAGATACCATGAAAGTCAGCGGACCATGCAGGCAGAATCATCTGTGAAGTCAATTGTTCATGCACAGCAAAACTTGCTTTCAATTACTGAAATCAATTTTTCCCAATGCCTCAAAGCAGGGACCATTCTGAGGCCTTTGAAAGCAATTTTTCATATTATTTCTTTGCAGACTGACACATCACTCTGCTTTGTAACAGAAGAGCTGACTTAAAGCGGTTGGTTTGCTGCTATGGCTAGCTACCTCTGCCCAGGATCCCATGATCCTCTAGACCAGCAGTTCCCAACTTTTTGGCACTCAGAACTGATTTCACGGGAGATAATTTTTTAATGGAAGGCTGGGGAGGGGATAGTTCAGGCAGTAATGCAAGCGAGGGGGATCGGATATAAATACAGAGGAAGCGTCACCCACTTGTCCACCGCTCACCTGCTGTGCAGCATAAATTCTAACAAGCCAGTACCCATCTATGGCCTGGAGACTGGGGACCCCTGCTCTAGACTGTTCTGTGCCATATGGTGGTACCTACCCCAAGACGGCTCTCTAAATAGATGTGGGTGATTAAAACTTAAGTGAATTTATGATTTGAACCAAGGAAATTTCTTTCCCCAATATTGGTGCCCATGTAACTGCGCTGATTCCTTAGTCAGTGTGACTGCTTGGAAGATTGTAAGAACCGAGCAAATGACTTTTAAAGAATTTTCATGTTTTACATGTGTAGGTCACCTACTTGAAACCTTTTTTCCCAGTTTAAATTGTTTTCTAACTAATGTGTTATGTGTCCATGGATAATCTTGAAACTGTAAGAAAATTATTTTTTTCTCCTAGTGATAAATACTGAGTTCACTGCATTTCTCAGAATACAACATTGATCATTGGTAGCCAATGCTCATCTCTCTAGTCCTCTTGTCTAGAAAGATTAGCTTAATATGGAAAGGAGTATGTGTGTGTGTGTGTGTATGTTTGTGAAATAAAAGGGAAATCCACTGTGCTGTATGGTTAGTTTCTAGATAAGTTTTGTCTTGCAAGTGATAGTTTGAAAGTACTTGGAATTCTTGGATTTACTACAATTTAAAATCTGTATTCAGGCACATTGCTGTTAATACTGAAACTTTACAGTCTCAAGTTTGAACTCCAATAAGCCCATATCTCAGAGCTTATAAAACTGTATGAAAGATGCCCTGAAAGATATTTCTTGGCCAACCATGGTGTGAAATGGAGAGCTGGAGGTGGGGGAATTGGGAATGGTTGGGAGGAGGGGTCCCAGAAGACAGTGTTTCCTGAACATAGGAAGGTCAGCAGGGCTCATGTAAATGATGCCACTTTCTCCTTGTCCACATAATATCCAGAAGCTGTGC
This sequence comes from Bos taurus, assembly GCF_002263795.3. NCBI lineage: Eukaryota > Metazoa > Chordata > Mammalia > Artiodactyla > Bovidae > Bos > Bos taurus. The sequence continues at coordinate 29,998,218 of NC_037351.1, read as the reverse complement.
TGGTTAGTCAGAACTACTACCTTGGTTTTCAGAGTGCTCAGGGGTATATGTACACTGCCATAGAGAAAAACTTTCTTGAATATATAGTATGTGCCTGGTACTGTTATCCCTTCTTAGTTTTTTCTTGCTTTCTTTCCATGTGTATTAGCCATTTTTCGCTCCACCCCAGATGAGATCTTATTTTCTACCTGCGCATGAATTGGCCCTGTTTGTTTCCCCAACATGCTAGGAGCTGTTAGATAAGCTCTTTCTTAAGCAACAATCATTAAATAAGTATCATTAAATAATCTGTGAGCCATGATTCCTGCTCATGAGTTGAGATAAATACATGTCAAACAATGAATAACATCATTTTTCAAATTACTATTATATGATGGCATAACAGAAGCAAGGTTGCATATTATAGACAATGAGTAAGAAGGATGTATCTGTGTTGATTTGTTATCAGATCAGAATCTGGTGATGTGTTAATTGAACACTTTCTTGGTTTATCCATTTGGACTACTTCTACTGAGGAAATAAAGACAGAAAAGATGAGTGGGCTTCATTTTACACTGATACTGTGGAATAGAGAGCCCGGGCTGTGTAGCATGCTAAAAATTACGGATGAACCATTTTTAGATCAATATGGATGGCTGCGTTAGAGCATCCAAGATCCAACCAATATCTGTCACTATCTTTACAGCATATGAGTGACTTTTGTTGAGGTGTGTCATTGCAAACACTGCCTACAAGGCAATTCATGGACAGGGTTAAAGAGAAGGTACATGTTAAGAAGCTAAGTTGCCCTTGGAGAGAAGTGGTGAAGTGATGTTGTGAGGCTTACTGGTCACAGTCCCAAATTTAGGATAAAAAAATTCCCCTTTTGTTCAGCATTCAAGTTGGGTATTTGCCCTGCAAGAGACAGTCAACTGCTGACTTTACTTGAATGTACTTGGAGAGAGAAGGACTTAAACTAGCCATGAAGAGAGAAGAATGCCAGGTTTTCTGGAAACATCGCCAAACCCCAACAATTTCTCAGAATTTTCAGAGGCGCCAGAGGAGTGTTTGCATTTCAATGGAAAAAGTTCTGAAGCTCTGAAAACTATTGTCAGTTTAGTTTTGCATTGAAAGGCAAAACCATTGCTGTGAATAAGGCACAGAAGCACTTGCTAGAGCTTTGTCGAGAATTATAAAGGGGACCTCTGGGAAATTTTAATTGTTCAACCCTTTGCCACAAACCAAGTCAAAGAGGATTAAGTCATAATGACAAATAGAAAATAAAAGTACTGTTAACTTTATACAGAAGTGCCCAAAGTTTGGAGTCGCTTTCCACTAGCCTGGGTTAGAAAGAAAGGCAGAAATTTCTAGGTTTAATTAAATGTCATAGCAACAACATTGCAATAATATAATAATACTTCTCATAAGTACATACTCATCGTAAGTATTTCATCTTCTCACACCTACAGGTACCTGGTTAGGTGGCTTGGAGGTGATAGCATTTATGAGAGATCATTTTTGAGAAAATATAATACTATTTCCAGTTGAAATATGGGAGGGTTTTTAAGTAGACCTATAGTAACAATAAAAAGTAAACAAAACTATTTTATGTCTAATTCTACCTCAACAAGCTTGAAGGTCGCACTGTCCAGTAGAAATATAATGTCAGCCAATAAAATTAAACATTTCTAGTAGCTACCAAAAAAGTAAAAACAAACAGGCAAACTATACCACTGTACTTAATCCAATACATGTAAAATAGTATCATTGCAATATGAAATGAATATAAAAATTAGTAATGAAACACTACATTTTTTCGTTCTGTTTAAATTTTGTATGCATTGAATGCTTACAGTCACTTTCCATTTGGAAGCTAAATAGTCATTGGAAATACAGTTGACCCTTGAACAATTCAAGTCGGAATGGCCCAAGTCCATTTATAGACAAGTTTTTTTTTTTTTTTAAATAAAAACCTACGGTACTGGACAAGCCCAGGTTGGTTGAATTCCCCAATGTGAAACTGTGGATACGGAGGGCCAGATATGAGCATCCATGGACTTTGGTGTCCATGGCGGGTCCTGAAACCAATCTCCAGCAGATGCTTAGGGATGACTGTCCTTGGCTGGTGTTCAGATGTCTAATACTCATATTTGAAAGAGTAGATGAACAACTATACTTGAAAAATTTCCTGAATCGAGTAACAGTTTTTATTTTAAACTGATTAAAATGAAATAAAATTGAGAAATCCTTTTCTCAGTGTTACCAGCCCCATTTCAGGTACTCAGGAGCCCACATGTGGTTAAGTGACTACTTATTAAATGATGCAGCTCTAAGAAGTTGCTCAGTTTTTAAAAAGTTATTATGCTGCAGTTTTATTGTTTCAAATATTAGCTAGTCAAGTGAGCATCTGAAATTGACTTGCTATCTTTTTACCTAAAAATATTTGGGAGGTAATACAAACGTTGTATGAGCTTTGACCTATTCTTTGTTTAAGGAATTTGTTTCTCTGTTTAATATTAAGTGCGCATATATTGCGAGCAATTTCCAAAACCTTGAGCAAACTTGGCCTGTGGGGCCCAGGGAGTCACGTGGCTGTGAGGTGCAGTAGCTGTGGGAGGAAGATGAGGAGGTAAGGCAGGTTAGAAAGAGGGACGTTCTCCCACCAGTCTCAGGAATGTGAACATTGCCTTTCAGGTAATGTGACATCACCACGTTTTATGAGTATTAAAATAATGCTTCTTTATTATAAAAATTAACAACATTCAGATAAGCCTGAGAAGATTACAGAAGCCATCCATAATTCCACCACCATGAGGTAACCTCTGGTAGCAATGAACATACTTCTTGGTAGCTTTATGAATCTGTTTAGACAATGACTGTTTTCTAGAGGGTATTTTACAATCCAGGGGTCCCCAGCCTCCGGGATCTAGTGCCCAGTGATGTGAGGTGGAGCTGATGAAGTAACAGAAATAAAGTGTGCAATAAGTGTAATGTACTTGAATCATCCCCAAACCATCCCCTCCACCCTGGTCCACGGAAGGATTGTCTTCCATGGAACTAGACCCAGGTGCCAAAAAGGTCGGGGAGCAATGAGGTCCTGTCCTGATGGCTCGTTGGGAAACTGCTCAATCATGAGTTATATCTCTGTCTTATAAATACTTTCTGTTTTAGTATTCAATCTTTTCAGATTTAAGACTCTATCAAGGCTAGTTTAAATAGTTTCTTTGAATAAGACGACTCTAGTTAAATACTCAGTCTTCCAGATTTCTGCTCCTTTCCTTCCTCTTTCCAAAATGACAACTGACTGACTCTATGAAGCAAGTCACTTACCCTTCTGGCAGTGAGCCTGAGCTCTGCCTCAGAGGGACTGTTCGTATCTACTTACTAGTGACTTCAAGATGCCCCCGGTTCCTCTGGTTTCTTTTTTCTTTTTTTCTAATTTTACCTTCATTTACTCCTTTATAAAAAAAAAATTTTTTATGGAAATATAGATGGGAATACCGAACCACCTGACCTGCCTCTTGAGAAATCTGTATGCAGGTTAGGAAGCAACAGTTAGAACTGGACATGGAACAACAGACTGGTTCCAAATAGGAAAAGGAGTACGTCAAGGCTGTACATTGTCACCTTGCTTATTTAAGTTATATGCAGAGTACATCATGAGAAACGCTGGACTGGAAGAAACACAAGCTGGAATCAAGATTGCTGGGAGAAATATCAATAACCTCAGATATGCAGATGACACCACCCTTATGGCAGAAAGTGAAGAGGAACTCAAAAGCCTCTTGATGAAAGTGAAAGAGGAGAGTGAAAAAGTTGGCTTAAAGCTCAACATTCAGAAAATGAAGATCATGGCATCCGGTCCCATCACTTCATGGGAAACAGATGGGGAAACAGTGTCAGACTTTATTTTTCTGGGCTCCAAAATCACTGCAGATGGTGACTGCAGCCATGAAATGAAAAGACGCTTACTCCTTGGAAGGAAAGTTATGACCAACCTAGATAGCATATTCCAAAGCAGAGACATTACTTTGCCAACAAAGGTCTGTCTAGTCAAGGCTATGGTTTTTCCTGTGGTCATGTATGGATGTGAGAGTTGGACTGTGGAGAAGGCTGAGTGCTGAAGAATTGATGCTTTTGAACTGTGGTGTTGGAGAAGACTCTTGAGAGTCCCTTGGACTGCAAGGAGATCCAACCAGTCCATTCTGAAGGAGATCAGCCCTGGGATTTCTTTGGAAGGAATGATGCTAAAGCTGAAACTCCAGTACTTTGGCCACCTCATGCGAAGAGTGGACTCATTGGAAAAGACTCTGATGCTGGGAGGGATTGGGGGCAGGAGGAGAAGGGGACGACAGAGGATGAGATGGCTGGATGGCATCACTGACTCGATGGACGTGAGTCTGAGTGAACTCCAGGAGTTGGTGATGGACAGGGAGGCCTGGCGTGCTGCGATTCGTGGGTCGCAAAGAGTCGGACATGAATGAGCGACTGAACTGAACTGATAGATTTACAATGTTGTGTTAATTTCTGCTGTATGCACAGTGATTCAGTTATACGTGTATATACATTTGTTCACATCCTTTTCCATTACGGTTTATCACCGGATGTTGAATACAGTTCCTTTGTTACACAGTAGCCGTCTCTTCTTCTGAATCATGTATTGGTACCCATGCTGGAGTGCCTAGTCCTTCCCATTTGTTTCCAATAATAAGTCTGTGTTTCCTAGTGGTTTCTTCATCTCAAGTCTGATAGTCCATTTATCCTCTCAGCATCCTTGTGGCCCCCTCTGGATTCCCTCTAGGTGTCACATAGGCTATAGCGAGCCAGAAATGCTCCCTCAGACACACCTACTATCCACCTTCCCCTGCTGCTTGGCTGTCGCCCATGTCCTGCTGGAGATTGCTAAAAGAAAGGCATTTCCAGGAGACCTATTGCCTCCTCCCCAAGTTCCCAGGTCTAGGCGACTAACTTCTGGCTCATTCTACCTCTCTCTGCTATTTGTGCCCTTAAGCCTTTGGGCAAGAAAGAGTGGGCTTAGTTCCTCTATGTCAGCAGTTCTCAAAGTGTGATTCACAGATCCCTGCGAGTCCTTGAAACCTTTTCCAGGGGCTCAGAGGATCAACACTATTTCCATAAAAATATTGAGAAATGACTTCCGCTTTTCACCGTGTGACATTTCCACTCATGATGCAAAGCAATGTAGGTAAAACTGCTGGCTCCTTAGCACAAATTGAACTTGAACTTAGCACAAATTGAGGCAATGGCATTGAACTCTATTGGTATCATTGTATTCTTAACATCACACAGTAAACACACACACACACAACCTCAAGAGACAAAAAAAAATTAAAGATAATCTGCTAATTTATTTTCCTTAGGAATGTCCTTGATATATATATATATATAATTTCAACTTTCAATTACACATTTTTGGAATTTTCTATGTGGCTAACTAGCAAGTACAAATAAAATATTTCTGATTTATGTTGAAACATGATGGGTGTTCTGAGAAAACACACATGTAATTATTTGAGTTGTGAACTGAATTATCAGTTTTTTTTCCCCCATGGAACCATTTTTACTTGAAAGAACAACTGATAGACAAACTCTGAGTAGTCAGAGTTGCATTTCTGGTGGACATTTTCTCAAAAATGAATGAAGTGAGTCTGTCATTTCAAGGAAAGTAATTGGAAGTATTTGCTGCCACTTTGAACTTTCAGCCAAAAAGTAGTTTAGAAAATGTGTATCACCACCAGTGAACCTGACTGCTTCCCAGCACTTCAACATTTTTCTGATGAGATGTGTGATGATGGTGATTTTTGATATTGTACAATGAAATATGTCAATGGTAGAAAAAAACTCCGTAACTCGGCAAACTAATATTCTCCAAGTGATCAATGCACGATGTTTAAAATCATGCATAGGTTAAAGATTCATTCAGAGTTCAAGATGAATGAATGAACTCTAACGTAGCAGTGTGAATGTTCATTGATATGGGATCAAATTCCAAATTGTAGCTCGCATTTAAGAAAGTATTAGCTGTTGAGTTTTGACATAGTATTAAAAAAGAATATCCATGCAAAGGTCATTAAAATACTCCTTATTCTAGATACATATGTATGTGAAGCTGGATTTATTTTCTTGTACATTAACCAAAACAATATGCCACAACAGATCAGAAACAGAAGAATCCAGCTGCCTTCCTTTAAGCCAAACATGAAATAGATTGTCAAAATATAAATAACTTCCTACTCATTCTTTTGAAGTTGGAAAGGTTTTTTTTTTTTTTCCCCCATGAAATATGTAGTCTATTTAGTGTGGTAGATTTATTATATCTTAGGTGAATTAATAAATATTTTACAATGCTCTCAGTTTTAATCACTAATATGATATCTAAGCTTGGGCTACTATAACAAAACATCAGAGACTGAGTGGCTTAAACAACAGACATATATTTCTCACAGTTCTGAAGGCTGGAAGTCCAAGAGCAAGGTGGCAGTGTTTGGTAAGAACGCTCTTCCTGGTTTGCAGATGGGCATCTTCCTGCTGTATACTTACATGACAGAAAGTTCTCACATTACTCTTATCATGAGAGCCTTGCCCCCATGACCTAATCTAACCCTAGTCACCTCCCAGTGACGTTACTCCAAACACCATTGCATTGGAAATTAGGTCTTAGCATAGGAATTTTGGGAGAACACATTCAGTCTATAGCATATGGTTACTATCAATAGATGTAATTCACATGGTCTTCTCAAGTGGAGCTAGTGGTAAAGAACCCTCCTGCCAATGCAGGAGATATAAGAGGTGTGAGTTCAATCCCTGGGTTGGGAAGATCCACTGGAGAAGGAAATGGCAGCCCACTGCATTATTCTTCCCTGGAGAATCCCATGAGCAGAGGAGCCTGGCGGGCTACAGTCCATAGGGTCACAAAGAGTCAGACGTGACGGAAGCAATGTAGTACGCACGCAATCCACATAAACAAATAACTGTCAGTAGTTAAAACAGCAGAAATGATTAGGGTCCTCAATAATTTTAAAGAATTGTGAAAGTGCTCTGAGACCAAAAGTTCGAGAACCACTGCTCTCTCTTTGACCTTGTTTTTATTCATTCTGAGGCAATTCTGTGATCTAGTCACCAATCTGGTTTCTTATACTTAGAGGCTGGTTGGGAGCCATAGGGGACTTCCTTGGTGGCTCAGATGGTAAAGAATCTGCCTGCAATGTAGGAGACCCAGGTTTGATCCCTGGATCAAGAAGATCACCTGGAGAAGGTAATGGCTACGCATGCCAGCATTCCTGCCTGGAGAATTCCATAGACAGAGGAGTCTGGCAAGCTACAGTCCATGGGGTAGCAAACAGTCGGATACAACTGAGTGTAACACACTTGGGAACTAAAGAACTTTTAAAAGTTAATCCTTGTCTTGGCAAAGAGTAGATTTCAAGACTATTTCAAAAATTCTGCTTTAATAACCAAAAGCTGAATATTGCCTTTGTATTTCTCTTCCTGTTTGCTTTTCTTCTTTCAGCCAGAACAGGTCTCATCCTAGGTACTCAGCTCCAGTCCTGACTGTGGACAGGTTCCAGACACAAAAATGTAAGGAAAAAGGATCTGACTGTGTTTCAAAAACATTACCTCAGTAATACACATTCAAAAACATACACACAATATTGAAAAACTTAAACCCTATTATGCAGACTCATTGATGATTCGCCCCTCTCCTTTGTCATGAGCACATTTTCATATCATGAATATTCCTCAAAAGTGTGATTTGTGGGCTTCCCTGATAGCTCAGTTGGTAAAGAATCTTCCTGCAAGGCAGGATACCCCAGTTTGATTCCTGGGTCAGGAAGATCCCCTGGAGAAGGGATAGGCTACCCATTTCAGTATTCTTGGTCTTCCCTTGTGGCTCAGCTGGGAAAGAATCTGCCTGCAATGCGGGAGACCTGGGTTCAGTCCCTGGGTTGGGAAGATCCCCTGGAGAAGGGAAAGGCTACCGACTCCAGTATTCATGAATATTCCTCAAAAGTGTGATTTGTGGAGCTTGTACAGTATTCTACTGTAAGATCAGTTCATTAGTTGTGTCTCCTGCCACCAGCAAGGTTTAGACAGAGGGATGATGTTTATGTTCTAAGAAGGTAACTCTAATGACAATACTGAGACATCCAGGGAAACCTGTCAGAAATCTAGAGTCTACACTTGCTCCCCAAGGGAGAAGCTATAAATTTAATCACACACAACATGGTCTACAAAACAAAGATTTCTAAAAGAATGAAAACAAGAAGGCTCTCTCCTCTGATACACCTTTTTTTTCAAGATCATAAGAGATATTTGCTGTTTGCTTATACGACTGTTTCTGTTCTCACCAGGCCTGAAAGCGTTAAGTGACGTTCCAAGAGTCCACTGGATTCTAGACTTCCTCCCCCTGCCTCTAGTAGGCAGTAGTATCTCTAGTTTTTTATGTTGTGTGTGCTCAATCACTTGGTCATGTCTGACTCTTTGTGAACCCATGGACTGTAGCCCACTAGGCTCCTCTTTCATGGAATAATCCCAGAAAGAATACTGGGGTGGGTAACCATTTCCTCCTCCAGGGATCTTCCCAACCCAGAGATCGAACCCATGTCTCCTGCATTGGCAGGCATATTCTTTACCACTGAGCCACTTGGCAAGCCCAGTTTCTTATGGAATCAGAGTCAAATCCCGTTGCCAGTGGAATGACTCCTTTCTTTGCCTTTTCCTCCACAGTGACAGGAGGAATTCAAGTGTTCCGAAACTTCATGGGAGTTATAATTTCTCCTTACTGAAGATTTCCTCTCTGGGAACCAGTAAATCCAGCCCAGTTGTCTAAATTTCCAGGAAATGGGAAACACAAATTCTGCAAATCATTCACTGTGACTAATAAAGAGAGGAACAATCCTTTTTCCACCCAGAGCCTCGTATTTCAGTTACTAGGACACAGCTCTGTCATTCAGTATATACGCTGTAGGACCCAAGGGCAAGGGCTAGAACCCACCTAGACAGGTGCCCTTCTCAAGCCAGTGCCTCAGCTGAGTCTCTTGTAGGCCATTTCATCTTCTCTTGACTATTTCTGGGGAAAGCAATACACGGTCAGTCTAGTGGATTTCACGGTTGTGCACACACACCGTCATACCTCACTGGCCGTAAATGAATCTCTTGATTGGAGGCAGTGTTGGGTGGGACACATTAGTAGATCAGCCTTTCTGAGTGCCTTCGGGGAGCGAGCTCCGCCCCTGGCAAAGGTCATGAGGAAGGAGGCTTGGCATACGCAAAGGCGGGATCAAGCCTCAGGAGTCTCCCTGGAAATTCTCGAGCAATCTACCCCCCAAACCAGAGTCTGCCTACTTTCTGCTTTGTGCTTTCACCTACACCTCTGACTTTACGGGGGGCTGTCCCCCACTACCTCTCTGAAAAAAGAGTTAGCTTACAGCTCCAGTTAATAATTCCTGGGTGTGACAGTGTTTCAACCTACAAACTCCCTTGGAAGTCCTCTAGCCTGCCTGAATAGGTTTTTCCGGCCACATGTGATTGCTCAGAGCCTCCAAACTGTGAGAGGCATGAGATGTTCTAAACTGTCTAAATACAGATTCCTTTGAGCAGTCAAAAGATTGATTAGAAATTGTATTGGTGAAGGGATTTTCACTTTTTGGGCCAATATTTGCTGCTAAGTCTCCATATCCCTTACCTGCTGTGTCCCTGGCAGTGTATTGATTAATATAATGGGTGTAAGTAGTAGCTTTAATGTTTGTAACCTGGGACCCTGGAGTTAATTCTTTTTCTTGTTATAGCCCACCACACCTTTGCTCTGTAGGAATGCAACTTTATCTAATGCTTTTTGGAGGCTGGCGCCTGACTTTAGAATAATCACCTTTAGAGAAAAAGGCCTCCGGGCCAGAAGATGATGCAAATCACCTAAACTTTTGCATATGATAAGTTTGCAGGAAGAAAGCCTGGCTTACTGCATGACTCTACCCCTTCCCCCATTACCCTCTATGCATAACTTAAGGTATAATAACTACTTTGGAAAATAAAGTGCGGGCCTTGTTCACCGAAACTTGGTCTCACCATGTCGTTCTTTCTCTTACCTTCTGGCTGAATTATTCAGCCTCTTTTCTCCACTAAATTTCTTCACTGAGCTATCCTCATTCTATTACTCTTTATATCCTTAATTAACGTTTAATTAAGCAATTGTTTCCTGATCCTCGCTGACGCCGTCCCCGCTTCGAATTCCCTGGATCAGCCGGGGCTGGTCCCCGGCAAGTGCCCTGGAAGATGGTGCAGTGATGGCATAAAACACAAACCTACATTTGGAATAGACAGGTGGTGCAGGAGCCACTGGAGACCCAGGATCCATCCCTGGGCCTAGAAGATCTCCTGGAGTAGGAAATGGCAACCCACTACAATATTCTTGCCTAGAAAATTCCATGAACAGAGGAGTCTGATGAGCTACAGTTCATGGGGCCACAAAGAGTTGGATGTGGCTGAGCAACTGAACATACACACATAGATCCCAGAAGCTCAAATTGTTGCTCCCTCCAGAGTGGAACAGGACCAGTACAATCAATGGATGACAAGTAGCTGCCCGGTCTTTGCTGCAAGCAGAGAGGGCCATCAGCAGTGGAAGGAACTAGGTCTATTTTGGTAATAGAGAGTCAGGCTGTGGGACCCACGCATTGCCTCCATCCTTGCCATCATGGTCACTCTGCTCATGGGCCTGTTGTACAAGCTTTGAGGAGGCAAAGCTGAAAGGCAAACTGACAGCCCTTCTGACCACGCTGTTGTTGAGAGCTTCCCTTGGGGTGAATGCTCCCGAGACAAAGATCTTCACGCATTAATTAGCATTGTTTGTGCTGTTCCCACATATCCACCTATCTTCTCCGCACATCTCACTTTCCTAATTCTTTCAGCCTTATTGCTTTTTTTTTCAGGCCTTCTTTGAACAGAGTTGAGCTACTTAGTGGTCTCTCTTTTTTTTTTTTTTGGTCTCTTCTTAGAACTGATGGAGAAGCATCCATGCAATAGAGACAGGTGGCATGGGAACAGAAATCACTGGTTTACCACCCATTCACATGATGTGATTTACTCACACCTAGATCTGCCAGATTAAAAACAGAACATTTCTGTTGTATATTGGATCACTGCTGCACATATCTGATCTTATAACCCTGTGCATCTGATAACACCCCATTTTTTGATAGGAAGCGCCAGTTACTGGAGTTCCCCAGGGGTCCCATGGCCAGGTAGAGCTTCTATTAGGTGCTGTAACCAGTTTCCAAATGGAAAGTAGTCTTAAACTGGCGAAGGCACGGATTTGCTCCAGAAACCCAAGAGGTATGTAGTACAGCTCTTCTGTTGGGACTTTCCAGAAATTCTCTACAGCATCTTTATCCATTGTGGACACATAGGTACCATCAGATACACTGGGTCACGTGGCAAGTGGAAGAGCAGCTTTTGCCCAAGCCCAGGGTTGCTTCCAAGTTTTCTGTTGGTCTGAGCTTCAGCTGAACTGACAGTCTCCTGGGTGTCTCCCAACATGGACCATACCAGTGTCCCAAATTACAGGACTGGCTGCCTCTAGAATCCAGAAAGTCTGTCTGTGAACTCAACCTCTTTCTTAATGGTGGGAGATGCAAGGTGCAACCACTTGTCATTTCCACAGATGGAATGCCCCGTATCTGTCAGACTGTTATACCCCCCACCCCAACCTTTTATTGAAGTAGGATACTCCTAAATTTTCATGGGGCTTATCTCTCTATTGCACACATATATCTTCTTTGCAACCCCATGGACTGTAGCCTACCAGGCTCCTCTGTTCATGAGATTTCCCAGGCAAGAAAATTGGAGCGGGTTACCTTTTCCTCCTCCAGGGGATCTTCCTGACCCAGGGATCGAACTTGTGTCTCCTGTATTAACAAGTGGATTCTTTATCACTGAGCCACCAGAGAAGCCCACGACATCCAGAGAACTTGCCATTTCCTGTTCTATTGGGCAATTTAAGCTGATGATATCAGTGTAAGTGAGCCAATATGATGATTTGCAGAATGCCAAGTTAATCAAAGTCTCTGCGGAGCATACTACAACGAAAGACAACAGAATTAACACAGCCCTGGAGCAAGACAGTGAATATTCTCTCTCTTCTGTGTGAAGGTGATCTGTGTTTGATCTTTTCTATTGAAGGAGAAGAATGCTTTCCCTAGATCAGAGTCCACAAAGCATATGTCAGAGGCAGTGCTGATTTGTTGCAGTAAAGATACCATGTCTGGCCAGCGATCATCTGGTTCAGATTACAGTAGCCTTTGAATAGGGAGGTGATGGAGAGCATCACCCTTGCACCCTTTAGGTCTCTGAGGGCTAATCTAAAACTCCTCTTGGGATGTGGTGGTGGTTTTGGTTTAGCATGTTGGTCAGGGATGGAAGCTATTTTAGGGGATTCCACTCATTTTTTCCTATCATAATGGACAGGACCACACAGCTAAGGGGACCAGTGTGAGACATTATGCCACTTCTAAGGCTATCTATTCCAATTACAAACTTGGAGACAGAAAACACAAACACAGGGTAGGTCTGTGAACCCGTTGGACTCACTGGAAATTAGATACAGGTTGAATTTCCATTCATCGCTAGATCTCCATAAGCCTCTACTCTTACTGGAGGAGCATAATGGGATTTGGGCTCCTTAAGTATCAGTGTCACTTCAGACCCTGTATCTTACAGATGTGGAAAAGTCTGGATATTTTCCTAATGGGTACTTGTCTTAACAAATGGTGGCAAGTCGCTTTTTGAAAAGATTAGGGGAATATTTACCATGTATTCTTATCATAGCTTTGCAAGGCCCTTTCTCGAGGGGATAAGAGTTTTGTTTGGACCAAAAAGCTCTGTCTGTAAACCAACATAGGTCTGGAAACTGCATGAACATCCATGATTTTTCATTGGGGCGAAGGGTATCACCATCTGCTCTCTTGGTGTCAAGTTTTTTGACTACATAAACTGAGCAACATTGTGATCAGTTGGCCATCTACCTTACCTCTACATTCAAATGACCTATCTATCTATTAACCATTGCTGCAGATCACTGCAAATCAAGCCCCCTGATGACCACCCCAGTCTTCTTGTCCATTATGGAACCACATCTACTTGTTTCAGAAAGTCCAGTGTATACCTAGCTTCTACAACCCTCCACACCATCATCCCCAGCCGTATTATAGAGTCTGGTTCTCTCACAGCATCTTCAACTGTCAATCCTTCCTTACGGAAGATTTTCTTGAGCTTCTAAAAAATGCTGGCGTCTACTCACTAGGGCGTTCCATATCACCTTAGAAAAAGGAGTGTTTTTTGATTGGTCCTGGTTAACACAGTCCAGTGGTGAGTTCCATGGTTTTACACATTAAGTCCATTTTAACAATTTCCCATCTGGAGGTGTCTGACCCCTTCCTTGGTGCTGTGCCAACAGTTCTGGGATCTCCATTGTATTTTCTGTAGGCCATCAGCATACTCAGCATTCAAGGAACCATACCAACCAACTATTAGGATTAGCTCAAGGAGCCTTTGCCAGACAGCCTGGGGAGTTCCAGCATGTGCATAAGTTACCCTATCCGACTTTGTCTTTTCTCTTGTCCCCACCTATCCAGCACCCTCAAATTTCACTCTCACATGTGTTCCCCTGATTCCTGCTGATAGATATTGGTGATGCTTTCAGCATGCAAACTGTTTTGTACCAGAATGTCCCCTCTTGGGCTGTGTTGACTTTAGTATCAGCTGGAGGTAACAAGGGAGTAATGAAAGTTCTTGAGAGAAACAGGCTTCATCTTATCCCTGCCTTCAGTGTGTTTCCATGTGATCCTCATGGAAGGTGAGGCTGTTGTCTGGCTGGGTGTTCAAGGCTCTCCAACTCTCCCATGTTAAGATTCCCATCCCAGATCTTAGTGTCCCAAACAGGGCCTTCACCTTGATATAGAGGAACAATTGAGGATGTGTGTTCAGCTCAGCCACCGTCAAGACTTGATCTTGGGCTGATTTCTCAGCAGAATCTACCTTGATGCTTCAGGAATTGAAAGTCTTCTTCAAAACTTCCACAGGCTCTCTGGCTTTGAAAGAACACCCTGAATTGGTAGTAGGCCACCCAGAGTCTATCATCTTTTCTCTTCGAGGTTTCAAACGCTGTTGAAAGAAGCCAGCCTCCTCCACAAACCCTTATACTTATCATTTATTTCAGTGACTCTCCTTCCACTTGAACCTCATCTAACCACTAACTATCCACAGGTAAAAGACTTAGCAATGGTCTTCAGGCCACCTGAAGAGACAGGCACCCAGGGAGAACCATTTGATGATGGAGGCAGAGATTGGAGGGATGAAGCTGCAAGATTAGAAACGCCGAAGTTTGGTGGCAATTGCCAGAACCTAGGAAAAAGTCATGGGACAATTCTCCTTCAGAGTCTCTATAAGGAACCAACTCTGCAGAAACCTTGATTTCAGACTTCTGCCCTCCTGCACCTTGAGTGACTAAATCCCTGTTGCTTTAAGCCACGCAGGTACTTTGTTACAGCAGCTGTGGGCAACTAAAATACATCCAGGTTCCTAAGAAAGCGGCATCTGAGGCAGAGGTTTTATATGCTCATCCTGGGCTTCCCCAGTGGCTCAATGGTAAAGAACCCATCTCCAAATGTAGGAGACACAGGAGACGTGGGTTTGATCTCTGGGTCAGGAAGATCCCCTGGAGAAGGAAGTGGCAACCCACTCCTGTATTCTTGCCTGGGAAATCCCATGGACAGAGGAGCCTGGTGGGCTACAGTCCATGGGATTGCAAAAGAGTCAGACACGATTGAGACACACCAAACAACAACTACCCTGTATCAATACAGTCAGTACAATCCCAGGGAGCTGAAGTGAGGGCCAGCACAGGGAATCAGAGATGGGACGATGGCCAGTTCAGGATATGATGTCTAGCTGGTTGCCAGGAGAACCACTGGAAAGAAAATGTATAAATAATGTCTCACTACTGCCCGTTGAGGAAATAAAGGGAGAATCATATGTCCACTTGGACACACTTCCCACTGATCAAAAGCTCTTTCCATCTGGTATTTCTTTTTATGATTTTTTCTTGATGTGGACCATTTTTAAAGTCTTTGTTGAATTTGTTACAATACTGTTTCTGTTTTATGGTTTGGTCTTTTGGCCATGAAGCATATGGGCTCTTAGCATCCCCAGCAGGGATTGAACCCACACCCCCTGCGTTGGAAGGCAAAGTCTTAACCACTGCACGGCCAGGGAAGTCCCCCCATTTGGTATTAATTCTACTTCTCAGGCGGTGCTAGTGGTAAAGAACCCGCCTGCCAATGCAGGAGACATAAGAGACACAGGTTCGATTCCTGGGTCAGCAAGATCCTCTGGAGGAGGGTGTGGCGACCCACTGAAGTATTCTTGGTGGGAGGATCCCCCGGACAGAGGAGCCGGGTGGGCTACGGTCCATGGGGTCGCAAAGAGTCGGATGCGACTGAAACAGCTGAGCACTCACGCACGCACAGACGCCTCCACGTAAAGGCTGCGTATGCATTGGTGCCCGCTGTTCAGAAAGGCTTGCAGAGAGGAGCAGCGTGCTTATCTGAGAAGATCGAGGCTCAGCCCGCTCAGGGTGCGGAGTTAACGGAAAGAAAGGGGCTGAAGATGATGGATAGAATAGGTTTTCCTTATTTGCTTCAACACTGTGGTTAGGAAGCCCACTATTTTAAATGATTATTCTTATTGAAAAGAACCAACCCTTGAAAGTCTTCTGAACTTCAGTTACGTGTACATTGAGCAAGACATGGTTTCTGCCCTCAGGTAACTTAGAATCTAACAGACTGAAGGCCCATTTTCATATTGTTATAATACAAGTCATGATACGCTGTAAGGGAAAGGGCACAGTGCGATGCTAACAGAAGGGTAGTGTGCGAGATTCGTTCCTGCAATCATTTCTGCAACAAATATTTAATGAGTGCCTTCTCTGGGGTTACAGAGATGAACAGGATAAGGAATTCAGTGTACTGGGGGAACCAGACACATACAGAAATGATTAAAATTCTGCGAGTGCAAAGATAGAGATACACATAGGATCTAATGGGACAATAACAGTAGTTAAAGTTTATTGAGCACTTATCAAACACTTTACACAAGTTTCCCACTTATTTCTCACATTGACTTTATAAGGAAGGTATTACAGTCCTCATTTTTCATATGAGAAAACTAACATTCAGATAAGTTAAATAAATTGAAGAGATCCAAAAGTTTGAAAGTTGAAGACATGGGATTCAAAACCAGTTCTTAAGGATGACAAGCGCCAGGCTCTTAACCATCATAGCATCATAACCATGTTGCCCAGTAACACAGGCGCAGAGCATCTCCTCCAAGCCGAGGGATGGGGGGGAATGCCTCCCTGAGCTGAGGTCAGGGATCAGGAGGTGAGTGATCCTCCAGAGAGGGACAGGATGAGTAAAGACCCAGGAGGCAGGACACCACTCACTGTCAGGGGGCCACAGCCATTCTAGGTTGTTGAAGAGGAATCGGGAGGCGGGAGTTGGCAGAAAATGTGGCTGGAGAAGAACTGGGACCGTGGAAGACACTGCGCATGTGTTAGGAGACAAAACTGGATGATTGAAGCCACTAAGGAGCTTTAAGTGGAGAAATGCCAGGCTTGGGTTTACTTCTCTGAATGAATACAGCAAAATAGAGGATGGCGTTGAGAAGAACAAGAGTGGGAGACCATTTAGAATGTACTGCAGTGTTGCAGGCAAGAGAGGGTGAGGGCTTGAGCTAGGAGAGTGGCAGAATGGCTGGGAGGAGAGGAGAAGCTGGAGAAGCATGTAGATGGTGAAGTTAGTGCGCTTTCTCCTGGCTAGGGGGCGTCAGCGCAGGGAGAAATCTGATTTGACTCCTGGATTCCCCTCGTGAGAGAGGAGATGGATGATGATTACATCAAATAAGGAAAAAGCAGATTTGGGGGCTAGATGATGAGTCTAACTTTAGTCCCGTTGAGTTGAGAGTGCTAACAGGCCATCTAGGTGAAGAGGTCTAGTGGGAAGTTGGAAATCTGAGTCAAGGATCACTCCAGACGTGTGGACTGAAGATGGGGATATGGGAGCCATCAGTCTAGAGGTGGAGTTACAGCAGGGGAAAGAGAGATTCCCCAGGCAGAGTGGGTAAAGCAGCTAACTGAGGGATGGTGATGAGGGAAGGAAGGCGTGGGCTCAGAATGGGGGGGGGGGGTGGGAGGCAGCATCGGGTTGGAGGGAGCATGTGAGGAGGCCATTGAAGACAGAGAGGAACGTAGTGACGTGGATGGACCTAGAGTCTGTCACACAAAGTGAATGAAGTCAGAAAGAGAAAAACAAATACTGTATATTGATGCATTTATGGGGCTTCTCTCAGAGCCCAGTTGGTAAATCATCTGCCTGCAATGCAGCAGACCCAGGTTTGATTCCTGGGTTGGGAAGATCCCCTGGAGAAGGAAATGGCAACCTACTCTGGTATTCTTGCCTGGAAAATCCCATGGACACAGGAGCCTGGCAGGCTACAGTCCACAGGACCTCAAGAGTCAGACATGACTTACCAACTAAACCACCACCATCAACGCATATATATGGGATCTAGAAAAATGGTACAGTTGAACCTATTTGCAGGGCAGGTACAGAGATGCAGGTATAGACAAGCAGACATAGAAAGTGGACATGTGGATACAGATAGGAAGGGGAGGGTGGGATGAATTGGGAGATTAGGATTGACATACATATACTACCGATCAATGCAAAGAAATAGAGGAAAACAATAGAATGGGAAAGACTAGAGGTCTCTTCAAGAAAATTAGAGATACCAGGGGAACATTTCATGCAAAGATAGGCTCAATAAAGGGCAGAAATGGTAGGGACATAACAGAAGCAGAAGATATTAAGAAGAGGTGGCAAGAATACACAGAAGAACTGTACAAAAAAGATCTTCACAACCCAGATAATCACGATGGTGTGATCACTCACCTAGAGCCAGACATCCTGGAATGTGAAGTCAAGTGGGCCTTAGGAAGCATCACTACAAACAAAGCTAGTGGAGAATTCCAGTTGAGCTATTTCAAATCCTGAAAGATATGCTGTGAAAGTGCTGCACTCAATATGCCAGCAAATTTGGAAAACTGAGCAGTGGCCACAGGACTGGAACAGGTCAATTTTCATTCCAATCCCAAAGAAAGGCAATGCCAAAGAATGCTCAAACTACCACACAATTGCACTCACCTCACATGCTAGTAAAGGGATGCTTAAAATTCTCCAAGCCAGGCTTCAGCAATATGTGAACCATGAACTTCCAGATGTTCAAGCTGGTTTTAGGAAAGGCAGAGGAACCAGAGATCAAATTGCCAACATCCACTGGATCATGGAAAAAGCAAGAGAGTTCCAGAAAAACATCTATTTCTGCTTTATTGACTATGCCAAAGCCTCTGACTGTGTGGATCACAATAAACTGTGGAAAATTCTGAAAGAGATGGGCATATCAGACTACCTGACCTGCCTCTTGAGAAACTTATATGCAGGTCAGGAAGCAACAGTTAGAACTGGACATGGAACAACAGACTGGTTCCAAATAGGAGAAGGAGTACATCAAGGCTGTATACTGTTGCCCTGCTTATTTAACTTACATGCAGAGTACATCATGAGAAACGCTGGTCTGGAAGAAGCACAACCTGGAATCAAGATTGCTGGGAGAAATATCAATAACCTCAGATATGCAGATGACACCACCCTTATGGCAGAAAGTGAAGAAGAACTAAAGAGCGTCTTGATGAAAGTGAAAGAGGAGAGTGAAAAAGTTGGCTTAAAGCTCAACATTCAGAAAACTAAGATCATGGCATCCGGTCCCATCACTTCATGGCAAATAGATGGTTAAACAGTGGAAACAGTAACTGACTTTATTTTTCTGGGCTCCAAAATCACTGAAGATGGTGATTGCAGCCATGAAATTAAAAGACGCTCTCTCCTTGGAAGGAAAGTTATGACCAACCTAGATAGCATATTAAAAAGCAGAGACGTTACTTTGCCAACAAAGGTCCATCTAGTCAAGGCTATGGTTTTTCCAGTGGTCATGTATGGATGTGAGAGTTGGACTATAAGGAAAGCTGAGTGCCAAAGAATTGATGCTTTTGAACTGTGGTGTTGGATAAGACTCCTGAGAGTCCCTTGGACTGCAAGGAGATCCAACCAGTCCATCCTAAAGGAGATCAGTCCTGGGTATTCATTGGAAGGACTGATGTTGAAGCTGAAACTCCAATGCTTTGGCCACCTGATGCGAAGAGCTGACTCACTTGAAAAGACCCTGATGCTGGGAAAGATTGAGGGCAGGAGGAGAAGGGGATGACAGAGGTTAAGATGGTTGGATGGCATCACCGACTCAATGGACATGGGTTTGGTTGTACTCTGGGAGTTGGTGATGGACAGGGAGGCCTGGCGTGCTGTGGTTCATGGGGTTGCAAAGAGTCGGACACACTGGAGTGACTGAACTGAACTGAACTGAACCATGTGTAAAACAGCTAGTGGGAAGCTCTTATAAAGCATAGGAAACTCAGCCTGGTGCACTGTGATGACCTTGATGGGTGGGGTTGGGAGGGAGGGAGATACCAGAGAGAGGGGATATATGGATACATAAAGCTGATTCACTTGTACAGCAGAGGACTAACACAACATTGTAAAGCAATTATACTTCAATAAAAAAGCAGAGAGACAGAGAAGAATGGATTCTTCAGACACTGCAAATAGTACGAACAAAATTAGGAGAGGAGCAAGGAATGTAGTTTGGCTGGATAATAATGGGTCTGATGCCTTTATCAGGTCATACTGGATAAAAATTGTATTGTTGAGGGTCTTAAAGCCATGGAATGAGAAGCTGGGAGCAGAATGATGTTGTGGGAAGTTTATTTTCAAAGTGTGTAGAGTAGATTAAAAAGAGAAGCTCTATGTACAAAGGACATTATTCAGTTTTAAAAGAAAGGCAATTCTGACATGTCTATAGCATGGGTAAGCCTTGGGGACATTTTACTAAGTGAAAGAAATCAGTCACAAAAAGACAAATATTCTATGATTCCGATTATATGAGGGACTTAGAGTAGTCAAGAAAAGGTAGGGATTCCCTGGTGGGCTCAGATGGTAAAGAGCCCATCTTGCAATGCAGGAGACCCAGGTTTGATCCCTGGGTTAGGAAAATCTCCTTGAGAAGGGAATGGCTATTTACTCCAGTATTCTTTTTTATTAATTTTTAAATTTCTCATAATGGTATATATTTAATGGTGTTTATCATTAGTTACTGTAATTAAAAAAATAATTTTTAAAAATTGGAGGCTAATTATAATATTGTAATGTTTTTTTTGCCATATATTGACATGAATCAGCCATGGGTGCACACGTGTTCCCCATCCTGAACCCCCCTCCCAACCCCCTCCCCATCCCATCCCTTTGGGTTGTCCCAGTGCACTGGCTTTGAGTGCCCTGTTTCATGCATCGAACTTGGACTGGTCATCTATTTCACATATGGTAATATCCAAAATCACTGCAGATGGTGACTGCAGCCATGAAATTAAAAGACGCTTACTCCTTGGAAGGAAAGTTATGACCAACCTAGATAGCATATTCAAAAGCAGAGACATTACTTTGCCAACAAAGGTCCGTCTAGTCAAGGCTATGGTTTTTCCTGTGGTCATGTATGGATGTGAGAGTTGGACTGTGAAGAAGGCTGAGCGCCAAATAATTGATGCTTTGGAACTGTGGTGTTGGAGAAGACTCCTGAGAGTCCCTTGGACTGCAAGGAGATCCAACCAGTCCATTCTAAAGGAGATCAGCCCTGGGGTTTCTTTGGAAGGAATGATGCTAAAGCTGAAACTCCAGTACTTTGGCCACCTCATGTGAAGAGTTGACTCATTGGAAAAGACTCTGATGCTGGGAGGGATTGGGGGCAAGAGGAGAAGGGGACGACAGAGGATGAGATGGCTGGATGGCATCACCGACTCGATGGATGTGAGTGTGAGTGAACTCCGGGAGTTGGTGATGGACCAGGAGGCCTGGCGTGCTGTGATTCATGGGGTCACAAAGAGTCAGACACAACTGAGTGACTGATCTGATCTGATCTGAATATACATGTTTCAATGCTTTTCTCTCAAATCATCCCACCCTCACCTTCTCCCACAGAGTCCAAAAGTCTGTTCTTTATATCTGTGTCTATTTTGCTGTCTTGGAAATAGAGTCATTGTTACCATCTTTCTAAACTCCATATATATGTATTAATATACTGTATTGGTGTTTTTCTTTCTGACTTACTTCACTCTGTATAATAGGCTCCAGTTTCATCCACCTCATTAGAACTGATTCAAATGTGTTCTTTTTAATAGCTGAGTAATATTCCATTGTGTATATGTACCACAGCTTTCTTAGCCATTCATGTGCCGATGGACATCTAGGTTGCTTTCATGTCCTGGCTATTATAAACAGTGCTGTGATGAACATTGGGATACACGTGTTTCTTTTAATTCTGGTTTCCTTGGTGTGTATGCCCAGCAATGGGACTGCTGGGTTGTATGGCAGTTCTATTTCTAGTTTTTTAAGGAATCTCCACACTGTTCTCCATAGTGGCTGTACTAGTTTGCATTCCCACCAACAGTGTAAGAGGGTTCCCTTTTCTCCACAACATCTCCGGCATTTATTGTTAGTAGACTTTTGGATCGCAGCCATTCTGATTGGCCTGAAATGGTACCTCATTGTGGTTTGATTTGCATTTCTCTGACAATGAATGATGTTGAGCATCTTTTCATGTGTTTGTTAGCCATCTGTATGTCTTTGGAGAAATGTCTGTTTGGTTCTTTGGCCACTTTTTGATTGGGTCATTTGTTTTTCTGGTATTGAGCTGCATGAGCTGCTTGTATATTTTTGAGATTAATTCTTTGTCAGTTGCTTTGTTTGCTATTATTTTCTCCCATTCTGAAGGCTGTCTTTTCACTTTGCTTATAGTTTCCTTCGTTGTGCAAAAGCTTTTAAGTTTAATTAGGTCCCATTTGTTTATTTTTGCTTTTATTTCCATTACTCTGGGAGCTGTGTCATAGAGGATCTTGCTTTGATTTATGTCAGAGAGGGTTTTGCCTATGTTTTCCTCTAGGAGTTTTGTAGTTTCTGGTCTGACGTTTAGATCTTTAATCCATTTTGATTATTTTTGTGTATGGTGTTAGAAAGTGTTCTAGTTTCATTCTTTTACAGGTGGTTGACCAGTTTTCCCAGCACCACTCCAGTATTCTTGCCTGGAGAATCCCATGGACAGAGGAACCTGGCAGGCTACAGTCCATGGAGCCGGATATGACTAAGCAACTAACGCTTTCACAGAGTAGTCAAATTCAGAGAGACAGAAAGTAGAATGTGCCTACCAGGGGCTGGGGAAGGGGAGAGGGAGTTATTTAAATACTAATGGGTAGGAGGTTTCAACTTTGCAAGAGGAACAAAATTCTGGACAGATGGTTGTGATGGTTGTATAACAACTGGATATACTTAATGCCACTTAAAAATGATTAAGATGGTAAATTTTAGATTATGTGTATTTCACCACAATTAAGAATTAAAAGAGAAAAATAGAGAAAAAAAGAAAAGAGAAGAGTGGTGAGGGGTGGGGATTTTTCTAGGGGCAGTTTCTAATGCTAGTGTGACTAGAATTGCATAGGGAGCAGTAGAACTCATAGTGGGAACATTAAAAGGCTAGGATTGTACGTCAGAAATGGTCAGATGTTGACAATGTCATGTGGTTCAACCTCACAGAGAGGAAAGGAGAGACATGCTTTAACGAAGTCATGAAATGTACATTCTTAACCATTTAAGTTAAATTGCAAAAAATTTCCCGAGGCACTTGCTTTCAAACTAATAACATAAATAGCAAATATTTTCCATTTTCTATTATCTTAGGTTGATTTGAAAGAGGCTTTTTAGTTTTTATTGGAGAAACTCAGAGTGCCTTTGCATAGGTCAGTGTGAAGTTGAGTTGCCAAAACTGCCCTCAGTACACATTTGTCTTTTTTGTCTCAAAAGGAGAAAATTTCCATCTCCCCATTTGATCCTGAAAGCCTTCAAAAGTCTGGGCAGTGCCAGGCTGTCCCCATAACTCACTCATTTCAGCTCTAGTTCTTGCAGTTGGCAGCCTTGGATGCCAAGTTTCTGCTTCAGCGCTGGTCACAATCCCACGCCGGACTTCGGTACCAACACCTGCTGATGCGTCTCTCAGTAGAGAGTTTTAAACTTTTCAACAGAGCAGCGCAATGAAAGAAGCAGACTTTATTATCACCTGTAATCAATCAGGATATGAAAAAAAGAATCACACACATATAAGTGGTGCTCCAACTTTGCTGTATATAAGGCTGATCCCAGGAGATTGTTAAAAAATTTTCCAAGTGAATTTCAGGAGATTCTGATTTAATGCATTCTGGGTGTGCAGTGCGGGAGACCTGGGTTTGATCCCTGAGTTGGGAAGATCCCCGGGAGGAGGTCATGTCAACCCACTCCAGTATTCTTGCCTGGAGAATCCCCATGGACAGAAGAGCTTGGCGGGCTACAGTCCACGGGGTCACAAAGAGTCGGACACAACTGACTGAGTCACAGAGAATGCATGCATGCACACACTAAATAGGTTGCCAGATTTTTTCAAAATAGGAGGAATTTTTGCAGGAAGGTCAGGGACTGACAGTCTGGGTGCATCAGTGTGAGCCACTTTTTGTCCCTAGATGCCCAGCTTCTGGGGACATGGGAGAATGACTCATCTCTGAAGGGGATGGGAAGGACTGCTGTGGCCAGGGGGACCCAGTGGTTTAATACAGAAGGATGCCAAAGAAAGGCACTGGACTTCTCCCAACATCTTGTTGTCAATCAAAAGTAGTTTATTTGAACAATGAAATATTGTTTGGTCATCCCACTGTGTAGAAGACCAAAGGACAGACAGCATTTTGAGTGAGGATAAGGAAATCCAGAATATGATGGCCTCCCGGAGTGCAAAGCACAACTATAGACAAAGAAAACGTTCAGAAATTCCTTTGGAAGCTTAGTGGACAAAAGAACACACATTTTCAAGCAGGGGTTAAAAAGTGGGACACTTAGGGGTCGGTCAGGTGAGGTAAGTGAGTGATGATGGTTGGGTCGTAAGCATGAGCAAGAGAGACCTCCAGGTTTGTCAAAAGGACTGACCTGGATTCTGCATGTTTTCAGGCAGGCAGGTAGGCTGCAGGGCAACAGAAATTACCTACCATTGATGAAAAAGTCCCAATTTTAAAATGTTGCAGCTAATTCAAATATTAAATCAAATGCACTGTAGGTCAAACCAAACATATCTGTGGCCGGATCTGGACTGGAGGTGGTCAGTATGTGGTCTTAGCAAGTGAGCCAGATCGTGGTGGGAAGCTGGCTCTGGGGCCAGTCATTAATCCCCTGTGACTCTCAGTTTCCTCATTTACAACAGGATGAGTGGGATAACACCTATTTTTCATATTTGAGGGGATGGATGAACATACTCTTCATGTAGTTAAAGTGAAGGTGTTAGTTGCTCAGTCGTGTCTGACTCTTTGACCCCATGGACTGTAGCCTGCCAGGCTCCTCTGTCCATGGGATTCTCCAGGCGAGAATACTAGAATGGGTTGCCATGCTGTCCTTCAGGGGATCTTCCCCACCCATGGATCGAGCCTGGGTGTCCTGCATTGCAGGCAGATTCTTTACCATCTGAACCACCAGAGAAGCGCATAGTTAAGTTAATGTACATATTTTTCCAGGGTCTGCTATCCAGTAAATGGCTGTAAATGGCTCTTATATTGACCAACATCATACATTTTTTTTTCAAAATTTCCTCTGCAAAACTTCATAATCTTAGAAATGTACAAGACTGCTGTATGCACAGCTATACTTTATGTTAGGATGTGACTGTTAGCATAGAAAAGGCATGTGGCTTGGGTCGCTTCCCCCAGTTGCCCAACTCTGGACCCTTCTCTTTAATCCATTGGTCCTACAGATAACTGAAACTTGTAAGGCAGAAATGTACACATTAAACACTAAGAGAAGCGGTAGGTGAACCTTTACACGACATCACAAAAACATTTATTAAAGGAGCTCTTTCCATGCAGCGCTTTGCTGGAAACTATGTGAAGTGAATTAAACAGACACACTCTTGGAAGACTAAGACACATACCAATGACGACAGAGACTCTGTATGCATATAAAGAGGGATATAGCAAGTGAACAAATTAATGAGGCAAAAAACAAAAAGGGAAGGAATACCTGCATTCATTGGTAAAATAAGAATCTGATGCATATCAGGAGAAAATCGTTCTTTTTCTGTTGATAAGAGTGCTCATAAAGAGATAAGATTTGAAAACTGAATAATCTAAAAAGATTCCTTGGTGAGTGAATATGAAATAAATGCCCAGAGAGAGAGAGAGAGTATTTCAAATAGAGGGGAAGACCTGAGCAGAGGCTTAGAGATGTGAAAAGAATGGGATTCTCTGGTGGCTCAGGCAGTAAAGAATCTGCCTGCAATGTGGGAGGATCGGGTTCAATCCCTGGGTAGGGAAGATTCTCTGGAGAAGAGAATGGCTACCTGCTCCAGTATTCTTGCCTGGAGAGTCCCATGGATAGAGGAGCCTGGCAGGCTACAGTCCACGGGGTTGCAAAAAGTTGGACACGACTGAACGACTAACATGTTGACTTTAAGTGGATTTGAAGAAATTTACCTGGAAGAATAAGATCCTGGTGAAGAACCAAGATGGGAGCACGGAGGCAATTCTGAGAGTTTAATGATGCGGGACAATAGCCTTCTGCTGAACTGAGAGCTGGACTTCCTCAGGTAGAGTGCCCCACAGACCCAGGGAAAGTCTACCTTCATCTAGCTGAGCACTTATTTAACTTGACTTTTTCATGGTGGTTTTCAGTTGGTTTAAGTCAAACTGCTCCTCTGTTCTTTTGTACAGTCTTCCTGAGTCAGTTTAGGGTTATCGAAGCTAAACTATTTTTGGGGATAGGCAATCAGAATGGCCCAGCAGGTGAAGAATCCACCTGCAATGCAGGAAATATAGGAGTCATGGGTTCCATCCCTGGGTTGGGAAGATCCCCTGGAGGAGGAAAATTGCAACCCATTCCAGTATACTTGCCTGAAAAATCCCACGGACAGAGGAGCCTGGCAGGTCCATAGGGTTGTAAAGAGTCACACATGACTGAGCACTGAAGCATACACACACACAACTACCAAACTAGTATCTGGGGATAGGCACTCAGGAAAGAGACCAGCATCGTTGATCAGTTTTTAACAGTAGTTGTGGAACTTTCACTTGACCGACTTGCTGAGCAAGGCCATCTTCAAAGGCCATCAAGTGCCGACCTATGTAAAATTGGCTGAATTCCCTCCCTCTTGGACTATATTCCCTTTGACCTTACCTACTTCTGGAGCTGTTTGGATTTTCATGTCAAAATTACATTTTGTTTGTGTTAGGCTAAATTTGTTTCAAGGACTTTCCCCCCCCCCCTCTTTATAAAACATTGTGACTCATGATCAGCTAGGAATAAAAAAAGGGAGGGATAGGAAGCCTAAATTTTTATAAAATCTTTGAATCTGTTAGCTTAACTTAGCAGGAATAAAGAAAAAGCTGATTTGAAATGTCAAAAAAGTTTCTGGGTGCCAATATATATTTCTTGCCTTTGGCTGTTCTGAATATAGGTAAGAGAACACAATCAATCGGCTACATAGTACTGTACTATAGGTTTATAATACTTTTCACATAAATAATACATGAAACATAAACACAAAAATAAAGCATTTTTAATCTTACAGTACAGTACTTTGAAAAGTATAGTAGTACAGTACAACAACTGACATACAGGGGCTGGCATTGAGTGAACAAGCAAGAAGAGTTACTGACTGGGGGAGAGGGAGGAGGTGGGAGATGGTAGAGCTGAAGGGTCGTCAACAACAGGAAATGGAGGGCAAACAGCAATTTCACTCATGCCTGATGTTGATAGAATGCACGTTTGGAGTTTTGAAAATTCACACTTGAAAGCTGTATGTAGGCGACTTACTGTCTACTATTTTAAGAAGAGTGTTTGGTAGTGGTATTTTCTGGTTGAAATCATTCTCTCACCCTACCTAATTACCAGTCATGCCTCTTTAAAGCATACCCTATTTTAGTTTCCTTTATTATATATGGGAAGGGGGTGCATATAACAACATCTATATTAGATAGGTAGCTCAGCTGGTAAAGAATCTGCCTGCAATGCAGGAGACCCTGGTTTAATTCCTGGGTCAGGAAGCTCCCCTAGAGAAGGAATAGGCTACCCACTCCAATATTCTTGGGCTTCCCTGGTGGCAAAGATGGTAAAGAATCTGCCTGCAAGGCGGGAGACCTGGGTTTGATCCCTGGGTTGGGAAGATCCCCTGGAGGAGGGTATGGCAACACACTCTAGCATTCTTGCCTGGAGAATCCCCATGAACAGAGGAGCCTGGCAGGCTAGTCCATGGAGTTGCAAAGAGTCAGACATGACTGAGCGACTAAGCACAGCACAACTTAGATTGACTATGGAGATTAAGTTAATGCATGAAAAGCACTTAAGTATTGAATAACTATTAGCTATGATTATGAATATTATTATTAACAGTTATGATTAAGATTGAGACCCTAACGGTACGATCCTAACAGTAGGACTAAATTATGTTAGCCCTGGTCTGAGGTGGTTGCATGCATGCTAAGTCACTTCAGTCATGTCTGATTCTTTGTGACCCTATGAACCACAGTCTGCCAGGCTCCTCTGTCCATGCGATTCTCAAGAATACTGGAGTGGGTAGCCATGTCCTCCAGGAAATCTTCCCGACCAAGGGACTGAATTCCCAGTCTCCTGCATTGGTAGGTGGGTTCTTTACCGCTAGCGCTACCTATCTACCATTAAATGCCTTGGTCAACCATTCTTCAAATATCAGAACACTTTGGGGATGTTAGCCAGGGGCAAAAATTTCTGCTTCACCATATTCTATAAGACCTAGAGTTTTAAAGATGCCCCAAGGGGCCAGATGAGCATTCAGAGTAGGGAGATGTTTACCGTAACCCAGTCTACTAATTCCAACTTCTACTAATTCAGCAAGCGATCTTTTCAAAGAGAAGTCTAGTATTCAGAAATTCTCTGTGTCTGCTTATAAATTCCCTGCAGCTAAACACTAATACACAGTGTTTGGGAGATAACACCTTTTTGAAGAATAATTATTCCTGAAAAAGTATAAGTCTTTTTTTGCATTCTGTAATTATAAATGATGTACAACTAGTTCTTGAATTGCTGGATAGTTATAGACTGTGAAGTTCAATAACAAGTTGAGTGTCAGAGTGTTGGGTGTCCTGTGTGTACATCTCCATTGAAGTTGGTGGCAGTTTCTGGGCACAGTCACATCAATAATGCCCATCCATAGGTAGTTTCGGAGAAGGCAATGGCACCCCACTCCAGTACTCTTGCCTGGAAAATCCCATGGACGGAGGAGCCTGGTAGGCTGTAGTCCATGGGGTCACTAAGAGTCGGACACGACTGAGCGACTTCCCTTTCACTTTTCACTTTCATGCATTGGAGAAGGAAATGGCAACCCACTCGTGTTCTTGCCTGGAGAATCCCAGGGACGGGGGAGCCTGGTGGGCTTCTGTCTATGGGGTCACACAGAGTCGGACACGACTGAAGCGACTTAGCAGCAGCATAGGTAGTTTACCAGGTTAAATAACTGTGATTCTGGGTGTAATTGCCCACTTGTTACCCTAAGAGTAATTCCAGACAGGAGAATAACAGAGTGAAGGGGCCTGTGTTACTGCTGCCTATAAAAATAAATAAGATCCTTAGGGTTTAATTAGAGGACTAACAGTTACACCTAAAGCATGCTAATGTTTGCATGGGAACATTGGACATCTGGAAGATGAGTCCAGATTTGGTCACTTGCCTGTAGGAAACTACGTCCAAGAAATGGTGAGTGTCCAGTGCAGCAGCGATGCTCACATTTGGCATTTTTACACAGGCAGATATGACAAAGGTGAACATAAGCTGGTCTGAGAGATACAGCAATTCAGGGGAGATAAATGGGACTGCAAGGAGATCCAACCAGTCCATTCTGAAGGAGATCAGCCCTGGGATTTCTTTGGAAGGAATGATGCTAAAGCTGAAACTCCAGTACTTTGGCCACCTCATGTGAAGAGTTGATCATTGGAAAAGACCCTGATGCTGGGAGGGACTGGGGGCAGGAGGAGAAGGGGACGACAGAGGATGAGATGGCTGGATGGCATCACTGACTCGATGGACGTGAGTCTGAGTGAACTCCGGGAGTTGGTGATGGACAGGGAGGCCTGGCGTGCTGCGATTCATGGGGTCGCAAAGAGTCGGACTCAACTGAGCAACTAACACGCACGCAAACACAAATGGGAAGTGTATTTAAAATCCCAGGATTATGGCAGCTTCTTTGACCCTAACACAAAAAGATGTCATTTAGAAGGAAGAACAGGTACATAAAAGTGTTCTTCCTTCATAATAACACACATGGCCCCAGGAACTCAACCACACAAGATGCCGGCTGGCATCAGAGAGTCCACTGAAGAAAAGAATGTCTACGGGGCCTCTAATGGTTACAGAGGCTCTATAGAAAGGGCCAGGAAAGGAACTTTTACAGCATAACAGCTTTTTTTTTTTTGGCCATACCTCTTGGCGTGGGGGATCCAGCTCCCCAACCAGGCATTGAACCCACGTCCCCTGCAGTGGAAGCGTGGAGTCCTACCCATTGGACTACCAGGGAATTCTCAGAAGAGCTTTGATACAGAGCACTGTGTATCATTTTCTTCCTTTCACCCCTCTGCTCTACCACCAATGCCAAACAATCATATATATATATATATACACACACACACACACACACACACATAAATGATTGTGCATATATATATGATTGCATATGTATATTATATGATTGTGTGTATATACACAGAGTATATTCCATAGTTTCAAGCGCATTAGAGATGCTAATAAGAGACAGGATCCTCATTTCCACCTTCTTTCCAAGTTATGAACAGAAAGGTTTTTTGTTCTTTATATGGTTTCAAGAGTAACTTTGAGAAAACTGCCTCTCCCCTTTACATCAAACCCATGTAAAACAAGTTTTGTGTAGTTTAGGCATAAAATGTTAGGTTTCTTGGCATATTTTCTATTCTTTCGCTCTTTTCCTCCATAAAAAGCTAAGCTCAATGTCTCTAAGTGACTGGGAATCCTCTCTACACGGTATAACAAAATCTAAATGATACCATTTGGATGACTCGAGTAAAACTCCTCAAAGACAGAGAGCACAGCTTAAGTGCATGGTTTAGAGGCAAGAGTAAATGGAGTGGAAAAGTAGTAAAAGTTGGGTTTTAGAAGGTTTAGTACTTACGATCTGGCGGCCCATTGCAGTTCCCCTCTCCTCAGGAGACAGATGGAATGGGGCACGCGAGTGTTAAGAGGGAATCAATTCATGAAAACTCAGCCATGAAATGGAAAGTCAAAATGAAATAAGCATGAGTGTAGCTATGTTCGTCTATTAATATTCAAATATTAATACCTCCTTTTCTTTGACAGACATTGCTCAATATTTACTGACAAGAAAGATAGTTGGAGGAGAGGAATGTATTCAAGAAAAGTGTTTAAACAGGGTTTGAATGTGTGGTTTGCTTAACTCTGTGTAATTGTCGGCCAATTAGATTTCCCATCCAAGTGCATCTACCAGTTCAGGGTCTCTTGGAAAAAAATTTCCAAAATGCATTACAGCTTTTCACAGGGGTGACACACAGTCTTATTTTCCTAAGACTCTGACTATTTGAATACAATAGTATTTTATTCTGTTAGAGAATAAACTTGAAAAGAAAAATATTTTGTTTATGCATAAGCCTATTAAAAAAACGTTTCTAGGGGCTCTCCTGTTTATTCTGTAGAACGTAATCTATCTTTGAAGTGGTATATTAGTTTTTAAAAAATCATTCCCAAGCTGAATAATTAGACAAAAGCTATTCTTAGAGTACATTCCCATCTAAAGCTATGCACATGATGCTTTGATTCAAGTAATATTCTTATAAAACTTTGTTATTGTTTGAGGTCTATATTCAGAGTGGCAACTTTTGTTTTTGATGCTATTCTTATAAAACTTTATTATCATTTGAGATCTATATTCAGAGTGGCAACTTTTGTTTTTGATGATTATTCCATCCTGAAACAATTTCTCTTCTGCCCAATTAAACCAGAATAAGGAGCACATTTGTATCTGATGAAGGTTAAACTTCTCCATCTCGGGCTTCAAAAGGGAAGACCTTTAGTGATGCCATTCATTTTGTCTCTGCAAAAGGGCTCAAAAGAAAACAGAATCAGTTCCCTTAAGTTTTTCTGGAAGAGGAAGGTTGCTTTTGTTGCTTTGATCTTAGCATGTTGTGCATTTTTTATTGGCTGTCGAATATAAAAAGCCATTGCCTCATCTGGTTTTTCTGCTATATTCTCATATTGTAAATCACATAATGCCTTCCAATTTAAGTAAAACATTCTGGTCCAAAATGCCATTTCAGAATTGATTTATCATTACAGTTGATGGAAACATTTCCAGGGGTGTAAGAAAACTATCCAATGTTTGATTCATATGCCACAGACTGCTAAAAA
This sequence comes from Bos taurus, assembly GCF_002263795.3. Lineage (NCBI taxonomy): Eukaryota > Metazoa > Chordata > Mammalia > Artiodactyla > Bovidae > Bos > Bos taurus. The sequence goes on along the minus strand of NC_037351.1, from coordinate 29,966,530 downwards.
TATCTCCATGCGCTTTAGACAACAGATTCCAGGATGGAGACATACACTCATGCTATTTTCGATCGTTTTTCCTACCCTTGAAAGAGACAGTTGTAGCTTATGTAGCAGCTGGCTGGGTTATTGCTTCTATAATATAATCCATAATGCAAAAGCAGCTCTTTTCCAAACATTCTAGAGTAACTGAAGTTGTTTACATGTCTCTGTTAGGTAATTTTCCTATAACTTTGTGCCAATTGGTTTCATACTATTTGGTAAAAATCTTCATTCAATCAAGACAACTGCACTTAGTTAAATTTTTTTCATAGAGAGAATTATAGGAAAGTTACAGCTAGCTGATTTGAGGCCATCGGCATAAAGTCAATACAGAGTTTTAGAAAAAGAAAGCAGACTACAAAAATGGAGTTGTATAATTAAACATCAAATAGTCTAAGTAATAAAAGTCATAGATTAACTGTCTCTCAGTTCTAGTCAGATCCTTTAAATACTGTCCCACCACCTGAGCGTTGGTTCTTTTATCAGAAGAGTGCCTGTCTTTAAAGTTGGGAAATTTCAGTTCTTTTGGAGCTCCGATCAGCTGTAAAAAGTAATTGGCGTCTTCTTCCAAAGTTTCAAATTTCCCTACAAAATCGTAGTGGATCAAACAGGGATAGCAGAGTTTGCTGACCTTTTCCCAGTGAATGTCCATTCCTACTGGACGATGCGAGTCCAGCAAATAATGGATGAACTCTCTGAACTTGACTCCAGATCCATTATTTAATGCTTCTTCACAGGCATTCGGCCGATATTTCTTTATAATTGCCTTTCCAAATACTGGATGGTAATAACTATTGGGGTGTTCAAATTTGTCCCTAAATGCTGACACTAATCTTTCCATGGGATCACGAACAAACACAGCTTTGGTGTAGGTGTTTAAACGACTATAAATCCCCTTTAAGTCAAAGCTGTCTAGCTTTTTCAAGTGCTTCCCGTAGTGAACAGCATCATGGGAGATGTTGTACGCAGAGGGGGCCAAGCCGTTGAGCACCATCAGAATTCTCTTCCAGTTGGAGCAGCCAGCCTTGGGTACTTCACAATACAAGATCTTGTGTTTATCCTCTACGTAGATCCTGGAGACCATGTGAAAAACATGGGATTGAGGACGACTCACCCCACCATATTTCTTGCAAAATTCCTGAAGGAAAGACCTACGTTTTTCTTGAGTTGCATCGATTCTCTTCCATTTGCTGTCTGTGACTAAGCTTTTATTTAAAGGCTGAATGTCTACCGACCAATTCGTTTCGCTGAACTTCCTGAAGAGGATCTTTGTCCCTTGCTGTTTTTCAATCAACTGAATTGTTGGTGACCCTGGGTTCCTGCTCAAAGCTGGAGCCTCTCCTTGGGAGTGGTTGGTCTCCGTGAAGACCCTAGTAGGGCTCTTGGAGTTGAGTAGATTTGCCAGTTTATCCTTGGGATCCTTGAGCATGTGGGACTTGGGGTTCTGTTAAAATAGAGAATGAGAAATGTTGAAAGAACATTCACAAATATGGGTATATTGATAAGGAGCTTAACATTATTGTTTTAAAATGCTATCCAGGGGGTCACATTTCATGTAAGCTGCCAGAACAGTTTAGCAAAGCATGAAGAATATATGGTTCATAAGCTTCTTAATAGAAAATGTAACAAGGAAAAATGGTATCCGGGCATCGCTTTGAACCAAAGCTTCATATTGTACAGTGTATTTATTTGGGTTATTATTATGTTATTCATTTAATATTCATGTGGTGTATTACTTTAATAGATTTTCTCATGCACAATTATCTGTACATTATTGGGATAAAACTATTAGTTGTTTAGAATGTATTTATTTGGCTATGACAGGTTTCAGTTGCAGCATGGAGGACCTTGTTCCATCATGCAGGCTCAGTAGATGCGGCATGGACTTAGTCTCCCCATGGCATGTGAGATATTAGTTCCCTGACTGGGGATTGAACCTGCATCCTCTGCACTGCACGGTGAATGCTTAACCACTGGATCACCAGGGAAGTCCTCAAACTACTGGTTATTGATTTGAATCTATGGTCACAGTAAGTTTGTTATTATTTTTGTACCATCTTTGTATTCGTGGCTGTCAATTATATAATCTTGTGCATGTATGAGTCTTAAGTCACTTCTGTTGTGTCCAACTCTTTGTGAACCTAAGGACTGTAGCCCGCCAGGCTCCTCTGTCCATGGGATTCTTCAGGCTAGAATACTGGAGTGGGTTGCCATTTACTCCTCCAGGGGATCTTGCTGACTAAGGGATCAAACCTGCATCTCTTTGTGTCTCCTGCATTGCAGACGGATTCTTTACTGCTGAGCCACCAGAGAAACCCTCATACAATCTTACAAAATGCAGAAAAAGTATACACAAGATAGAAAGGAAAAAGCCCTGAATTTTCTATCTTAACTTTGCCTGTAATGCAATAAAATATAACTCCATCATTTTGTAGGTCAATGATTCTTGAGCTATTGAAGTGTGTGACCTTCAAGCATTGACTTAGTGCATCTGAATGTAGATACAAAATGTAGCTGCATTTGGATTGAGATTTTTGTTATTTTTGGGGGGGGGGACATTCTATAATGTGCAGAATATAGCAAGGCCAATTAAAAAAGTCTAACGGCCACTTCAGTTTTCCAGGCACTTGCAAAAACTGATATATAATTTTTTCCCTTTGGAAAATGTTTTATTTTTCTAAAATTCATTTATCACAATAATTTCATAGTATCATACAGTTCCATTCATGTATGAGACCTTCCCTCTTTCCTAAGTGAAGAAAGACTAGGGAATCCAGAAATGTCTACTCGATGTCCTGCGATACAAAACTGTATCAAAAGTAGGATGAGAATTTAGTTCTTTTGGTGGGATGGTTCAGCCCACTTACCGTCTGTTCTTCATCTGAATATATCCTTCCTACAACTCTCAGAAGTGACTTGATAAAAGAAGTCTTGGGAGACAGGGTTTACAAGGTGGCTTCCTCTGATAGTGACACAAATTTTAAGAACCTTGACTTTTACCCTGGGTAAACTACAGAGGCTTTGGAGAGTTCTGAGCAAAGAAGTAACATGATCTCACTTGGACTAGAAAAGAATGGCTGAGGAGACTGAACTGAAGCTATACACGTGGGGTTGTCAGCAGGGTATTAGAAAGATGAATGAAAAAAATGATGTGTTGGGGGACTGAAGCATGGGACTACCAGCCTAGGGGGAGGAGGGAGTGGTGGGGAAAGTTTCCTAGCAGACTTGTGTATATATACCTAGAGGGAGACAGCTACTGATATAGATGGATTTAGCATTTTGTTCTCAGGGTCAAGAACAGTCTATAGTCTCTAGTAATTATTTGTTACATGGAGGAAGGAAATGTATGACTTGGCAGATTAGGTCTTCAAGGATGATTAGGAATTTTCCAGCAAATGGAGCAAAAGAGCAGAGGAATGAAGCGCTGTATATGGGAGCCACCTCCAGGCATCACAGTCCTTCCATTGGCTGAGCTTCAAGGAGATATGCTTCTTTCTGGTGGAAGAAGGTTGACTGAGTAAGCCCTGACCACCATACACCAACTTATGGAACTCCATAAATTAGTTGCCAAGACCCACCACATCACTGAGCCAACTATGTGGAGTTTCAACTCTAAAAGCATTTGTCTGCCATCTTCTCAGAGACTGCCAGGGTGACCTGAAAGCTTTGAGTCCCTCTTTACCCTGATCAACAACTTGTAGTCCACAAAGTTTTCACTATAACATAAAAGTTGACTTGAGGTTTTGAAATGGAGCACGACCCCATGGTTCTTGCCTCCCATGTCCTCTGCTGGCCTTTTGTCTGTGGAAAAAATTTTTGCCAACAAGTAAGTTTAATCAGGGAAGTAAGAACATGAAGAAGGAAAAGAAAACAGTCAAAGGTGACCAAGCAATAATAGTTTAGTCAGTAAGCAAAGCCAAGGACTTTTAGATCCTCCTCAAGGGCTACCCAGGCAGCCTGGGTTCGACCCCTGATATGGGAACTAAAAGTATTGTTTGGGCTTCCCTGATAGCACAGTTGGTAAAGAATCCTTCTGCAATGCAGGAGACCCTGGTTCGATTCCTGGGTCAGGAAGATCTGCTGGAGAAGGGATAGGGTACCCACTCCAGTATTCTTGGGTTTCCCTTGTGGCTCAGCTAGTAAAGAATCTGTCTGCAATGCGGGAGACCTGGGTTTGATCCTTGGGTTGGGAAGATGCCCTGGAGAAGGGAAAGGCTACCCACTCCAGTATTCTGGCCTGGAGGATTCCATGGACTGTATAGTCCTTGGGGTTGCAAAGAGTTGGACACGACTGAGCGACTTTCACTTTCAAGGGCTACAGGTAATATTCTGAGCCATAACCTGTGAGCTGTCTTATAGATACTGAAACCCCCAGTTTCAGTAGGGTTTCACTGAAGTGAAGAAGTCAACCACATGATGACCAGACTGCAGCCATGATGTAAGCTGCCACAATTCTGAGAACTGGCCTCAAGGAATTGGAAACAACCTGACCCTGGAACTGAAGATTAACTGTACCTAAAACAATCAAGATGACGCTAGTCAGACCATTGATGACCAGTTTCAAGATGACTGTCAAAGCTGACTATGCTGTTTCTGCATATATTCCCCCCATCTATAAAAGTTCTTGCCACCTGATTGTCTTGGAGGGGGGCGGTCGACCTTTGGACAGACACCTGCCCACCCCCCAGTCCCTGTTCCCAGCATCCAAAATAAAGCAAACTTTCCTTTCCATCAGCCTGGCCTCTTTAATGGCATTTGAGTATCGAGCAGTCAGTCCCCACTTTTGGTAACAGTCTGAAAGATCACAGGGTCATTCACGGTGGCACGGGAAGTACTGAGCATAGCCCTGAGATCAAACTGCCGCTACATTTCTGCTACTACTGCTTCAACTCCAACGATAAGCAATAATCGCTCTTATTATTGTTTTACTATTCATCATTGTTGTAATAGTATTTCATCCCAGTGACCTAGTGAATTTCAAGGCTCCCCAGTTGTCCATTATTATCCAGGCTGTAATTTGTGTGTCTACAGATGGCCCAATTAATTCTCTCCCTGCCCCATTAACAAAAACAAAAATGAAATCAGCCCTCTGATCGCCCTCTGGACCTTCTGCTTGTGGTCATCAGATTTCCCTTTATTCTTCAGGGACTTCTGGAATGTTTGCTTTCCATGACTTTTTCTGATGACTCTTGCACTTTTTCAAGTAGATGAAACTTCACTTCTTTATGCCACTTGTCTCTCAGGCCAGAAGATGGGGAGCTGCTTGCTTGTCCTTTCTTGTAGCTTCCAGGACACGCCCCCAGCCTGCCCTCCTGCTTCTGGGAAGCACCTGGGTCCTGCTCCACCCCCTTTTCCTCTCCCTATCTGGTCACCTGCTTTTTCCACTGACCTTTCCACTTCGTGCACTGAAGACTTCAGCTCCAGGCTCAGACTCTGCTTCTTCATCCCCACTTTGTCATCATGTGTAGTGACTCCGACACCCAATAAACTCTCTGCTCCTTGACCATCTCGCCTTTCACAGAAGCGTCTCCACTTTACATGGACCTTGCTATTGCCAGAGTCTGCACCACCTCCATCACGTCTCTGACCCCTGGCATCTAACCATCCAGTTAGTTCATCAGGGCTTCCAGTTCTGCAATTCTATGAACACTTATCACTATCTTATTCAAGCTCTTAGCAGCCAGCACGCCTGGTGACTCTCAGAAGTCATCTCTGTAGGGAGGTGTTCCTTGTACACCTTGTTTAATTTGTGTTCCTCTCTGAGATTTTCTCTCACTGAACCCTGCTTATTTTTCTCATACTACTTATCATGATATGAAATGATTTTACTTACTCCTATGCTATTTCCACCCCATCCATCTCTCTTGCCCTAGAATATGACTGCAGAAGTCTCATCTTTCTTGTTCTTTGTTGGATCACTGGTATCTAGCATGTTACCTGATGCATAGATGACCAATAAATAATTGTTGAATGAGTAAATGTGATTATAATTTAACAATGGGCTTCTAAGGAGTCATTTTTTGACCTTGTTGAAGAAAACCAGAGCTAATCAGAAGATCAAGGTTAACTTAGATAAATAATTGACTGATTCTTGTTAAGGGGCCGAAAATCTGTATTCAAACAAATCTTTGGCAGAAGAGAAAACAAATAAAAGAGGCACAAGGAGAGCTGCTCATGCTAAAGTAGGTGTGGAGGTGGGACCCTTACCGGCCTGCCAGATCAGATTGGTTCAAAGTCACTCAGTACTGCCTGGGAACTCCTGGCAGCTGGCCAGCCATCTGGACTCCCAGGCCTCACTGTGACGCCCTGAAACAGAATCTGGGGAGGAGGCTCTTGATTCTAATTTACTCTACATACAGGTGTGCTTTCCTGCTAAGTCGCTTCAGTCATTTCCAACTCTGTGTGACTCTATGGATCATAGCCTGCCAGTCTCCTATCTCCATGGGATTCTCCAGGCAAGCATACTAGAGTGGGTTGCCACGCCCTCCTCCAGGGGATCTTTCCAACCTAGGGATCGAACCCTTGTCTCTTACAGTCTTCAGAAGACTACTGGTTCTTTACCAGTACTGCCACCTGAGAAGCCCAACACAAGCAATAATGGCAATTGGGGTCCACTGTAGTGGAGCATAGCAGTGGAAGGTGAGGAAAAAAAAAGAGTTCATCTCATACCATTCAGGAGAGAGAGATTCCCAAATATGCCGAATGCTAGTATTTCAGTAAGCAGAGGTAAATGCTTTACTGTAGGCAAGGTGTCATGTCGGCCCTAACATGGACCAGTTGAAATACCCTTCACAGATACCCACTTCCCTTTGCTGGAGGTCCGTATTTCTCCAGACACTTTCCAATCACCAGTATGGCTGGGGAGATGACTGCACAAGGGAAAATTTCAGTGCTCATATTGACTTCAGTCTCCTACTGGTTTACTGAGTATCAATCTGTTTCCTTAGCTTTGATCAAATCAAGGTATGAACAAAGGCTTCACTCCAGGCACCCCATGAGGCTTCTGGGTGAATGGACATGAGACCCTCTCCCAGCAACGCCTCATTTCACTATCACTCACCTTTATAAAAACAATTACTAGGATCTTGTGACATCCCTCCTCTCCCCTCCCACCCCTGCCCTGCCTCACTCTACTTGCCTTTAAATCACAGCAAAGACTGAGGGGTTTGGACCACTAACAGAAAGGTTAATAGTATTTTTTTTTTTTTTTTGGCTGTGTTGGGTCTTCACTGTGGTTTGCAGGCTTAGTTTCCCTGCAGCAATTGGAATTCGAATTGCCCAACCAGAGACTGAACCTGAGTACCCTGCATTGGAAGGTGGATTCTTAACCACTGGACCACGAGGAAGTCCCAAGGTTAATGGAATTTTAAATTGGAGGCTTAAACCAATGAATTTCCATCATGATGGTGATAATAACAACAGTAACAGTAATAATAAGAGGAAACTTACATTCCCATTTTCCTTCAGGGCACTTGGTTCAGACTGTCCCTAAAGCAAATGCATATAAAGTCAAACTTATCCTGTTCCTCCCCAAATTAGCTCCTCCTGCACTATCTTCTATTTCTGAAATGGTTCTAGTACATTCTGGTCCCCACTGACAGAATCTGAGAGATGCTTTGACAATCAGAAAGTAAATTGGTTAATTTACATCTCATAAAGTATTTCAAAAAAACTTTTCTTTTGTACTTATTATTTCTTAATTGGAGATATTCTTTAGTAGCCTCCTAATTGGTTTTCCTGAAAATTACTGCCAAATTAGTCTTCTTAAAATATTTTATTTTTCATCCCTTAAAATCTGGAACTGGTTCAACTACAGATATGGGGTAGGAAATGGCAACCCACTCTAGTATTCTTGTTTGGGAAATCTCATGGACAGAGGAGCCTGGTGGGCTACAGTCCATGGGGTTGCAAAAGAATCATACATGACTGAGGGACTGAGCACACACCAACATATAAATAAAAGTCTTATTTCCTTAGTTGGCATTGGCAGCCTGTCACCACTGGATCTCTGCTCACTTAGTGGTCTGCTCCTTTCCTGATGTGTTCTGTCCTTTACTTGTTTCTAGCAGTCTCTCAGCATCCCCTATCCATGCTCTCCCCCTTTATTGGGACTTTCTGAATCTCCTAAGCTGAAAGTCCCACTTTCCTCATTAAAACCACCCAGGTCTCTAGAGAGGGATTCCACTCTCTTTGAAACAACTTCAGCACTTAGTCTGTACCACCTGTAAGGAAAATAACTTTATTCCAGCCTACACTGAGATTTGATCGTCTCACTGGAGAAACTCTTTTCAGACACAGCTAAATTGTAAACTCTGACATAAAGCTAGGGTTTTCCAAGTGTGCCTTTAAAGAGTGGATATTACTGTAAAATTAGCTGAAAGACATGTAACCACAGATGAAAAAAAGAGTATTAAAAGAAGTGGAACAAAAATTGTGGAATATACGTGAACTCTGCAGTAAATGTGAAAGCCTCACTCTCCTTAATTTTTAAGGTCTACTGTACCTCTATGAAGTCTTCTCTGATCTCCAACATTTAAATTAATTGCTCTTCCTCTTTCCCTCTCAAAGTCATGGAACCCCTACTATACATCAGGCACTGTGCTAGATGACAGTGATGCAGTGGTGGAGAAGACAAATGTGGTCCTTGACACTGTGGAGCTGATATCCTTATAGGAAAAAAAATCAGATAATTACACACTTAATTAATATATTGCCACAGTGGCAAAGGCTCCAGCAGGAAGCTGTTGGAGGCTGGGAGAGCAGAAATGTGAGTGCAGGGTACTAAGATAAGTCTGCTCAGTCTGCGAGTCGGGTCCTCTGTTTAGCACTTTTTGTTTCTTGCCTGGAGAATCCCAGGGACGGGGGAGCCTGGTGGCTGCTATCTATGGGGTCGCACAGAGTCGGACACGACTGAAGTGACTTAGCAGCAGCACCAGCAGCCGTTGGTTGTTATAGTTGGTTATTTAGGTGACTAGCTTTCCAATTTATTTAAGTTTATTAAAGGTCAGAGTACAGTCTAATTTTTTTTTCTCTCCTTTCTGTTTGCACCCATTCCCACTAGTGCATTTTTATTTTAGATTTTTCATATTACATTTTCTAAGTCACTTTCCTGAATATATGGACATTCTATTATGTGATTGAACTGCTTTTTTAAAAATTTATTTTTAATTGGAGGATAATTGCTTTACAATATTGTGTTGGTTTCTGCCATATCACAACGTGAATCAGCCATAGGAACTACTTTTGCCTTACTTTGTCTTTTTAAAACTTATTTTATATTGGAGTATAGTTGATTAACAATGCTGTGATAGTTCCCGGTGCTCAGCAGAGCAACTCAGCCATACATATACATGTATCCCTTCTCCCCCAAACTCCCCTCTCATCCAGGCTTCCACATAAAATTATACAGAGTACATTCTTATAAATCTGTATTATTGCCATAAGTATCTGGAATAGTATTTTGCATAAACATATGTTTTGATTCAATGGAAGCAAAAGCAATATCATTCCTGTACTTTCCGTTTTTCAGGCAACTAACTTACATTGGCTTTATGCTGTCATGAGTTTCAGTTCTGCAATACTTTATCTGCTATTGTGAGGCTGATGGAAACTATGTGCTCAAGGATTTTGAGCATTCATTTGATACACATTGAACTTCTGCTGTATGTTGTTCTTGGCATTGTAGAAATGGATGAAGGAGATAAAATTTATAGTCCTGTGAGGAAGCCAAAGTTTAACTGGGTTGATTAAAAAAAGCAGCTTGTGAAAAAGTTGTGACAATTGCCATAATGAAAGGATGCATAGGGTATTTGGGAACAAAGAAAATAGTACTTAATTTTTCTCAAGAGCTGTTTTGTGGGGCAAATCTCACAGAGGAGGTGGATGCCTGAGAGTCTAGGAGGATGACTGGGAAGCTGACAGGTGGACCAGCCAGGATGGGAAGGTACCATCAGGGGGACTCTTGGGGGACCAGATTCAGATAGGAGAGGCAAGCGGGTTGGAGTCATCCCAGGAAGGCCTTGGGCCCATATAGAATCTAGACTTTGCCATGTAGGTGACAGGGATTTTTGAAGGCAGGGACTTAGAATGAGTATTCTGTAAACAGCAGCGGCAAGAAGGCATGCCTGGAGAAAGGGGATCGTCTAGAAGACAACTGAGACTGTCCATCAGGAATTCTTAGGAGAACTCAAACAATGGGGTCAAAATGAAGAAGAAGGAATTATTTGGGGCCAATTTAGGAAACTGATCAGACTGGGAGAGTGGCGGTAAAGGAAGTAGAGAGAATGGATTCCCATCTCCCAGAGAGAGGACACAGAAGCAGAGGGTTATGGGAGGCTGGGGTGTGGGTGTGGTGGGTACTTTAACTATCTTCAAGTTCAGGCCTCTGGAGTTGGAGGTGCCTTGGGAAATCTGTCAGTATCGGGACTCCAAAGCTGGGTGTACAGATTCGGGAAGTGTTGGCTGGTGGAGGTGCTAGCTGAATGTATGGGCTTTGAAAGTATTTCCTAGATAGAGGGGCAGATGATCACAGTGTCTGCTGTTTACTAAGTGCCTGCTATGTGCAGACCCATTGCACACACCACCCCCTACTGCCATGAGAATCTTCCACTTCCGCTTTTCAACTGAAGAAACGGAGCCTCTTCACTGAACCTGTTTAAGGCACACAGGGCTTTAGCACAGGTAAGAGCCCTGTCCCAGGAAGCAGTCAAGGCCCTGTTTCCTCGCCATCCGCTGCCTAGTAGCCCGAAGCTACGTGAGCCCTGGCAACAGCCACGCCGACTGTGACGGCAGCAGTGACTCTGGCAGGACACATTCCATTTGTCCTATTTGGCTAAGCATCTGCCAGACCCAGATCAGATTTGTCCGTGTCAGCATCTTTGAGTGACACACACGCCCCTCTGGCTGAGTCGCCGGCAATATTTGACAACTCAGCTTTACTCAGGGATGCCTCTTCAAAGCCCGCTCCAACCCTCTCAGTCCAGAGTGGGCGACCCACACTTTGGTGGTACCGTGGGCTAATAGGGCCCTGTGTTAGAGGGTGGCCTGGGGCACTGGATCTTGCCCGGGGGAATCTGGGGGTGTGCCAAGAGGGATTTCTTTTCAGGATTTCAGGCTGAGAAAGAATGCAAAGGAAGACTGTAAGCCATAAACTCACAGCAAAGCAGGACAGAGAAACAAGAGAATAGAGTGGGTTACCTAAGGAGGGGGTCAGAGTGAACAAATCACGGACAAAACAAAGTGATGATCGATCTGTTTCAGTGGACGGTGGTATGGATGGTCTTATCTCTCCACGCGTTGTGCTTATGCGCATGCTCGGTCGCCGATTCTTCACAACCTCAAGGAGTGTATCCCTCCAGGCTCCTCTGTCCATGGAAGTCTCCAGGCAAGAATACTGGAGTGGGTTGCCATTTCCTACTCTAGGAGATCTTCCTGACTCAGGGATGGAACCTGAGTCGCTTGTATTGGAAGCAGTATTCTTTACCACTGTGCCACCGGGGAAGCCCTGATCTCTTCAGGTATTAAGATAAACTTTATCACCTTCATTTTAAGAATATTATTTCATTAATGATAATATTTGAAGCTTTTTTGGAAGTTTCCAAAAGACGTAGTTTCTCCTGAGTATGACAATTTGATTCAAGATGTCATTGAAATGGCCGCTACGACGTATCAATGGCCATAGACAACTCCTTTGGTCTCCCTTTCTTCTCAAGGCCAGGTATGAGCGGCACTGGTCCGGATCATTTAGTCTGAGGCTGGGAGCTTTCAGTCGGAAATACTTCATCCTCCAGAGCTGGTACAGAATGAGCTCCTGCTGGACTGCGAGGATCACGGAGGGGCGCCTGCCCCCTACAGCCCAGCCTTGGTAACTGCAACTGTTCGAACGGAGCCGTGGGGAGTGAAGAGGTGGGGAAGGAGGAACTGGGGACAGTCCAACCCTTCCTGTTCCTTTCTTTAGGCAGAGCCCCAGACCAGGGAAGCAGCATTTACCTGGGGAACTGTTTCTTCTCCACCCACTACAGAGCCACTTGAGCCCCTGGGACAGCAATGTCCACTGGCAAATAGCAGTGACACCAGCAGGGCTGGTGATGACGTCCAACCACACTCCTCTTATATGGAGACGCTGATGGACAGGATTCTGCCTAACCTACTTACAGAGACACCGCTCTCATCAAGCAAACAGGCGAGCATAATTCTCTAAAGGTCCTTCAGACACTGCATCCTTGCCCCCCTCCCCTTGCTATGATTCTATAATCTGTTTCTTGGAAGGAATAAACACGTGTTGACATACCTTGTTCAGAAACAACATCACAGTCTATTAACTCCATTATTCCCCATGCCAGAGAATACTGCTCAGGGCAGGAGGAAGGAGGTCTCAGGCTTCACACTGGGGATTTTCTTGGGCCCTCCCATAACTGTAGCCACTAACAACTAGACTATAGCCAATACTGTAACAGGATGAAAGTGGATGGATGAGCATCACTCACTTGTGAAACCCACAGAAAAGGCGGGCACTTCTGGACCAGTTATCAGACCCAGGGGAAGACTCCCTTGCATTACCTGAGACTCATATATTGAGATTCCTAGGTCCAGACCATGCTCCCTCTTGAGCAAGGGAGCACGATAAATCTATATATTTGATATATTTATACCAAGTGGCAGGGAGACTGTGAGAGCTCCAGTCTCCTTTAGCTACACTGTACCTGCTAGACCAAGGGAAAGGATGGGTGGGGAGGGTGGTTTGGGGATGAATATTGTCAGAGGGCTTCACCTGTGTCACGTGCTGCTCAAACAAGTGTATCCTCCCCCAACTCTGTCAGGTGGTTATGCTCACATTCCCATGAGACTTACTCAGTATCTTACAGCTGGCAACTCCTAGAGCTAAGGTTAAGATCCAGGCTTGTCTGACTCTTCCGTTTGTCATCATACAGCACATGTTTACCCCACAAGGCTCTCAGTGCCACCACGTCTTTATTTAGAAGATGATGGAATTTCCTTGCTCTGAGATTCAACTGAATATTATCTTTTGTACTGAGCTACCCTGAGGTGGCTAGATGTATCTATGTCAGCTTCAAATAGACTGAACAGTGGACATCGCCAAGCCTTTGATTGCTTCTCTTCTCCAATTTGAATTAGATAAGTTGGGTACCAAGAACTGATGCTCTACTGGACAGTCCCAAATAATTAGCTTGGTTGAGCGGGTCCTGGGCTCTTGCTTCTAGAATATCACGATGTAACCATGATGCTGCCTGGACTTTGGGTTTCCTTTTATGCTGCATAAAGCACACAGAGATATTGATCATCTGCTTAGCTTTTATGTCTCAGAACGAAGCTTCTTATCTTCACAGCATCTTTATTTCCTTTTCTGCTTCTACACTCCTGTTAGACACACCTATCCAGGCTTGGTGGTTTTGGAGGGGTTATGTCTTCACTCCATCCCTGGCGGCCTTGTTAAGAAAACTTATTTTATATTACTACAGCATTTCAGCGACTGTAAGTCTGGGAAAACTGTAAGTCTGGGGAAACTCATCATGGGCACTGCTGAGCTGTGTGCCTGGATCAGGGATGAAAGGAGGAAAACAGAAGGTATCTTTCAATTCCTGGTAGACTCCCAGTGACAAGTGAACCTGGTCCCCATGGTTTTTATTGAGACACTGGCTCTATGATGCCGTCTCCATTAGGATTTATACGTTGGGGATAAATGTCCACTTCTTGCCACGAGTAAAGGGATGCCTGAGTGTTGAGCTGCAGCATCTTCTACCTCCCCAGACCCATTAGCAGGATCGTCTCTACTCCGGACCCCAGCATAGAACTCATTTTCAGTAAAGTCTAGTTTCCATGTTCTAAGTTGGTAATTTATCAGATGGTTGGCCCCAAAGACAGAAACCGTAAGAGTTTTGTGTATTGCATTTTGGTTATTTCCTGGGGGTCCTATTGCCCTCCAGGCGGTGGTCTGCAAGGTAACTGCTATCATTCTGCTCTACTAATCTCCTCTCTTACCTACATCCAATTACTTTCCTGTTGGATGTCTTCTTTAAGGTATTTCCAGCTCCCAGCCCCGCGTGGTTACAGAATGAGGAAGATAACCATGGAGGCCCACAGGGCCCCAGAGCACTTTGCACAAAACCCCTGAGAGCCAAGGTAGGTTGTGAGACACACATTTCACACCCCTTCAGCCAAACAACTTGTGAAATGGGACGGAGACCAGACTTAGTAAATTTTTATCCTTTTCATGCTTTACTGGTAACTTTCAGTTGACCTTAAACCAGTACTTTCTACCAAATCAATCTCCCTCACTGGAATAGGACAGCTAACCAATCAACCCGGGATAGTTGACTCAGCCTCCCCAGAGTAAGAGAGATAATGACGCTGATTTTATGGAGTCATGAAAAATAAATGGGACAAATACACAATGCTTGCCATGTACATATTAGACAAAAGGCTGAGAAGTGATCTGGCATGTGGTATATACTCATTAAATGTGATTTTTAACCACGAATCGTCTTCCTGCAGTAACCCTGGGGACCTTGCATGAATCCCTGTCTCAGGTTGTTAATTTGCTTCCCACTCCCAGACACCAAACTCTTCATTTTTTCTCTAAACTGTTCATCCCACTATCAGTGTATCACCTGTGTGTGTGTGCTCAGTTGTGTATGACTCTTGCAACCTCATGGACTGTGGCCCACCAGGCTCCTCTGTCCATGGGATTTCCCAGGCAAGAATACTGGAGTGGGTTGCCATTTCCTCCTCCAAGGGATCCTTCTGACCCAAGAATCAAACCTGTGTCTCCTGTGTCTCTTGCACTGGAAGGCAAATTCTTTACCTTGGCCATATATTTTTTTTTTTTCACACCCAGACTATCGGCATAGCCTGCTGGCAGAATTAAGTGATGCATTCATTTGATGAATGCTTATTATAATCATTTAATATGTGCCCTGTTTAATGGCACTGGGGACAGAGGACCAGACAACTCTGACAAGGGTCCTGTTCTTAGGATACTTATATTCTTGTGAGTGAAGGCAGATAATGAACAGATAAATGAACAAAAGTTTTGATGATGATATGCGTGATGTAAAATAAACACTGAAACAGAGATTGTGGTAGAGCATGGGAGGCAGTAGAGTGGAGAGACTCCATGAACTAGGGCTCTAGGGTCTGGATCTATTTGTGGAGAAGCTGCTCGAGGTGGGATCTGAATGACAAGAAGAAACCCCAGATCTGGGAGCCGAGCACTGCAGGCAGGGTCAGTGAGGGCAAAGGTCCTCCAAATAGGAACGAGCCTGGTCAGGCAAAGGGACAGAGGGCAGGCCAGCGTGGTTGTTGTGTAAGTGAGAAGGGCCCAGGCTTCCCTGGTGGCTCAGTGGGAAAGAACCCGCTCCACCAATGCAGGAGACCCGGGTTCGATCCCCGGTCCGGGAAGATCCCACATGCTGAGGAGCAACTGAGCGCACGTGCCACAGCTATTGAGCTTGTACTGTAGAGCCCAGGAGCTGCAACTACTGAAGCCTGACCCCCTAGAGCCTGTGCTCCTGCAACAAGAGGAGCCACCGGGATGAGAAGCCCTCACACTGTAATTAGAGCGTAGCCCCCTTGCCACAACTGGAGATAAGCCTGCACAGCAACGAAGACCCAGCTCAGACACAAATAAATAAATAAATATATTTTAAATTAAGGGCTCAAGAACACAAGATAAAATCAAAGAGGAAGGCAGGATCACATGCCATAGGAGCACCAGGTCAAGGAGAATTTAGGATTTAGGTCATGGAAAGGAAGTAGGATTTTATCAGAGGTGTACTATGAGCCATTGGAAGTTTTAGATAGGAGGATAACATGATGTGATGGACAGTGCATGAAGCTCAGTCTGCTGGCCAAGTGGAGAATGGACTGGGGGCTGCAGAGTGGAAGCAGAGAAGCTTGGAGAAAGGTTGGTAGCTGCTCAGAGCTGATGGAGTCAAAAGGAAAATACAGGATATAGTTTCAAAATCCTACATTGATTTTCCTAATTTTCTCAACTCCAAAATTTTCAGTGTCACCACATTATATTTCCTGCTGAATCAAACCTGAGAAACTTTGGTTTTCAAGGTTCTCCCCGATCCTTCCCTGGCCACTTTTCATGGCTTGTTGACTTCACCAAACTCTCACACCGCCTGCTTTGTGTAGTTAATAAGCAAGGGAGTAATAACACACTCTCTGTGCAGCATTGATGGTGTGTTCATCTTCTCTTTCAAGGCATAAGTTCCCTTTAGAACAGGCTCTCTGCTGATCCTTCCCTCTACATCCTCCATCATATTTAGCACTGCTCTAAATGCAGGGTATGTGTGGAAACTGCTTACTGATTGATGAAAAACACACATCACAAGCATTCGTTTCTTCAGGATTTCTCTCGTATGAACAGGGGTGATTATCTGTCAATATTCATTGCACCATTGAGCCAATATGCAACACATGAATCATCTCGGAGATCAGCAGATGAAGCTTTCTTGTAATCTTTCCATTTTGCTGAGATAATTTCACTTGCTTCGGAGTTTATGAGGCCATAAGTGGCTCCCATCTGTTGATGAACATATTTCTAAGAGTCATTTAGTCTCAAGTATGAAATACTTGAGGGGAATTAAATAGTAACTTTTATATAAAGTGTCATCTCAGTAACAGAACCAAGATTGGAAGCATGTGTTCAATTTTGGTCTTTCATTTTCAAAGCTTTCGGTCAGGCAAAGAATTAATTTCATTTGTTTACAAAGCAGATTATGCCTAATAAAATCTATTTTGTTTATGGTCACATTTTAGACAATCCATTGCCTTAGCAAATGAGAGAAATCTGATTGGCTAATTAGTCAACATAGTAAATTTCATTATTCCACATACACAGAACATTGGCCTAATTGAATTATCCAGTAATAGTATGAAGGATATATTTCCTTTTAATACATTTTGAGCAAGGCTCATACCAGTGATGAAATAGTGAAGAATCTTGTTTATTCCATCCTTGTTTTGATGATCAACCACAGAATATAACATAAGACTTCTGTGGATAATAACTTTTTCCATATTAAGGGAAATAAAGCAAGGTAGCAGCTTTCACTGGGATCCTTACTGGTACTCTGAATTTTCACCAATTGTCTGTGCATCTTTTCTTTCCTGGAAACTTGTTCTTTGGTAAGTGCTACTTTACAAAAGAAAGTTTCAATAGAATTAGTTTTAATTTATGCATTATCAAAGAGATAGTTTTGATCACGTGCTCTAGTTATAGGTAGAAAAACTATCTCAGATACTTTCTTTCACTCCTGAGGTTCTGATGAGGACTATCTCCTCAGCAAAATACAGAGACCCATAAAAGTCTATAAACAATATCAGAGTTGCACATGGGATATGCCGTGAGGGGCCAAAACCATTTATATAACATGGATTCTACAGAATTTGCATTGTATTAATGACACTACTAATTTTTTTCTTTCTGGGCTTATAGAAATATTTATTGTGGTCAAATGTTGTAAATAGTGAAGTTCAAACTGATAAAGACAAAAAAGGATCGTAATTTGTAAATACAAAGGAAACAGCCATTTTAGCATCATTATAGAGAACAGAGCTCAACTTAAGCTATCTATAAACATTATCTTTAATCTATATACATTATAGAAAATTTCTGATTCCTTGATCACTATTTATTTCTTAAAATACATCTTTATGTACACAAACATTTTATTCAAAATGATGACTACTTAAGTGCCTCTTTCACACAATTTCAGAATATATCAAGTTTTCACTTGAGTCCTTCATTCAGTGGTTTATCATGAGAAGAAAGAATAATATGGATAACATAGTTTAAAGGTAGATTTAAAAAATGTTGTATATGAGAATGTATACTCAAACATGATGACAGATAGACTCTTTGGCCCATCTGATCCTAGTTTTAACCCAAGAAGTAAGAGACTTTCTGCAGGGAGGAGGTGTTTTGAGTTTCTGAATGTTGATGGGTCTCCACTACCTGCTCCTGACTTGTAGAACGTGGTTACGGAGGTTAGTTGCTATGTGTTGAGGAAAATCCCAAATGATGGTGCAGACCATTTGGCTCATAACATCTGCTGAGCTGAAAAACTGCAGTTACCCAGTAAAACTCATCTTCAGGTATGTGTGTGCATGCTCAGTCGCTTTAGTTGTGTCCAACTCTTTGTGACCCCATGGACTGTAGCCTGCCAGGCTCCTCGTCCATGGGATTCCCCAGGCAAGAATACTGGAGTGGGTTGGCATGACCTCCTCCAGGGGATCTTCCCTACCCAGGGATTGAACTCGAGTGTCCTGTGTCTCTGACATTGCAGGCAGATTCTTTACCCAGTGAGTCATCTGGGAAGCCCCCATCTTCAGGTGCTAACAAATAGGAGGGGGTATGATTAGAAAACTCAAAACAGAGGAGGAAAAACAGGAGAAACAGATTGACTAGAAATCCCTTGTGGAATCAGTTTCCCTGGACTGCTTAGTGATAGCAACTTAGGTGGTAAGATTCATTTACACTAGATGGTAAACTCACTGTTTTCATCCTTTTTAATAGGAGCAACATTTCCAGCAGTTTCAGAATCCATATTTTCTCACATGATTACATAGACAGTAACACATTATGACTAGCAGTGAAAACCTTATGAAAGAGTTTTCAGAAGTAAAGTACTTTTCTGGAAAACTGAAGAGTAAGAGAAGATTTCATAGTTGTTAAGAATACACGCTTCTATTTTAATTCTTGTTTTATGTCCATGATAGTTTGGTCTGGGCTCCGCTGAGGAAAATTGCCAATGGGCAACAGATTATCCCAATGTACACCTTTCTTTTTTTTTAGCTTTAATCTCTTTTCAGGTGACAAATAACTTTTCTCTTA
The DNA here is from genome assembly GCF_002263795.3 of Bos taurus. Lineage (NCBI taxonomy): Eukaryota > Metazoa > Chordata > Mammalia > Artiodactyla > Bovidae > Bos > Bos taurus. The sequence continues at coordinate 29,947,635 of NC_037351.1, read as the reverse complement.
GACTAGATCATTTGATTTTTTCACTTAATTAAAAAAGTAATTTAATGCTCATCAGGAGTCCCAGAGTATGTGCTCATCTTGATAGTTAAAGCATTTAAAAAGAAGCTTTTTAAAAAAGATCTACCACACCATAAATATCTGTGTTCTAGAATCTCACAACCAATTGCTTCAGTACTGGTGTTAAAATTGGAGTACTGCTTAGGGTGGTCATACGTGGAATCATCTAATTAATAGAACTTTCAGAACAAGTAATAGGACAGCACAATAGCAAAAAGAAAGGATTTCAGAATGCGATCCATCCACATAGATTCAGACTCCAGCTCTACCACTCATCATCTGTGTGCTTTTAACTAAAGACACTTAAAGCAGCAGAGAACAGCGGCTGGTGCTTACATGGTTGGGTTGGATTGCCAGCTCCCATCCTTGATCTCAGGCAAGCCTCTCAAGTTCACTAATTTTGACTCCTTGAATTTGTACCTGCCTTCCAAGGTCACTGCTGTGAGGTTTAAATGAGAGAATTTTATGTATAATACCTATGCATAGGAAGTTCATTAAACACTTGGTAATCATATTACTAACTAACACTGTCTTCAATTGTGTCCAACTCTCTGTGATTCCACGGACTGTAGCCCACCAGGTGCCTCTGTCCATGGGATTCTTCAAGCAAGAATACTGGAGTGGGCTGCCATTTCTTCCTCCAGGGGATCTTCCTGACTTCCACATCTCTTGCATCTCCTGCATTGCCAGGCAAATTTTTTTTTACCACTATCACTACCCGGGAAGCCTAATAATTATGTTAACCATTGTTATTACTCATTTAGTGCTAAGCATGGCAGGACCTGAAAAAGTACTAAATCTTTCAAGGGTGTTTCCACCTGTCGAGAAAGGAGATTAAAATACTCATCATCCTAGGCTTGCTATGACAAATAAACAAGTTACTGGAGCAATTCTTGGTCACAATTATACAGAAACAATCTAAGTGTGAATGATCTCGAGTGAGAACAGGTGAGTGAGAATTATCTCATGTCTGAATTGCTAATAGTTCTCGCAGTGTCGCTAATAAACTGTTTTCCTTGTTCCAATCAGTATTTTTTCTATGGGTTTTCATGCTTTTAAAACACCTGAGGGCTGTCTTCTCCTCCCTCTGTTTGTCTTGACAATATAGTTCCAAAGACTATATTGTCTTTTTCCACTAGACATCCTTACTTAGTGCGTTAACTTTCTCGGCTTCCAATAAAAGAGGTGAGTGCAAGCCCTTTGACATTTACACCTGGGTATCTTCCTGATGTGAAGCCTTGTGACCTTTCGTACAGCATGTCTTTCATAAATGCCTCTTTGTTAACCATTAGTGCACCACTTTTGGATAATTTCAGTCTTGCTTTCAGGTATTTTAAAAAAGACTCATACATTGAATGGTTTTTTAAAAGCACAACTTCCAATTCTAGAAGGCAATTTTAGAAGAGAATGAGGGGAATGGGATCTTTACCTGTTGCATTAGCACTGAACCTGCCAAGAGAGACGCTCTGTAGGTCAAAGTTGTCTCCTTGAGTGCATGGCCATTTTGATAAGAATAGTGCAAGGTAATGTAATCCCACTTTAAATTTAGAAGTTGTAAAGTTCACACGACACTGAAAAGAAACAGCAGTGAATGACGGTGCCGTGCTTACAGTCGAGAAAAAAATCTCAGGGGCCAAGTCTTGATTCAAGCAAATGTTCAGTGTTCTCCAGGCGGTTATGGGATGTGGAAATAAAGGTGGGGTCCCCTTGCTCTTTGATTCTTGTATTCCCCGACTGTGTGACCATCATTTGTAGAGACTATGGGCAGCCTTAGCTGCGCCTTCTGTTTTTGGTTTAGAGTCCTGACATGGGAGGCAAAGGACAATGCCTGGTTTCTGCCTTATAAGAGTCAGTGTAGTCTGCCTGCATCCAGCAGTCCCTCTGGTTTCTAGGATAATAAATTACTGAGTGAAAGAATTGACATTCAACCAGCAATTGGTCAGCAATTGTTCAAGTTCTAATCGTGAGCACAGAAATGAGCCAAACATGATTTCTTTCCTTTGGTGCAATACTGTTTCATTACAAAATCACATAGGAATATCCATAATTAGAATATAGAGTAGAAAATGCAAGGACCTATGCCAAAGGGGCAGAAAAATAACAGGAACACGGAAGAAGGAAAGATTACTCTAAGCCCTGAGATGAGGAAAGCTTCATGGAAGAGATGATACGGGTATGAGGTGCTGGAATATGAGTAAATGTTGTACCTGCAAAGAAAAGGGTGGGTATATTGGTGGAACAACTTTAAATAGGGCACGTTAGCCTGGCGGGTTATAGTCCATGGGTTCACAAAAAGTTGGACATGACTGAAGCAACCTAGGACACACGCATGCACATTAGCTCTATACACAGGAGAAGAAGCTCTATACACAGGGAAGTAAGTCCAGGGAGGCAAGGGGCATGCTCTCCAAAGCAGATCACAGGGCCATGGATAGGATTTTATCCTATAGATGACAGGTGAGTGGGTTTCATCTTGGCTTTTTATTGGAATAACATGTTGAGTTTTAAGTTGTAGATGTCTGATTGATATCATATCAATAACATTTATGGGGCCTAGAGCGGGAGGATGAATGGAGGCCCATGCACTGTATGTCTAAATATTCAAAAGTTTTAAAGTAAGTGATACTCAAGACCCTGCCTTTGTTTTTATCCAGGGTCTGCAGTCTGTCCCAAAAGATCACTTGGGCTTGGAGGCTAAAGAAGCTCCCTCTCCCTGAGGACTACCCTTCCACAGGGGTCTGAGTGGTCCTTCAGGAGGAGAGTGGGGCAGAAACTGGACTCAGCTGGGGACTCCTAGGCAGCGTCTGGATCTGTTCCCACCAAGGACAGGATGACGCAGGAAAGCTCATTAGGTTCTGGGAAGGGCAAGTTCCCTCACTTCATGTCTCACTTTTCTGACCTGGGAGTGTCAGGCAGCTCTAAGTACCACCCAGAACTATACCGCCCACTGCACCCACCTCCCAAGCAGAGGCGAGGGCGGAAGTACCATTATGGGAGGATCGCTGTCTGCCTATACATCCTCCCACTTCTGGGGGGTTGGGGGTGGGGTGGCTACCTGGAAACCGAACCAGCCTTTCTGTTTCTCTGGTTTCAAAGGGCACAGGCTAGACATTGTCATACTGAGTGAAGCAAGTCAAACAGAGAAAGACAAACATCATATGACATTACTTATATGTGGAATCTAAAAAAATGGTACAAGTGAACTTATTTACAAAAGCAGAAACCGAGTCTCAGATGTAGACCACAAACTAATGGTTGTCAGGCGGGTAAGGGGAGGGAAGGGGTAAATTAGGAGACTGGGACTGCCACATACACTCTGCTATGTATAAAACAGGTAAGTAATAGGACCTATTGTAGCACAGGGAACTTGACTCAATACTCTGTAATGACCTATATGGAAAAACAATCTAAAAAAGAGGGGATATATGTATACCTATAGCTGATTCACTTTGTCGTACAGCTGAAACTAACACGACATTGTAAACCAACTATACTTCAGTAGAAGTAAGAATCTGCCTGCAACGCAGGAGACCCAGGTTCGATTCCTGGGTCGGGTTTGATCCCTGGGAGAAGGGAATGGCAACCCACTCCAGTATTCTTGTTGGGAGAATTCTATGGATAGAGGTGACTGGGAGGCTACAGTCCATGGGGTCAAAAAGACTCTGACACAACTGAGAAACAAAGCAAAATAAAAAAAAAAGTATTAATTCGCCAAAGGTTCTAATGATCTACTATCCAAAAGGCACAAACAGAAAGTATTCTATTTACTACAAGTTTCAATTGCCTACTAAATAAAAAGGCAATTTTTAAATCTTAAGTCAAAAGGTTTTATTATTCCCATTCTGGTACTGACCATTTGCTACTTTGATTTGGAAGGTATTCTGGGTAGTATTCTAAGGTATTATCTTTAATCTACCATATTATGGTAGACTACCAAAATTATGGGGAAATCTACAGATTTCATCTCTACAGGGCGCATTTTTCAGAGAGAAAATCATGGTATCATTGAACTGCCAAAGGGACAGCTGAAAAAAAAAAAATGGGTCATGCATTCATCTCATTCTGCCAAGCGGTTCACTGCTCATTTTTGTCCTCTTCTCGTAAACAAGCTGCGTTAACAAGTTACTTGAAAAAAGCATACTAATTTCCCCAGTGAATTACACAGGAAAGAATCCAGCGTTCCCTCCAGAGAACTCAAATAGTTGTTTGTTCTCTGAGCTCAGGTGTGGTAAAATAGCCATGGGCTAAAAATGCATGCTGGATATTAGCCAGCAGGCTAGAACTTTCCCTCTGCTCCAGTCCTGATTTCTCACGTTGGTGTGCAGCTTGGAGATTGCTTAATGGGGAAAAAAAATAAAAAACAAAAAACCAACAACAGGACTTGATTTTCAATTTCAATTTAATTACACAATCTATAGTGCCTAGTGGGGAAGGATTTCGGGGCAAGATTAACGCACACCAGTGTTCCATTTTACATTCCTTTCTGATAAAGAACTCTGTATTGATTAGCCAAAGTGAGTATATAGACATGTTTTACAAGAGTCAAATTCTTTGGGTATCAGAAGGGGAGTGTGGATGAAGAAGGACAAACTTCCAGTTATAAAGCAAATAAGTCTTGGGCTGCAATGGACAGCACAGTGATTATAGTCAATCCTATCATACCGTGTGTTTGAAAGTTGCTAAGAGAGTAAACTCTGGGAGTTGGTGATGGATAGGGAAGCCTGGCGTGCTGCAGTCCATGGGGTCACAAAGAGTCAGACACAACTGAGCGACTGAACTGAAGAGCATAAATTTTAAAAGTCATCACAAGAAAAAAAAATGGTTTGTAACTTTGGATGGTGACAGATGGGAACTAGACTTACTATGGAGATCACTTCAGAGAATAAACAAATATAGAATAATTATGTTTTGTATATACTATACAGACTAATGTATGTAATCAGTATATTGTTAATATACTAATTATAACTAATATATGTAACTAATATAATGTTATATATCAATTATACCTCAATTTAAAAATAATTAAAAAGGAAGTGACTTCATTTTACCCCAAGGATACTGGATTGAGTAGACTATCCCTTCTCCAGCGGATCTTCCCGACCCAGGAATGGAGCCAGGCAGGGTCTCCTGTGTTGCAGGCAGATTCTTTAACAGCTGAGCTACCAGGGAAGCCCAACTAATATAATATACCTAACTAATATAATGTTATATGTCAATTATACCTCAATTTAAAAATAATTTTTAAAAAAGTGATTTCATTTTGTGGCTCTTTGCCAGACTTTAGATAAATTAAAGGTATAAGATGGCTTTTATAAGAGGTATAAGATAAATTAGAGGTATAAGGCCTTCCTTGATAGCTCAGTTGGTAAAGAATCTGCCCGAAATGCAGGAGACCCCTTGCTAGGTTGGGAAGATCCCCTGGAGAAGGTAAAGGCTACCCACTCCAGTATTCTGGCCTGGAGAATTCCATGGACTGTATAGTCCATGGGGTTGCAAAGAGTCGGACACGACTGAGTGACTTTCACTTTTCAAGATGCCTTTTAGAATTATATTCCCAGTGCATTCTTTTTTGTTGTTTATTTTGTTCTTTTTTTTTAAATTACTTTTAATTGGAGAATAATCGCTTTACAATGTTATGTTGGTTTCTGCCATACAACATCGTGAATCAGCCATAAGTACACATACAACCCCTCTCTCATGAGCCTCCTTCCCACCTCTGACTCCACTCCTCTATATGGTCACAGAGCACTCCTGGTGTATTCTTGAGAGTGGGGAGCACCTCCCTATGTGCAAGAAGAAAGAACAGAAATTCCATTGTAGCATCAGAAATACCAGCTGGCAGACACTGAACAATACACCTATCTGTCCTGAAAATGACTACATAACTAATACACTCAAGACCCTTACCTCTGAAGACTAAAGAATTTCACTCTTTTACTGGAACCGGGAGACATGATGCTTTTATCTGGCACCAAATCCATGTTTAAGATTATGAGTAAATATTTGATGTTCTATTCTAGTATCTACATCCTCGATTAGTTTAGCCAAGGGTACAAAAGAAAGAAAATACAGGAAATGAAAATCTACCCCTGAGAAGTAGTCTTAATATATTTCTTGACCAACTGTTTTAACCTTGTTAATAAAGAAAACAGTTCTCTTTATAAGGAAAAATGTTCCCTCTGTGACTTAAATAAACAAAACGGTAATAATGAACTTGACTGGTTAACTGTTGCTCAACCTCACCAAGCCACTTGAGTATATACAAACAACTGAAATACAATGCTAAAGACACTAAGCTCAATAGGCAAATAAATATTTGAAACGACTAACTGACTTTAACATTACATGGGGATGGCATTTTCAAGTTTTTAAGATGGCTGAGACTGAGTCAGTATTTACAGCTCTATTCAAAAGCAAAATGGTGCCCAATAAGCATTACATTTTGCCTACTGAATTTGCAAGATAGGAGGTCAGTCACAAGGAAGGACAATTTTTAAAGCCTGGTGAATTACAGGACGTCTGGCACAGATTAGGTAGAGCTAGGGAGAAGGCAATGGCACCCCACTCCAGTACTCTTGCCTGGAAAATCCCATGGATGGAGGAGCCTAGTAGGCTGCAGTCTATGGGGTCGCTAAGAGTCAGACATGACTGAGCAACTTCACTTTCACTTTCCACTTTCATGCATTGGAGAAGGAAATGGCAACCCACTCCAGTGTTCTTGCCTGGAGAATCCCATGGATGGAGAAGCCTGGTAGGCTGCAGTCCAGGGGTCGCACAGAGTCGGACACGACTGAAGCGACTTAGCAGCAGCAGCAGCAGCAGGTAGAGCTAGAACTTAATTTGGTTGGAATGCCAATGGGAACCAGAATTGGAATTTATTTTGAAGTCCGTTAGGAGGAGACGTTGAAAAATGTACCCTTGACTGGTATAAATGCAGATGAACCATTCTTCCCCTTGACAAGGATGAGGTGACAACAACAAGACTTGGAGATGTGTGTCTATGAATGAAAGCTGTGCGTGTTTTGCCGCAGGCCAGTGGCTGCGTCCCCTGGGTCTAGTGGCAGCACTGGGAAACACTGCAGCCAGATTGGCCCATGGGAAGAGGGTGAGGGGGGGCAAGCCTGGCCACACTTGGTTTGGATCTATGGCTGCATGTCTTAAACCCCTTAAGCTGTTGTACAGAATGACTCCATCTCCTGGTAAATATAAAAAAATTAATCAAAAAAAGACTGGATAAGAAAACAGTGAAGCAGGCAGGAGGACACTAGCTACATGTGGGTAGAAATCAGAGACCAGATAGAAAACCAACTTGTACGTTTCTGCGGCTAAGGCTTTAGTTCTTAACTGTTGGGGAGGGAATGACTGGATGAATTAGAACTTGAGAAAATCACTGAGGACAGTCACCTTAGTTAAGGGAGAAGTAGATAAAAGTATCTCTTTGCAGCCATGATAGAATCAATGCAGAGGTCATGACATGCTCTGAGGGCTGCTTACATCAGAGCTGGCAGAGTCCATCCTTGGGAAAGATGGTGTGGAGGGGAGGAGCGAGGTGGGGGAGACAGGAAAGTGCACGATCACCCATATATGATCAATTTATTTGTTCTCAGAACCAATAAGGTGTATTGCTCATACCCAATAACTAGCAATGCCTCCTTTTAAAAATATTTACAAACGCTTAATTAATTAGTAACATTTGAAGCAAAATTCTACATCCTGGTTTATGAGAAGTGAGGAAATACCTGGTTGGTGATATGTTCCTGGATTTTTTCTCTAGTCACTGAAAAAGAAAGCAAAAAGAAAGTCAGCATTAGTACTGGTCTTGCTCTGTTCTCACTCAAAATTCAGAAAATGAAAAAACAATTAAAAAAAAAAAAAAAGTAGGCTCTTCAATCCAGCCACTGTCACAAAATACCAGGGCCAATTTTGGAGTTTCTAGATAATAATTACCAATTTTCTTCATTTTTAATGGTACTGCCCAATTGGACACTCTTGATATGTTTCGGTATTTAGATGTCTTTTGTCAGATAATATGCAGTGTATAAGAAGAGTGTATAAAGAAGAGTGTTTTTTGGAGGGGGGACTTGCCTTTTGAATTAGATCACCAATGTGGACAAGAAGAGAGGGAAGAACATTCAGGAAGGAGAGAGCATTTTGGGTCCAAAGCAGGGAAAGGAAGCCAGCACGGCCAAAGTGAAATAAGGGGAGGTGGGGTGGTGTGAGATGAAGCTGGACAGACAGGCAAGAAACATTTAGCAAGAAAGCTCATGTAGACCATTTTGGGGAGATTGATGACCTTCCCCAAAGTAGTGGGAAGTCAGTTATGAAGGGAGTGTAGCCCAGGGTGTGAGTAGGCCCACTGGAATGCCTGGGTCAGCTGTGCATTTTCAGAGGACCACTCAGGGCTGGTTGCTGCCTGGAGGATAGACCAGAGGTGGTGTCAGGGGTGGCAGCAGCACCAGGAAATCTTAGTTTTATTTCCTTAGGAACAAACTGAAATCTGAAGGAATTCCAGTGAAAAGTAAGAGGCCAAACAATCAGATAATCATAAACTAATCACAATGTCCCCTGGACTCTAGAAAATGGAGTAGATAGTAACCTGACATCTAATTTACAGCTCTGTCATTTATTAGATTTAGGGCCCGTTATGCCTGGAAAATCCCATGGATGGAGGAGCCTGGTAGGCTGCAGTCCATGGGGTCGCTGGGAGTCGGACACGACTGAGCGACTTCACTTCACTTTTCACTTTCATGCATTGGAGAAGGAAATGGCAACCCACTCCAGTGTTCTTGCCTGGAGAATCCCAGGGACTGGGGAGCCTGGTGGGCTGCCGTCTATGGGATCGCACAGAGTTGGACCCGACTGAAGCGACTCAGCAGCAGCAGCAGCAGCATTCAATGTTCTGGTCCTGTCTGGTCATGTATACCAAAGAGTTACTAGTGTTTACCCCTCACCAGATTTGGGAGGATTAAATAAGTATGATTTTTGCACACAAAGGATAAGAGAAAGATATTCCAGGGAGTGGGACTGAAAGAATAAAGTCTCAGAGGCAAGGAAAGGGTGTATTTGGGTGAATCATGAGACATTTTGAAAATCTGAAAGTCTGCCCAGCCAAACTGGAGAGACAACAGTAAGTGCAAAAGACCAGAGGTCAAAAGGACCAGATATTCACATGAGACCAAAGTGACTGGAGGGTAGAAAGGGAGAGGAAATGACTCAAGCACAGTACATCTGTTGTGTGCTTTATTTCTAATCTAATGGCTGCTGATCTGACAGGCTCTTTCAAATGTTCAGGTTTTAGTTTAATATTAAGGCCTCATACTAGTCAAATGGGCTTCCCTGGTGGCTCAGAGGTTAAAGCATCCACCTGCAATGCTGGAGACCTGGGTTCGATCCCTGGGTCAGGAAGATCCCCTGGAGATGGAAACGGCAACCCACTCCAGTATTCTTGCCTGGAGAATCCCATGGGTAGAGGAGCCTGGTGGGCTACAGTCCACAGGGTCGCAGGGTTGGACACGACTGAATGACCTCACTTTCTAGTCAAATGGCCATCATTGAAAAAAAAAATCTACAAACAATAAATGCTGGAGAGGGTGTGGAAAAAAGGAACTCTCTTGCACTGTTGTTGGGAATGTAAATTGATTCAGCCAAAATGGGGAACAGTATGGAGGTTCCTTAAAAAACTAAAAATAGAGCTACCCTATGACCCAGTAATCCCACGCCTGGGCATAAACCCTGAGGAAAGCATAACTCAGAAAGACACATGCACTTCAGTGTTCACTGTAGCATTATTTATAGTAGACAGGGCATGGAAGCACCCTAGATGACCATCAACAGACGAATGGGTAAAGAAGTTGTGGTACGTATATACAATGGAATATTACTCAGCCATAAAAAGAAACAAAATTAAGTCATTTGTAGAGATGTGGATGGAGAAGGCAATGGCACCCCACTCCAGTACTCTTGCCCGGAAAATCCCATGGACGGAGGAGCCTGGTGGGCTGCAGTCCACGGGGTCACTAAGAGTCGGACACGACTGAGCGACTTCACTTTCACTTTTCACTTTCATGCATTGGAGAAGGAAATGGCAACCCACTCCAGTGTTCTTGCCTGGAGAATCCCAGGGATGGAGGAGTCTGGTGGGCTGCCGTCTATGGGGTCACACAGAGTCTGACACAACTGAAGTGACTTAGCAGCAGCAGCAGCAGCAGAGATGTGGATGGACCTAGAGACTGTCACACAGAGTGAAGTAAGTCAGAAAAAACAAGTATCATATATTAACACATGTATGTGGGATCTAGAAAAATAGTGCAGATGAACCTAGATCCAGGGCAAGAATGGAGACACAGACGTAGAGAATAGATATGTGGACACAGGGGCAAGGGGGAGGGTGGGATGAATTGTGAGGTTAGGTTTGACGTATATACCCTACCATGAATAAAACAGAATGCTAGTGGGAAGCCGCTATATAGCCCAAGGGAGCTCAGCTCAGTGCTCTGTGATGACCTAGATGGGTGGGATTGAGGGGTGGTGGGAGGGAGGCTCAAGAGAGAGGGGATATAGGTATATATAGGGCTGATTAATTTCGTCATAGCGGAAACTAACACAAGACTCTAAAGCAATTATACTCCAATGTAAAAAAAGACCTTAGGGGCTCTTCTCTGGCCGGCCCACCTCCTCTGATGATTCTTGTTTATTTCTTTCCCAGCATTTATCACAACTTGCATTTATTTTGTCATTTGTACATGTGTTGCTTCTTTGCGCATCTCCTTCTACACTATAAGCATCCTGTGGTCAGGGACCCTGCCTATCTTGGTTTATTTCTTTTTTGTCTTTCTATTTTCTGATTTGAGACTATATTACACAAATTCTGGCAATAACATTTTATTAACAAGACGAGATCTCTTATCAAGAAACCGCGTTTAAAAATAGAGCAAGAAAAAGTAATAATGATTTTTATGAGGGGGCTGGTTTTATTACAAGTTGAAGAGCACTAAAAAAAGGTTTAATTTCCTACATTTTACAGCAGTGGTTACTAACATTGAAAGAATGTGGGTCCCTTTAAAATATCATGACAATTGCTTATAATTTTGTTATTTATTAAAATTCTTTTATGTACATGCGTGCTAAGTCGCTTCAGTCGTGTCTGACTCTTTGCGACCCCCATGGACTATAGGCCACCAGGCTCACCTGTCCATGGGATTCTCCAGGCAAGAATACTGCAGTGGGTTGCCATGCCCTTCTCCAGGGGATCTTCTCAATCCAGGAATGGAACCCATGTGTCTTAGGTCTCCTACACTGGCAGGTGAGTTCTTTACCACTAGCCCCACCTGAGAAGCCCCAATGTTTTATGAAGTGTCTATAAATTCAACACCACCTAAAAATGAGTCTGTACCTTTTAAAGAGATCGATTTTCTTCCTGTATTTTATTTCTTTTTTAGATTAATTTTTTGGGGAGTCTAGTTGATCCATCTTATTTACTGCTGTATCGAGGGCCCGGTGCTGGCACACTTGAGGTATTCAATGCAAATTTACAGAATGATTGACAGCGTTTTCAGTCAGAGCTGGTTTGTATCAGTTCTCACATTTTAAAGGCAGCCGTTCCTGGCTCTTGCTCTTTAGTGAAAGGAAAGATTCAGGGGTTAAAACTCATTAGATGAACCGTATGAATGCCTGAAGTTGACTACTAATAAATTCTAGCCCATACCAAACACTTGGTTTTGTGATAGCCACCATTTTTGTCTTAGTTCCCAGTTGATTTCCCAAGGATTTTAAAGTATCCTAGTAATAGTGATATGTCTAATCTTCCTTTCCCCCTCCTTTAAAATATAACATTTATAGTAGCCTTAGGGCTTCCCAGGTGGCTCTAGTGGTAAAGAATCTGCCTGCCAATGCAGAAGCCACAAGAAATGAGGGTTCAATCCCTGGGTCAGGAAGATCCCCTGGAGGAGGGCATGGCTCCCCACTCCAGTATTCTTGCCTGGAGAATACCATGGACAGAGGAGCCTGGTGGGCCGCAGTCCACGGGACCAAAAAGAGTTGGATACACCTGAGTGACTGAGTACGCAGTAGCTTAGTTTTGTATTCCTAACATGAAAGTGAAAGTCACTCAGTCATGTCTGACTCTTTTCGACCCCATGGACTGTAATCCATGGAATTCTCCAGGCTAGAATAGTGGAGTGGGTAGCCATTCCCTTCTCCAGGGGATATTCCCAACCCAGGGATTGAACCCAGGTCTCCTGCATTGCAGGAGGATTCTTTCCCAGCTCAGCTACCAGGGAAGCCATACATGTTCAAGACTGTGGGAACTGAAGTGAAGGACAGAGAGTTAATTCTAGATAACTTATAACACCAGGTTTTATGCTTTTCCTGAAGGCTAACAATATTTTAACTGTTCCTTTAGTTTGAATTTACCCAAATTTCCACCATTCTCTTTCACTAAGCTGCTATTTACCAAAATAAGGCTTCTCAGCATAGCTACCCAGAAGACTCAGGCTTCTCTTTAATTGCATTGTGGAATCAGGGGCTTTGAGGAGGGTGGCAACCCCAGGGCAGATTTGACCCAAGGCCCCCAATTACAGGCAGGAACCCAAGACACAAACCTGGGCTGTGTGTCTTGGGATGTCAAGACAGACAGGCTGGATGTAAGTTTCCCAAGCAAAAGGTCACAATGAGTCCAGGATTCAGGGCTTCTATGCAAATATGGAAGAGGTGGATGATAGCAGGTGACGTACATGGCAGGGAACACATCCGTGTTTCAGAGGGACTTAGTTCCACGTCATGAACAACTCAGGCAACAAGGCAGGAGCCACGCTGGGGACTGAGGGATAAGGCAAGGACTGATTCAGAAGGCAACAGAGTAAGGTTCCAGTTACTAAGGTCAGAAAGTCAGTTGAGGATCATGGGGACTAGAGCCAGACAGACCATTACTTGAGATACAGCTATTTAAATATGAGAAAAATGATCTCCTCCCTTGAGCTATTAAGACTCTAATAAATTAAAATATATAATTACATTATTATTTTGTGACTGTAGTGGTTATGATTGCAACTCATGATAATTTTTTCTCTTGCTCACAGATAGTCTTAGCCTGGTGGAGATGTAAATGTTCCCTGACCGAGACAAGAAAAAAGGAGGGAATCCCACTTAAGGAAAACTGAAGTCGTTCCCCAGTTTATTCAAATCGTATTTGAGAGAGAGGAATGGAATTCAGGGGATAAATTGTAACTGCATAAGCTTTTGCTAATAAAAGATTAAGAAGTATGTGGTTTAGCATCTTTTAATTATTTTTTTCTAGCATCTTGAATATACAATGTTTGAAATCTCTGGTTGGATCAACATTATTTTGCTCAGAGGTTTGTGGACTTTGCATACTGATTCTTTCCTGTTTCCAAGTACATTTGCTTTTAGGCTATTTTTATTCACTTTAAAGGAATTTTAATAACTTTCTGTTGACAGCATGGACAGCTGGTCTTGAGAATTAAAGAAAATTCACTTGCTGACTGAGGAAGGAAGTGACATCAATGAGCTTCTAAAGTCAGCCCAGAGGGGGAAATTGGCTTGTGAGAGAGTAGCCTTGCATGGCACTGTATTTATCGAGCGATGCCTTGAGATGCAAATTGGTGTATCAATCAAACCTATGGTGCCTACCTCCAACCAACTGAGTGCAAAGAGAAGGAACATTGCCCCGCAACACTGAGGAGGAAAAGGATGAGGGATATGGGAACCCAGGGGCGAAGTGAATTATGGGAACTCACAATCCCCTCTCTGGGCGGATGCTTCACTCACTGTCAAGCCTCAGTTTCTTTGTCTAGAAAATGAGTTTGATGTAAGCTGATGGTTGAAGTCAGTCCATTTCTGTGACAGATGGCTAATGAGACCGTGTACTAATATATACGGTAGAGATGTTATCTCACCACTTTGTCCCAAAGAGTGCTATCAATCACTTTTTATCTCTCACTAAGAGCAACCTAGAAAGAGAAATCTTTAAGTGTCATTTGTAGCTACTGGGCTTCCCTTATGGCTCAGCTGGTAAGGAATCTGCCTGCAGTGTGGGAGACCTGGGTTTGATCCCTGGGTGGGGAAGATCCCCTGGAGAAGGGAATGGCTACCCACTCTAGTATTCTGGCCTGGAGAATTCCATGGACTGTATGGTCCACAGAGTGGCAAAGAGTCGGACACGACTGAGCAACTTTCACTTTGTAGCTACTACCTTCGTTCCTTGGTATTTTTAAAATTGGCATTCATTGTGTATTCTACTGCAGAAAAAGGCACCAAATCTGGAAGACACCAAACCTGGACTTTAAAGACTAATGACAACGGTAATAGCAATTATCATTGTCGTCATAATGAATGACTTAATTCTTCACCCTTTTAGAGACCTGCCCTCTGGAGCTGCAGTATCCATTTTTCAAAGGTCACTGCGGTGCAAGTGGAATGTGTGCGTGTGTATGTGAGGTTTGCATCATGTGGGTGTACAGGTACGTGTATATATATACACACACCTGTGCAAAAGACAGGCAGAAAAGTACCTTAATACATTTTATGGTTATGAGCTGAAAAATAAAATCTGCTGATTATTTCTTAGCTCAGTTTATAAAGTGCTTGAGTGCTGGTTCAATAAGAGTTAAATAATATGAGTTTGATTTTGCAATCTAGAGTCAATGGGAATTTTATTCATCCCAAGAGATAGATGCATTCAGGCTGCCTTCTTTTCCTTGTCTATAAACATATTTGGGGTATTAAGCTAAATTTTCAAATTTTACAAGTATAAATAGGTAACTTGAACCATTCAAAAAATATTGGTTAAGTAGAGAAAAGAAAGGATGGGCTTTCAACAGCCATAGTCTTCAGGCTAAAGGATTTTCAGCTTATCCTCAAGCAAACTAATCCTACAGCAATATTTTAATGAGCATCTATTATGGAAATGGTGTTCCAGAAGTATAGAAGAAAAGTAGAGAAAGCAAGATGATCACCCCACAAAATGACAGCATGTAATCATGGAGCTGTAAAGGATTTATCAGTAATTGTATAGGTAGTCAGATCAAAAGGTATTTAAATCTTGATGTAGTAGTAACGGCAATGGATTCACCTTCAGACTTTTCTAGTCTTGGTTTTGCCACTATCAAGCTGTATAGTGAAAGTGAAAGTCACTCAGTCGTGTCCGACTCCTTGTGACGCCATGGACTGCATAGTCCATGGAATTCTCCAGGCCAGAATACTGGAGTGGGTAGACGTTCCCTTCTCCAGGGGATATTCCCAGCCCAAGAATAGAACCCAGGTCTCCTGCATTGCGGGCGGATTCTTTACCAGCTGAGCCACAAGGGAAGCTGTTGGCATTTAGTAAATAACTTCACTCCTGTAGTTCTTGCTTTTTCTTCAGAACAGTAATCACAATTTTGCAAGTATTGATGGTCTCTAAATTTGTCTCTAGTTACTTAAATTCTTTGACCTTAAAAAGAATGAGGGAGATTGAAAATTTCCATAGAATTGGCACAAACAGAAGACAGCTCAAGAGGGAGGGGATACATGTGTACTTATGGCTGAGTCACATGGTTGAATAGCAGAACCTAACACAACACTGTAAAGCAATTATTTTCCAATTAAAAAAAAGTAAAGGATCATTTATTAAAGTCAAAAAGAAAAAAGAAAAGAGGTCATGTTTGGTGGAGGAACCTGAGGAGGCTTCATAGAGGAGACAGCATTTGATCTGGGTAGTTCTATTAATAAAAATAGATTGGAGGAAAGGTTTTTCACCTGAAAGGAAAATCACAAGCAAAAGCGCAGAACCAGGAAATGTATGGGGTGTGTACAGGGTAGTGAATAGGACTTTTTGACTTTAGTGAAGTCTGTATATTAGCAAGTAGTCAGAAGCAAGGCAAAAATGTGTGTGATGGATCAATATTAAGGAGGGTCCTAAAAACTTCAGGAGAAATTTTGACCTTTATTTGGTAGGAGAGCCCTAAAAGATTTTTGAGCCAGAGAGTGATCAAAACTGTTTGAAGAAGATGAATCTAACAGTGCTATCACTTGAGGATGGGAGACATTGGTAAGGAGATGGCATGCTAAGTCGTCTCAGTTGCGTCTAACTCTTTGCGACCCTATGGACTGTAGTCCGCCAGGCCCCTTTGTCCATGGGATTCTCCAGGCAGGACTACTAGAGTGGGTTGCCCTGCCCTCCTCCAGAGGATCTTCCCAACCCAGGGATTGAACCCGTGTGTCCTGTGTCTCCTGCACTGCAGGCAGGTTCTTTACTCCTGACCCACTGGGGCATAATGTGGGTGAAAGTGAGATACTCTGTGTGACTAGAATGGACTTCCTTCTGCTGGGGGCTGGGCAGCAGGGCAGTGGAAAGAAAAGAACTAAAGATGATCAAGATCTTGAGCTCGGGTGCTTGGGAGAAAATGCTCTTAATGCAAAGGTGGAAACAAGGAAATAGGGACAGTTTAAAGAAGCAAATTTGGTGAGTAATGGTGGAGGTGGGATGATTAGCTCAGTTTGACCTTTGTTAGGTTTAAAAACACCAGGAAGACATCCTGGAGGAGGCAGTAAGTGAGATCAGGAAAGAGGTCAGTTTCCAGGCCATCTTCCACAGAGAAATGCCAGGGGGAGCTACTAGATGCAAGACTCTTTTTAAAATTTACACAGAGAAATAATGACCAAATTAGAACTTTGGGAAACAGTTGTGATTTATTTATATTTGATTATGCCTCCTTAAGTAATGGAATGCAAATTTGACATCATCTGTGCTGTGCATAAGAGATGCTGTCTCTGAGCTAACCCAAAACTTAGTGTCAGGAACTAGCAAGTTCCAGGTCCAGAGCTTAAGTCCTCACTGGTCCCGGATTTGAGTCAAAGGCTTTGATTCGGACACCAATTCTGATGTGTTTCTCCTTTAATACAACAAACAATGAACTGAATTCTCCACAGATACTGACTGGTAGGGTTTCCCAAGTGGTGCTAGGGGTGAAGAACCCACCTGCCAATGCAGGAGATGTAAGAGAGGTCGGTTCGATCCCTGGGTTGGGAAGATCCCTTGGAGGAGGGCATGGAAACCCACTCCTGTATTCTTGCCTGGAGAATCCTATGGGCTGAGGGCTTGATGGGCTATAGTTCATGGAGTTGCAAAGAGTTGGACACGACTGAAGCGACTTGGCATACATGTACATACTGACTGACTAGTTCACAAATTTAACTCAATTCTGACATTACCTCCCTGAAGATAGAGTCAGATTCTGCAGGTTAAGGGCTCAGTCCCAGATGCCTGTATCCACACACCAGTCCCACGACACACACGTGTGAGTGCACATACACACACACCTCACTTCAGATGCCAGCTGCAAGTCTAGCTTGTCCATTGGGCTTCTGACCTGCCAGCTATAGATCAGAGATCCTTACAACCCCTCCCTGAAGTTTGATCAGTTTTGTTAGAGTGGGGCTCATAACTCAAAGAAACAACTTACTAGATCACTAGTTTGTTACAGAAGGATATAACTTGTGCATGCATGTGTGCTCAGTTGCTCAGCTCTGTTCAGCTCTTTTTGACCCCATGAACTGTAGCCTGCCAGGCTCCTCTGTCCATAGGATTTCCCAGGCAAGAGTAGTGGGATAGGTTGTCATTTCCTACTCCAGGGGATCTTCCCGACACAGGGATCGAAACTGCATCTCCTGCACCGACAGATTCCTTACCACTGCGCCACCTGGGAAACCTTGATATAACTCAGGAGCAGCCAATGGGAGAGATGTACAGGGTGAGGTATGTGGAAGGGGCACAGACCCTCTCCGGGGGCACAATTCTCCCTGAACTTCTACTCCTTCTCCAACCAGGAAGTTCTCTGAACCACATCCCTTTGGGCTTTTCTGGGGGTTTCAGCACATAGGCACCATTGATTAAATCACTGGTCATTAGTGATTATACTCAATCTCCAGGTCTTCTCCCCTCCCTGGAGTTCAGATGTGGGACTGAAAGTTCCAACCCTCTCATCACATGGTTGGTTCTCCTGGCAACCGGCCTCCACCCTTAATTCAGTTCAGTCGCTCAGTCGTGTCCGATTCTTTGTGACCCCACGGACTGCAGCACACCAGGCCTCCCTGTCCATCATCAACTCCTGGAGTTTACTCAAACTCATGTCCATTGAGTCGATGATGCCATACAACCACCTCATCCTCTGCTGTCCCCTTCTCTTGCCCTTCAATCTTTCCCAGCAACAGGATCTTTTCAAATGAGTCAGCTCTTCGCATCAGGTGGCCAAAGTACTGGAGTTTCAGCTTCAACATCTGTACTTTCAATGAATATTCAGAACTGATTTCCTTTAGGATTGACTGGTTGGATCTCCTTGCAGTCCAAGGGACTCTTAAGAGTCTTCTCCAACACCACAGTTCAAAAGCATCAATTTTTCAGCACTCAGCTTTCTTTATAGTTCACTCTCACACGCATACGTGACTGCTGGAAAAACCACAGCCTTGACTAGACGGACCTTGGTGGAGGGAGGGGTCCAAAAATCACCTCATTAATATAATAAAAGACATCTTTATCACTCTCATCATTTAGGAAATTCCAAGGGTTTGGGGAGCTCTGTGCCAGAAAGTAGGGACAAAGACCAAATACATCTATTTCTATTATACATCACAACATCGGCAAATTGTAAGTTCTAGGAAAAGAAACTCAGGATTATTCCCTTTTTTATAAACTGAGACTTAATGAAAGTTTAGGATTTTTCTAAGGACACCAAACTTAGTGATGGTCAAGAGTGAGGCTTAGCAGTCAGAATTTCTGGGCTTGATTCTCAATTTCTCTACTTTCTGTCTAGTTGGCCTTGGGGAAAAAACAACCTCTTTGAGTTTTCTCATCTATAAAATAAGGATAACACCTATAGTATATAATCATTTTTTGTAATTCAGCAGGTTAATATAAAGGGCTTAGCACACTACCTGGTATCTGTCATGACTCACATCACAGAAGACTCCAGCTAAGGATAATAAAACCAGATTGTTTAAAGCCAAGATGGAGTAACAAGAATTTTCAAGAGAGCCAAGTATCCTATTCTGGAATAACCAAGGAGTATGGGAGAAAACTAGGGTTAATAAGTATTTTCAGTGTCAAAAAAAGAGATGAAAGAAAAATTTAGTCAAATTTAAATGATTAACAAGTAGTCAAACATCTAAGAGTTTCAGCTTGGCCAATGCAAATGCGTGCAATCCTATTTTCACCTTAAGGCATAATTGCATAGGCAGATATCCAAGTCCTGCCCTTGGCCTCCGGTCCCCAGCCTGCCACACAGAGGCACAGGACAAAGAAGCCTGCAGCCCTGCCCCTGGTGTGGGTGGAGGGGCCAGCCGACACAAGGACTTCCCTGGAGAACTGAGGGGTGGGGGCGTTGGTGCTCCTAGTGAACTGATTCTGGTTCTCCAGCGATACGAGCTTTGAGAAGAAGAATGTGCACAATTTCCTAGGTACCTTTTACCACTTCTTCGAGTGAACTATGATATGGCTCCTGAAAAGACTCTCTCCTTGATTAGACTTGAATCAGGTTCCTCTGACCGTGACCTGTGTCGTCTTCTGCCAGCCTTGCCCAGTCTTAGCAATAATCCTACTGAGTCCCCTGAAACCTTGATCCGTGATCAAGTTCCTCACCTGTAACTTTGAGGTGTAAGTCCTTGGCTGGCCTTTAGCTAGAATCCTGTTCGGTCGGTTTAGCAAGAATCCTCCTACCCTTAAGGTCGCCTCTTAGTAATTTTCCATCCATTGACCCCATACTCTGCTCACTGGCTGTAAGTCCCTACTTGTCTTTTGAGCCCATCCCTCTCTTCTCTTACATACCCTTATTGCAACAGTCCTGAATAGAGTCTTCCTTGCCATCTTAACAAGTGTCGGAAATATTTTTTCCTTCAACACACCTAACATTTTATCATTAAATTCATTTTTTTTCCTTTATATCCATCTCGCTTGTCCAAAAATGACTTTTTATTAATTTCTTGTTAAGTTTGCAGATCCCGTGTGCTCGCTAATTCTAATTACTCCTGGTGGTATCTTAAAGCCTTAGTATACAATCAGGGAAACTGTAAATCACACAATCCATCAATGCCAGACCCTGGACTTCACAATGTCATTTACAGTAGGATCTATAATCTTATTAAAAGTAAGGTCTCCTCCTGCTACCTTTGAAAGAGGTAAGAAATATGAGCTTAGGTTTCAAAAGTCAAATATAGATGTTTGAAATGGGGTTCCTTTTTTCTTTCAAATTCAAGCATGATTTTTTGTTTAAATGCTGAATTGGGATAGCTGATTTTTTAAAGGTAATTTTTAGAGTATTAGAGACTACAGACATTATGTGAATTATATGAATTATATGACTACAGACAGTATATATGAATGTTTTCCGATTACCTTTTCTATACATCAACACTTAACCAGTCTAGGCTGGAACTAGTTGAAGGGATTGTCAATAGGCTGTAATAGTTAGTTTATCTCCCAGCTCTTGGTACACAACGCAAACATATCTGAGGAGGGGCGGTTTGGATAGAGCAGATTACAGTTCTGCGGAGAGAAAAAGGGAAGCTGTGCCTTTGTCAGTGGCCCCTCTGTGTGATCAGTGGGTCGTGCCGTGCGGACGGCCTGTGGTTCAGGCAGCAGAGACCACACGTCAACAGGCAGCTCTTGGTGGCTCCACGTGACATCATTATCCCCAGGATCAATCTACTAGACATGATCCTATATCATATCCATAGGAGGGGGTAGACTTGTGATGCTTATGTTTTTATTTCATCTCCTTTACATTTTGGTATTTTTTTTGGCATTTTAGGGAATTTTGTCATGTTTATTTATACATTTCAGAGGTTCTAAGTATATTATCACACTTCCACATGCAGGGTAGGGAACAAGGGAGTAAGGGGGAGTGGGGACGGTAGTAGGCTAGCATAGGGAGGTGTCATAAATTCAATTCTGTGGTGAGAACTTTTTAACACCCAGTTAAAAAGTAGAAATAACAAAGGTGAACACAATCTATGGTTGTATCATAGCCATTTCTTCTTTAATCAGATATTTATTTCACACCATTAAAATCAACTAGGGGGAAATAATTGAATAGTCATTTAAATTATAATTGATTCCCAGCTTCTTGCCTTTTGTAAAAAAGGATTTGGGGGGCTTTAAAGCTCACCATGTTTTTTCACTTAGCAGGGAAATATGTTGCTTATTCTGTTACAATGGTGACAGAATAATTTTCTTTTGTTTTGCAATTTTTCCTTTCTATTTGGAAAATATATGTGTCTGATTGAATTTGGTTGGTCCCATAAAAGTAGTAATTTAAGGAAGTAACTTAAACTCATGAATCCCTAAACCATTTTATACACTAATTGTCATATAATTTTTTATTTTAAAATCTCCCATTCTTTTTTTTTTTTTTCTGGAAAGAACAGACAGCATAATTCAGAGTTTTATGCTAAAAGCAAATCATACTCATTCTTGTAGAATGAGAGTGCAATGCTGAATGCTTGCATCACTATAATTCTTCTTACATTTAAACATGCCCAAGTGGCTTAAGTAAGAATTTAAGGTGCCAATTTCTCTCTCTCACTGTTTTGCCCATTCCATCCTTTTCTGTTAACCAAGTTAGGGTCAATACTATTTTGGTAGTTTGAATCACCAATCACAGTCTTATACAATTAGAAAATTCTTTCTCCTTGACTTGGATTAAATTCACTACTTGTGAACATTTTTTTCTTATGTTAGACAATATTTACATAAAAACATGATGATGATTCTTGGCTCCAAGAGCTGAATCAGGTTGTATTTCTTTTGTAATAGCCCTGACATTGGGAAGGGTCCATTTCATTATTTATCTTTATGGTTTATATTCCAAGAACAAAAAGCATCACAAAGAAATTATAAGCCTGACACTCAGCAGATTTACTGTCATTAGTAACAGTGGCATTATAATCTTGAAACTACTGAAAGTATATTGTAGGAAAAAGACAGTAAGTAAGTATATTCTTAGGAACTCAAGTTTTCAGTGTAATTTTCAGAGAAGGGACAAAGGAAGAGGGATTCTAAATTTGAGTTGAAAATATATGAAGCCATCATTTAGGGAAAGCAAGCATCCTTAGCAGCTTGTTTAACACCCAGGTCTTAATTTCTATGTGCTGTGAAGTGAGTCAGTGAAGTCGCTCAGTTGTGTCCGATTCTGCGACCCCATGGCCTGTAGCCTACCAGGCTCCTTTGTCCATGGGATTCTCCAGGCAATAGTCCTGGAGTGGATTGCCATTTCCTTCTCCAGGGGATCTTCCCGAGCCAGGGCTCGAACCCCGGTCTCCTGCATTGTAGACAGACCCTTTACCGTCTGAGCCATCAGGGACGCCCTATGTGCTAGTCCTCATTAAAAGGAACCAGGGCTCCTTGTAGAAGCTGATTTCAGGGTTGCGGCAGGGAAAAGATAGCTTTTTGCTAGCAATTAGGAGAAGTACTCAAAACAAATGAAAGTGAAAGTGAAAGTGGCTCAGTTGTGTCTGACCTTTTGCGACTGTATAGTCCATGGAACTCTCCAGGCCAGAATACTGCAATGGGTAGTCTTTCCCTTCTCCAGGGGATCGTCCCAACCCAGGGATTGAACCCACGTCTCCCACACTGCAGGCAGATTCTTTACCAGCTAAGCCACAAGGGAAGCTCAAAACAAATGAGGTCGTACCAAAAAGACTCAGGAACTAGCTGAAACAGTGTTTCGCTGTCCACATTAGGAAAAATGCACACCAAAAAGCAAAATGAATAGAACCGACTGTAATAGACTGCATGGGAAAAAATCAATGAGTTCATAGTTGTCCTCCAGCCTAAGGAAAAGGGAGAGAAAGTGAAAAAAGGGAAAGTTTCTTTATTAAATAATGTCATCTAATAAATGTGGAAGAAGTGACAGAATTAAGGAAAGATGTTTAAAATTTCCGTGTCAAGAATATTACTGCCATGAACATATTATTCCATGGATCTTTCAGTAACTGAGAAGGAAAAATGTACTTTTAAAATAGAGAAATCTACTGTCTGTACTTTTAACAAAGTGATCAAACGTGGCATCACTAATAGTGAGAAAAGTGACAACACAGCACGAAATAGAACACTTCCCCACGAGGTATCAATGCCCCAAACCTTCAATCTGGTTTGGGCTAACTGCCAGTTTACTGAGGAAAGGAAAAATGTAAACTATTTTATGAGAAATGCTCAGAATGCAGGCCATCCTAGAGACAATGGACCTGGAATCCTAAACAACTCATACATACTTGGGGTTAAAAAAGAAGGCAATTGAATTTAGTGCTAAGCATGGCACAGAAAAGATCTGAAAACTAATGTTATTGATCAGAGTGTCTTTCTTCTTCTTGTGGCCGCACTGGTCTTAGTTGTGGCACGTGGGCTTAGTTGCTCCACGGCAGGTGGGATTTTAGTTCCCAGACCAGAGATTGAACCTGTGACCTCTGCACTAGAATGGGAATTCTCAGCCACTGGACCACCTGGGAAATCCCAAGGAGAGTTTCTTAAGAATGGTGGGAGCTGAGGCCAAATATCAGTGACTTTGGACGTGAGAAAATGAAAATGGGAAGGATGGGCTCCACAGACAAGAACTTTGAATGAAAATGAAAGTCATAAGATTGAGTCAATGCAGAAATATTAATGGAACCAAAGGACTTGAAAACAGCTTTGACTGAGACCCAGGAACTGGCCGTAAAGAAGAGGTTGGACATATTGGAGACAGTACAGGAAAATTTGAGCAACAGGTCCTGGGTGGGCAAGTGGGCAATACACCCATCCAAGGCACAGACTTGGCCTTGAGCAGGAGGATGAATGCACATCCCCTGATACCAAAGGAAGGGAGTATGCAGGGTGTACACTGAGTCTGCAGGGACAGTGAGAAGCTGAGAGAGTGCATGCCTGTGGCTTCCATTTCCTCTGAAAATCTGGTAAGGCAGTCCGAAAAAAAATGAGAAGAGTGAGGATTTAAAGGTGGCGGGGAAGGGTGAGGATCATCATGAGTAGGAATCGGGACACTGGGACACTGGGTGGTGTACAGACCTTCCTCATGTTGGAGAACATGATTTCCAAGTGACACTCAGCCTCCCTGTGGGATGTTCTCCATCTTTTGAGCAGATGACATGAAAAGAGTGTTCAAGGACTACACGTTTCTGAAGAAGGGGAGATCTGAAGATGAATGTGAAGGCTCAGGCTAGGTTATGAACGAAGGGGGATGAAGAAAGAAAAAAAAAACTGCAGAGAATGGCAGCAAAATGGCAGAGATATCTAAGAGGTCAAAGAACAGTTAGGTGGGCAAGGAGTGCCCTGAGATAATAATCACAAGATGAAATCAGAGATCCTTTTTTCTGATTTTTGAAGCAGAGCAGTTACAAGTCAAGATCAAAGTTGTAGCCATGGGAGCTGATGACTGAAGCTGAGCAGAGATTTAGCTCATGGTTGCAACGAAGTGTCCCCAGAACCACAGAATGTAAGAGTTACATGAGCAGGGCCTTTATTCCAATTTCCACCAGAAGAACTTTGAAAGCACTTTTGTCAGTGAAGGATCCAATTTTGGTTTAGTGCCACTTTAAAAAGTTTGCTTTACTCACCCATGACTGATACAGGCAAAAACCACCAAAATATTGTAAAAGTAATTATCCTCCAATTGAAATAAATAAATCCATTTTTAAAAGTTTGCTTTACTCAAATTTTAATTGTTTTCCTTAATTTATTTTTATCCAAGTAAGACAACTGGGAAAGAGTCAACAGTGAAGCATGAATTCCCCTTACAGGGTTTATTCTAAAGAAATCCTCAGGGCAATATATGAAACTGGGTCAGCTTGTGGGCTCCAGGCTGGGCAGGAATGAACTTGAGAACAACTAAGGAGAAACTCAGACAGAACTGGCAAAAGAAGTTCTGGTAAAAGCTTTCAGGGGACTCTTAGATAGCCAGTCAAAAACGATGAAATGGATATAGTTGCTGCTGCTGCTGTTTAGTCGCTTCAGTCGTGTCCGACTCTGTGCAACCCCAGAGACGGCAGCCCACCAGGCTCCCCTGTCCCCGGGATTCTCCAGGCAAGAACACTGGAGTGGGTTGCCATTTCCTTCTCCAATGCATGAAAGTGAAAAGTGAAAGTGAAGTCGCTCAGTCGTGTCTGACTCTTCTCGACCCCATGGACTGCAGCCTACCAGGCTCTTCCTTCCATGGGATTTTCCAGGCAAGAGTACTGGAGTGGGTTGCCTTTTCCTTCTCCAGGGGATCTTCCCAACCCAGGGATCGAACTCATGCCTCCTGCATTGCAGGAGGATTCTTTACTGCTGAGCCACCAGGGAAGCCCTCCTTTCTAAACAGTTTCTCTTGACCTTCTCTCAACCTGAGTGTGGCCTCTGCTTCCTTTGGGACACTGACTGATACATGGTGGCTTTGGCCTGCGGGCTGCATTCCAGCTGGGCACTCACAGCGCTGAGGACAGGAGCATAGCTTGGGGTTGCCGGCAGATCCTCGGGGCACTGGGATCAAGGCCACGGTGGCAAATACCTGGAGAGGTGTCTGATGGAGTGAGGAGAAAACTGGCAGGTGGCAAGTGATAGATGGTAGTGTGTTTATATCAGGTAGGACAAACTCTGAAGACTTCTAGAAATCATTATTGAGATGGAGTGGAGTCAGAGAAACATAATTGGTTTTACGATGATAAAGCTTTTGGTTTGTCTGTTTGTTTTAAACTCTCATGCTGATGTTTTTAGGGAAAGACCCATCATCACTTAGATGAGAAAAATCAAGGCTTCAAAAAGTTGATTTGCTCATTTATTCATTCAGCAAATACCGAGGGCATAATAAGTACCAGGCAGTGGGCTGAGAACAAAGAGTGAACAAAATGAACTGAAGCCCCTTCCCTGAATGAGCTAGGTGCATTCGAACCCAGGCTTGCTGCTGTTCAGTTGCAAAGTCATGCTCCCACTCTTTGTGACCCCATGGACCGCAGCATGCCAGGCTTCTCTGTCCTTCACCATCTCCCAGAGTTTGCTCAAACTCATGTCCACTGAGTCTGTGATGCCGTCCAACCATTGCATCCTCTCTTGTCTCCTTCTCCTTTTGCCTTTCTCAGCATCAGGGTCTTTTCCAATGAGTTGCCTCTTCACATCAGGTGGCCAAAGTATTGGAGCTTCAGCTTCAGCATCAGTCCTTCCAATGAATATTTAGGGTTGATTTCTTTTAGGATTGACTGGTTTGATCTCTTTGTGGTCCAAGGGACTCAGGCTGTCCGACCTCTAAACACAGTGTACTGCTGCTGACTCAGGCTGCCTCCTTTTTAAGTCTTTGACAAAGTCTCGCTTTGTTGAAACATTACTTTAAAGACCCCCTCCTCCACCGCTTCTTGGGACACCACAGACCACGGAGCCAATTCTGCCTCTTGTCTTCCTTCAGACTCATACTTTTAGTTAAGCCTGGCAGTATCTCCAAGCCCCTAGAACTCTGCAGCTTGGTTAAGTCATTACTGGGACTATCTGTAAAAGCTGACACTCATGCTTACGACTGAGTCATTGGGTCTATTTGTAAGAACACAGAGAATGAAAAGATTTGCTGCCTACAAGCTCCCCCAGCTGTTCAAATGGAAAAACTTCACAGAGCCCTTGGGTTGAGTGGCACAGATTCAAGCTTATATTTTTAAAGAGGATTAAAACAAAAAATTTAGTGAAACAACTCTTTGTCTCGTCATCCAGAAGCACCTATTACAACTTAAGGAATATCCTGTAGCCCTAGAATACAATGACGACAGGCACAGACCCGTGTGTCAGACAGATCTGGGCTCCAGTATCAGTGCTTCTATTTACCAGCTGTGTGACCTCAGATGCTTACCTAGCATCTCTAAACCTTTATTTTTTTCCCTCCAAAACAGGATTATCTGAGTAATATCTCCCTTAGGAGGCTTTCCTGAGGACTGACTGATATAACGCATGGCACATACTTGGCACAGCTCCTGTCACATAGCAATTCCTCAATAAATGTAGCCACTTCTATGAAGTGGGCTTACCCAGTGGCTCAGTGGTAAAGAATCTGCTTGCAGTGCAGGAGCTGAAGGAGATCTGGGTTCGATCCCTGGGTTGGGAAGATCCCTTGGATAAGGGGATGGCAACCCACTCCAGTATTCTTGCCTGGAGAATCCCATGGACAGAGGAGCCTGGAGGGCTACAGTCCATGGGGTTGCAAAGAGTCAGACACGACTGAAGCGACTTAGGAGCATTATTAAGTGCCTTATCTCTTTGACTTGCTACCACATTAGGGAGGGAGTGGGGAAATGGTAACACAATCCAAGTATTTTTTTTTAATTTATTTATTTTCAATTGAAGGATAATTGCTTTACAGTACTGTGTGAAGTTGCTCAGTCGTGTCCAACTCTCTGTGACCCCATGAACTATATATATAGCCCACCAGGCTCCTCCGTCCATGGGATTCTCCAGGCAGGAATACTGGATTGGGGTTGCCATGTCCTTCTCCAGGGGATCTTCCCAACCCAGGGATCGAACCTGGGTCTCCAGTATTGCAGGCAGACACGTTACCCTCTGAGCCACCAGGGAAGCCCAACAGTACTGTGTTGGTTTCTGCCAAACATCAAACATATGTCCCCTCCCTCTTGAACCTCCCTCCCACCTCCTTCCCCATCCCACCCCTCTAGGTTGTTACAGAGCCCTGGTTTGAGTTCCCCGAGTCATACAGCAAATTCCCATTGGCTGTCTATTTTACACATGGTAACGTATGTTTCCGTGTTCCTTTCTCCATACATCCCACCCTCTCCTTCCTCCCCCTGCACTGTGTCCATAAGTCTGTTCTCTAGATCTGTGTCCCACTGCACGCATGGTAAGTTGCTCCAGTCGTGTCTGACTCTTCGTGACACTATGGGCTGTAGCCCGACAGGCTCTGTCCATGGGACTTCCCAGGCAAGAATACTGGAGTATGTTGCTATTCCCTTCTCTAGAGGATCTTCCCCACCCAGGGATCAAACTTGGGCCTCTGGCACCACCTCATTGCAGACAAATTCTTTACCACTGAGCCATCGGGGAAGCCTGTGTCTCCATTGCCACCCTGCAAATAATTTTATCAGTACCATCGTTCTAGATTCCATATATATGTGTTAGTATATAATACAATCCAAGTATTTGAAGCCAGTGCAGCAAAGTTCTAGTTTTATAAGAGGAAAATTTAAGTAAATTGAGCAAGAAACCATAAACTACATTAACATAAGAGAAATGAGATGTTGATGCAACTAATACAAGTTTGACATTTATTAAAGTTGCAAAGCTTTATAAAAAGTGGAGAGTGAATCTAAGTCCATATCATGTACTTTTATGCCATTGCTCACATTTAATATAGCCATTAAATGTAATAATTTATGGATATACTTAGAGGCAGCTCTTTTCTTATACCCTTCAGTTAACCCCCTAAACATGACATTGTTAGAAACATTGTACATTCCTTCTCAAGCTCCCATCTGGTTACTGGACTGGAGTTTGAGGAAGGACAAGCTCCTTGTGCTTTGGTGTATTTTGATCTGTTTGTGCCAGTCCCAGGCAGGGAGAGGGGAGAAAGAACATTTTCTTCCTCCAGAAACAAATATGCTCCTTTTAGACTTCAAATTTCTTCTTCCCATTTAGTGCACATTACTTATAGGTGTTTTATGTTTCTTGATGCATTTGCTGTAAGCAAGAAAATCAAAGCCAGGAGGAGAGCCATGGAAAATCTGGTGCCCCTTATGGCAGGGCTTTCTGGGTGGTACCGGTGCACGGGGAGGAGGAAACAGGTGTGCCAGGATGCTGGCGCCGCCCCCTCCCTCCATGGGTCCCAGGTTTCTGGGCCCTTTGCGTGCCCCCTCCAGCAGCACGTGTACTGCACACCAGTACCACCATTATCAGACTTCCGTGGTGGCTTAGCGGTAAAGAACCCTCCTGCCAATGCAGGAGACGCAGGTTCAATCCCTGGCTTGGAAAGATCCCCAGGAGAAGGAAATAGCCACCTTCTCAAATATGCTTGCCTGGGAAATCCCATGGACAGAGAAGCTTGGCGGACTACAGCCCATGGGGTTGCAAAGACTCAGACACGACTTAGCGACTAAACAATAACAACCGCCACCGTACCAGGTGTGTGGTGTTGGGCAGAGGATGGAAAGCCCTGTCTCAGAAAAGGGGAAGCTTTGAGCAGTGCCCTTTCAGAACAAGGTCAAAGGAATTGTGCGGGTTGATTCAGTAGTTCCCAGTACGGTACAAACAACTGCCACGGGAAAGACGACACAATGAACAAACGTGCAAGAAGAGTCGTAATAATGGGAGGCCGTTTCCTTACTGGTTGACGGGCAAGGCCAGGTCAAGATGGTGGAGCTTTAGTATAGAAAATAAGAGCATACTATGCAAAGTCACCTCAGTCATGTCCGAGTTTGCAACCCCATGGACTGTAGTCCACCAGGCTCGTCTGTCCATGGGATTCTACAGGCAAGGATACTGGAGTGGGTTGCCATTTCCTCCTCCAAAGGAATATTCCTGATGCAGGGATCAAACCTGTGTCTCCTGCATCTTCTGCATTGCAGGTGGATTCTTTACCGCTGGGTCTCCGGGGAAGCCCAGAGAATAAGAGACATACCTCCTTTTCTGTTGTCTCCCTTCATTACCCCCAGTTGACCAAAGTCAACACCTTCTTGGGAAATTTATTAAACAGTGTAAAATGTAATACAAGGGCTCACTCTTGGTTAATAGCACTGGCCAGGCATTTGTTTGGGTTTAGAACTTTTCCCATATGCAGCAACACAGATGAACCTAGAGAGTGTCATGAGTAAAGTAAGTCAAGACAAAGAAGGAGAAATATCGTATGACATCTCTTGTATGTGGAATGTGGAAAGAAGTGATACAGATGACCTTGCTTGCAATACAGAAAGAGACTCACAAACTTAGAAAACATGGTTGCCAGGGAAAGGGATCGTTAGGGAGTTTGGGATGGGTATGTACACACTGCTGTATTCAAAATGGATAACTAACAAGGACCTACTGTATAGCACAGAGAACTCTGCTCAATGTTAGGTGCCAGCCTGGCTGGGAGGGGGGTTTGGGAGAGAATGGATATGGGGGTACGTAAGGCTGAGTCCCTCTGCTGTTCACCTGAAACTATCACAGCATTGTTAATCGGTTATACCCTAATATAAAACAAAAAGTTTAAAGTTTGAAAGAAAAAAGAATTTTCGGTGTGGCTGGACTATGACCCTCAAGTACTGCTGCCTGGGTGGCGGGTCACAGCCTGTAGAGGCGCTGTGCCACTTGCCATGGGTTCACAAAAATCCTCGTCTGAGGTAGCATGTCCTGGTGCCCAGGGGGTGTTATTTCCACTTGCAAGAGCGGTCTGCTTTGGCAGGAGGGCACCCAACTTATAATTACGTGAAGATTTGTGAGTGGAAACACGAGAGAACTGGCAGCACATTACCCGTCCACTCCAGTGGCATCCCTGCTTTTTATAGGCTGGTATCCCCAGGCAGAGGGCCACCTGGCTTGCCCTTTCATTTGACCTTGGCCTGCAGCATGTGCTTTGGCACCCACAGACCCGAGTTCAAGTTTGAGCACTGCCATTCATTAGCTGTGCCACCTTGGGCATGTTATTTAACATCTCTAAGCCACGGACTGCAGGTCAGAGGGACGTGGATAATAATAGAACTGATTTCATGATATTGCTGTGAAGAGTAAATGAATAATATGTACCAAGTGCCTGGAAGAGCTTAAAATAGGCTCACTCTTTCTTTAGTCCTATAACGGCAGCAGTGCTATCAGAGATGGCTCTTCTATCAGTATAAGCAGATGCAGATGTTGAATAAGGACCCCTGAATCCCAATGCTGAATTCAGATCCCTGAATAAAGTCAGGGATCAGAAGGCCTCGTGACCTAGTGGCAGGTCTGCCGAAGGACCCAAAAAAGAAACATCTCTTAGTAGAAAAAAATGACATGGAAGGAATAGGCAAAGGACAAAACCCCTATGGAATCCTGATCTATCAGCCAGTGACAAGAGATTGGCAATGAAAACAGAACAGATCAGTAGATGGTCTATCTTTTTCCATATGTCGAACATTATATGGACTGGCAAAAATATATTCTAGTTTATTCAAAATGCCTCTTTTATCCTTCTCAACTAATTGTCTGGTTTCTTTCTAAAGTTTCTGGCATTCCCAACTGATCTTTTAGGGTGGGAAGTGTAAGTTAAAAAAATTGAATATTGTTAATCATTTTGAATAAGGATTTTGTTGCTGAGATGCTTTATAAAATACTGCTGTGACAGCTATTACAAAAAAAAAATCAAAGAAAAACTGTAATTGATAGGATACTTTCATTTTTGTTTTTCTAAAGAAATTTCTTTTAAGTCCTTGGAAAAGACCAGGCACAGCAAAAGTGAGTCAAACCTTGAAAAGTCTGTTCTTCTTGTAGGGCACTCTAAAATCAGAAATACACATTCATTTTAAGTTACAAGAATAGTAATCTAGGACTTTGGGGATTTAAGACAACTCATTTCCCTGCTTTAAATTCTTTTGAAATAACAAGGCAAGAATATATTATAAATATTGCATATAGTACTTCTTGATTTGAATCAAATCCTTGATAAAATGGTGATACTGGTTTAGAATCTCACTCTTTCACCAAATGTGTTCACTCATACACACATGTATGTGGATGCACACATACACCCACATATGGCTGTTCATTACTATTTCCACTGAATTAACCACAGATCTTTCTGTATGTCATCGTTTCCTCAGCTGTCTCATGAGTTTCCTAGTTTCCTTGGCAATGTTGGAAATGATCCTGCCTCAGTATCAACTGGACAAGTGAAGGCCAGCTGGCTATCCTGAGGCATATGAATTATTTTCGTATATTAGGTTCTCCCTGGCTGACTTTAGATGATAAAAGAAGACTTTAAGTTTTTCCTCTCTGAATAAGATTCCTAGAAGTTATTGCATAAGTTTAAAAGATTCTGGAAATGTAAACAAATCTTCTGATGTTCCAGTTGGCAGATGCCTTGCACTGGTCTAGGATTCACATAATTTTAATCCAGGAATAATCAAGCACATCAAAAGTGAGTCACACCTTGAAAAGCACATTCTTCTTGTGATGCACCCTAAACCAGAAATATGCATTTGTTTTAAGTTGCAAGAACAATAATCTAGCACTTTGGAGACTTAAAACAATTCATTTCTCTGCTTTAAATTCTAGTGAAACAACAAGAATTTGAGGGATAGGTCATAAGGACAGAGTGACCTAAGTATTGAGGGCTTTATCCTTTCTCTTACAAAATTCTAGAGGTGGTCGTATTCACTGTAAAAAAATTTCCAATACTGAGAAAAAACGAAGTGAAAATTAAAGAGTGTCACCTCATCCTCAGTATTATTCACTCCCCATGGGCAGCCGGGGTTACCAGCTTCCTGTATAGTATTCTGAAAGTTTTTGTTGTATATTCAAGGATTTTTATGCTTGTCTTTTTGCTTTTAAGAAATGGGTCATGCAACATGTGTGGTTAAGCAAATTATATCTTTCTTTTATTTAGCAGTATATTGTAAACATACACTGTCAGTCCACACAAACATACTCCATTTTTAATAACTGCAATTTTAATAATTGCATTGGCGTCTACTAAATAGAAGTCCTGTCACTTTTTGGCAGGAAACTATTGTACATGTCAAGAAATTTCTTAATCGCAAGCAATTTGCCAATGAACTTTCATCTTCATGTGCTCATTTAAGTATATTCTGTAGGTTAAGTTCTTAGAATGAGAACTGCTTGGCCAAAGGGCGTAGATTAAAATTTTTGGCTGCTATTGTCAAGTGACCATAAAAAAGGTTAACAAATTTACATTCCCACGAACAGTGTATGATAATGTGTCTTTCCCATATCCTTAGTCTATAAGGTTATCAAACTTTGAAATTATTGTCACTGCTATTTTGTGGCTTTAATTGGCATTTAAAAATTTAGGAGTCAGATTAATTTTTTTAATGTAGACTAATCATTTCTGATTACTTTCTTGTGAATTTTCCATGCATCTACTTTCATGTACAGTAGTTCATTGTGGGACTTTCCTGGCGGTCCCATGGTTAAGACTTCATGCTCCTATTTCTAGGGGCATGGACTTGCTCCTTGGTTGGAGAACTAAGATCCTGCATGCCACATGGTGTGGCTAAAAAGAAAAAGAAAATCAAACCCTATAATAGTTCATTGAACATTAAAGAAATCAGATATTTGTGTGACAAACTCTGAAGGACTTGTAACTTTCTCTGTCTTTTAACTTGGATCATGGAAAATATTTTGTGCGTGGATATTTTTACTATTCGTGAAGTTAACTTATTAAATGTTCCACTATACTGCATGCATTTCATGCCATTCTTAGAAAAGTTTTTCCTAATTCATAGCTGTTCTTAAAAAATCAGCTATTTTTTCCCAGTATTTTCATGATTTTTTAATTTTTAGATTCTTTACATTTAAAATTTTGATATGTTTGAAACTAATTTTGGTGCAATGCTTTATGAAAAGACCTCAATATATTTTTCCTTTCAGATGGCTAGCTAGTTTTGCCCAAATGATTGAAGAATGCATCTTTCCTCCACTGATTTGAAATGCCACCTTTACTTATACAAAATTGTTGCTGCAGTCGCTAAGTCATGTTTGACTCTTTGCGACCCCATGGACTGCAGCACTCCAGGTTCCCTGTCCTTCACTATCTCCCAGAGTTTGCTCAAATTCATGTCCATTGAGTAGGTGATGCTATTTAACCATCTCATCCTCTGCTGTCCCTTTCTGCTTCTGCCTTCAATCTTTCCCAGCAAAATATCCACATGAATTCAAGCCTCCTCTCAAATCTGCTCTGTTGATTCCTTTGTCTATTGTTCAGATTCACACAGCTTTATTTTGTAATGCTACCCTCTCCTTTTTTGGCTGCTCTGGGTCTTCGTTGCTGCATGAAGCCTTTCTCTTGTTTCGGCCTGCGGGCTCTCGAGTGTGGGCTTCAGCAGTTGCGGTGCTCAGGCATAGTTGCCCCCCTGCATGTGGGATCTTCCCAGACCAGGAATCAAACCCATGTCCCCTGCCATGGCAGGTGGATTCTTATCCATTGGACTGCCAGGGAAGCTCTAGTCATCCTTTCTTATTCCTTCTTTTTCCCCCTGTTAATTCCAAAATAATATCAGGGTGGGAGTCTCTACACAGACTGAAGGTGACCTCTGGTTGTTAATGTATATTTGGCAGTTGGGCTCACACATAAAAAAATTTTTTTTTTCCAAAATAGTTTCCAAAAGACGACAGGGCCAGGCACTGTCCTAGGCTCTGAGGACAGCAGTGGAGAAGAATGAAAAGGTCCCTGTTCTTACTGAGCTGATGTTAGAGAAAGTGGAAGGAAATAAACAGTAAGCAAATCAACAAATATGTAATGTAGTATTGTGCCATGAAGTGGAATGAAGAAAATAAATTAGGTGATGAGACAGTGAGGGGAGGAGGGAGATATATGAGATCAGCTATTTGGGGAAGGTTTTCAGAGTGATATTTGAGCAGAGCCCTGAGTTAGTTAAGCTTCAGTTTATCATATCTAATTTCATTCTAACTAGCTTGACCCTGATACTTCAGTGTCTAAAATAGAACCTGCCATCTTTACCTTAAAACCGGCTTCCCTTTGGTCTTTACCATTTGGACCAGTGTTATCATTTAAGTCACCAGACCCTGAAACCTTCGAGGCCTTTCTGCTTTTCTTCTTTTTCCAAGACTGTCTGTTGGTAGGACAAGAGCACCTTCTCCAGAGCGTCTTCAATGTTGGTCTCTTCTTTGCCGTGGCCGTGACTGGAGCACGTGTTTCCAGTTTCCCACGAGATGAGGCATCTGCCTTCCCTGGTGGCTCAGATGGTAAAGAATCTACCTGCAATGCAGGAGACTGGGGTTTGATCCCTGGGTCGGGAAGATCCCCTGGAGAAGGAAATGGCTACCCACTCCAGTATTCTTGCCTGCAGAATCCCATGAACAGAGGAGACTGGTGGGCTACAGTCCAGGGACTCATGACTGTAACAGTAATACACGGCCGAATCACCAACACACACTATCTGCCTCCAAACCAGTCTTCCTGCCTCCACTTTTCAGCTACTATCACCTGGCTGAAATATTAACATCTATGGCTCTCTGATAAAAGCCATTGATCTGCTGGTGGAAAGTATTCTGCCTTCAGAATGACACAACAGCCATCTGCACCTCAGCCTCAAGATCCTGCAAAATTCTTGAGGGCTGCACAATTCTCAACTCTTCTTTCCAAATCAACATTCACTCTATGACAGGGACTATTCTAAACACTGCATATTTGACTCATTTAATCCTCAGAACTCATTGAGTTAGGGACTATTATGATTGTCATTTTACAGACAAGTAAGTAGAGGGGCAGAGAAGTTAAATGACTTGTCAGAGTCAATTAAGATACCTCATGGGAAGCCAGGACTTCAATCAAGGAAGTCTAACCCTACAGTCTGGCTTCTAACCATAGTGGTATATGCTACCTTCTAATATTTCAAAACAGGATCCTGCTTGTGTGTGATTGATACTGTTCCTCTAGGCAGGAATACTCTCTCCTGGTGCTATTTCTGCTTGTCCAAGTCCTCATGAAATTAAAAGTCGCTTGTTTCTTGGAAAAAAGCTATGACAAACCTAGACATCATATTAAAAATCAGAGACATCACTTTTCCAACAAAGGTCTGTATAGTCAAAGCTATGGTTTCTCCAGTAGTCAGGTACACATGTGAGAGCTGGACCATAAAGAAGGCTGAGTGCAGAAGAACTAATGCTTTCAAACTGTGGTGCTGGAGAAAACTCTTGAGAGTCCTTTGGACAGCAAGGAGATCAAACCAGTCAATCCTAAAGGAAATCGAACCTGAATATTCATTGGAAGGACTGATGCCGAAGATGAAGCTCCAATACTTTGGCCACCTGGTGCAAAAAGCCAACTCATTAGAAGAGACCCTGATGCTGGGAAAGGCTGAAGGCAGGAGGAGAAGGGAGTGACAGAGGATGAGATGGTTGGACAGCATCATTGACTCAATGGACATGAGTTTGAGCAAACTCTGGGAGACAGAGAAGGATGGGGAAGCCTGGCGTGCTGCAGTCCATGGGGTCGCAAAGAGTCACACATGACTGAGAGACTTAACAAAAAGTCCTCAAGGCCCAGCTCAGGTAGCCTCCCACCCCCATCTGTAACCAGTTTACTTTCAGTGGCTGTCTCCACTTCTGAATTCCCAGAATTATAATTTTAACTAATTAAATAAAAATGAAACTTCAATTTTATTCAACAGCTGTGGTGGAGGTGGTGGCAGGGCTGCAATGTACACTGGAGTGTCGGGGAGGCAATTGCATTGAATAAGGACTTGAAGGGGGTAAAGGAGTTAGTTGGGGCTATGTGGGAAGGAGGGTTCTAACCAGAAAGATACCAGCAGGAGCCCTAAAGTGACAGCATCTCTGCATGTTTGAAGAACATCAAGGAAGCTAGTTGGGGCAGGTGAGGTGGCTGGGGCAGGTGAGGACAACAGGGACCTGGAATTGAGGCCACATGGTGCCTTCCACTATTCTTGCTTTTACTCTGAATGACCCAGGGAGCCATGGCAGGGCTCTGAGCAGAAAAATGACATGATTTCTCTTAAGTTTAAGAAGGATCTGTGTTAAGAATGAACTGTTGAAGGGTGATAGGGCTGCCATGATCACCCAGGTGAGAGCTGCTGGTGGCTCACTCAGGCTGATGGCACTTTTTCTTGCCATGGACTCTTGATTTCAGACTTCCTTTGTGGGGGATATGTGTGTGTATGTCTGTGTGTGTCCGTGTGTGTGTGTGCACACACTCGCACTCAGTCATGTTTGACTCTTGCAACCCCAGGGACTATAGCTGACCAGGCTCCTCTGTTCATGGGATTATCCAGGCAAGAATATTGGAATGGGTTGCCATTTCCTTCTCCACTTTTCCAGTTTTCATTTCAAAGGTTGCATAGGGACTGAGAATGAAATCTGATTTCTTCTCATGACTCTCATGATGGCCTCTGCCTTCCTCCAGCTCCACCCTTTGCTACCTGCTTTTTGCTCATGAACTCTAGACTCCACTGGCCTCCTTCTGCTCACTTGATGACCTCAAATTATTTCCAGCCTTGCTGCATATCTCCTTCACCTGAAACACATACTGTCTCTCCTTCTTCATGTCTCAGTTCAAATGTCTTATGTGAAAGAAGCCTTCCCTGACCAGGGAGCATAAGGCACGCTCTTCTAGTTTTTCTTGGTCCCTGTCCGTTTACTTCCTTCATGGCTCTCATTACAATCTGCCCTTCTATCGCTTATTGAATTCCTTGTTCATCATCTGCTGCTGACCACTGGAATGTAAGCTCTGTGACCAAACAGCTGGGAGTGGTCTGTCCTGTTCCAAGTGTAATTTCCAGTGTCCAGAAGAGTATCTGGCAGAATTAGCTACTTGACAACAAACAAATGAATGAAGAGTCCCAAGGGGTAAGTTGGAGTCAGTGAGGCAAGGATGCAGGTCAATGGATACATGGTCCCAGGGGAATTCAAAGAGATTTTTGAAGTAACTATAAAAACTTGAGGAGGTGATGCTTTAGATGGTGAATTGCTTTTTGAACCCCAGACTGGCTCTGAGCATGCTGGGCACTTAACATATTCTATTTTAATGATCTGTTTTTGTATCTGTTTCCTCTACCAGGGGCTATGTACTAGTCTTTCTTTTATGCCTGATGCCTAAGTGCTCGACAAATACTTTTTGTACCAAACTGTACTGACTGCTCATGTCTTCTAACTCTCTCGTGCTGAGTTCTCTAATTAGATCCTTATTAAAAATAAAATCTTATGAATCTTGTTGGGTCTTTGTGGAAAAAATGGTTTACACGCATGCCATGATCTTTGGGATACATCGAGATGTTTCTAATCAAGCCACCATCTGGACCACACATTATATTAACTCGGTTTTGTTGTGTTCCATCAATTCATGACATTACTAAATCTGAAGTATAGGATTTGAACTACGGTCTGTGACCTAGAGTTCCCTGAGATGTCTATTTCCTTTTTGAAGTTTTAAAGCCAATATGTTTTGAAATGAAAGAAATAAGGAACTAGTACAATGAAATCAGGGTTTAGGAACAGGTAGTGGACATTGGTAGGCATTAGGAGGCATGGCAAATTTCTCTGACCAGTGGAGCATGGTTAGTAACTGAGACACAGTTACCTTCCATTTTCTCCATTGACATCGTGCAGCCTGATGGGCTACTGAAAAGAAGAGCAAACATTTTGACAGAGGCAGGAAGGTGGGGAGGAGATGGAGGTGTGAAACGTTTTCTGATTGCTCAAACTGAGGTTGAGTTGGTTCCTCTGAACATGTGTTAAAGACTTTAGTACTGGCTTGAGCTTTTGTTTTAGCTTAAAACTTAATGTCCTATGTTTGAATGGTTTATGAAGGCTCTCAAACACTCCCCAAATCCTCTGTCTCGTCTGATCCTTCCAACAACCCATCAGCAGGTGGAACTAGAATTCACTTCAGTTCAGTTCAGTCACTCAGTCGTGTCTGACTCTTTGCAACCCCATGAATTGCAGCACGCCAGACCTCCCTGTTTATCACCAACTCTCAGAATCCACCCAAACCCATGTCCATTGAGTCGGTGATGCCATCCAACCATCTCATCCTCTATCATCCCCTTCTCTTTCTGCCCTCAATCCTTCCCAGAATCAGGGTCTTTTCAAATGAGTTAGCTCTTCACATCAGGTGGCCAAAGTATTGGAGTTTCAGCTTCAACATCAGTCCTACCAATGAACACCCAGGACTGGTCTCCTTTAGGATGGATCTCCTTGCAATCCAAGGGACTCTCAAGAGTCTTCTCCAACACCACAGTTCAAAAGTATCAATTCTTCAGCTCTCAGCTTTCTTCACAGTCCAACTCTCACATCCATACATGACCACTGGAAAAACCATAGCCTTGACTAGATGGACCTTTGTTGACAAAGTAATGTCCCTGCTTTTTAATATGCTGTCTAGGTTGGTCATAACTTTCCTTCCAAGGAGTAAGCATCTTTTAATTTCATGGCTGCAGTCACCATCTGAAGTGATTTTGGAGCACAGAAAAATAAAGTCAGCCATTGTTTCCACTGTTTCCCCATTTATTTGCCATGACGTGATGGGACCGGATGCCATGATCTTAGTTTTCTGAATGTTGAGCTTTAAGCTGACTTTTTCACTCTCTTCTATCACTTTCATCAAGAGGATCTTTAGTTCTTCTTCCCTTTCTGCCATAAGGGTGGTGTCATCTGCGTATCTGAGGTTATTGATATTTCTCCTGGCAATCTTGATTCCAGCTTGTGCTTCTTCCAGCCCAGCGTTTCTCATGATGTACTCTGCATATAAGTTAAATAAGCAGGGTGACAATATACAGCCTTGACGTACTCCTTTTCCTATTTGGAACCAGTCTGCTGTTCCATATCCAGTTCTAACTGTTGCTTCCTGACCTGCATACAGGTTTCTCAAGAGGCAGGTCAGGTGATCTGGTATTCCCATCTCTTTCAGAATTTTCCACAGTTTATTGTGATCTGCACAGTCAAAGGCTTTGGCACAGTCAGTAAAGCAGAAATAGATGTTTTTCTGGAACTCTCTTTCTTTTTCAATGATCCAGCAGATGTTGCAATCTGATCTCTGGGAACTGGAATTATTCTTTCCCTTTTATTAATACAGAGGAGGATAGGGAAGCTCTGAGCTTCAGGACAGAGCTGTAAGGTGGCAGAGGTGCCAACACAGGCCTTTGAATAGCACATCTATTGGGTCCCGTCAACCTGATTTTTCTATTTAAATCCATTGTTTTATTAGATCAGGTTCTCCGGAGCCAAGGTTTCAGGTGCAAGTGATATAGTGAAGATGGGCTCCCAAGAGAAGCCAATAAGGGGTGGGGGAGGAGGACGGGGAAAGGTGATTCCAGAAGGGCCAGACTCAGGTTGTTTCTTGGGGGAGGAGCATCATAGGGCATAAGTAACATCTCAGGATTTATTGCACCTTGATCTTTTTATTGGACTATAGTTATTCTACAGTGTCGGGTTAGTTTATGCTGTACAGCAAAGTGAATAAACTATATATATATACACATATCTGGGCTTCTCTGGTGGCTCAGCAGTAAAGAATCTGCCTGCAATGTGGGACATGCAGGTTTGATCCCTGAGTCAGGAAGATCCCCTGGAGGAGAGCATGGCAACCCACTCCCGTATTCTTTCCTAGAGAATTCCATGGTCTGGGGAGCCTGGTGGGCTACAGTCCATAGGGTCACAGATCAGATAGGACTGAAGCAACTGAGCATGCACGCATACGTGTATCCCCTCTGTTTTGGATTTCCTTTGGCAAAGGAGCTGGCCTTCTCTATTCCCAGTGACTTCCATGATGGACATCAGTGGGTGCCCCCCACCTCCTTAGAAGAGCACCCAGTGACTGGGAGCAACCTTCTAAAGGGGGTTTGTTAGCAGTCAAGCATACTAAAGGGGGTCCAATAGTGTACCCTAAACTATGCCAACCAGGATGATTAAATGAGCTGCTGTAAGTGAGATCCATGAAAGCAACTCAGCATTTTTCAAACGCTACACAGATATAAGAAATCATTTAATTCTGATGCATTCCTAGGGCAGACTGATCATATGGATTCTTTCTTTCAATCAGAATCAGAGCCGCAGGAGGAGCATGGTAGGCTGCAGTCCATGGGGTCGCTAAAAGTTGGGGACGATTGAGCGACTTCACTTTCACTTTTCATTTTCACGCATTGGAGAAGGAAATGGCAACCCACTTCAATGTTGTTGCCTGGAGAATCCCAGGGACAGAGGAGCCTGGTGGGCTGCCATCTACGGGGTCGCACAGAGTCAGACACGACTGAAGCGACTTAGCAGCAGCAGCCGCAGTCATCCAACTCTCCTCCCAAGGAATCTGATACAAAGATGCTTATTTAGAACAAGTGGGTGTGGAAAAGGTGGATGTTGTCTCACCGAATATACAGAAATTAATTTTATTCACTCATCCCACTCTGACAAAAGATCAAGCATAGAGACCAAGTGGTAGTGATGTGGTGACTTAGTTGCTAAATCGTGTCAGACTCTTGTGACCACAAGGACTGTAGCCTGCCAGGCTCCTCTGTCCATGGGATTTCCCAGGCAAGAATAGTAGAATGGGTAGCCATTCCCTTCTCTGGGGGATCTTCTCGACCCAGGGATTGAACCTGAGTCTCTGGCACTGCAGGCAGATTCTTTACTGCTGAGCTACCTGGGAAGTCCCAGAAACCAGGTGATTTAGCCCCAAGTCACAAAACTGGTAAGTGGCAGACCTTGAATGGGAAGCCAGGTCTCCTGACTCTTAGTCCAGGGTCCCTTCCAGGTCCCCACATGCCACGAAATCAGAAGCAACCTTGCTTTCCAGCTGGGCAGGGTTGAGGTGAGGACCTGGGAGGCCGGGGGTATTCTCTCCCTGGACTCTGGTTGTCAGCAGCCCTAGAGCCTGTCCAGACACAGATAGAAGACTCTTGCACATATTTTTAAGTCCTCCACCATAGACAGGCTCTCATAGGACCAGAAGAGAAGCGCTGCTGTGACTCAAAGTCAGAGGCTGCCTGGCACGGCAGTCACAGGTACACAATCCACATCTCACTGGAATGGGAAACCATCCGATCTGTAGGCAGGAGGAATGGGCATTGATCATGAGTTTAGAAGAGGAAAAAAAATCCATCTCCTCTATTCTCCACCATGCAGCCCTATGAAGTGTTACTGCTAGTTGCCTGGGTTAGAGGCTTTATTCCACGTACCCTTCCCCTCCTTATAAGGGAGATCTTATTTGAAGGGGAGAATGAGAGGGAGATGAGAGATCTGCGGAGCCCTGTGCTTCAGAGCATGTTCTCCAGGCCCTTTCAGTCAGTGTGACATGGTGGGCCTGAACCATGAACATTCCCCCTGGGAAGTCACAGAATCATCTTAGGAGAAGTCCAACATGCATAAATTTCGTGAATTTCTATGGGAAATGTGCAACTCTACAGAATATACGTTACTTGTTAATATATAAAGCCAGTGAATTTGTACTGAAGTTAAAAAAAAGAAGGTTAAACTGAACCCAGATGGACACTGTCTAGACGCTCGGGTTAGAGAGATTGGGTCAAATACGGTAGCAGGCCCTAAAGCAGTAGCTTGCTGCAGGGAGTACAAATCTATCTGCATTTAGTCTAAATGTAGAGTGACCTTTCACTACCAAGCCTTGAGCTTCAAGTTGGCTGCAGTTATTGGAAATCACTTCCAAAGGTCATTTGCAAAAAAACCCCATAAAAAACAGTAATACAGATTTAAAGATGCCTCCCATATATGCAGAAAACCAGGTCTGCAATGCTGGTCAGAAGTAATACAGGGGAATCATTGTTGCAGTGATGAGTTTGGAAAATAATCTAAAAGGTCTAGGGCGACACAGATTGGGCAATTTCATTTTCTCTCTTTATCCATCAGTAGAATTGTTCCTGTGTGTATCACTATGCTATTTACCAACACTTTATGGATGGCAGAAAAATAATATGCAGCATTATTTAGAAGGGAGTTATGGAAAATCGTTTTGCTTTCATCAGATGAGGAATAATCTTACCCTGTAGCCAAGCAAAGAACATTACAATGAGTAAAATTCCTCTTTTCATTCCAAAGGGTGATATTTATATGCAAGATGTCCAACATGTCATTAGAAAATTTTCAAAGGGCATAAAGAGCTGAAGTCACTAGGGCATGATTACATGTGCCACCTTAACAAGTTTTTTAAAAAATCTTCATTGGGTCTGCAGGAGCTCAAATACACTCTCCCGTTCATCAGTGATGCTAAATGAGGCCCCTTTTCAGACATAGCTAAAGGAGAGCAGATATG
Source organism: Bos taurus (assembly GCF_002263795.3). NCBI lineage: Eukaryota > Metazoa > Chordata > Mammalia > Artiodactyla > Bovidae > Bos > Bos taurus. Next base: position 29,904,661 of record NC_037351.1, on the reverse strand, counting down.
TGCATGTGTTAGAAATAACACACACTTTGATGATTCTCAAAGACATTCTCTTTTCTCATGCTTTTTTTTTTCAGTGAAAAATGATGTTTAATGTGTAATATCGAATTATTTTTCTTGAAGTCAAAGCAGAACTGAATAATAAATTACTCTGCTGTATTTAATTAGGCATCTCTTTGTCTCAAAGATTTCCTTTCCCCTCTTCCTAACCAACCCCTCTTTCTTTCCCATTTCTCTGATGTTTCTGTGTTAACATTTTTTTTTTTGCTTTCTTGTGCTCCAGAATAATTCCTTAAGGACAATGACAGCATCAATTCAGATGATTTATTCAGGATGCATATGTTTATTAAGTATTAAATCAGAGTATTAATAATCTTTTTGTTCTTTGCCCCAACAAAAATGTATGGAGCATTTATTGTATGCCAGAACCCTCCTAGACACTAGCGCCCACATAGGAAATGGCAACCCACTCCACTATTCTCTGGGAAATCACATGGGAAATCCCATCGACAGAGGAGCCTGACGGGCTACAGTTCACGGGGTCACAAAGAGTCGGACACGACTGAACCCGCACGCACACACAAATTAAAAATAAACCTGCTTCTCTTCCCTCACGAATGTTGGTCTGCTTTTGTTAGTTGAGAGCTGCCTTCCATTTGGTATTTGTGACCTGGAGTAACACGCACTATATTCAGAAGAAATCTGGGTTCCAAAGTTGCTTCCAACAGTCACCAGCCTTGTAACCGGAGGCAAGAAACTTCATCTAAGTCTTACTTTCTTCAACTGTAAAATGAGAAAAATAATAGCGGTCCTATCTACCTCACAGGGCTGTGGAGAAAATAAAAAGAAAAAACTTTATGAAAATGCCTCATAAATTTTAAAGTGTTATGCAAATTTAAGGCACTAATGCATTTAGTAAATGGCAGATTCAATGGCTGCTCAGTGCTAAGTAAGGTGGATTCTCTACAAAGAGATGAATCTAAGAGAGGACAAGAATTTTCTAGGTGGCTTATGTAACACACCCTATGTATGTGTGTGTGTGTGTGTGTGTGTGTGTTTTAAAGTATGGGCCATTATGTCAGGGTACAGAAAGGTCTTTCATTCTTGAGAATGTTATCCTGTGCAGTTGTGTCCTGGACAAATGGCCATTCTGTTTTGTTGTGAGAGTTGGACCATGAATCATTCTCCTATGTAATGTGAACACTTGGTGCCCTTTATCTTCCTGAATGACAACTTCTTGCATCTTTTTTTCATTATAAAAGCAATATGTTCATAATTGAATACTTGAGAAAGACCAAAAGGGGGAAGTGATGAAAACACCACCTTCCCAGGTGGTAGTAGTGGTAATAGATCCAGCGGCCAATGCAGGAGATGCAGCTTTGATCCCTGAGTCAGGAAGATTCCCTGGAGGAGGAAATGGCAACCTGCTCCAATATTCTTGCCTGGAAAACTCCATGGATAGAGGAGCTAGTGGGCAATAGTCCACGGGACTGCAAAGAGTTGAACATGACTGAACGACTGAGCACGGCATCACTATCCTTAGAAAACCATGACTAACACTTTATTTCTTTGCTGTCTCTCTCTCCTTTTTTTCCCTATGCATGTATTTTTTTGGTTGGTTGGTTTTATATAATTGTGGTCAAATTGCATATCCAATGTTACAGACTGTTTTTATTTCACACATAACATTATAAAATAAGAAATTTTCTCTGCTTCCATTTCCTTTCTCCCCTCTTGTCATTCAAAACTCAAGTTCTGCACCATCCTTTTTTGGCAGCTTAACATGTTTGGCTAGTTTCTTGTTTGTTTTGTTATTTAAAAGTTTATTTTACTGAAGTATGATTGATTTACAGTGTTAATATATGCTGTACAGCAAAATGATTGAGTTATACATACATATACATTCTTTCTTGTATTCTTTTCCATTATGGTTTATCACAGGATACTGACCATAGTTTCCTGTGCTATTCAGTAGGACTTTATTGTTAACATGCCCTGCTAATTTGATTTATGTGGATCTCAGTTACATTCTAATAACGTGTTTAGACCACCACTGGAGACCATTTCCTACCTGTAAGATAATTCAGTCATCTGTATTCCCCAGTTTACCATGAACTACTTTGAGGAGGATTTGTGTATACCTGACTTTGTGTACACAGACCCTAGCTCAGTGCCTGGCATAGGTTGTTCTATAAATATTTGTAGACTAAACTACTGAATGTTGAAATAAAGTCTTGGCAAAATCATGAGTGTCTGCTCTTTAGTCCTTTAGTAGATAAACTATAGTTTCCTTTAAAATCCCTCTGTTGCTAGTTTTAAGACTGTAACTACAAATAACTATGTCACTGACATTCTTAAATATATTTTTTCATACTTCATATTTTTTAAAACTAAAGCTTCAAAGAAGGTAAATTTCAGGTGTAAACATTTTTTTTACTTTCGACGTATATTTTCTGATTACTTTTGAAGAGGTGGCATCTGTTTTCACCATTTCTAGTCTATCTTAATTTCAAGTGATTGCAGCCATGAAATTAAAAGACGCTTACTCCTTGGAAGGAAAGTTATGACCAACCTAGATAGCATATTAAAAAGCAGAGATATTACTTTGTCAACAAAGGTCCGTCTAGTCAAGGCTATGGTTTTTCCAGTGGTCATGTACAGATGTAAGGGTTGGACTGTGAAGAAAGCTGAGTGCGAAAGAATTGATGCTTTTGAACTGTGGTGTTGGAGAAGACTCTTGAGAGTCCCTTGGAGTGCAAGGAGATCCAACCAGTCCATCCTAAAGGAGACCAGTCCTGTGTGTTCACTGGAAGGACTGATGCTGAAGCTGAAACTCCGGTACTTTGGCCACCTGATGCAAAGAGCTGACTCATCGGAAAAGACCCCGATGCTGGGAAAGATTGAGGGCAGAAGGAGAAGGGGACGATTTCCGGGAGCCAGCGTGAGGAACTCTGCCCGTGGCAAAGGTCATGAGGAAGGAGGCTCGGCATACGCAAAGGTGGGATCGAGCCTCAGGAGTCCCCCTGGAAATTCTCGAGCATCTACCCCCAAAACCAGAGCCTGCCTACTTTACTGCTTTGTGCTCTCACCTACACCTCTGACTTTATGGGGGGCTGTCCCCCACCACCTCTCTCTGAAAAAGAGTTAACTTACAGCTCCAGTTAATAAAGTTCCTGGGCATGCCAAAGGTGTTTCAACCTACAAACTCCTTTGGAAGTCCTCTACCCTGCCTGAATAGGTTCTTCCGGCCACATGTGATTGTTCAGAGCCTCCCAACCGTAAGAGGCATGAGATGTTCTAAACTGTCTAAATACAGATTCCTTTGAGCAGTTAAAAGATTGATTAGAAATTGTATTGGTGAAGGGTTTTTCACTTCTTGGGCCAATGTTTGCTGCTAAGTTTCCATATCCCTTACCTACTGTGTCCCTGGCAGTGTATTGATTGATATAATTGGTGTATAGGAATGTAAGTAATAGCTTTAATGTTTGTAATCTTGGACCCTTGAGTTAATTCTTTTCTTGTTATAGCACACCACACCTTTGCCCTATAGGAATGCAACTTTATCTAATGCTTTTGGAGGGTGGCACCTGAATTTAGAATAATCACCTTTAGAGAAAAATAAGTTTTCTGAAAAAAGGATCTTAAAATGTTGACAGGCCTCCTGGCCAGAAGATGATGTAAATCACCTAAATTTTTGCATATGACAAGTTTGCAGGAAGAAAGCCTGGCTTGCTGCTGACTCTACCTCTTCCCCTATTATCCTCTATGCACAACTTAAGGTACAAAAACTACTTTGGAAAATAAAGTGTGGGCTTTGTTGACCGAAACTTGGTCTCCCCATGTCGTTCTTTCTCTCATCTTCTGGCTGAATTCCCATCTGGGGCGGGGAGGCTCGTCAAGCCTACTAATTCTGCCTGGGCTTCTAAGATCTGATCGGGGAGGCCTTAGTGTCTCCTCTCCTTCGGGAGAATGGGAGGACGCCTGCGGATTACGTAGGTGACGCAAATTCCTTATTTTGGAATTTTATTATTTTTCCACGTAAACCAAGTTATTCAGCCTCTTTTCTCCACTGAATTTCCTCACTGAGCTATCCTTATTTAACCACTCTTTATATCCTTAATTAACGTTTAATTAAGCAGTTGTTTCCTGATCCTTGCCGACGCCGTCCCCGCTTCGAATTCCCTGGATCCACTGGGGCTAGACCCTGGCAGACGACAGAGGATGAGATGGTTCGATGGCATCACCGACTCAATGGACATGGGTTTGGGCGGACTCCGGGAATTGGTGATGGACAGGAAAGCCTGGTGTGCTGCAATTCATGAGGTCGCAGAGTCGAACACGACTGAGCGACTGAACTGAACTGAGTCTATCTTAGCATCTATTAAGACTTCATTAAGGGACTCCCTGGTGGTCCAGTGGTAAAGAATCTGCCTTCCAATGCAGGGCGATGAGGGTTTGACCCCTGACTGGGGAACTGAGATCCTACATGCTGTGGTGCAACTAACCCTGAGTGCCACAGCAAGAGAACTCTGTGTACTGAGCCTGAACACTCAGCACAGGAAAGGAAAAAAAAAAAAAAGACTTCATTAAGACAGCACAGATATTTCTTCCTCCAGGAAGCCTTCTCTATTTCCCTACCACTTTGACCTATGCAGCTTAGGTTAGCCTTCTCTGTACTTCTATATAACCCTCCACTGTATATTTATAATACTTGAATACAGTTATGTATTTACTCCTCTATCTTCCAGATAAGACTATAAGCTCTTTGAGAGCAAGAAGCAAGTTATACTAATTTTTACAGTCCTCAGTGCCTGGGAGAATAGTATATTCTCAATATATTCTTGTTGACTGCAAGTGGCTAGTGTTTAATCCAATTATATAATAACAGTGATCTATAAATAAAGATAATAATGACAATGATTATTATGTACTAAACATAAGGTGGAGGGCAGAGAGATAGAGAATTAGTGGAATTCTTCACTTCGGAAATCTTGACAGAATTCATGTTCAATACAGACTCTAATGTCTGGTTATTCAACAATTAACACACTGGAGTCAGGAAGTTTCACAATAATGACTTTTCCCTTCTCCATCAACCTGCCTTTATTCTGTTTCATACATCAGACTTCCTTCCTCTAAACATTCCGAGGGTTTACTGCTTCAGCATGCAGATTCAATTACTGGTAGAACTGCCTAAGGCAAGCAGCCCCATCAGGTCAAAATCTGTTAAAAAAGAAAGTCCACACTTCTCTTGAGAAGAAAAAAGGGTCTTATAATTTATAACAGTTAATAATGAATATTTTATCAAGGGCAGAAAATGAGCAAAGCGGTATAAAAGAAGTTATAGAATTATCTCGTAGCGACCCATTGGCCAAAACAGGAGCCTGGATATTCTATGTCTTAAATCCGAGTGCAGAAAAGATACACAAGATGAAGGGATCTTAAAGAATACATGAAGTGCCCTTCACTTTTTTTTGGTCATTCTTCAAAATGCTGATCAATCCTCATCTATATAAAAATGATCCTTCCATATTTAAGGAAAATTCTGTGCTATTGATAGCAATAGACTAAGGCCAGGAGGCCCTTTTTTCCTTCATTTCTACACACATGTTCATAGCTAAGTTGGAATACTGGATTTTTTTCTAGTTTCCCAAATTAAGAAGTGGATTGGAAATTAGAATTGGTTGCAGACTGAATTTTATATGTTAAAGAAAAGCTTTTGGTTTAGGAGAGAAAAGGATTGGGAGTTTGGGATTAGCAGATACAAACTATTATATATAGAATGGATAAGCAACAAGTTCCTAATGTATAGCACAGAGAACTATATTCAATATCCTGTGATAAGCCATAATAAAAGAGAATATGAAAAAGAATATATTTATGTATAATAGAATTGCTTGCTGTACAGGAGAAATACACAGCATTGTAAATCCAACCAAACTGCAATAAAATTTACAAAAAAGAATAGTTTGCCTCAAGACCAAACTGCTAAAATAAATAAAAGATTTTGGTTGTGAAATAAATTTTTTTTAAGCATTGGTAAGATAAAACTAAACGCTCCTTTTTTACAGGGCTAAAAACATAAATACACCTAACCAGGGCAAGTCATTCATGTCTAAATGCTGGCTTATCAACCAAAGCTTGCCTGTGACCCATGCAGATATGACGTATATTCTTCACAATGAGGTACCCATCTCCATTCCATTCACAAAAAGTAGTCAGTCAAGTCTGGCCTCAATCGACATGTGAACTGCTGACGGTACTGAGCTGTAGCCAAGTATTTGCTAAGTGGCATGTTTAGAGTGAAGCGCCATCAATCATTCAAGTGTTACTAATTTCCATTGTAATGAGCACTTGAGAACGAACAGTAAGTTCCTTGTTCAGGAATACATGTGCGATCCTGCTGGTGAGCACCGGTAAACATGTATTCTTGCTCAGACTCTCAGTGCTTGCCTCTGGCACATGGACTTGGAGGTATGATTTCTACGGGTAATTATCCCATATTGTTTTTGTTCAGTGCTTTGTCGTTAACAAAGCCTCCATGGTATAACCTCGCAGATCCAGTAGAAGAGGAGGCCCGACAATTTAATTGTTATTATTTCAAACACTTAAAGTTCATATTTTAATTTTTTAAAATTGGGGTATAGTTGCTTCGCAATTCTTTGTTAGTTTTTGCTGTACAAAGAAGTGAATCTGCTATATGTATACATTTACCTGCTCCCTATTGGGAAGCCTCCTACCCCCATCCCCGCCCCATTCTATCCGTTCATGTCATCACAAAGCACCAAGCTGAGCTCCCTGTATTCCCTAAACATGTCCCTATATAGCAGGTAGGTTCCCACTAGCTATCTTTTATCTAATTTCTGACAGTCCCCCTATCTTTGTCAGCAAATTCAGTGGACTGAGCCAATGTTCTAAATATCTGTTGAAGCCAGTCCCTTTCCTAACCACCCCCTCTCCAATTCTGTCACAGCCCTAATGCAAGTTCTCATCAACTCTCTCTTGATCGGTTTTAACATTTCTTGTAACTAGTCTTCTGCACTGCAGTCTCCATCCTCCATTTCCCACTTCCCAATCAATCCTCCACACAGCAGTCAGAGTGACCTTTAGAAAAACAAATCTATTATGTTATTTTCCCTCCTTAACATCATTCAATGGCTTACAGCTGCCTTCAAGATAAAGTACAAACTCCTACACAGAGTAAACAAGACCCACAAGGCTTTTCATGGGCTGGCCTTTGCCCAGAGGCTAGATTCCAAACCTCTAAACATTGAAAAGATTGTGGTGGCTCATTTCCTGGTTTCTTCATCCATATGTAATTAACAAAAAGAGAGGAAGAAGCCAAGAAACACCAAACGCATATGGATGCTGTAGTTGAAATGGTTTCTTAAAACATGTCTGATTAAAAAAAGTTGGAGACATTTATCAAAGCTAAATACCTCTCAAATTGTCCCCCTGGTGCTCCTAAATTTTTACTGGTGCTCCTAAAATTTTGCATACTTAGCCAACTAGAAGATCTAGAACTATAGATGTCTCTCCAGCAAAAAACATTCAATCACAAGGAACAACAGCAGTAAGAAAACTCCACTTATGCCATTAAATAACTTGTTCATTCAATCATTCATTCATGCATCCATCCATTCATTCACTTATGGTGAATTCACTGTATGCCAGGCACTGTACTTGGCCCTGCTGGGGACTGGGAACGGATGAGGGATGGGATGCTGTCACTGGCTTCAAAGGGCTCACAGTTTAGAAGAGGGAGGGGAAAGGGGTGTCAGAGTCCTTGAGAGTTTCCAGTTTTCTTTTGAACACCTCTTGTGACAGGTCCCTTAGTGCTCCTTGCCTCCTTGAAGTCTCTATTCCCTGTACCTTGTTTTATAATTACTTTTCCAAAAGAGAGTCCTTTAAATATTTATTGATTTACTCAAAAATTATAGAATTCCTTTCCCCATGAGAACTCTGTTCCCCACTCAAAACATTGCATTGAACTCCTACACATGTCACACGCTGGGAATGCAAAGTCCCTGGCCTTAAGGTCATCCCAGCCTAGTGGCAGATACAGGGAAGCAGATGGACAATGACTAAGCAGTGTGACAAGAAGCATGACTGGTGGATCGCATCTGGAACTCTGTGTGTGCACGTATGTGTAAGGGGAGAGAGGATCTGAGCCCAAGGGAGGTATTAGTCAGGCTACAATCTTGATGGGGATCTGGGCAGAGATTAGCACCCACCTGGGGGTATGACCAGGCACGGCAGGTTACAGGAACCTTTTGTAGTGGAGCATGACTGGAGAAACTGCAAGCCCTGCACTAGGGGTGTGCGCCAAGTTTTGTGACCCGGAGAACTCATTAACACACTGTTGTTTTCTGGGTTCCACTTTCTGGATTTCTGATTTAGTAGGTCTTACGTGGGGCCTAGGAATCTGTATTTCTAACTAGTTTCCAGGTGATGCTGATGTTATTGGACTGGGAAAAGCACACTTTGAAAATCACTGCCACAGACAATTAAGGAACAAATCACAAGAAATTTTATATATAAAAATCATATGTACCCTGTATATAAAAGTATAGATACATATGCATATATACATACACATATAGACACACTTACCTATGTATATATACATGCACGCACACACATGCATATACATGTATACATGTATATACACACATGTATAGCCAAGTCGTGTCCAATTCTTTGTGACCCTATGGACTGAAGCCTGCCAGGCTCCTCTGTCCATGGAATTTTCCAGGCAAGAAGACTGGAGTGGGTTGCCATTTTCTATTCCAGGGGAATCTTCCCAAGCCAGGGATTGAACCTGCATCTCTTGTGTCTCTTGCATTGGCAGATGGATTCTTTACTGCTGCACCACACGTGCATATACATACACATATATATAGAACTACAAGGCTTCATAGTTATTCCAAAGTGAATGCCTTTTGCAATGCAATGAATTGTTACTGAAGCCTGCTATGTGCAAGGCATTATTCAAGGTTCTGTTCTTTTCTAGGGTCAACCCTTCTTCTTTCCCGTGGTTCTTAATCCATTTGCTGTCTTGGTTTTCCATAACAAAATGTAATTATCCCTTCTGATGACAGTGACTTAAGCACGCCTTGAAGTCAAAAGACCTGAGCTTAAAACCAAGAGATTCATACCTTACTAGCCATGAACAGTGGGAAATGTATTTAATTCATCTCATTGAGCATTTATTCATTTATAAAGTAAGGAAACATCTATCTAATAGAGATTTTCTGAGGATAAAATGAAGTATCAACTTGCACACTGCCTGCAGCATAATCAATGCTCAAAAAGTGCTAGTCCAGAAAGAATGAGCCTTTCAATTAACTATGCTACAGCAATTGGTTACTCCTATTTTGACCCCTACTTCACACCAACAAAAAAATTAATTCCAGATGGGTTGTGGAACCGACTGAGAATGGGAAACAATAAAGCTTTTAGAACAAAACATTGGGTAATATCTTCATGAACTTGGAACAACCAACAGTTTCTTAAACAGGGCACTAAAGAACCAAATCATAAAAGAAAAATGTGAAAAACTTGGCTATGTTAAACTTAAGAACTTCTGATTATCCAAAGACATAATAAAGTAAAAAGGAAATCCACTAATAAAGAGAAGGTATTTGCAATGCATGTATCTGACAAACAAATTTATATAGAACTTCTATAAATCAGTAAGATAAAAGTCAACCACTCAGAAAAATGGGAAAGACTTTGAAAAGGCACTTTATAAAAAAGGATTATTAAATGACCAAAAACATGAAAAGCTACTCAACTTCATCAATTACCAGGGAAATAAAAACTGAATAAATACATGCTCACCAGTATGGCTAAACTTAAAAAGCAAAAAATGTCAAGTGTTGATGAGGATGCTGGACAAAAGGAATCTCATACACTAATAAAGGACAGTATTTGTATAACCACCTTGGAAAACTCTTTCTAATTATTATTGACCAAAGTCGAGCATATGCTGTTCCCACTAAATGCAAACATCATAGAAATTACTTCGAATAGTTTTTTTTAAAAAAACTTTAAATCGACATTCAAAATCTAAGCTGGGACTAAGCACATGCTAGTTTTTAACTTTAGAAGGACCCTGAAAAGAGAGTTGCTTTCCTCTGTCTTCCTCTTATTAAAAGAAAACAGTCTACTGTGTATCTTAACTGCATTTAATTTTAGTTCTGTAATTATTTAGCTGAGGTTGTGTTTCCCTTATTTCTGTTGAAAGTTCAGTTTCCTTTTAAAAAAAGAACTAAAAAAATCCAAAAGTTATAAAAGACCTTGTTTTTAACAGTTTTAATAAGAAGAAATTATATTGTTAATGGGTAATGCCCACCTGGAGATAGAGCCAGATTTTCAGGGCTCTGCTCACATATTTGATCCCCAAGGACTGGGTCTGAGTCCAGCCTGAGTCCAATCAAGCTTTGTGCAGCGTTGCATCCTGTGATGTTCATGAGCCCTGTCATGCCGAACGCTGTGGGCAGGCCTGGGTGGCAGCACAAAGAGAGAGTTCACAGTGCACTGTCCATACAGCCTCATACTTTGTGCTTATTTATCTTAAGCACTATGTTTGGTGTTTCAAAATATTTATTTGGCTGTGTGGGTTCTTAGCTGCAGCCCATAGGCTCAGTTGTCCCCAGCATGTGGGATCTTACTTCCCCAACCAGGGATTGAACCTGTGTCCCCTGCACTGGAAGGCAGATTCTCAACCACTCGACCATCAGGGAAGTCCCCGATACTTTGTGCTTATGCTCTCATCACTTATACTCTGTAAAAGTGACTCTTAGCCAACAATGTCCTTTTAGGGGAGGCCTCTGGACACAGGAAGTGAAAGAGAGGAAAGGTCTATTCTTCATCAATGCTTTCATAAAGATGGTTAAGAGTTAGGGGAGAAATAATCGTACAGAGGACAGAACCAAACTCCATGGGCTAGAGTGGCTGGAAGGGAGGAGGTTGGATTACTGCCCCAAAGATGTTAGAGACTGGGCAGTCCAATAATGTGCTAGACGGACTCAAGAATGTCGACTCAAGTCAAAGGACAACCTTGGATTTCTAAGTGTCTCTTGTTCCTTGAGTGTGTATGTATGTAGTGTGTGAGTGCACACCTGTGTGATTACGTGTGTACAATGTGTCAGAGGTTCTATCTATGTGTACATAGCAGTGTGTATATACTATGCCTAATCTCTGAATTTGACTCTATGCTGCTTATTAGACAAAAACTAGAAGATTGGTTTTTTTTTTTTTTTTCTAGAAAAACTAGAAACTTAACTGATTTGGGCCATATTTTTCTGTTGTCAACAACAATCCTTTCAAAAAATGTCCCCCAAGTGTCAGAAAAATATACAGAACTTAAAAAAAAATATTTTAAACATCTCAGCAACATGAGTCATTGCATAGGTCTTGAATTCTGGCCACCTGAGTTCCAATTTTCCTTTTCCACTTGTAGGCCGAGTGGGCAAGTTGCTTCATTCTATGAGCTTTACTTTTCTGGTCTCTAAAAGGGGGTAATAGCAGACTTTACTGACCAGGTCATAGACTACTCAGGATCTACCCCCAGAACCACTGCTCAAGAAATGTGAGCAACCATGCAGAAGTGAAAGAGATTTCCCTAAAGTAAGTAGTTCTCTACGACATAACTATAAACACAATTCTAAATAGAGGAAGTCTAGTCTTCAGTTATAAAACCACAATGTTTCATATTATCTATTACAAAGCACAGCAGTTAAAATGCAGTCTACCTTTCTAAACCATCTGTGAGAGTTTGGTCACTTATTATGACATTGTTGTTGTTGTTTAGTCATTAAGTTGTGGCCGACTCTTTTGTGACCCCATGGATTAGACTGGCAAGCTCCTCTGTTCATGGGATTCTCCAGGCAAGAATACTGGAGTGGGTTGCCATGCCCTCCTCCAGGGAATCTTCCTAACCCAGGGATTGAACCCAGGTCTCTCGAATTGCAGGCAGATTCTCTACTGACTGAGCCACCAGAGAAGCCCATCTGTAGTCTACTAAGAGCAATACCATCATGTCTAACAAAACAATGCACATACCTTAATATAAAAATTGTTTATTGCTAAAAAAATAAAACACATCATCTGAGCCTTCAGTTCAGTTCAGTTCAGTCGCTCAGTCATGTCCGACTCTTTGCGACCCCATGAATCGCAGCACGCCAGGCCTCCATGTCCATCACCAACTCCCGGAGTTCACTCAGACTCACATCCATCAAGTCGGTGATGCCATCCAGCCATCTCATCCTCTGTCATCCCCTTCTCCTCCTGCCTCCAATCCCTTCCAGCATCAGAGTCTTTTCCAATGAGTCAACTCTTCGCATGAGGTGGCCAAAGTATTGGAGTTTCAGCTTTAGCATCATTCCTTCCAAAGAACACCCAGGACTGATCTCCTTTAGAATGGACTGGTTGGATCTCCTTGCAGTCCAAGTGAATCTCAAGAGTCTTCTCCAACACCACAGCTCAAAAGCATTAATTCTTTGGTGTTCAGCTTTCTTCACAGTCCAACTCTCGCATCCATACATGATCACTGGAAAAACCATAGCCTTGACTAGATGGACCTTTGTTGGCAAAGTAATGTCTCTGCTTTTCAGTATGCTATCTAGGTTGGTCATAATTTTCCTTCCAAGGAGCAAGTGTCTTTTAATTTCATGGCTGCAGTCACCATCTGCAGTGATTTTGGAGCCCCCAAAAATAAAATCTGACACTGTTTCCACTGTTTCCCCATCTATTTCCCATGAAGTGATGGAACCAGATGCCATGATCTTGGTTTTCTAAATGTTGAGCTTTAAGCCAACTTTTTCACTCTCCTCTTTCACTTTCATCAAGAGGCTTTTTAGTTCCTCTTCACTTTCTGCCATAAGGGTGGTGTCATCTACATATCTGAGGTTATTGATATTTCTCCCTGCAATCTTGATTCCAGCTTGTGCTTCCTCCAGCCCAGCGTTTCTCATGGGGTACTCTGCACATAAGTTAAAAAAGCAGGGTGACAATATACAGCCTTGACGTACTGCTTTTCCTATTTGGAACCAGTCTGTTGTTCCATGTTCGGTTCTAACTGAAGACATTATTTCAGTGAGCCTTCAGTGAGTCGTAATCTTTTTACTGGTGGAGGGTCTTGCCTGGAAGTTGCTGGATGGTGACTGGTCAGGTGGTGAATGCTGAAGGCTGGGGTGGGTGTGGCAATTTCTTAAAACAAGACAATGATGAAGTCTGATGTATTGATTAGCTCTTTCTTTCATGAATAATTTCTCTGCAGCATGCAGTGCTATTTGACAGCATTTTACCCACAGCAGAACTTCTTTCAAAACTGGAGTCAGTTCTCTCAAACTTGGGCTTCCCTTGTAGCTCAGTCAGTAAAGAATCTGCCTGCAACCAGGAGACCTGGGTTCGATTCCTGGGTCAGGAAGATCCCCTGGAAGAGGAAACAGCAACCCACTCCAGTATTCTTGCCTGCAAAATTCCATGGACAGATGAGCCCAGCAGGCTGCAGTCCATGGAGTCGCAAGAGTCGGACATGACTTAGTGACTAAATCATCATAGAAGCTCTTAAACTTTTCCACTGACTTATTCACTATGTTTATATAGTATTCTAAATCCTTTGTTGTCATTTAAATAGCATCTTCACCAGGAGTAGATTCCATCTCAAGAAGCCACTTTCTTTGCTCATCCATAAGAAGCAACTCTTCACCCATTAACTCTTTATCATGAAATTGTAGCAATTCAGGGACATCATCAGGCTCTATTTCTAATTCTAGTCCTTAACTCCTCAAAGTCACCCATGAGGCTTGGAATCAACTTTTTCCCAAACTCCCATTAATGTTGCTATATTGTCCTCTTCCCATGAATCACGGATGTTCTTAATGGTATCTAGAATGGTGAATCCTTTCCAGGAGGTTTTCAATTTACTTTGCCCAGATTCATCACAGGAATCACTATCTATGGCAGCTACAGCCTTACAAAATGTATTTCTTAAATAACAAGACTTGAAAGTCAAAATGACTCCTTGAACCACTGGCTGCAGAATGGATGCTGTGTTAGCAGGCATGCAAACAACATTAATCTCATTTTCATCCATGCCTGCCAGCCCTCTTGGGTGACATTGTCCAATGGGCAGTAAGAATTTTTTTCTGAGCATTAGGTCTCAACAGTGGGCTTAAAATATTTAGTACACCAGACTGTAAACTAGGTAACTTGCTGCAGCTTCTGCGTCAGCATCAGCATTTGCAGCTTCACCTTGGACTCTGGAGCTTCCCAGGTGGCACTAGTGGTAAAGAATTCGTCTGCCAATGCAGGAGACTGGAGAAGGCAATGGCACCCCACTCCAGTGCTCTTGCCTGGAAAATCCCATGGATGGAGGAGCCTGGTAGGCTGCAGTCCATGGGGTCGCTGAGGGTCGGACACGACTGAGCGACTTCACTTTCACTTTTCGCTTTCATGCATTGGAGAAGGAGATGGCAACCCACTCCAGTGTTCTTGTCTGGAGAATCCCAGGGACGGCGGAGCCTGGTGGGCTGCCGTCTATGGGGTCGCACAGGGTCGGACACTACTGAAGTGACTTAGCAGGCTTAGCAGATGCAGGAGACACAGGAGACATGGGTTTGATCCCTGGGTCAGGAAGATCCCCTGGAGAAGGAAATGGCAGCCCACTCCAGTATTCTGGAAAATTCTGTGGACAGAGGAGCCTGGTGAGCTATCGTCCATGGGGCTGTAGAGAGTCGGACTCTGCTGAGCAACTAAGCACTGCACAAACTTGGACTTTGATATTACAGAGATGGCTATTTTCTTTTTGCCTGGGAAATCTCATGGACAGAGATGCTAGTTTCAAAATAGTCGGAAATGACTTAGTGACTAAACAAGAGCAAACAACATTTTCTTCTTAAATCTCAAACCAACCTCTGCCAGCTTCGAACTTTTCTTCTGCAGCTTCCTCACCTGCCTCAGCCTTCATAGAATTGAAGACAGTGAGGACTTTCTCTGGATTAGGCTCTGGCTGAAGGGAATGCTGTGGCTGGTTTCATCTTCCATCCAGATCACTTGAGCTTTCTCCATATCCACAATAAGGCTGTTTCGATTTCTTATCATTTGTGAGTTCACTGGAGCAGCACTCTGAATTTCCTTTGAGAACTTTTCCTTTGCACTCACAACTTGGCTAACTTGGTGCAAGAGGCCTAGTTTTCAGCCCATCTCAGTGTCTGAAATGCCTTCCTTGCTAAGCTTAATCATTTCTAGCTTTTGATGTAAAAGCAAGAGATTTGATTTAAAGTGTGACCTTTCTGTTCACTTGAATGCTTAGAGGCCACTGTAGCTTTATTAATGGGCCTAATCTCAATATTGGGCCTCCCTGGTGGCTCAGACAGTAAAGAATCCACCTGTAATGTGGGGACCTGGGTTTGATCCCTAGGTTGGGAAGATTCCCTGGAGGAGGGCGTGGCAACCCACTCCAATATATTTTTTTAATATTTACTTATTTTTTAAAATTTATTTGGCTGTGCCAGGGTCTTACTTGTGGCATGTTGGATCTAGTTCCCTGACCAGGGATCGAACCCAGACCCCCTGCATTGGGAGCCCGGAGTCTTAGCCACTGGACCACCAGGGAAGTCCCCACTCCAATATTCTTGCCTGGAGAATTCCCATGGACAGAGGAGCCTGGCGGGCTACAGTCTATGGGGTCACAGAGTTGGACACGACTGAGCGACTAGGCATATAGCAAGCTCAATATTGTTGTGTTTCAGAGACTCGGGAGGCCCAAGGAGAGGGAGAGAGACAGCTAAACAATCAGAATACACACGACATTCACCCATTAAGTCCAGTGTCTTATGTGGGTGCGGTTCATGGCACCCTGTAACAGTAACAATACGAACATCAAAGATCACTGATCATGGACCACCATAACAAATATAATAATAACAAAAACTTTGATATACTGGGAGAATTCCCAAAATGTGACAGAGAGACAGTGAGCTAATGCTGTTGGAAAAATGTCATGGATAGACTTGCTTGAACACACGGATGCCATAAATCTTCCATCTATAAGAAATATAATATCCGTGAAGTAAAGCAAAGCATAATAAAATAAGATATGCCTGAATAAAGAAACCCAGAGAGGCGATTAGGTAGTCAGTCACATCAAATGGGAAAGAATTTCCTATAAATGCTGGAAATTCCTGGATACCATGTGGAAATATACAGGGAGGACTTCTTAGGCCATGCTCGTTCCCTAAGCGGATGGGGTGTGTTGCCCAGGGCATCGATGGAGCTTTCTCCGGGCGGCTGAAGATTTTGGCCACTCCCCAGTCTCCATCCTCTCAATCTGGCTGTCATTCCATCTGAAAGAACTGGAGTTACTTTTCACTTGGGAGAACATAATAAAAATCAGTTCTTCACTACTAAATTAGGATGGACAGCCCTTCTCTAGGGAAGAAAAGCAATAACTGATCACAATAATGAGATTGTGCAACAAGCTTTGAAAATGCTTAGCCCGCATTTATACAGAACAGGATATGCTTACACTTCAGATACAGCCATCAGATTTATGCTTCAGAGATACCGCGTAGGTAATAAATACAAGCATCACACTCTACTGAAACCACTTCGCTTTTTTCAAAAGATAAAAATAGTATTTGCTTGTTCACTTCATATTAAACTACAGTGTTCAAAATATTCCACTTTGGATTTTCAAAATCAATTTTGGCAGGATTAGCCCATAATACAATGATTCATTTTCCAAAGGAAATACCACCAGTGATGCACTGCACTCTCAAAAATTGTGTTCCAAGCATGATATTAGATTTTTATTCCATATCATCAAAACTGACTTTTCTGGGTCTCATAAAGTGCATTTCCAAAAGTAATTAAATGTTTTATAAGGTCAAACTCAATATTTAATTTTAAATGTAAACAGAACCAAAATTTTAAGGGTTTATGTTAAGAAAACATTGGGAGTTAGAGAAAATGAAAGGATTTCATTATAGTGTATCTTTGTCTATATCTTTAGAAAGTTGTATTTTTCTCTTTAACTTCCTACATTTTAACCAAAGGGATAAACATTATCCTGCCTTTCAGGGTTTTTATAAGTATTCCAATTTATAAAATATCACAGAGGTAGTAGTAGTATAGTTATTGTCATTTAAGTAGAAGGTAAGTCTATTGATAAAATTAAAATAAAGATCCAAAAAACATGTAATTAATTTAAATGGATACTTAAGGTGTTGCGTGAAAATAATGTGTAATGACGTAAAGCTAATTATTTAGTGGCAGGTTATAAAATAGAGCAGTTGTTATAAAATAGAGCAGTTGTTATAAAATAGAGCAGTTAAAACAGGGGGAAAAAAGAGGCCCATAGGCAGGAGAACAGCAGAACGAAATTAAACAGAAGACAGCTGAGGGCGGCCTCAGGTACTCGGCAATAATGTGCTTGCGAATGCAGAGTTCCAAGCTGTCTTTGTTGGTTTGGGGAGCAAATACAGAATGATACCTTCCATCTTCCTCCTACCATGCCTGGTGGATCATATTACTGACACCTCCATATTCATCTACCGTGCTCTCCAGATTCAGCCAGACCTCTAAACCGTCTAACCACATCTGCTTCACTCTTAGTTCCACACATGGAACTGTGGATTTGTTGGACACCTTGCTGCTGCGTCGCTTCAGTCGTGTCCGACTCTGTGTGACCCCATAGACGGCAGCCCACCAGGCTCCCCTGTCCCTGGGATTCTCTAGGCAAGAACACTGGAGTGGGTTGCCATTTCCTTCTCCAATGCATGAAAGTGAAAAGTGAAAGGGAAGTCGCTCAGTCGTGTCCAACTCTTAGGGACCCCATGGACTGCAGCCTACCAGGCTCCTCCGTCCATGGGATTTTCTAGGCAAGAGTACTGGAGTGGGTTGCCATGGGCTTCGGCAACTTCTGCAAGGAAAAAAAAAAGGCAGTTGTGCAGGAGTCTTTTGAGAAAAACATGATGTATTTGATGGCTGAGGTGTTTACTCATGAACGGATCTTTCAGAATTTTAATCTGGGCCTGTTTTCACATTTCAGAGAACTCAAATGTAGAAAATCCAAAGTGATTTAGCTATTCTTTCAAAATTAATTAACCAAGTGATATTTAACTTGAAGGACTTCTCAGGTGAGTCAGTGATAAAGAATCTACCTGCCAGTGAAGGACACAGGAGACTCGGGATCAGTCCCTAGGTTGGGAAGATCCTCTAGAGAAGGAAACGGCAACAGACTGCAGTCTTCTTGCCTGGGAAATCCCACGGACAAAGGATCCTGATTACAGTCCATGGGGTCGCAGAGTCGGACACGACTTAGCAACTGAGCACGCACACATGCACACATTTAACCCGAAAACACAAAGATGAAGAAACCCTACCACAGGAGGCCACAACCTAGAAAAATGGTTGTAAAACCTTCCTCATTGTGCAGCACTAAACTCTCACCATCATGCATTCACTTACTTGCTCTTTCTATGTATTTATCGATCTATCATCTATCTATTATCTATCATCATCATCATCTATCAACTACCTAGCCTCTAACATTGTGGTAGAATATTTTGAGCTCATAAAAGTTATTCCACCCCAGAACAGAGAATTAAAAAAGATAAAAATTACATATAAGTGGAAGTTCTAATATTTCCTTCCCTAATATATTATCGTGTATACCTCTTGAGGTACAAGCAACCCACTTAGGAGATGGCTGCCTGAAAGGGATATAAAGACATGTGAAGAGACAACATAAGAAGGCATAGAGACTGAAGCAACTAATCCACTGGGAGAACTGGCAGGACATCACAGCGGAATTAGAATTATAAGCTGGGTTTTTGAAGAATGAACAGGATACAAAACATATAATACAGGAAGTGATGATGTGTGAGTGCACGTGACTAGTGGGTCATTTTTGACACTGATGTTTTTCATATTTGTTTGATTATTTATTTAACGTCATTAAACTTTTTATTCCATTAAAATTCTATGTGGAAGCCCAGAACGTAATATAAATAAAAGCAGAATTGCTCTGGTTGAAACAGGAAGTGGAGTCCAGAGAGAGCACCTGTTTAATGCTGAGAAGGTTCTGTGGAACTCGGAACTCCAGACTACTGTGAAAAGCCACAAGAGAGTTCTAAAATGAATAATTTTAGACAAGAGAGTTCCTTAAACAATGAGTTTCTCAGCTTCCTGGTGGCAATAGTGGTAAAGAACCTGTCTGCCAGTGCAGGCGACATAAAGAGATGTGGGTTTGATCCCTGGGTTGGGAGGATCCTCTTGAGGTGGGAATGGCAACCGACGCCAGTATTCTTGCCTAGAGAATTCCACGGACAGAGACTGGTGGGTTACAATACATAGAGTTCCAAAAGAGTTGGACATGACTAAAGCAACATAGTACACACTATATTGTTTACAGTTTTGGAGAGTATAATTGTGATGTAAATTTGGGGAAAGTGAAATTTAATCAATTTATTTCCTTTAAATATAGGTGCTTTTTTTTTAACCTTCCCTTGTAGCTTTATTTTTAAAATTAATTTATTTTAATTGGAGGCTAATTACTTTATAATATTGTGGTGGTTTTTGCCATACATCATCATGAATCACCCATGGGTGTACATGTGTCCCCCATCCTGAACCCCCCTCTCACCTCCCTCCCTACCCCATCCCTCTGGGTTGTCCCAGAGCACCAGCTTTGAGTGCCCTGCTTCATACATCAAACTTGCACTGGTCATCTATTTTACACATGGTAATATACATGTTTCAATGCTATTCTCTCATATCATGCCACCCTTGCCCTCTCCCCCGTAGTCCAAAAGTCTGTTCTTTACATCTGTGTCTTTTGCTGTCTTGCATAAATACAGGTGCTTTTATGCTTACTTATTTATGGCACACAAGATACCACACAAGATACCAGTATAAATGCCAAGTTTCCAGTTTGTAACCTTCCATTAGAAGTTCCTGAATTGAAAAAAATATCCCCGTGACACGGTAAAGAATCTACCTACTATGTGGGAAATCTGGGTTCTATCCCTGGGTTGAGAAGATCCCCTGGAGAACAGAATGGCTATCCACTCCAGTATTCTTGCCTGGAAAATCCCATGGAGAGAGGAGCCTGGTGGGCTACGGTTCATGGGATGGCAAAGAGTTGGACCTGACTGAGCAAATAACACATACATACTGAATGTAGAGATTTATAATTTGGATGTGCATTTGATTTGATAAAATATTTTTCTTCTCTAGTTCAAGAAAATGAGTAAACAGAGTAGTAATTATATTTCACAATGGTCTATTCACTTAACAAACATTCATCGAACGCCTGCTTTCTGCCAGGCACTGTGTTGGGTCTTGTGAAAACATGTGAAACTCACCTGTGGTCCAGTGGAAGGAGGCAGGCAGTTAAATATAGTAGAATGACATAGAAAATACACACATATAAAAATTAATATGTGATTGTCAAATAATAATACCACAAGTCATGCTGAAATTATACTTTACATATGTACACTGTTATATACTGTATAATGGTATATGTCATAGTTTAGACATACATTATTATTAAACATTTTTGCTGTGTTTTATATAAAATTGGGTCTCAACATATAATGTGTTCTATACACTTTTATAATTTCTTTGATTAATAGTGAACAACATTTTTAAATTGCTTGTTTCCATATTGTTTTAACTCTCACTGATTAAAAAAGATCTACATATTAGGATTATTAACTCCTTTCAGTTGAATGTTGTGTAATCCTCTTTTTAGACAAACTTTGTGTTAGTATTTCTGATATCCAAATCAGCAATTGGCAGCACAGTTTTTCAAAGGAATAATTTGTGGTCAACTTTTGAATAAACTAAAGAGTTTTCCCTTGGTTTATAAGGTGCTTATTTTCCCAGAAAATTTAGTATCTCTTAAGATAGCAAGCTATGGTTTTTCCAGTTGTCATGTTTGGATGTGAGAGTTGGACCATAAAGAAGGCTGAGAGCCGAAGAATCAATGCTTTTGAACTGTGGTGCTGGAGAAGACTCTTGAGAGTCACTTGGAGAGCAAGGAGATCAAACCAGTCAATTCTAAAGGAAATCAACCCTAACTGTTCATTGGAAGGAGTGATGCTGAAGCTGAAGCTCCAATACTTTGGCCACTGATGTGAACAGCCAACTCACTAGGAAAGATTTTGATGCTGGGAAAGATTGAAGGCAAAAAGAGAAGGAGGCAGAAGAGGATGAGACAGTTAGATAGCATCACCAACACAATGGACTTGAATTTGAGCAAACTCTAGGAGATAGTGAAGGACAGAGGGACCTGGAGTGCTACAGTCCATGAGGTTGCAAAGAGTTGGACACGACTTAGTAAGTGAACAACAATAAAAGATCGCAGTAATTTTTTTGTGTTTATATCTCAAAGAGAGGTGGGGTCTAGGACCACCAAACGATAAATATGTTTTTCAAGTGCAAGGATTTCAGAAAGCCACGCATAACTGGGGTCACTTTCTTTTTGGACGGAATGGACCTGTGCATAGAAAGGCTATCTAGCAGTATTGGTTTCTATTGACGAAATGTCAGTGACCTGCATTTTCTGTGACAACAGAAAACTGTCCTCAGAGACTTTCAGAAAATCTTCCCTGAAGGTCATTTCTCCCCTGAGGAAATCACTACTCTGCTGAATATAGTTAGCTCCTTCTGGTGTATATATTAAAGCATATTATAGGGCCCTGCATTAGGACAGTCTGCTTATAGAACACTAGTCCAGACACTGCTCTTTCCACTCATGGACCTCTGTGGCATTTTTAGGAGCCAGGAAGTAGATGTGATACAGAAATGCGATCTATTGCTATAATCAAGAGAAGCAAATGTTCTATCTTCCTAAGGAGAAGTGTTAAGGAATAGTAATGATTTTGTAAATAAATATATAAAATGTGAAGGTAAGTCAGTGGAGTAGGGCTGTGTAAGAGGAGAAGACAAATGGCAAAAAGGTAGAAAAATAAGATTCTTTTCCCAAGTCAAAAACAGAAATTAATTTATTTATTATAATTCAATCATGGGGGTTGACTAAGCTGGATGGACATCTTAGGATTTAATTTGGCTTGAAATACATGGAAACAGGAACATATCCTAAAAATAATTTTGAAATTATTTTATTTTTTATTAATTTTTAAATAATCTTGTGAAAACTGGCATCCGAAGTAACATTTTTTGTTGGTCTGAACAAAAAGTTTATTTAAAGGGTGAGGGCAAGGCTGGGTGCCAAGGATGGCTGATTGAAATCAAAGCTTTAGAGTAATCTGCATAACAATTACACTAATCATTTTCCTACTGGAAAAATTGATGATGTGTAGACTTCCCTATGACCACATGGTGAGTCAGGGGAGCAAGGAACCAAATTCACGATTCCCAGTCCCAGACCACCATTTCATTATTCAAGAAGACCTAGATCTATCGCTCATGGGGGGTTAGCCCAAAGCTCACAAACTAGGTTGGTGGGTGAAGTGTTTCAATTTATAGGACGAAATGATGGGCACAGACCTGGTAAATTGTACTTGCAATTATTTTCTTAATTATAACTGCAGGGTAATTTCCACAGATAGGGTGCATAATATAGGAAGTTTTTTTCCCCTTCACATATAAGGAGTAGGGCAATTGAAGGTCTCCCATCTTTGCTCTAAGGTGTTGCTTGAGATATCCAATATCTGCTAAATACAGACTTTGTGATTTAATATACTTTACAACTTTCTCACACGCCAAGCAAAAGAAATGGTGAGTTTGGAAAAGAAAATCAATTAAACTGGTTGTTCGGGGACTTGTGGACCAAAGTGAGCTCTCCTTTGGCCACAACTTTCACTCTCGCATCTGTGGTTTTAGTCTTGCACACACACCACAAAAGGTTTTTCTGCTTGTTTCTGTGCTGTCAGAGGCTAGTGTGTAAGAATGGGGTTTCTTCCCTCTTATTTCTCCCCATTTATTCGATTAGTGTGATAAACGATTCTCCTCTGGCATCAGATAACATGCTGTCTATTACTATCAAGTTTAGGTAAAACAGATCCTGGAAACACATTTTATGAGTTTCTGAAGGAAATAGAGATGTGAGTGTTTAAAAAGGAGAAAAAAAGAAAATAAGCCACAACACAGGAACAAAACTAAAACTGGAACTCAGTCTAACAGCTAATGAAAACAAAGAGGAACAATAAAGGGGGAAAAACAAAGCCAGGCGTAATGGGAGGAAAAATGAAATGAAAGAGAGAGGCTGTAAAAATGAAGACCAAGGAACTCTGGGCCACAGAGGAAGGGGGGCAAACACCCTCAGGGCCAGATTAAAGGAAGGGATGAGGGCAGTGGGAAAGAGAGCAAGAGGAAGCCACAAAGGGGGCTGAGGAAGACCAAGCTCTTGTCCCCACTGTTTTTTGTTCTTTCGTCTTGTTATTTTCCCCTTTCATATCACATTCATGCTTCCAGCGGTAAAAGACAGAGAGGGAGAGAGAAGACAGGATTCCTGACCTCAAAACTATGCCTGTTTTATTTTATTATTTTATTTCAAAACTTTTTATTTTATATTGGAGTACAGTCAATTAACAATGTTGTGATAGCTTCAGGAGGACAGCAAAGGGGCTCAGCCACACATTTACAAGTAGCTGTTCTCCTGCAAACACCCTCCCATCCAAGCTGCCACGTGACATTGAGCAGAGTTCCTTGCTGGTTATCATTTTAAATATAGCACTGTGTACATGTCCATCCCAAACTCCCTAACTATCCCTTCCTCTCACTGTAAATGCTCCTTCTCCAACCAACATGGCACTTGAAAACAGTCCATCAGAAGGTGTCCTGAATTCTTACATCCCGAATCAGGTATTTTCTCCTCTCTTGAAAGGTAAATGTCAGTAATTGTTCTATTTCAGCAAGTATTTTTGGTAATGCTGATTTTATATCCCTAAGTGCCCCCTAGTGACAAGGTCCAATTTCAAAATCTCTTTCACTGTAATTCTGTCTAAACATTTCCTTTTCCTAGCACAAATGTTGCTGTCTCAGGGACAAAGCACGTGACTTATTATCAGTTTATTTTAATTAGGCAGAGAAAAACGTTTCTTGAGTAGCTGTAGGATGCTGTAATAATGAGTTATTTATAAATTAACTTACAAATTGGAAAAAGTGATTGTCCCCTATTATAAGAGCAGTTTTCCCTCGGTTATACTTATTGGCATGATAACCCACTCCAGTATTCTTGCCTGGAGAATCCCATGGAGAGAGGAACCTGGCCAGCTACTGTCAATGGGGTTGCAAAGAGTCAGACATCACTAAAGCAACTTAGCATACTATTACAAAACAAACGATTTGGGAATGGGATTACTCACATCCCCCTCCACTAAGTTTTATTAAGACTCAGATTTCTGCATAGTTTCTTTTCATTCATCTTGTGAAACAAAAAAAGCAGAACAGACAAGAGTGGCCTGTCTCTTTATAACTCTTTTCCAGTTATGCTTTCTGATCACGTCTGCTAGCCCTACAGACTGTGTGGTAACTAAGAAGAAAAATGTTACTTAGGCCTAAATCCTAGTTTAATAACTTTCTGTGGAATATGGGACATGCTATGTAATTTCTTTAAATGTCAGTTTTGTATCTGCAAAATGGGAATAATAATAAAAGACTCATGGGGATTAGATAAGATATTACAAATTAAGCTCTTAGCAGCGTATCTGCAAATAATTTGTTGTTAAGTCGCTCAGTCATGTCCGACTTTTTGCGACCCCATGGAAGCACACCAGGGTTCCCTGTCCTTCACTATCTCCTGGAGTTTGCTCAGACTCATGTCCATTGAGTCAGTGATGCCATCCAACCATCTCATTCTCTGCTGCCCCTTCTCCTCGTCCTCAATCTTTCCCAGAATCAGAACCTCATGAACAGTATGAAAAGGCATATATTTAGGGGTACTTTGGTGGCTCAGATGGTAAAGAATCTGCCTGCAATACAGGAGACCTGGGTTTGATCCCCCGGTTAGGAAGATCCCCTGGAGAAGGGGATGTAACCCACTCCAGTATTCTTGTCTGGAGAATCCCATGGACAGAGGATCCTGGTAGGCTATAGTCCATGGGGTCACAAAGAATCAGATGTGACTGAGTGACTACACTTTCACTTTCATAAATGATAGTTTTTAAGATGTGTAGCCCAAGAATCGACACAGACCAATCTTGTGTCTTCCTTCTCTCTCGAAAGATATCTGGTAGAAACAATCTCAATGCCCTGAAGCACAGTCACAGTGACCTTTAAATAGATCATATTTACTTCTAATCAAGGCTATTTTTAGATTCTCTTTAGAATCTAAGTGCTCAAGAGCTTAACTACAACAGTCAACCTACCCAGCTCTGTTGTATCATATTTAACAAACTGAATAAAAGAGGCAAATGGAAGATATTAAAACTTTTTCTGTAGATCCGTTCACACCTTTACAGATTCTTGTCTATATCATTCTCATTTTATCCATGAGGAAACTAAGACAACACAGGTCATATATGGGGAAGAAATGGGGAAGGGACAGCCCGTTTGGGGAAAAATTCAAAACCTCCTGGAAGGAGTGGGTTTCCCATGTACAAACTCCCACACTCCTTCCAGGAGCAGGACCCTTAAGAACAGAAGGGTGTTCCCCTTGTAGCCCCTGAACCACTATTTTTGATGGAAGTGTGTTCAACTTCTTAGTCACTTCTGGGGTAGAAACAAGGGTAGGGAACAACCACTCGGTTGATAACTGATCTTGAGTGAGAATCCACATCAATTTCAGTATAGAATTTCTACATCGACCTAAGAGGAATTTCTTCTATTTCTTGTATTCAGAATTTTTAGCTTCAAGTATTTGTTTGCGCTCTCTATACTTGCCCCCATTCTATCTCCATCCCCTATTTGTAGACCTCATTAGAAGGAAAACTGATTAGCATGAAGGGAAAAGAATCACTATACACTTGGAATTTTCTCTCTGATGTAATCAGAATAATAGACTTTAGCCAATGCCCTGAAGAGGTGAGCTGCTCTAGGCTTTATTAATTTCTCTTATTTATTTGCTCAAGATCAAATGCTCATTGATGAATCTGTTTTCAGAGATGTTTTAAATTCACACCCCAGGCCTGCAGAGGGTATGTTATATTCATAGAAGTCAACCAGTTTCAGTGAATTGGGGCAAGTAGGTATTTTCATTGTTCTGAAAACCTCTAACAGTGCACAGATTGTGAACTGAGGTGAAACGGTGTTCCCTGTCATATAAATTTCTATTGTGATTCTATTTGGCCTGTCTTCATATCCATTCACTTGATTTTAGGTATGGCTGAGATATCCCCGGTTCTTTAACCCCATAACACTCTAGTGTGCCATGTTTATAGAGAGCTGCAACAAGCGTTGCTAAAAATTCTTTTCTATCCCCAGTTGTAAATTTCTTCTTTTACACTAAAATTTGTCATCCTCGTCCCCTTTCCAGATTCAAATGACTTATGTGATTACTTCTCAGCCTTTCTAGGATTGCTGCAATTTTAGAAGTTACTGCAGCTCCAACTGTCACCTAAAAAGGTGCATGGAATGGTCTGATCTCACTGGTCTGGAGCAAGTCAGACTAGCCAAGACAAACTGTTTGAGTAGCTTCAGCGCTGGTGAACAGGACACTGGTGAGACAGTGTTTCCTGAGTTGGGAAACTTCTGATAATATCAAGCATGACTTCAAAGTAGGCAGGAAGGTACGTGTTTAACACTCCAGTCCACACTCAGTGTGTGTGTTCTCGTTTATTCCAAAGAGCTAGCCTCAACCTCTTCAAAATCCAAGTCCAGTGTGTACACCCTCCATTCTACTAACAGAGTCTTCTCAGTGGAGAAACTCCACCTATGTTCTCATCCACCAAAATGCTAATTGTTGATGATATGTTACCTCTGGGCTTAAGCATTATCTTCAAGAATGTCGGGAAAGGACTGCCTTCTATTACAGAATAGCTTGGGCATCAGAGAATAGGTGGGGGAAATATATTTGTGAATGTGGAGTGCCTTTCAAAAATAAGGTAAAGGTCATCTAAGTTTGACCTTGCCTTAGAGAGATGATGAAACATTGGTGGATTCAAATTCTTCTTGGATGCTCCTCAACAGCTAAGCAATCCTTCGATTTAGTCATACATTGATGCTGTATTTGATTTACCTTAAATAGGGTGCTAATTTAAAAAAGAAAACTACTTTTATAAATTTTTACTTTATTAACTACAGAATACTGGCTATACATGTTTACATATCTTGTACATGGAAACTACTAAATAAGAAAGTGATAATATAAAAGGCCAAGGCCATGCAAAAGAATCCATTGTTACTGTAAAATTTAAATCAGGATAATGTACCTATATATCTATTTATTTTGGGAGTTATTAACCTCATAAAGCCAGGAGAATCAGAACCAGAAATGTCAAAGTTCAACTATGTTAGAGGTATCTAGGTTATTGAGATATACTTTCTATTGTGCTTGGAGAAGGAAATGGCAACCAACTCCAGTATTCTTTTATTTTATTTTTAAACTTTACAATATTGTATTAGTTTTGCCAAATATCGAAATGAATCTGCCACAGGTATACACGTGTTCCCCATCCTGAACCCTCCTCTCTCCTCCCTCCCCATACCCTCCCTCTGGGTCGTCCCAGTGCACCAGCCCCAAGCATCCAGTATCGTGCATCGAACCTGGACCGGCGACTCGTTTCATACATGATATTATACATGTTTCAATGCCAGTGTCCCAAATCTCCCCACCCTCTCCCTCTCCCACAGAGTCCATAAGACTGATCTACACATCAGTGTCTCTTTTGCTGTCTTGTACACAGGATTATTGTTACCATCTTTCTAAATTCCATATATATGTGTTAGTATACTGTATTGGTGTTTTTCTTTCTGGCTTACTTCACTCTGTATAATAGGCTCCAGTTTCATCCACCTCATTAGAACTGATTCAAATGTATTCTTTTTAATGGCTGCAACTCCAGTATTCCTGCCTGGAGAATCCCATGGATGGAGGAGCCTGGCAGGCCATAGTCCCTGGGGTTGCAAAGAGTCGGACACGATGGAGCGACTTCACTTTTCTATTGTGCTTAGTCGCTTCATCATGTCTGACTCTTTGTGACCCCATGGACTGTAGCCCACAGGCTCCTCTGTCCATGGGATTCTCCAGGCAAGAATACTGAAGTGGGTAGCCATTTACTTACAACTAAGTTTAAAATAGAACTTAGAAAAGTAGAAGATGAATGAGGTCAAAGTTCACATTTGTAACACTGCACATAAACTTCTCAATCTGCACCACATCTGTGAAAAGGAAAACACGGGCCAGCAAAACTCATCCACTTCAGAGAGATGTAGCCTGGTGAAGCGCGCACTGTAACAGTTGGTACTGACTCCTGTGAGCTACTGAGTCTCCAACCAAATGGAAGTAAAGCCCTTTGATATTCAGTGTAAGAATAATGCAATGGATTCATGGATTTAAATTCCTCCTGTATTGCTTATTGCTCTCTTAATTCCTCTTTGTAATTTAGAAAAAAGCAGAGAATCTGCCCAACACTCTGTAATGGTCTATATGGGAAAAAGAATCAAAAAAGAGTGGATATATGTTTCTGTATAACTGATTCACTTTGCTGTACAGCAGACACTAACACAATATTGTAAATCAACTGCACTCCAATAAATAATAAAAAATTCATCATGAACTACAGTCAAATACTGTAAAAAAAAAAAAAAAGGAGAAAAAAGCAGAGAGCTTATAGCCTTCAAGAAAATGGGTTAAGACTAGCACCAAAATAGAATCAAAATTGTTCTATATTTTATGCAGATTTTCCTTTTAAGATGGAAAACCTATCGCATGTAAACTTGGAGTGACTGGGAAGTAGATTTCACAAGAGAGAAAGAAAAAGAGAAGGTGCATCATTCATTCATTAAGACCTTCCGTGTATTAGAATCCACGCTAGCTGATGAAGGTTCAGGGATGAATACAGTCTGGTGGGGAAGATATAGCACAGAATTATCCAGATAATCATGAAATTACAATTGTGGTATCTGATAAAAGGGAATAGAGGACAGGAAAGAGCAGGGACAGCAAGTCTAGTCAAGAGGACTTGGGGGATGACAGAATTTCCCAGAGGATTTTATCTGAGCCCCAAGGTGAAGTGTGGAGATGGGCAGGGATGGCTGGGATGAGGAGGGTAGAGAATTTCAGGGATAAAGGCAGCACGTGAGAGAACAAGCCTATGGACACCAAGGAGGAAAGGGAGGTGGGTGGGATGCATTGGGAGACTGGGACTGGCATACAAACACCACTATGTACATAACAGATAACATAATGCGAATCTACTGTACAGCACATGGACCTCTACTCAGTGCTCTGGGATGACCTAAATGGGAAGGAAATTAAAAAAAGAGGGGATATATGCATACACATAGTAGGTCCATTTTGCTGTATAGCAGAAGCTAACACTGCATTGTAAAGCAACTATACTCCAATAGAAGTTAAAAAAAAAAATGAGAACAGCACATGGTCAGGAAGGAGCTTTTGTGATGAAGCTGCTAAGAGAAGCTCAGTGCAAGAGAGGGACTGTCAGAAGTGGGTAATAGGAAGTAGGGAGATGGGTCTGTAGGAAAAGGGTAGATAGCACAGGATCATGTAGAAGGCTGTGCTTTTTTTTTCTAAGGACACTGGGAAGCCTCTGAGGCATTTCAACCTATGGAGGGACACACTCAGATCTGCATTTGGTAAAATTCATTCTGGCTGTGACGTGGACAATGGGAGAGAGAGGAGCCTGACCGGACATGGGGAGAGAAGTTAGGGAGCTGTTTCCAGAGTCAGTGAGATGGCAAGTGAAGAAGCCCAGAACAAGACAGCACCATATCCATTCTGCAGGTAACACTGATAGGAACCGAGTATGAGAGCTGAAGAAGAGGCCAAGCGTTAAGTCCCACATTTTCCGCGGGAGCAACTGGGTGACATTTACTGAGATGGGGGATGTTGGAGGAGGGGCAGGTTTGAGGGAGATAGAACAATAGCACCCCATAGTCAGAGGGTTAGATGTCTCTGAGGTTCTGAAGACAAGTAGAGCAGAGAGGCTGGCTTATAACAGGGAAAGAAATCACTAGGGAAAGGGGAGAGGCTGAAAAGCCAAGTGGATCTGCAGGCAAGCGAAGAAAAATCTAGTGTGTAAAATTCAGGTGGAAGAAAACAGATCCTCAAAGGGATGGAAGAAGAGCAGAGAAGGAGAAGGAAAAGCCTTTTTTTTTTTTTTTTTCAAGGAGAAAGCAGTAAGATGAAGACAGGTCAGGTGGAAGAGGGGCTTCCCAGATGGCACTGGCGGTAAAGAACGCACGTGCCAATGCAAGAGACGCAAGAGACATGGGTTCAGTCCCTGGGTCAGGAAGATCCCCTGGAGGAGGGAAGTCGGAAGAGGGCACAGGATTTGGAAAAGACCTTCTTTTCTTTTTTAAAGGAGAAACTAGAGCATTGTGAATACTGAAAACGAGCAGCCATAGAGAGGAAGAGCCTGAAGATTCAGGAGAAAAGGAGTCACTCATTCAGGGAGGTTTACGGGAGGACAATACAGAGAGGACCGGAGCAAAGGTTGGGACTCACCTTGATGCAGGTGCATCCACTTCCTCCTTCCCCCATCGTAACACGAGGAGAAGCAGATGGGAAAAAAGCAAACTGGCTGACAGATTTTGCATACATATCTGAGCTACTTCTCAGTGGGTAGCCTCTGACTTCTCTGAAACACAAAGCCAGGTCCTGCAGTGACAAGGAGTGATTTGGAAGATGGGGCTGGTGGGGGGGGGGGGGAAGCAGTGTGTGAAGTTTCAAACCAGAGGAGGTTATTTCAGAGAATGACCTAGCTAGAGAAATAATTCGGAATGGTCAAGGAGTCCTTTTAAGTAGTTTTAACAACAGTGAATCGGTTGGAAGCTGGAGAATATCAAATGTTGTTTAGTCGCTTAAGTTGTGTATGACTCTTTTGCAACCCCATGGACTGTAGACTGCCAAGTTCCACTGTCCATGGGATTTCCCAGGCAAGAATACCAGAGTGGACTGCCATTTCCCTCTCCAGGGGATCTTCACAACCCAGGGATCTGTGTCTCCTGCATTGCGAGAGGATTCTTTACCATTGAGTCACCTGGGAAGCCTCAATATAGAGAGAAATTGTAAAGCACCATGCCCCACTTACACTTTCCCTCTTAAACATGCTACATTAAGACCAATCTCTAGTTCTTTTGGTGATTGTGATTCTCCACAACTTAATAACCATCACCAGACGGTCAATACCAAAATCAGATTGATTATATTCTTTGCAACCAAAGATAGAGAAGCTCTATACATTCAGCAAAAACAAGATGGGAGCTGACTGTGGCTCAGATCATGAACTCCTTATTGCCAAATTCAGGCTTAAATTGAAGAAAGTAGGGAAAACCACTAGACCATTTAGGGATAACCTATATCAAATCACGTATGATTATACAGTGGAAGTGACAAATAGATTCAATCTGATAGAGTGCCTGAAAAACTATAGACGGAGGTTCATGTCACTGTACAGGAGGCAGTGATCAAGATCATCCCCAAGAAAAAGAAATGTAAAAAGGCAAAATGGTTGTCCGAGGAGGCCTTACAAATAGCTGAGAAAAGAGGAGAAGCTAAAGGCAAAGGAGAAAAGGAAAGATATACTGATTTGAATGCAGAGTTCCAAAGAATAGCAGGGAGAGATAAAGCCTTCCTCAATGATCAGTGCAAAGAAATAGAGGAAAATGATAGAACAGGAAAGACTAGAGATCTCTTCAAGAAAATTAGATATACCAAGGGAATATTTCATGCAAAGATGAGCACAATAAAGGACAGAAATGGTATGGACCTAACAGAAGCTGAAGAAATTAAGAAGAGGTGGCAAGAATACATGGAAGAACTATACAAAAAAGATCTTCATGACCCAGATAACCATGATGGTGTGATCACTCACCTAGAGCCAGACATCCTGGAATGTGAAGTCAAGTGGGCCTTAGGAACCATCACTACGAACAAAGCTAGTGGAGGTGACGGAATTCCGGTTGAGCTATTTCAAATCCTAAAAGATGATACTGTGAAAGCGCTGCACTATTATATGCCAGCAAATCTGGAAAACTCAGCAGTGGCCGCAGGACTGGAACAGGTCAATTTTCCAGTCCCAAAGAAAGGCAATGCCAAAGAATGTTCAAACTACTGCACAATTGCACTCATCTCACATGCTAGCAAAGTAATGCTCAAAATTCTCCAAGCCAGGCTTCAACAGTAAGTGAACTGTGAACTTCTAGATGTTCGAGCTGGATTTAGAAAAAGGAGAGGAACCAGAGATCAAATTGCCAACATCCATTGGATCATCAAAAAAGCAAGAGAGTTCCAGAAAAACATTTATTTCTGCTTTACTGACTACGCCAAAGCCTTTGACTGTGTGGATCACAACGAACTGTGGAAAACTCTTCAAGAGATGGAAATACCAGACCACCTGACCTGCGTCTTGAGAAATCTGTGTGCATGTCAGGAAGCAACAGTTAGAACTGGACCTGGAACAACAGACTGGTTCCAAATTGGGAAAGGAGTACATCAAGGGTATATATTATTACCCTGCTTATTTAACTTATATGCTGAGTACATCATGTGAAATGCCAGGCTGAATGAAGCACAAGCTGGAGTCAAGATTGCTGGGAGAAATATCAATAACCTCAGATATACAGATGACACCACCCTTATGGCAGGAAGCGAAGAATAACTAAAGAGCTTCTTGATGAAAGTGAAAGACGAGAGTGAAAAAGTTGGCTTAAAATTAACATTCAAAAAGCTAAGATCATGGTATTCGGTCCCATCACTTCATGGCAAATAGGTGGGGAAACAATGGAACCAGTGGGAGACTTTATTTTTTGGGCTCCAAAATCACTGCAGCCATGAAATT
This sequence comes from Bos taurus, assembly GCF_002263795.3. Classification (NCBI taxonomy): domain Eukaryota; kingdom Metazoa; phylum Chordata; class Mammalia; order Artiodactyla; family Bovidae; genus Bos; species Bos taurus. The sequence goes on along the minus strand of NC_037351.1, from coordinate 29,871,719 downwards.
AAAAGACATTTGCTCCTTGGAAGAAAATCTATGACCAACATAGACAGCATATTAAAAAGCAGAGACATAACTTTTCTGACAAAGATCTGTCTAGTAAAAGCTACTGTTTTTCCAGTAGTCATGTAGAATGTGAGAGCTGGACTATGAAGAAAGCTGAGTGCTGAAGAATTGATGCTTTTGAACTGTGGTGTTGGAGAAGACTCTTGGGAGTCCCTTGGACTGCAAGGAGATCCAACCAGTGAATCCTAAAGGAAATCAGTCCTGAACATTCACTGGAAGGACTGATGTTGAAGCATCTGATGTGAAGAACTGACTCATTAGAAAAGTCCCTGATGCTGGGAAAGATTGAAGGCAGGAGAGAAGGGGTCAACAGAGGATGAGATGGTTGGATAGCATCACCAACTCGATGGACATGAATTTGAGCAAGCTCCAAGAGTTGGTGATGGACAGGGACACCTGGGGTGCTGCAGTCCATGGGGTCACAAAGGGTCAGACATGACTGAGCAACTAAACCGAATTGAACTCACAACTTAATAAATAATATGGCTTCGAAAGGTGCATTTTGATCAGAAGTTTCAAAGTTTTAGGTGGAAACACTTAATTGCCAAAAGTGAAAATAACTGCAAAAAAATGCTGTGAAACAAGCTCCTCGACTGGCCAGCAGTCATACCTTTGTTCAACTTCCCCAGACCCATTCTCCTCTATTTGCTTCCTTCCCTACCTCCCTTCCTTGCTCTCTTACTCCTGTAGAGAGCAGGGAGTCCACTTGACTCCCAGCATGGTGCTGAACTTGCAGGAAGGAGTCCGTAATACTGGTATTTCTAATTGTAACTTTCATGCCCATGAAGAGAGTCCATCTTCAATGGCCTTTCAATCTTGAGACATAGAGCTATGGCAGGTTCTGGGATTTTTCCCTTTGTTTTCTTTTTTCACTTTGTCAAAAATACTGAAACTCTAAATTGGAGACCCAGGGAATCACTTGCAAGCACTCTCTCCCTCTCTTTCTGTGCTCCTCTCTGTCACACAGAAATATGCTCCTACATGTGAGGTAGGTTTTTGCTCCAAATATCAGGTGAAGAAAGGACCCCCTGTTGGTTCAGCATTCTCCTGCAACTTGCATGTGTGTGTTGAAAAGGATCTTAGAGACCATTTTATCTCCTCTCTGGCTTGGATTGCACTCCATGTTACGGATGAGAAACTTACAATGGTTTAACTTGGAGCCCCAAGAGGCCATTCCTGGAACTGATGACCTTGGTCATCTGTGAACAGGGTACAGATCTGAAACCTAGGATGTTAGTTCACATAAACCCTTCTGAGATGGGTTCATCTTTTTCTTTGCCCACAGACTCTAGCGTGGTACTCTGCATGCATTATTGCTTAATGAACACTAGGTAATTTGAATTTGCTGTTCAGGATCCTTCAGTAGCAAAATGATCTTTGGATTAATGGAGGTTTCCAAGTCACCATCACTCTAAGATCTAGGTTTTAATATTATTTCCCTTCCTTCAGTTTAGAATGGAAATATTACAGAAAAACGGGTGAAATAATGCCAGTGAGTATGGTAATAAATTCTGACACGTGGCGTGCAATCTGTGAGGGGATTCTTTCACTTGGTCCTGTACTTTGGGGAGTAATGGAGTGGAAAATTAAATTAAGTAAAATAAGCTGTTATTATTCCGTGGCTCTGTTGAAAAGGGTACCATCAAATACTTTTAGATACGTATCTTCCGAAAGCAACTTCTGAAGTTTTTTCACGTTATTGAATTGTGAAAAAGTGTTTTCTCATCTCTTTTATGTTTTCCTTTTCCTTTCTTTTTGCCTTTGGTAGAATCAAATCCATGGTAACTTACTTTGGGTTGCCTCAGAAATACATATTTAGATCAGAAGCCTTCAAGGTGAAACCCGAAAGTATAGGTTCTAAATTAAGTCAGAAAGTAACAAGGTAACACTTTTATTGTTTTCATTTATATCACCCTTTAACCTCAGATTTCTGTGCAGGCTTATATGTCTTAGATGTTGCAGATATTTCTATCAAATTTGCTTGTTTCTTTACTTAAACATAATTATATCATATTTGATAATTAATTTTATTTATAACATGCCCGAATATACTCTTTTCTTTTCACATGAAGTAAATTTATCCATCATCACAAAATGATAGTTGACAGCTGAAAGCAGGACCTAGTATCCTTGGCTTTTAGCCCAGGGATTTAAGTGATGTCACCTTTCATGGTCTATAATGTTTTTCTCATTTTATCTGTCCTCTTCCAGGCTAGTATTGTTTTAGTGGCATATGAAGAAAGACATCCCTTTCTCCTTGTGCACTTGACTAAAGTAGTTATTGACCATGTATGAATGGGACTTGACTTTCAGTAATTGTAAGTGTCATTTAAGAGAGACGTTTCCTTATGTTCTGCAGGCACAAACTCAGGGCACGTGGAATGGGGGGAGGGTGGGGTTTGGGGTCCCACAGCCACAAGTTTTATTCTAAATCCGCACCTACTATCTGTAGGCTGAAGACAGGAAAGGTAATTCCTCTTCTACAGCACATCATTCACTGAAATAACACTGTTCTCAGTCAGGTGCCCAAGTAGCATTCTTAGAAACATGTTTTACACGTGTATCTTTAAATACTTCCCTACAAGAAATTAGAATGGTCAAAACATCCATGAAACAAAACAAAATACTTTGTCCCCCTGCTCCAAAATTAACCACCCACAACTCTTTACACACCATTATTTTATAGAGAAAATGAGGTTTGGAGAGGTCAAACAACCTGCCCGAGGTCCTACAATGGACTGGAGCTTGAGCCCTGTTCTATCAGATTCTAGAGTCCAAAGGCTTGTAACGCCCAAGGGAGGGAACAGGAGACAGCATCAGTCTCAACGCCAAAGGAGGAAGGTTGATGGTGGGAAAAATGAAATAGAACTAAGCAGTACCCATCTTTTACCTACATGTCCTTGTTCAAGGTCACCAATTAATCGAGAAACAGGTGGTTTCCAAGCATCTGATATGGGAAAGGCAGGGAATTGTAGCCTGTGGCTGTTTGTCAAAGAATTATAGACTATGAAACTTGAAATTAAATTAGACCACATGCCCATGGAAACTCCAGTGTGCAAAATGTTAGGCTAGTCCTGTAGTATAGATGTTACCCCTGTAGTACTCCTCCATCAAGGCTAGGATAGGGGAGTCTTAGCTGTAGATCAAATTCTTTTACTTATTGTATCATCTTGGGAAAGGTCATTTAAACACTGTTTATGAAATAATGGACTGTATGATTCGACTAGTAAAGGCTTATATGACACATGTGATGTATCCAATAACAGCAAGTGAAATGGTGTTCATAATTTCTCATTCCATGAATATGTGCAGCATGTGAAGTGAAGTGAAAGTCACTCAGTCGTGTCTGACTCTCTGTGACCCCATAGACTATACAGTCCATGGAATTCTCCAAGTCAGAATATTGGAGTGGGTAGCCAGTCCCTTCTCCAGGGGATCTTCCCAGCACAGGGATCGAACCCAGGTCTCCTGCATTGCAGGTGGATTCTTTACCAGCTGAGCCACTAGGGAAGCCCAAGAATATTGGAGTCGGTAGCCTATCCCTCTCCAGTGGATCTTCCTAACCCAGGAATTGAACTGGGGTCTCCTGCATTGCAGGCGGATTCTTTATCAGCTGAGCTACCAGGAACACTTGCCAAGTCTGTGCAATAGCTAATTTTCAGTACATGTTACATATGCTGAAACCACTGTTCATCTCAAAGCTCTTTAACACACAATGTTAATACATTCATAAATTATTAAGCTGTTTATCCTTCTAATATTGTATGAACAGTTGTTAACTTAAATATACTTTTATAATTTGATTTCTTGTTTGGCATGAAAAAATTAGCAAAGTATTCAGACAAGAAAACCACAGCTTGAGCTTGAAGCCCTGGATATAAGACATGAAATTTAAATATATTTGTAAGTATCTGAGACTATTTCACTCTTCCAACAGCCACTAAAGATTTAACTCAAGAAAGAGTTTGGTTTAAAAAATTAGTAATCATCCTTACAGTACTATGCAACTGACATCATTATTCTGAATTTCTCTAGTTGCTCCTCTCATTTGAATATATTACCAGCAAGTGTTGTCTGATATTTAACTTATACACATTTTGTTATGATCACTAAAGACTAAAACTTTCACTTTAAAGTTTCAATTATCTAAATGACACATTTATTCTTTGAAAGTTAATCTCTTGGCACAGAGCCTTCAAATAACAGTCATGGAGCAAATGTTAGCTAATTCAAATTTATCAAATTGGTTGTCAACTTTTGCTTTTATGTAAAAAAGCACACCCTTGGTAATATCAATCCCTTGGAAAAGTTGATGAAACAAAAATTTTAAGTTCAAGTGTGTTCATAAAAGTAAAAAGCTGTGACTGCAGTAAGCAGTATCATAAATGAAATATGTAAGTGCAGCAAATATTAAATACTAAGATTCAAGAACTGTGCTACCATGCCATCATTCACAAATATGCAAGAACATGTACACTTCATTAAAGTCAATGGAGTGCACCCATTCATCTTGGCATTATTCATAATTGAAACACTTTCAATTTTAGTTAACACACACAAAACTAATTTAAAAGTCAAATGAGGAAATTAGGTCTATGTTCCCATATTCCAATTCCACAGCAATATCAACCAGCCAAATTTAGCCCTAGGAGGTATGAAAAAATATCTAATACAGTGAATGGAAAACCTTTCAAAGAATCACAGATCTGTTGAAATAAACCATTTTGCAACCAACTCAACAAAAATATATTTAGTGTTGTAAAACAGCCCTCAAACAATTGTTATGAAACAACTGAGCTTATCTATAGATTCACTTCTGGATTTCAAGAGCAGTGAATCAAGAACTAGAGTATTAATGTAAGAAATACAGCTCATTTCCTAAACAATAATAAAAAAAAACAACTATACTGAACAGTGATTGAAAACTATTTTCTGCACACATATTATGAAGACCAGAGGGGATCTTCTCCTGTTTTAAATCTTTATTTCTGCCATACTCTTCCTATTTGCTTTTCCAGTTTTCACCGTTCTTTTAGTATCTCTCTTTTTTTCATCTTTTGGTTTATTGCTTTATCAGCCCCCACTGTGCATGTCACCAAGGACTCTTTCCTTCATCCTTTGGTTGTTTATCTCTATGTCAAGTCTTTTGTCTCCCATCTCTGAAGTTAACTGTTCCGGAATATTTATTTCCATCTGAGCTTCTCTCTCAAACTCAGTTTTATTTATTGTCATTTGCAGATACTGAAGTGAAAGTGAAAGTGTTAGTTGCTCAATTGTGAACCACTCTTTGTGACCCCATAGACTGCAGCCAGGCTCCTCTGTCCAAAGGGTTCTCCATGCAAGAATACTGGAGTGGGTAGCCATTCGCTTCTCCAAGGGATCTTCCCAACCCAGGGATCAAATCCAGGTCTCCTGTATTGCAGGGAGATTCTTTACCATTTGAGCCACCAGGGAAGCCCTTACAACTAAAGCTCAACAACAACAAAAAAGGTGTTAAAATTCCTTGACTTTCCTGCTAAAACATTTTTGTAACTGTTACATTCAGGCTTTTTTGCAAGCTCATAACCCTGCTACAGTTGTTCCTTGGTACACAGGAGGGAACTGGTTTCAGCATCCCTATGGAATAGGGGCCCTGAAATAGATACTAAAGTCTGAGAATGCCCAAATCTGTTATATAAAACAGCATAGTACAGTCGACCCTCCACAAACACCCCATGTTTAGTCATTCTGACACCTTTCTTTCTGAGGGTTCCGGTCTCCTCAATATGAGGAAACATTATCTTATATTCTTCCAAGTTTAAACAATCACCAGAGAAGGAGTTGTGTGCATGTCAGTGTAGGGAGTGTGCATGCACCCATGGGAGAGGGTAAGGGGGACGCTTATCAGAGAAGAGGAGAGGGGGACTCTGCTGGACCAGGTCAGGGCACAGAGGCAGGGAGAGGATGCTGGCCTTGACCCTGCAACCAGATCATTCATCTGCCTGCCTAGAGCCACGTTGTAGCTTCCAGCTGCAGCCCTGCCTCTCTAGAAGACTCTATTGGGAAAGGTACATGCTGGCAAATCATATTTTATCTACACTTCCCAGAGGCAGGAAATAACTTCAAATGGTGGAGAGAGTCACATAGGAGCTCCGCTACCCCACAGCAAACCTGACAATGGAGAGAGGTCTCTGCACAACAATTCTTGGATTCCTGTCTTCCTTTCCTTTACGACTCAGCACAATGTACACAAATTTTTTGAAACTTCATTTAGTGGAATTTCCTGCTTCTGGTTTCTTGCCGTTCAATCCACATTACCTGCTTGAGAATGATCTATACCTGGCTGGTGTATGGGAAATGTGGTGTCCCACACATGGTCTCATCCTAACTTCTGGACATTAATTCCTGACTTTGCCTCACCCTAATGCTGGGACCCTGACCTTCTCCCTACTTCTTCACTATGTCTGTGCAAGGCACCTCATGGCCCTGATGTGGGTTCTAAGTTTAAATCCCCTTGGTCAGCATGTCCCTCTCTGCTCCATGTGTCTATGGACCTCCTGTCCTGAGAATTCTGTTCAACAGACACCAGTGAGTGATCCCCTTATCCCAGGCCACATGCCATCAGTCATCACTTATCAATATAAGCTGAGACTCTTCAGAGACTCCAAACAACAGTAATATAATTAATAATCCCTTATTCTAGCTATGAATACCCCATGTTCCTTTTGTGAGGAACGTGGGCTTCAGCTGTAAGGTAGAACAGTCTTTGTCAACTTAACTCCTGACCGTAGTCAAAAGAAGCCTTTCCATGACCTTGCTGCTGGTCTTACCCTGTCTCTCTCTTCTGCTCACTGCCCCTACCCTAGCCTGGATTACATGGCTCTTACCTGCCTAAGGCTGTCACCTGAGTGGCTTGGCTCCGTAAGACTGTTCTTCCCCACGTGGCTGGATCCCTGTCAACCAAGTCTCTGGTTAGATGTCACCTGCTCAGGAAGGCCTTCCCTACAGGTGGTTCTCCCTGTTACTTTTATTGGTGGTGCCCTGTAATATCTGCAGAGCATCTAACAAAAATTTTAAACAATACCTGTTTACTTGACTCTTCTCATTCAGGTAAGAAGCACCAAGAGGTGGGTACCTGGTCTGCTTATTCACCACAGCGTATCCAACATCTAGCACGTGTACGTGTGTGTGTGTGTGTGTTAGTTGCTCAGTCCCATCTCTTCATGACCCCATGGCTATAGCCCACCAGGGTCATCCATCCATGGGATTTCCCAGGCAAGACTCCTGGAGTGGGTTGCCATTTTCTTCTTCAGGGGAATCTTCCTAACCTAAGGATCAAACCCTTATCTCTTGCATTGGCAGGTAGATTCTTTACTACTGAGCTACCAGAGCTTCCTGTTTAAATTTGTATATTTTTCATAATATATTGCATGTATTTAAAATATTACAAATTTTGTGTATTTTAATCAATGTATAGATAAATGATATTATTTGGAAAGTCTGATAATTTGCTATCATCCTTCTTCTCCAGAGATAAGGATAAAGAATAGGAATAGCATGGTTGGGCTCCTTGGAGTTAAAGTCATTGCTCAAGGACAGTGAATAATGCTATAAAATCACTTGTACTCTAAAGATCATTATCTAAAGTCATTATCATACACAGGACATTCAAACCTCACATTGAGATTTCTTTCCTAGTCCTTCATTTCTAACAATTCTCAAAACACCAAGACTTACTTTCTGTTTGTTAGAGAAAAAGAGGATACATCAAGGAGATACTTGAAAATTAACAAGTAGTCATAAATTTATAAAAGTACAGAGATAGCCCTGTGTTTCAGTTATTATAAACATGCCTCTTTGTTTGCCTACAAAATGTCCTTATTATTATTCTCAATGTTTAAAGTTGCTATCATCACTTTTTGAGTAAGAGCAGACTATGTTCACAACCTTAAGGTAAACAAAGATTTCTTAGGACACTAAAAAGCATTAACCGTGCTCTCTGGCTAGTTTAGCTGGTTCTGGGTCCAGGTCTCCTGTGCTTTAGAAATCCCTTCTTCACTGGGCTGTCAGTCTTCTCACTTCTTTTCAGCTTGGCTTCTGCCCCAGAGACCTCTCCTGGGGTCTCAGCTCCCTCCTTGCCCACGTGTGCAGTAGGTCCCCAGCCTGGACCCCTGAGTCTGCCCCCTGGCCCGCTGGTCCCCTGCTATTCTAACTGCCTGCGACTCACTTTCACAGACAATGTTTTGTCGGCACCCCATATCCCTCCATCAATCTCCCAATCTGACTTCTTGTCCTTTTTCAGTAACATGACTCCCGTTTATCCAACATCAGATCTCAGAGAGGCCCAAGTTCAGTGATTTGCCTTTAGGTATTTAATACATTCTTACTAATTCTACCTCTGCTGTGAATTAAATTGGGCTTCTCTGGTGGTGGCGCCGTGGTAAAGAATCTTCTGGCCAGTGCAGGAGACATAAGAGACGCATTTCGATCCCTGGGTCGGGAAGATCCCCTGGAAAGGAAATGGCAACCCACTCCAGTATTCTTGCCTGGAGAATCCCATGGACCAAGGAGCCTGGTGGGCTACAGTCTGTGGAGTTGCAAAGAGTTGGACATGACTGTGCACACAGCAAGAATACTGGAGTGGTAGCCTATCCCTTCTCTAGCAGATCTTCCAGACCCAGGAATCAAATAGGGGTTTCCTACATTGCAGGCTGATTCTTTACCAACTGAGCTATCAGGGAAGCCTGTTTACAACTATCAAAACTCACTGAGTCAGACAATTACCTGTGTATTTTATTGTATATAAATTGTACTAAAAAATTAAAAGATTCTTTTATTTAAAACAACATTAACACTAAACATCATTCAGAGTATTTGCTTATTTTCCAGGCATGAGAAATATTAAGAAAATTCTTATTTTATTGAATTTTACATAACTGGTTTATAATGTATGATGACTATAGTAACTTATCCAGTTTCATTAGATTAAGCCTCAATTTGTTGTGAAGTTCAAAAACATAGAGAAGTACCAAGAGAAAAAAAAAAAACCCTTGCTCTGAACCAGGATTACATTTTTAAAGGTGAATGTCATTGCTACAATATACCAGCAAGGGGAGCAGTTACACTTTGAGAACAATTTCATCCTCTCACCACTGAATTATTCTATAGGGCACTTTAAAGAGACCAAAAATTGACTTTTGGGTGTAGCCACAATGGAAATGACAGATCATTTTAATGCAAGAGAAAAAGATTGGAAACCTTGACCCTCTAGATTACTTTGCACCTCAATGAGAAGGGGAAAAACAGATCAGCTTATTAAAAGAATATGTTCATGAAATTCAGGTACCAGAAAAAACATTTAAAAGAACAGCTAAATTAACTGTGGGCTGCCACTTTTCTTTGGTTAATCATTCCCATATGAGAATAATAATGTCTGTCCACCCCCTTCTCCCACAAGAGAAAAAGACCCCCAAGAACGCCACTCTTCTGATGGATGTGGACAAAGCAGCATCCATTTGTGTAGAATTTGCAAGCTGTTCGAATACTGGAGTCTGTCTGAGCATAGGCAAGGCTGGCAAAGGGTAATTTTTTAAAATCCTGAAGCATAAAGGCTTTTCAGTTGAGATGGTTACGCCATGAATCTGAAGGTTTATGTTGCATTTTTTATATATATCACCGTGCTCATCAATTCTTATAAGATTTGTAAGGCTTAATGCTCAGCTAAGCTGAGGAAGCCTGTAGAAAAGTCTCTAACTATCCCTTCCTGTCAGGTTCGGTAATCCTGGATTTACAGAAAAGAATGTTCTGGCTGACAATGGCAAGCATGTCCCCCAAGGCACATGCAAGTGAAGGGCTTGGTAGGGACACTTACAATATGGGTAACTGCCCCCTTTACACTCTAACCTGCATAGTAACCCTGGCCTTGATTCTAACATCATGTGTGGTGTGTCAGTTGCTCAGTCGTCTCTGACTCTCTGCGACCCATGGACTGTACCTGACCAGGCTCTTCTGTCCATGGAATTCTCCAAGCAAGAATACTGGAGTGGGTAGCCATTCCCTTCTCTAGGGTGATCTTTCCAACTCAGGGATCGAACCTGGGTCTCCTGCATTGCAGGCAGATTCTTTACCATCTGAGCCACCAGGGAAGCCCCTCTCATATCATGGCACCTTCTCAATTCTCCTGGTTCCCCAGAGAAGCTGAGCACAGAGGACACAGCATTATGTGCCCTGAAAAATGCCCTGAGCCATGCCCAGGGTTGGGGATGGATTCCCACTTGTAGGAAAGCCGTATCTCTACATTCTGCAGTGCTCATGCATCCGAGCTGTGCCTTCCTCTCTGGGAGTCAGGTGAACCCGAGAACGGTGGGTAAACAGAAGCAGGAGTCCCTTCCGGAACTGCGTAGGAGAATGCACCAACAGAATGCAGCTCTAGAACGTGAGCAGATGTGTGCGCTGACTCTACATGGGCACCTGCAGGGGCACCAGGAGCAACTCTTCCTTTAAAGTCGCACTTCACTGCAGCCCTTCCACAAGGGCAGCCCTCTGTCCTAGGAGGGGAGCCAGGGCTGGACCTCGGCAAGAGGTAATGCTAGCAGCATGGAAAGGGCATCACCCATGAAGGTGGGTACCCTCTGCCTGGGACATAAACCCTGCCCAGAGATTCTCCTTATGAAAATCCAAGGAACACTTCTCAGTTCAACGTCCCTAAGAAAGGATTTGGAATTACTACTCCCACTCATGAAATAGAAGGAAATCACTTTTTTCTCCTCCAGTTTCTATAAATGGAAGTCCAAGGAAGTAGAGGGTTCAGAGTAAGAAGATTCAAGTTTAGACTCTGCCTTGAACATTTTCTCCAGACCCCTAAATCTGTGATGCTACAATCTGAACCATATTCTTGCTGGCAAAGAGTCATGGGGTTGCTCCACACTGAACTAGCATTTCATTACGCAGCAAAGGAGTTTTGAAGAACAACGAAGCAAACAACCAAGCAAACATAGAAATGAAGAGCTGTGGCACACACAGTCCTAATTTTGAGCTTGCCACTGAATGGACCTGAGTTTTGGGTTCTTCCAAGTCGGACATAAAAGAAAAGACTGTCTCCCAAGAGTTACTAAAACCTGTGAGATGTATCAAGTGTAGAGATGAAATATAAAGGGAAAAATAAACAAAGAACCCAGAAATGGGAGACATGCTGGCTAGAGGAAGAAACAGAAGCAAGATGTAGTTAGAGCAAAAGACATAAATAATAGAGATGCCTGTGTATGTGTTTAAAATTTTAATTTAATTTTTCATCGCTATATAGTTGACTTACAGTATTAGTTTCAGGTGTACAATACGGTAATACAAATTCTTATAAATTGAGCACCATATAAGATTATTATAATGTTACTGACTGTATTCCCTGTGATTTGCTCATCTTATAAGTGGTATTCTGTTGTGTTTGTTTAAAATGAAAGGTGAGTTGCTCTCTCTAGCAGATCTGCTTGCATACAAACCAGGAAGGAATAATTGGCAGTTGTAGAGGGCACATTGGTCTGGTTGACATGGCACCAGGTGATTAAAGCACATTCCAGAAAGGGCTGATGTGTGTTTGTGTCAAGTGGGAAAATCCCAGCCTGAAATCCAATCAGAAGAGTTATATGGGGCTTCCTACTCTCGAGGAGGTAGAGATGGGCTACACTTCAGCATGGCTCTTGCCCCGTAGGGAAGGGCTGTGGGGGGGGGGTGAGGATGTTATGTGATCTAGAACCATCTATCTATCCATAGGTGACTGCAACTGACTGGAAGGAACGTATAGGAAGCAAAGTACTTCGAAGTGAATTCTAGGTGACTCCCTGTTGGCAGTCACAGGAGGGTGGGCTTTGGGAACCAAGTCTGAGCGAGAAGAAAGAGCTTTGAGGTTACCCACACTCTCAAGAGTCTCAGCAGCTGTATTTTCACAGAAATGCAGAGTTTTGTCTGAATTTGACAGGGTTTTCCTAATGTTTCAATTATTATTCATGAGAAACGCTGGGCTGGAAGAAGCACAAGCTGGAATCAAGATTGCCGGGAGAAATATCAATAACCTCAGATATGCACATGAACACCACCCTTATGGCAGAAAGTGAAGAACTAAAAAGCCTCTTGATGAAAGTGAAAGAGGAGAGTGAAAAAGTTGGCTTAAAGCTCAACATTCAGAAAATGAAGATCATGGCATCCGGTCCCATCGCTTCATGGGAAATAGATGGGGAAACAGTGGAAACAGTGGTCAGACTATTTTTTTGGGCTCCAAAATCACTGCAGATGGTGACTGCAGCCATGAAATTAAAAGACGCTTACTCCTTGGAAGGAAAGTTATGACCAACCTAGATAGCATATTCAAAAGCAGAGACATTACTTTGTCAACAAAGGTCCATCTAGTGAAGGCTATGGTTTTTCCTGTGGTCATGTATGGATGTGAGAGTTGGACTGTGAAGAAGGCTGAGCGCCGAAGAATTGATGCTTTTAAACTGTGGTGTTGGAGAAGACTCTTGAGAGTCCCTTGGACTGCAAGGAGATCCAACCAGGCCATTCTGAAGGAGATCAGCCCTGGGTGTTCTTTGGAAGGAATGATGCTAAAGCTGAAACTCCAGTACTTTGGCCACCTCATGCGAAGAGTTGACTCATTGGAAAAGACTCTGATGCTGGGAGGGATTGGGGGCAGGAGGAGAAGGGGATGACAGAGGATGAGATGGCTGGATGGCATCACCGACTCTATGGACATGAGTTTGGGTGAGCTCCAGGAGTTGGTGATGGACAGGAAGGCTTGGGGTGCTGCAATTCATGGGGTTGCAAAGAGTCAGACATGACTGAGCGACTGAACTGAACTGAACTGAAGGTGCTTATATATATACATCAGTTCAGTTCAGTTCAGTTCAGTTGCTCAGTTGTGTCTGATTCTTTGCGACCCCATGGACTGCAGCACCTCAGGCTTCCCTGTCCATCACCAACTGGAGTTTCAAAGTACTGAAACTCCAGTTTCAGCTTCAGCATCAGTCCTTCCAATGAATATTCAGGACTGATTTCCTTTAGAACTGACTGGTTTCATCTCCTTGCAGTCTAAGGGACTATCAAGAGTCTTCTCCAAAACCACAGTTCCAAAGCATCAATTCTTTGGTGCTCGGCTTTCTTTATAGTCCAACTCTCACATCCATACTGGAAAAACCATAGCTGTGACTAGATGGACTTTTGTTGGCAGAGTAATGTCCTCTGCTTTTTAATATGCACTCTAGGTTGGTCATAGCTTTTCTTCCAAGGAGCAAGCGTCTTTTAATTTCATGGCTGCAGTCACCATCTGCAGTGATCTTGGAGCCCAAAAAATAAAGTCCATCACTGTTTCCACTGTTTCCCCATCTATTTGCCGTGAAGTGATGGGACCAGATGCCATGATCTTCGTTTTCTGAATGCTGAGCTTTAAGTCAACTTTTTCACTCTCTTCTTTCACTTTCATCAAGAGGCTGTTTAGGTCTTCTTAACTTTCTGCCATAAGAGTGGTGTCATCTATATATCTAAGGTTACTGATATTTCTCCCGGCAATCTTGATTCCAGCTTATGCTTCATCCAGCCCAGTATTTTGCATGATGTATTCAGTACATAGGTTAAATAAGCAGAGTGACAATATACAGCCTTGACATACTCCTTTCCTGATTTGGAACCAATCTGTTTTATATATATATATTTATATACACACATGCATATATATGTACATATATATATATATGTAATTGGGATACAGTTTGTTTTACGATGTTATGTTAGTTTCTTCCATACAATGAAGTGATTCAGCTGTATGTACACATATAGCCTGGGATATAGTGCTTCCCAGGTGGCACTAGTGGCAAAGAACCTGTCTGAGAATTCAGGAGACATAAGAGATGCGTGTTTGATCCCTGGGTAGGAAAGATCCCCTGGAGAAGGGCATTTGCAACCCACTCCGGTATTCTTGCCTGGGAAATCCATGGACAGAGGAACCTGGCGGGCTATAGTCCATGGGGTCACAAAGAGCCGGACATGACTGAAGTGACTTAGCAAGGAAGCACACATACATATATCCCCTCTGTGCTGGACCTCTCCCCCCCCTCTCCACTCCATCCCATCCCTCTAGGTCATCACAGAGCACGAAGCAGAGCTCCCTGTATTATACAACAGGTTCCCACTAGTTATCTATTTTACACATACTAGCACCTTGAATTAGTATATTCTTCTTGAATATATTCACTCACTGCATGAAGGAACCAAATTCCCCATGGAGGAGTGTAGGTCCCATTAATTAAATAGTAGTCCATATGAGTGAGTACAGCCTATAGTTTCTTTATTACTTCCATTTGGCATATGAAGGACATTCTCCAGCCATTCAAATCTCTCTCCGAGGGAAGTTAACTGTCAAGGTAGGTCTTGGCAATTCTTTCTTGGGGTCCCCAGTGCTAACTAAGAATTTAAGAGGACACCAGACATCATCCTCTTGGCTGGTAGGATAACCAACTTCCGGGTATGGGAGAGGAAGTGTGGCCCTGCCTGCTGTACCCAGTGAATCCTGTTTTAAGGTCTAGAAGGGGTGCTGATGACCTGAGGGACAAGAAACATGCAGATGGGCTCTTTTTTACTTGGTTCAAATGCCACTGTTCTATTCCAGGGGAGATAGAAATGTTTCTCATTGTCTCGTGTGCTAGGGAAAAATGAAAACTCAAGTGGAAGAGAGGCTGGGGTAGGGACTGTGAGCCAAGGGTGGTCAGTGAGAGGGTAGGAGAGGCGGGCAAGGGTCTGGCGGGTCTCTGAGCAGACAACTATGTCTGGAGCTTAGCTGGTAGGAGAGTAGACAACCTTGGCCTCTTTGGCAACTCAGCTCTCTTCCTTGATAATGATCAGAGCCATAGGCTCACAGGCAGCTGACCCTTAGAAAACACAGTCTTCTGCCAACTCAGGGTAGAGGCTGGAGAACAGGTCCTGGAATATCAGTCTCCAAGCTTCTCAGATTGGAACTCATCAACGTTCTCAATTGTTCTCTCAATGACACAGTGCTTGCTTTGACCTTCCCCGACTCAGGCCATTGAAACATCCCTATTGGCTGCTCTGGGACACATAAATATGACTGTACTTGCAAAATCATGCTTTCATAAAGGGTTCTTAATGCTGCTTAAAAACCACTTTCACAGGGCTTCCCTGGTGGTCCCGTGATTGAGAATCCACCTTGCAATGGAGGGGACACTGGTTTGATCTCTGGTCCAGGAAGATCCCACATGCTTCAGGACAACTAAGCCCGCCCATGTGCCACAACTCCAGAGTCTGTGCCCTGGAGCCCGAGAACCTCGACTACTGAGTCCATGCATCACAGCTACTGAAGCCCACACACCCCAGATCCTGTGCTCCAAAACAAGAGAAACCACCACAATGAGTAGCCCACGTACCACAAAGGAGTAACCTCCTGCTCTCTGAATCTAGAGAAAACCCAAGTGTAGCAATGAAGACCCAGCACAGTCAAAAATAAATAAACATTAAAGGAAACACTTGCACATGTCCCTTTCCAATCTTCATTCCTCATTCTGTTTTTTCCTGTCCCCCTGGAGACAAGCTCCTATTCACAGATGACAATCATCTCGCAGCTCTCATGTATAGAGCACCTTTGTATGAATATGTTGTACAAGCTTGTCTTCAATAATCGCAACAATCCATATAAGCTGTGTACTGTTATCCTCATTTTATAGACGAGAGCTCAGTAAGTGAAGCCAACACTGAAATGTACGTGGGTTATGTGATCTGCCCGTGTTACATGACTCACAGATTCTGGAGCAGGGATTCAAACTTGTGCCTTTCTAATAGGCATTCCACACTCATCCAACAGCAAAACGGAAAGGAGACTGAAGCTCTCAGACGTTAACTCCCTCGAAGCTCTTTGTATACACCTTCAAACGTTTATTTATTTATTTATCTCCCCTTCTCTCCTCTAAGAAGGAGAAGCCTATTCCTGAAAGTTCTCTCAACTGTCCACAGTTTAATCTATTCCCATTTCTCTACATTTCAGCTTTCTACAGACAACTCTCAAATCTTTCTGTGAGCTCCAGCTGGTGTTTCCAACCTCTAAGGAAGGGCATATCTTAGCAATATACCATTCAATAGACCATATATTGTTCCCCACCTCCTCAGCTCTCCACCTCAAACATGTCTGCTGTTTTTCTTAAGCAATCCACATATTCTCTATTTCCATATGTTGCTCACACTGATTTGAAATGTCCTTTTCTCTACTTGTAGACATTGAATTTATGTTTAAAGAATGAGCTCCAGTGTTATACCTGCTATGAATATTTCCCTAATTTTTTAGTCAGATTTAATGGTATCATCTCAGTGTTCCCTAAACACTCTGCTTATAAGGATAACACATCACTTATCACATGGGAAAACTGTCTCCATCTCTGCTTCAGCTTACGGGCTGCCAGCACAGTGTAGACAAGAAGACAGTTTTATTAATCTCTACACACCTTGAAGCAATAAGCACGGCCCTTGGCTAAGTGTTTGTTGTATGAAGGAATGAATGGTGATTTGGTTACTGCTCTGACTTTTCAACATGCCACAAGGAGGGCATGATATGATTTGGGGGTTATTTTTTTCTCCCCCTAAATCTTCACTATCATCTTGGGAATTTGTCTTTCTTGCTTTGTGAAAATACGGTTTTAAATTAAAAAAAAATTCCTTTGGTATAAAATCACAGAAAATAAAAGGGAATGCTACATCATTTTTCTTGTAAAAATAAATACATGACTGTCATCCAGGTGATCAATGTTACAGATAGGCATTCAAAAAATTAAAATGTATATCTGTCAGTTTCAAAAATAAGATAATAAGAATTGATCCTCTTCTACTAACAAACATTTATGTCCATATATAACACACAGTACATTTCAGTAGACTAGAATACTGAGTTTGGGGAGGTGGGAAGAAAAAGGGGACGTGATCCTGAACTACAGAAGTCAGATTTATTGAAAGCAATGCACTTTTATTACTTTCAATACTCTAATCTGCCAATAACGCCTGTCTAAGGAGAAAGCCACTAAATGACATGCATCCTTGTTTTACAGCTGAATCTTTTTGCCTAAAGACCACCGTATGTGCCAAAACCATGAAAACAATTATTCTTTTAAAATAGGTTACAGCTGTTTTCTCTGTTTCTTGTATCAAGCCCATTCCATGCTGACAATTCATAAGTAAATTTCATCTTGGTCTGGGTCAAACTGTCAAAAACTGTATAATCAAAATACCTGAATGAAGAAGGTTTTACTGAATTCTTAGAGGAAGACATTTCTGGAAAATAAAGAATATAGTCCAATGTCCCAGGGAAGTGTTATAAAATAAAAATAGGTAAAATGTGAACTTTTTCAAATAAGGTGGATATTAATTATTCATTAAGCTAGATATAACTGGAATATATCTTCAAAGTCTATGATTTCCTCTGTAAATTTATTGAGGGCAAGGATCATGGTTTGCTTGCTTTTCTCCCCTATCCTCCAAGACTTTATAAAACTCAAATGCCACCTAGGCTGTGCTTTCTGGTGATGGATCATCAGAACAGGTATTTAAAAGTGACGCTACAGGGTTTTCAGTTATTGTGGCTTTGGGGCTTCCCTGGTGGCCCAGATGGTAAAGAAACTGTCTGCAATGTGGGAGACCTGGGTTCGATCCCTGGGTAGGGAAGATCCCCTGAAGAAGGGAATGGCAACCCACTCCAGTATTTTTGCCTAGAGAATTCCATGGACAGAAGAGCCTGGTCAGGTACAGTTCATAGGGTCGCAAAGAGTTGGACACAATTGACTGACTAACGCTTTTGCTTTGCTTGTCTAAAACTACCTGAGACCCAAACATTATGGAGAGTTTACTCACTGATTCTGGGTGTAGATCGCAAGTAATTTACAGGTTCCCATCCTAGAAAAGAAGAGACAGGAAATGCACATATTACCATCACCTGCAAAGACATTTTAAGAAACTTTCTACATTGACATACCTCAAAGTCTCTGATATTTTATTGCTAGCCAAGAAAATCATGGGAAGGGAGAGGGTCATGATATAGAATATGACATCCCTGTGTTTCTAGGCTACTCAAGTGGTGGCGGGCTTGATATCACATATTAAGAAACTTGGCATTACCTTTAAACTTTGCCACAGAAAAGACAGCTTTGTGCCTATACCTTCTGCCTCAGAGAAATCGAGCTGGGACTGCTAGGGTAGGCGGAGATGGAAAATATTCATCTTGGGATTTCCCTGGCAGTCCAGTGGTTAAGACTTTGCCTTCCAGTGCAAGGGGTGAGGGTTTGATCCCTGGCTGAGGACCTAAGATCCCCACATGCCTCATGGCCAAAACACCAGAACATAAACAACAGAAACGGTATTGTCACAAATTCATTTCAAGGAAGAAAATTTCCTTGGATTCTTTGCATTCTACTCCATAATCTACCAAGGTGTTGATACACAATTATAGTTTCTGTTTAAAATTTCTGAGTACATGGGATAGATCTGTGCATAAAATTGATAGCTGGGATAGAAACACCATGTACATCTTCTGGTATGGAATATCCAATGGCCCACTCTTGGATAACTTGGGCTGTGAAGCTTGAAAGAGTAAATGAACTGAAGTCTAGGATAAAAGGACAAAAGCTTTTTGAGGGATGAGATCCTATGGATATTTTTATATCATCCAGAGATACTGGAAGTTAATTCTATAGTGAAGAGCTCTAAGAAAGAAATCTTGAGGGTTCCCTTGAGCCAACAATTTTTCATCCTGATAATCAAGAAGGACGACCTTTTCTGCCAGATGAAGTTGCTCAATGTAATATAGAATATTTCTTCTGGTTTAGTCATCTCTGGGGAGAAGTGAATCTCAACTCATTCTGAGAACAAGTTGAGGGAACCGCAAGATGGTAATTATATGGCTATTCAGACTTTTTGCTTTCTAGATTACACTGGTCCAATTCCTCTTTTAAAAAAACATATTATAACCATATAATACGTAGGCTTCCCACTTCCCAGGTGGCACAGTGGTAAAGAATCTGGCTGTCAATGCAAGAGAGCAGCAGGAGACATGGGTTCGATTCCATGTCAGGAAGATCCCCTGGAGGAGGAAATGGCAACCCACTCCAGCATTCTTGCCTGGGAAATCCCATGGACAGAGGCGCCTGGGGGCTACAGTCCGTGCATGTGTGCTAAGTTGCTTCAGTTGTGTCTGACTCTTCGAGACCTCACAGACTGTAGATAGCATACTGTCTTGTTTTTCAAAAATATTCCTTTCAAAGTATGTTGATAAAATTTGAACAAATACTTAAGAATGATGAAGCTTATACATAGAATGGTAAGCTTAGCTCTCTGGTCCTGCTCTTCTGCTCCATTTAAAAAACTTCCTATCAGTGTAATTCATATATAATATTGTTTCTCTAACCTAAATTGAAAGAAAGATTCTATCAGTGCTTGTTTGCATAATTATTCTTTCATCAAATTTCATTTGTGCTAAAATATACCAGTTTATAGTTATGT
This sequence comes from Bos taurus, assembly GCF_002263795.3. Classification (NCBI taxonomy): domain Eukaryota; kingdom Metazoa; phylum Chordata; class Mammalia; order Artiodactyla; family Bovidae; genus Bos; species Bos taurus. The sequence goes on along the minus strand of NC_037351.1, from coordinate 29,852,150 downwards.
CAATTAATGCTATTCTAGTAATAACTTTATAAGGGAAAAGAATCTGAAAAGGAATATATATATTATATATATTTAAACTGAATTACTTTGTTGTACATCTGAAACTAATACATTGTAGATTAACTATACTTTAATAAAATGTAAAAGAAAAAATATAAAAGTAAACAAAAATTTAAAAAGGTTTTTAATATGCTATTCTATCTTTAGAATGATTAAAAAATACATATAAACAATATATTGAGTTGTAGTATCATGAGTTTCCTGGGATAAGGTATCAGCAGTGCACTTGATTTAGTAATTTCTGCATTTTGGATGAAGGCATTTATAAGTCATTTGTATAGCTCATCAATAAGTTATAGGTCTTCTGGTACAACTGATCCTCAAGGGTTGGAACTTGATATGTAATCCACTGCTTCGGCTCACTTTGATGCGATTGAAACTCTCTATTTACTGATTCACCCATGTAACAATAGCATGATTAAGGTCACACTTGCGTGGCTTGGTGATAACAATATTGTTTAGGCTAGGACTCAAAATCTTCCCTCATTCAAAATTGATTTTATCCGGCACATCTCATTGTTGATGTAATCTGTCACGTAACCAGGGAAGGAAATTAAATTGAAGTGGAAAAAATGGCTATTCAAAGAGTCAAATGCAGTTGCTTCTTTATCTCTTATGATATTCTGCTAAGCAGTTTACTGATTGCATGAGAAATGGTTCTCATCAGGTATTGCCTCTAAGCCCTCAGGTTTATGATAATCAAGTCATTTCCTTTAAAAACGTGGACATGGTGGCCTCTTTCCCCATCTCTGTGATGGCTCAACTAGAAAGGCTATGCCAAGGTCATCTGCCAGTTTCTTTTTTCTTTTTTTATTAATTGTAGGAAAAAAACACATTAGATCTATCCTCAGTAAATTTTAAAATATACTGAATGGTATGTTGACTGTAAGCTGAGCATATCTCTAGAACTTTTTCATCCTGCATAACTGAAACTCTATAGCCACTGAATAGTAATTTTCCATGCCCTTCTTTCAAGCCCCAGGAAACTATTGTCTCCCAACTTCTCAAGGGTCTCAGGAAACCTGACCCTGGGGCCTAATAATAAGATTATATTTCTGGGCAGGATATACTTTGATGTTCTAGTTTGGCTTTCACTCATCACAGACTGATGGAACAACATACTGGTTCCAAATAGGAAAAGGAGTACGTCAAGGCTGTATATTGTCACCCTGCTTATTTAACTTCTATGCAGAGTACATCATGAGAAACGCTGGGCTCAATGAAGCACAAGCTGGAATCAAGGTTGCTGGGAGAAATATCAATAACCTCAGATATGCAGATGACACCACCTTTATGGCAGAAAGTGTAGAACTAAAGAGCCTCTTGATGAAAATGAAAGAGGACAGTCAGAAAGTTGGCTTAAAGCTCAATATTCAGAAAACAAAGATCATGGCATCTGGTCCCATCACTTCATGGGAAATAGATGGGGAAACAGTGGAAACAGTGGCTGACTTTATTTTTTGGGGCTCCAAAATCACTGCAGATGGTGACTGCAGCCATGAAATTAAAAGACGCTTACTCCTTAGAAGGAAAATTATGACCAACCTAGACAGCATATTAAAAAGCAGAGACATTACTTTGCCAACAAAGGTCCATCTAGGCAAGGCTATGGTTTTTCCAGTAGTCATGTATGGATGTGAGAGTTGGACTGTAAAGAAAGCTGAGCACCGAAGAATTGATGTTTTTGAACTGTGGTGTTGGAGAAGACTCTTGAGAGTCCCTTGGACTGCAAGGAGATCCAAGCAGTCCATCCTAAAGGAGACCAATCCTGGGTGTTCATTGGAAGGACTGATGCTGAAGCTGAAACTCCAATACTTTGGCCATCTCATGCGAAGAGTTGACTCATTGGAAAAGACCCTGATGCTGGGAGGGATTGGGGGCAGGAGGAGAAGGGGACGACAGAGGATGAGATGGCTGGATGGCATCACCAACTTGATGCACATGAGTTTGGGTGAACTCCAGGAATTGGTGATGGACAGGGAGCCTGGCGTGTTGCGATTCATGCGGTCGCAAAGAGTCAGACACAACTGAGTGACTGAACTGAACTGAACTGAACCACAATAACAGCTAACCTGTACTGAATTCTTGTTAAATATTAGACATTATGCTGAGCACTTTATGTGAACCTCATCTAATCTAATACCAGAAGAATCCCTTGGAGCATGACCTGGACTTCTGCTTATGGAATAAAACAATGTATTTCTTTTTTACATAAACTGCACCTATCATCATTATCATCTACATTTCCTAGTTTCAGTCCCATTAAAGTGGATTGAGAACTGAAAGACACAAAGCAAAATCCTTTTAGATTTGAGTTTTTTCCTAATATTTTACCATTTTATTTTCACACCTGATTCTGTAGCATTTTATTTTTAGTAACTCAACTTTGAGTCTTACCAAAACAGCTTCATAGAAATAGCAACTGTTTTATGTATCTGTATGTCATTGGTTTTATATAACTTAGAATTAAATAGTTATATTAACAGATACAATGGGGACAAATACAACTAATCTTGGTCCATATTCACCCTTACTGGTGGGATCAGAAGTTACAGGTGGGCTCAGGGGACAGCAGGTGAGACCCTGGTGGCCAGCTGGCTGGAAGCATCAGTCAGTAGATTATATCTAGGAAAGGGAGAGAGTTACTCAGTCAGGGAACTCATTTAAGGAAGCTAGTTCAAAAAACTTTTATTGCACTTGATACTTTAAGTACGCATTACTTTGATAAAAATCAAAAGATAATTAAAAAGAATAGAAGCAGAAGGAGAAAGAGAGTAAGTTTAGGGAGCTTTCCCAGGATGAATACACTAGAGTTAGAACTGAATTTGGCTCCAGAATTCAGCCTCCAAGTCTAGCAATTCAGTATTCTTTCCCTCCATCCCCTGAACCTCAGCACAGAGAAAACTCTGGAGGGTTGTGTGGGCTGTTACCACTCAGGAAGGGGGTTTGAGACCACTGGCATGGTCAGCAAGAGAATACAGTAACAGAAGAGAGAAGAAGCCAGAAAGTGATGAGAGTCTTAGAAGTTTGCAAAAGAAGAAACCTGTATAGAGAACAGTCTTTTGGACTCTGTGGGAAAGGGCGAGGGTGGGATGATTTGGGAGAATGGCTTTGAAACATGTATAATATTATATGTGAAATGAATAGCCAGTCCAGGTTCAATGCATGATACAGGATGCTCGGGGCTGGTGCACTGGGATGACCCAGAGGGATGGTATGGGAAGGGAAGTGGGAGAGGGGTTCAGGATGGGGAACACATGTACACCTGTGGCATATTCATGTTGATGTATGGCAAAACCAATACAATATTGTAAAGTAATTAGCCTCCAATTAAAATAAATAAATTTATATTAAAAAATAAATAAAAATAAAATATATAGTACCAAGAAAAAAAAAAAAGAAGAAACCTGTGATTGTGTTAACCTTAAGTTAACCCAAGTCTTTCTTGATCTTGGGCCTCCCTGGTTCAAAACAAAAGGGGTTTCAGCAAATATATTTGGCCAACTGATACTGCCAACTATTTTCAGAACCGGTTTTTGCAGCTCTGAAATTGAAGAAACCCTGAAAGGGCACCCCTCCCTATCAGCAAACGATAAACAACACAGAAGAACCGCTGACCCAATGGCCCCATGGGAAGCCAGGTGTGGAAGCAAACTTAGTGGAAATCTGTGATGACAAATAGCATTTAAAATGAAGTCATTTGAATCTCAATCCCACTTTCTTCTAAGCCTTGGGCTTTATGGTTTCTATTTCCATTAAGTCTTTCTTTGAGTAAGACAGCACTAGTTTTGAAGAACTTCCTAGCCTCTGGTAAAAAAGAAACAAATCCAAAATGGATTCACTCATGCTAAGCCCATGTCACCAAGCAGAAACTTAAGACTTAACCTAATTGTAGCTTGAATTTCCCCCAGGAATGTAATCCTAACCGGTCAGTTGGGAATTTTCTGGTCAGCACTGATGACGTAATTAGCCACAGAGACCCTTTTCATCCACCAAAGGAAGATGCTGTAATCTGATCCTTCCTTATCCCTTCCTCTTTCTGCCTAAACAACCCTTCCATCTTGTACAGCTCCCTCAGAGCTCCTCTCAACTTGCTACATGGAATGTTGCCCAATTCCTGAATTGTTTAATAAAGCCAATTAGATCTGCAAATTTACTCGGATGGATTTTGTTTTTTAACACCTCCTGGAAGGGATGATTTTAATAGCTGCTTTAAAATGCCTCAGAATGGCTTATGCTTCTCCATTAAGTATTAATGATTTCCAGTTTATGTTAAATGCTTCCTATGTTTTTGTCCTTGGCATTTCCCAAATTGTTTCCTTCAAGAAGAACATTAGAAAGGTATTAAGATTTCTATGACTTCATAAGAAATTCATAAGAAGGTTAAGATCGCAAGTGGCTATCCTTTCCATAAAATTATGCTAAGTGGTGCAAATGGTTCAGACATGGGACATCACTTTTATGCACTTTCAAAAACAGCTACTTCAATTTTTAAATGATGTGGCTTATAATTATTGCGATCATTGGGCTATAAACGCAGTTGAGATTTACAGTCTCCTTCATATAAAACAGTATGTCATTTCAATATCTTTTGGGAAACAATATTCGTGTTCAGTCGCTCAGCTGTGTATGACTCTTTTGTAACCTCTGAACTGTAGCCTGCCAGGCTCCTCTGTCCATGGGATTCTTTAGGCAAAAATACTGGAGTGGGTTGCCATTTCCTTCTCCAGGGGATCTGCCTGACCCAGGGATCGAACCTGTGTCTCCAGCATTGCGGGTGGGTTCTTTACCACTGAACCCACCAGGGAAGACCAATTATAAATATTTGTTTAATTAAAATGTATGCAAAAATAAGGAGTGAATGGGTAAACTGTTTATTTCGTTTTCTAAATATTGCAAGATTAGTTAACTAAAGGAAATACACATGAAATAGAGAAGTAGGGCAAGAGCAAATATCCATGTGTGTACAGAGCACTCCTTTCCAGGAGCCCCGCTCTAGCCGACGCAGCTTCTGTGCTCTGCCCTTGGCTGAGTGTGGGCTCCCCTTGCAGAAGCCCCAGCAATTTACAGTATGAAAGTGAAAGTCGCTCAGGTGTGTCCAAGTCTTTGCGACCCCATGGATTACACAGTCCATGGAATTCTCCAGGCTAAAATACTGGAGTGGGGAGCTGCTCCCTTCTCCACAGGATCTTCCCAATCCAAGGATCGAACTCAGGTCTTTGCATTGCAGGCAGGTTCTTTACAATCTGAGCCATCAGGGAAGCCCAAGAACAACTGGAATGGGTAGCCTATCCCTTCTCCAGCGGATCTTCCTGACCCAGGAATCGAACTGGGGTCTCCTATGTTGCAGGCAGATTCTTTACCAACTGAGCTAGCAGGGAAGCCCACTTTACAGTATGCTTTGTGTAAAACAGAGTACAGATCTAACCATATGCAGTGAGGCACTGAGAGACAGGAAGAGCCCAAGCAGCAGCCTGGAAAACGAGAAGAGTGCTGAAAAGGGGCACGTCTGACTCTGCAACCATCCCAGGGGAAACCACCGAACTCCGCTTTGCTGAGCCCTAATTCCTCACCTACAAAATGTGTCCATTTTGGCTTTGGGATTCTAGGAAACGGGGCAGTCACCAAATTTTTCCTATTTATGTTCTATTTCTTCAGCCGTGCCCCCATAAGTGCTGTCATATACATCGCCTCCCCTGATGGTCACTGCTGTCTCTTGCTGGCATCTTACCCCGCCTCACTCCTGCCAGGCCATCTCGCAGAAATTTCACCCCCTCTCCTGTCTCTCACTCTCCCCTGTACTTGATTCAGTCCCAAGTATATACACAAGCTTAGCTCTGACCTCTCCTGAACTTCAACTCTGCTTCTCCAAATTCTAGCTTCCATATGGGTGTTCTATTGTTGGATCAAATGCAACCAGACTTGAAAGAAACTCGTAATCCTTTCCCCCAAACCACAGGTCCCTCTGAACTTGCATGTGTGTGTCTATTATACAGACTTCTCCGCCAGTCAGGCTTGCAAACCTGACATTCCCCCTCATCTCCTCCCCACACCCGTCTCCAGACAATCACCTTCTGATCTTTTCTTTCTACATCTCAACACTCATTCTCTTTTATATGAGCCCCCCCATCAATCCCGCCAAGAGCCTGAGCACATCAAAGTCTAGACTATTGCAGTGGTCTCCAAACTGATACCCTAATTTCAATCTCCACCCTAATATTTATTTACCAAATTAATCATGTAAGAAATTGTTTTGCTCATGCTAATCTCCTCCTCTAAACCTCTCTTTGCTTCTCACTGTTACCAGATCTCATCTAACGCTGCACTCATCCAGTGCTCATTAAAATAAGATCACTGCTTATGTGCAACTCCCTATACAAGGCCACTATTTTCCCTATACAAGGCCACGTTCATTTCTAGTCCTAAGTCTGAAAGAGCCAACTCTCTTCCTTGTGTTTGACAAAGTCCCATTCCTTCTTTAACCTTGATGACCTCATCTCTCTGTGTTTAGGATGATCCTATTCTGAACTTTAGTAGTTATTGCTCATTTGGGATGCGGGCAAAGCCAGGAGCAAAGAGCATGCCAGCCTAGGCACTGATGGATGAAAACTCATTTGTTCCTTGACCTGACCTGGTAAGTACTAGATGCTTATTCCCCCTTTACAGGTGAAAGCACAGCTCAGAGAACTTGTCGAGCTCACAAAGCTGCCAAGTGTTGGATCCAAAACTAGGGGGATCCAGCCACAGAGTGCAGGCTCCTAACCCTTATGCCACCATCTACAGAAGCCTCCTCTGTGATAGAAATCATTGTGTCAGGTGTCAGTCCCACATGCAAGCTCATTAAGGGAAAGCACTTTGTACTCTGAACCCCTGACTAGAACACAGAGATGCTGGCTGTGAGGATGCTAAAAGGCGCAGGAAGCTTTTAGCGGTAAAAACAATGGCAAACCTGCACAAGGTCTGCCCTGCTTAAAATACATGGAGACACACACCTTCCTTCTTGAGCTTTCCTATGTTCTCTTAAAAGCACTGCTGCATATTTCACAGGTCAGAAAAGGGGTAAAAGTCATAATAAAAATACCTGGTACTTTTCCATGTTTCAGAATGTCAACCAGACAATGAGGAAAGATCTTCGAATGCTGTAACCTTTCTCCTTCACTATCTTTTCTTCTTTTGTCATTCTCTCAACAAATATTTGTTTCATGCACATTACATGCCAGAAAAATAAACCTCTGGGTGTTATTAACATTTACATCCCAGATGCTAAAAGACAGAGGCAAGCAATAAAAAGTAATATTAAAAGTGATGAAATGACTCCTAAAATGTATTGTGATCACAGCATAAGCTAGACATTAGGGACTTGACAGGTATTTTCTCCCTTAGTCCTCTATTATTATCTCCATTTTGCATATAAGGAGACTAAATTGAGAGAGAGTAAGGTCATATGACTCCCAAGGGACAGAGGCTGGATTCCAGCCCTGGTCATTGAAGACTAGAGCTTGCACTCTTAACCTTAACTTTGGAGTAGATTCAACTGCAAGGCATGCAGAGGGCATATGCAAAAGCAGTTTCACTTCCTTCGAAAAGGGTCCCACACAGAGTGTCGGGGGTCCCACACACAGTGTCGGAGTCCAACAGGGATGCTCTGAATGTCAGCAGACTGCATCCAAAAGCAGGTGTGTGACTTTTAACAAGTTACTCTCTTGGGGCTTTATTTAATTCATTTGTAAAATGAAAAATTAGCAGCAGGTCATCTCTGGACTTCCTCCCAAACACGGATCTTACACAATTCTAGAGCAGCAGCCGTGGAGCAGTGAGAGTTCTCTGATTTGGGAGTTAAAAGAACTAGGCTTGTTTTAATAACTGGCACCCTTCATCAGAGCCCCCAGCACAGGGCTGTGCATCCATCCCTTCTGGCTTGTCTTCTGTTGACATCTGCCTCGAAGACAATCACCCAGCCAGACAGCATCTGGAAATACAATGATCTGCTCTCTTAACAGATTTTTAAGTGTACAATACGTTATTGTTGACTATAGGTACAGTGTTGTACTGCAGGACTGGAAAGCATCTCGCTTGACCGAAATTTAATGCCTGGAGATTAATAACTCTTATTTCCCCCGCCCTCAGCTTCCAGTGACCACCATTTCATGCTTTGATTCTATGACTTTGACTATCTTAGGTACCTCATATAAGTGGATCATGTAATATTTTGTGTTTCTGCTATTTCACTTAGCACAAAATCCTCAAGCTTCATCTTGTTGTCTGTTGCAGAATCTCCTTCTTTTTAAAGGCTGAATAGCATTCCACTGTATGCATATACCACATTTTCTTTATCCATTCATCTGTGAATGGCCATTTAGGTTGTCTCCACATCTTGGCTATGGTGAGTAATGCTGCCATGAACATGGGAGAGCAGATATCTGAGATCCTGATTTCAATTCTTTTGGGTAAATACCCAGAAGAGTGATTGCTGGACTATATGGTGGTTCTATTTTCAATTTCTGAGGAAGCTCTATACTGTTTTTTCATAGTGATTGCCCCAATCTGCATTCACACTGACACTGTGTATGTAATTACCTAAGAATTCAAGATCAAAGTCTCAATTTCTGAATTCTTTATTGCCTTGTTCTATGGCTAGGTGTTTTCCTCCTTGACTGTGAGACTTGCACTGATGTCCAATATTCCCTTGTTTTAAGTTCTTCTTTTTTCCTTTATTTTTTGGCCACACCATGTGGCATACAGGATCTCAGTCCCCCAACTGGGGATCGAACCTGCACCCCCAGCATTGGAATCATGGAGTCCTAAGTGCTAGTCTGCCAGGGCAGTCCCTCCCTCATCATAAATTCTAGCTGGAAAAGAGCTAGTCTCATAAAATAATGTACCTGAGTTGGAAGGGTGTTCACACCATTCCCTCCCTTCTGTGCATCTTTGGGATTGTTTTGCTAAATAGCATGATCCACAACAAGCCTTTTATTTTCATCCGAAATACAGACTCTTTATGCTTTTGACCTACAGACTTTCTTGGAGTAATCTCATCCACTCTGTTAGCACTGATGATAACTACGTTTATATCACTGACCCCCCACATGTCTAAACTGTGTCTCTCACCTGAGCCTCAGGCTGAAATAAGAACGTGCTCAGTGCACATGCCTGTAGGTCTCCCCAAGCAATAAAACTGTGCCTCCTCCAGTCTGAAGTCCTCCTCTTGTAATCATGCTCCTGGCCCAGTGCTCACTCTCCAGGACTAGTGCCCTCAGTCATCCTTGGAATTCCTCTCAAATCCCTCACCCTCACTTGCTATTAATAACCACGTGCTGTCTATTCTTTCTTCAGACTTTTCTTAAATCCACCCACTTCTCCAGCCTCATTGTCCCTTCCCCAGTTCAGGCTATCATTTTTTACCTGGATGATTGCAGTAGATCATCAACAAGTGTCTTAGCTTGGGTAGGTAACAGTGATCTCAAATTTAAGTTATCCAAAATAGAGAGCTCCTCTTAACCTCAGCTCCTCACTTTAACATTATCCTCACTTTCTTGCGGTCATCGGAACTGACCATGCAGTACCTCTCAGGTCTGCACGTGTTACACTATTCATACAAGTTCTCTAAAAAATAGAAACTAGTCACGTCTTAGCCTTGGTGTTTACATTTCTATTAATATCAGCAAAGATGAACCAAAAGTTTAATCCTGTCTTCTATCTTAAGTGTAAATCTCTTATTTTTCACTTAGAACAAATATCTTCTGTTGACACTGTCTCATGAGTGACAATGCTACATTTGATACTTTGTTAGTAGAAAGAATATGACATCTAATTTATACTGCATGGGATCCTACTGTATTGAATCTGGGTACAAAAGATTCTCCAAATCTTCTGGAGAGAAAAGATTAACAATGCAAGCTGATCAGGGGCATCTATTTCTGCCAACAATCATGTTACTTCAAAACAGGAATAATGAAATCCATCTTTCAGATCATTTAGTCTTTGACTGACTTTTACAATCTCTCAATAACTTTACTGCCAAGTTTGCATGTTTCCTGAAAAATTCACTGAAATTCACAGATTGTGGTTATAATTAGAATACTAAGAATAGGACATTATTGGTTCTTCAGTGTGAAACCAGGATCTAATCCAGATGTGTCAGTAAGTTGTTATTTAAAGACTTCTGCTATGGAGTTAAAAAGTAATCATTTGATTATTTCTGTTTTATTTTTCAAATGTGGAAGAGGAAAATGATTTTTTCTTATTTCCTTGATAAACACCAGAAAGGTAAACTGAATTCTAGGAATGCATTTACATTTTACCTTTAAAAAATACTGTACATTTGAATCAAGATAAGGAAAGGAAGAAGAAAGAGAAACTCTCTAATATATTCAACAATCAAAAACATCATCCTCTGATTTAATCATAACCATTTATGTATTGGGTATTTTAGGTCCAAAATTATTTTAACTGAACCACTGTCATGATTTTGTAATACCTGTCATTTAATACTAAAAAAACCAACAATAGTTATATATAAATTAAGTATGAGTTACATATTTTTAATATGGGGCAATTTTTTTTTGGTTTATACTGATTATTCTATAAACATGCTGATTAAGGATATTTTGAATGCTATCACTTGGCTTTTCACAAATTCTCTTCTAATTCCCAGGAAGTCAACACACAGCTGTCCTCTAGCAAACAATGACCACTACTGTTCGTTGCTGCTGAGAAGGCCTGGCTATAGCAGACCCTGGGAAAGCATGCAAACACTTGTTAGGTTCATTTTGCAATTAAAAAAAAAATTGAACATTCCATGAGAGACTGTCACTCATATCCTATTATTTTCTAAAGTGCAGAGGCCCCTATACTAACGGCAAAAAAAAAAAAAAAAATTTTCTGATAAATGTGCTTGATTGCAATTAAAAGAGATGCAACAGAGAATCGTGTTAAAGGTGTGAGATAAATGTTAATGACATCCTGCATCTCTTTTCAGTTGAATCCCCCAATTATTTCTAAATGTGGACTCCCATTTGCAACCCCACAGAGGCAGGCAGGAGAGGAATTGTTTATTAAAACTATTTTTTTCCTTGTATTTACATGCATTTAGAAGGTAACAGCAGAACGCTGAAAATCAACAAGCACCATAAAGACAGAATTATCAAAGAAATACTGATTTTTGCACTTTGTTTTAAATGTTGCAGTGACCTGAAAAGGTATTATAATATTTGTTATCTCTTTAGGCAAATAGACTCATTCCAAGGCAATCAATGCAAACATTTCATGCAAAGATGGCTCAATAAAGGACAGAAACGGTATGGACCTAACAGAAGCAGAAGAGATTAAGAAGAGGTGGCAAGAATACACAGAAGAAGTGTACAAAAAAGATCTTCACGACCCAGTTAATTACAATGGTGTGATCACTCACCTAGAACCAGACATCCTGGAATGTGAAGTCAAGTGGGCCTTAGGAAGCATCACTATGAAGAAAGCTAGTGGAGGTGATGGATTCCCAGCTGAGCTATTTCAAATCCTAAAAGATGATGCTGAGAAAGTGCTGCACTCAACATGTCAGCAAATTTGAAAAACTCAGCAGTGGCCACAGGACTGGAAAAGGTCAGTTTTCATTCCAATCCCAAAGAAAGGCAATGCCAAAGAACGCTCAAACTACCGCACAATTGCACTCATCTCACACGCTAGTAAGGTAATGCTCAAAATTCTCCAAGCCAGGCTTCAGCAATCCGTGAACCATGAACTTCCAGATGTTCAAGCTGGATTTAGAAAAGGCAGAGGAACCAGAGATCAAATTGCCATCTGCTGGATCATCAAAAAAGCAAGAGAGTTCCAGAAAAACATTTATTTCTGCTTTATTGACTATGCCAAAACCTTTGACTGTGTGGATCACAATAAATGAAAATTCTGAAAGAGATGGGAACACCAGACCACCTGACCTGTGTCTTGAGAAATCTGTATGCAGGTCAGGAAGCAACAGTTAGAACTGGACATGGAACAACAGACTGGTTCCAAATAGGAAAAGGAGTATGTCAAGGCTGTATATTGTCACCCTGCTTATTTAACTCATATGCAGAGTACATCATGAGAAACGCTGGGCTGGATGAAGCACAAGCTGGAATCAAGATTCCCGGGAGAAATATCAATCACCTCAGATATGCAGATGACACCACCCTTATGGCAGAAAGTGAAGAAGAACTAAAGAGCCTCTTGATGAAAGTGAAAGAGGAGAGTCAGAAAGTTGGCTTAAAGCTCAACATTCAGAAAACGAAGATCATGGCATCTGGTCCCATCACTTCATGGCAGATAGATGGGGAAACAGTGGAAACAGTGGCTGACTTTATTTTTTTGGGCTCCCAAATCACTGCAGATGGTGACTGCAGCCATGAGATTAAAAGACGCTTACTCCTTGGAAAGAAAGTTATGACCAACCTAGTTAGCATATTAAAAAGAAGAGACATTACTTTGCCAACAAAGGTCCATCTAGTCAAGGCTATGGTTTTTCCAGTAGTCATGTATGGATGTGAGAGCTGGACTATAAAGAAAGCTGAGCAATGAAGAATTGATGGTTTTGATCTGTGGTGTTGAAGAAGACTCTTGAGAGTCCCTTTGACTGCAAGGAGATCCAACCAGTCCATCCTAAAGGAGATCAGTCCTGAAAACCCAGGACTGATGTTGAAGCTGAAACTCCAATACTTTGGCCACCTGATGCGAAGAGCTGACTCATTTGAAAAGACCCTGATGCTGGGAAAGATTGAGGGCAGGAGGAGAAGGGGACGACAGAGGATGAGATGGTTGGATTGCATCATCGACTCAATGGACATGGGTTTGGGTAAACTCCAGGAGTTGGTGATGGACAGGCCTGGTGTGCTGCAGTTCATGGAGTCACAAAGAGTTCGACAGGACTGAGAGACTGAACTGAACCGAAAGGTAATCAAGATTCATCTATCATGGACCTGAAGGCAAAATTCAGAAAATACCATCCCACCCCCTGTACTTCCCCCAAACAATCAAAACAAATAATTTTTTTTTTTAAGTGTGAGATTTCTCTCCAACTGAAATACAGCTCCAGTGCTTTGCCCTTAACTCAGAGTCATAAATAATAAATATTCTTTTAATAGTTCTTCAACAAATGAATGAATAAACGAATGACTTCACTTCCAAATGGAATTAGGATGCAGAAATTTATATGCAGAACTAATGAAATCTGTGCTTTAATTTATGGATAAGGAAGTGCTCATGGATCCAGGTTGGCTAGAGTCAATCCTCTGTACTTCAAATGCATTGTGTAAGGTTCTCATATCCTTCTTCTGTGTGTTTCCACTTTTCCAGTTCTCTCCTGCCCTCCCCTTACAATTCCTTCCATCACTCTCAGGGACCTCCTTCCTTCATTAACTCACAGAGCCATTTTCAGTGTGTGATAATTTAACAAGGCCACTTGTTTCTTCATTTGCTGAACCAATAATGACTTCTTTCAGGTCCGTGGGAGGTCCCAGGGACAAAAGAGAACCATACAAGCAACCTTTGTCTTTGTTTTCAATACATTTTCCCATTTCATCCAAAAACCTAGTTCAGAAACCAAACAAATAGAACCTAGCACCAGCAAGAATCTTAGTCTCTGCACAGGCATTCCAGGACAGGGCTTGCTGCTGATACAGGCTCACTCAGTGAGACCCCAGTGCCATGACAGTGCTTGGTAGATGGAACACATTCAACAATGGAGAGCTTGCTAAGTACATTTAGGAGCTCACCCAACAAATACATATTCAGCACTTACTAGCACCAGGTGATAAGGCTACACTGAGCTGTCCAGCAGAATTTCCATGATGATGAAATGCTCTGCTCTGCACTGTCTTCTGTGGTCGCCCCGGCCACATATGGCTATTGAACACCTGCTGTGTGCTTAGTACAACTTAGGAAGTGAATTGTAAATTTTAATTAACCTGAATTCTAACTTAAAGCTGAATGAAAAGATGCTCAACATCACTATTAGAGAAATGCAAATCAAAACTACAATGAGGCATCCCCTAACAACAGTCAAAATGGCCATCATCAACAAATCTACAAACAATATATGCTGGAGAGTGTGTGGAGAAAAGGAAAGCCTCCTACACTGTTGATGGGAATGTAAACTTGTACAACCACTATGAAAAACAGTATGGAGGTTCCTTAAAAAACTAAGAATAAACCTACCATATGAGCCTGCAATCCCACTCTTGGGCATATATCTGGAGGAAACCATAATTCAAAAAGATACATGTGCCACAGTGCTATTGAAGCACTATTTACAATAGTCATGGCAAGGAAGCAACCTAAATGTTCACTAATGGAGGAATGGATGAAAGAGATGTGGTACATATATACAAGGGAATATTACTCAGCCATTAAAAAGAACAAAATAATGCCACTTGCAGCAACATGGATGGGTGCAGAGATTGTCATACTGAGTAAAATGAGGCAGATGGAGAAAGGCAAATATCATATGATATCACTTACATAAGTGGAATCTAAACAATGGTACAAATGAATTTCTTTACAAAACAGATGTAGAAAACAAACTTATGGTTATGAGGTGGGGAAAGGATAAGGGAATAAATTGGGAGACGGTTCAGATTCTCAGTTGTGTCTAACTCTTTGCAACCCTATGAACTGCAGCATGCCAGGCCTCCCTGTCCATCACCAACTCCCGGAGCTTTCTCAAACTCACGTCCATCAAGTCGGTGATGCCATCCAACCATCTCATCCTCTGTTGTCCCCTTCTCCTCCTGCCTTCAGTCTTTCCCAGCATCAGGGTCTTTTCCAATGGGTCAGCTCTTTGCATTAGGTGGCCAGAGTACTGGAGTTTCAGCTTCAGAATCAGTCCTTCCAATGAATATTCAGGACTGATTTCCTTTAGAATTGCCTGGTTTCATCTCCTTGCAGTCCAAGGGACTCTCAAGAGTCTTTTCCACACCACAGTTCAAAAGCATCAATTCTTTGGCACTCAGTTTTCTTTATGGTCCAACTCTAACATCCATACTAGACCATTGGAAAAACCATGGCTTTGACTAGACAGACCTTTGTTGGTAAAGTAATGTCTCTGCTTTTTAATATGCTGTCTAGGTTGGTCATAGCTTTTCTTCCAAGGAGCAAGTATCTTTTAATTTCATGGCTGCAGTCACCATCTGCAGTGATTTTGAAGCCCAAGAAAATAAAGTCTGTCACTGTTTCCATTGTTTCCCCACCTATTTGCAATGAAGTGACGGGACTGGATGACATGATCTTAGTTTTCTGGATGTTGAGTTTTAACCCAAATTAAGAGACTGGTATTGACAAAAACACACTAGTATATATAAAATAGGTAACACTAATAATAATGACCTACTGTATAGCACAAGGAGCTCTTCTCAATATTTTGTAATGACCTATGGGAAAAGAATCTAAAAAAGATTGGATTTCTGTATAACCAATACACTTTGCTATATAGCAGAAACTAACACAACATTGAAAATCAACTATAACATAAAAATTAAATCAAAGCAGTGTACAACAGTTTTCTATTAAACACACTTTGTTTTTTTGGTGGGACTACATTTTTCCTTAACTTTTGTATCATATGATCTATTAATTTTCATTGTATGCCTGGCAAATGCATAGTTTCTAACATTACATTTATAATTTTAATATTGATTACATTTTCAAATGCTAACATTATTAATATACTAAGTTAAATAATATATTCTTAAATTAATCTCATCTATTTCCTTTTACCAGAGAAGGCAATGGCACCCCACTCCAGTACTCTTGCCTGGAAAATCCCATGGACAGAGGAGCCTGGTAGGCTGTAGTCCATGGGGTCGCTAAGAGTCGGACACGACTGAGCGACTTCACTTTCACTTTTCACTTTCATGCATTGGGGAAGGAAATGGCAACCCACTCCAGTGTTCTTGCCTGGAGGATCCCAGGGACGGGGGAGCCTGGTGGGCTGCTGTCTATGGGGTCACACAGAGTCAGACACGACTGAAGCGACTTAGCAGTAGCAGTAGCATTTCCTTTTACTCTTTAAAATGTGGCTATTCAAAAGTTTGAATTTATATCTATGGTTTGAATTGTATTTCTACTGGACAGGGCTAATCTAGAAAAAAGCAAGAGAGAGGGAAGAAAACCAAATAAGCAAACAAATAACTGTGAAGCCTAGGAAATCCTATAAATCTAATAATTTTTTCTGCCTAAGTTAAAATCTTATAGGGTACCATATGATCACAATGAACTGTGGAAAATTTTTCAAGAGATGGGAATACTAGACCATCTTACCTGCCTCCTGAGAAATCTGTATGCAGGTCAAGAAGCAACAGTTAGAACTGTACATGGAAAAACAGACTGGCTCCAAACTGGGAAAACAGTGCATCAAGGCCGAACATTGTCACCTTGCTTATTTAATTTATATGCAGAGCACATCATGCAAAATGCTGGGCCAGATGAAGCACATGCTGGATCCAAGATTGCTGGAAGAAATATCAATAACCTCAGATATACAGATGACACCAGCCTTATGGCAGAAAGTGAAGAAGAACTAAAGAGCCTTTTGATGAAAGTGAAAGAGGAGAGTGAAAAATAGGCTTAAAACTCAGAAAACTAAGATCATGGCATCTGGAGCCATCACATCATGGCAAATATATGGGGAAACAATGGAAACAGCAACAGACTTTATTTTGGGGGGCTCCAAAATCACTGCAGATGGTGACTGCAGCCATGAAATTAAAAGATGTTTGTTCCTTGGAAGAAAAGCTATGACCAACCTAGACAGCACATTAAAAAGCAGAGATATTACTCTGCCAAAAAAGGTCTGTATAGTCAAAGCTATATAAGTTTTTCCAGTAGTCATGTATGGATGTGAGAGTTGGAACATAAAGAGAGCTGAATGCCTAAGAATTGATGCTTTTGAACCGTGGTGTCTGAGAAGACTCTTGAGAGTCCTTTGGACTGCAAGGAGATCCAACCAGTCCATCCTAAAGGAAATCAGTCCTGAATATTCATTGGAAGGACTGATGCTGAAGCTGAAACTTCAATTCTCTGACCACCTGATGAGAAGAACTGACTCATTGGAAAAGACCCTGATGCAGGGAAAGATTGAGGGCAGGAGGTGAAGGGGACAATAGAGGATGAGATGGTTGGATGGAATCACTGAATTGATGGACATGAGTTTTAGAAAGCTCCAGGAGTTGGTGATGGACAGGGAAGCCTGGTGTGCTGCAGTCCTTGGAGTCCCAAAGAGTCGGACACAACTGAGTGACTGAACTGAATTGAACCATATGATCCAACAATTTTAATTTTAGGTATATACTGAAAAGAAATGAAAATGCAGTCTTGAAGAGATATTTGTCCCCTCATGTTCATAGTAGCATTATTCAGAATAGCCAAAAGGTGGAAGCAACCCAAGTGCCTATTGATGGATGAATGGATAAACAAAATTCATTATACACATTGAATAGCATTCAGCCTTAAAAGGCAAGAAAACCTTGACACATCCTGGAGCATAGATGTATCTTTGAAGATATTACGCTAAGTGAAATAAACCAGTTGCAAAAAGACACTGTATAATTCCATTTATATGAGGCACCTAGAGTGATCAAATTCATAGAGACAGAATGTAGAATCTTATGGGATGTAAGATTTAGTGCCCTTCTAGGTATTGTGACTCACTGGAAAAGACCCCGATGCTAGGAAATATTGAAGGCAAAAGAAGAAGGGAGTAGCAGAGGATGAGACAATGAGATAGCATCACAGATTCTATGGACATGAATTTGAGCAAACTCTGGAAGATAGTGGAGGACAGAGGAGCCTGGTGAGCTGCAGCCCATGGGGTTGCAGAGAGTCGGACTCGACTGAGCGACTAACACTTTCACTTCACTAATAACTCCATGGTGAAGATGTATAAGCAAATGCAGGTCAGCAAGGATAGATTCAAGAGACAGTCTGTGAGGACTCAAACAAGATAAAGATGTTGAAACAAATACCATGGGCTGTGGTCAGGATCATCATCTATAAATGGTTCAAATGGAAGCCAAGACACTGATGATCACATGGAACAAAATCTAATTATTTTTTCTGAAATCAGTCATGTAGTAATTCATGGCCCTTCATTAGCCCCTCAGTATAAATGAGTTGATCAGATTAGTGAGCTGTTTCTAAAAGAGTCCCCTGGGCTCTGGTTTCCCCCCACAATATCTACCTCCCTTCCTGGTTCTCTCTACTTCAAACCAGGCTTTGCCTCTCTCAGAGTCCCTGCAAGAGCCACTCAAGTCATAACCTCACTTCTGAGGTGAGCCGTCTACGGGCGTTTCTTGTTTCCTTAGAGTCTCCTGGCTTCTCTCCTGCCCTCTAAATCCTCTTATCGGGGAATTTTCAGTGAGATAGTAGGACAATTTATACGATTGATTACTGTATTACTCAGCTCAAATGACTATGTTCCCTGTAGATGGTTTTCAGTGACAGAGCATACAAGTATATCACTCACAGCTGATTAAAATGTTTGTGATCATTTCTATGGAAAAAACAACAAAAAAAAAAGAAAAGTTGGGCATCTGTTCTTTTGGTTAGAAATACAGATTCATTGTTTTCTCTGTGGGAAAATCAGGTATGACTTAAGACTCTGCTAACAAGAAACCCTCAGGATCACCTATTCTCTATTTCTGTGGGCATGTTTAATCCTCTGCCAGTATGAGTGCCAGTTTTAACTAATCAAAATATGCACTGACCTAGAATGCTCGGGAATGGAGCAAATCGGGTTGGATGAAAGTGTAATTACTATTATACTGACTAATACACACACCTCGGATGCCCTTTGATGCAACTTCCACAATAAATTCAAACTAGCATGAGCCTAATTTTATTGAGAATGGCTTTGGCTTATACTGCCTTAATGAGCTCTATCATATAACTCCTGAAAGTCTATTTTTACTTGAGTCTCTTTCCATTTTAATCGGCAATTCCCTGTGGGCTTTCCTACAGAATGTTTAAGATGAAAGAGCGAAGTAATTTTTGGCTAACAAAATTACAAACCTTTTCTTCATTTCTTCTTCTGGATGAAAGGAACACATTGGTGGTTCAAGAATCAACCCAGATGAAAGTTCTTCTTCCCTTCTACAATGAGCCACGCTGCTTTATTTTGATGCAGCTAAAGAGGATATTTCTTCCCTGTCACCTAAAGAAACCATGTTTCCGGTCTCAATTGTATGTAAATAAATCCTGCTCTGTGTACCATAATAGCAATCCAAAATAAATTCACAGAGGGAATTTCAGAGAGAGGTTTTTATACCCGCACTTTGACCATGAAGGGTGATGCAATTTCTCCCACATTAGCTATTTGTCGTTTCAGATTTGTTTAATTTGCATACACATTCTGTTTTAAATGTAGTGTTATGAAAAAGAAATTTAGGGATTTTCAAAATAAAGCGGCACAGCTGTTTTGTTATTCAGTCTCCATCATAAATTCAACTAGCTGAAAAGTGAAGCCTGTTTTAAAATAAACTCTTCAGGTTTCCTTTTAATGAATAGCCCGTGTGTTCGTCTTCCATTTTCTGGATGGAAAAATATATCTAAGATACTTATTTCACTTGATGATAAATATTGTTCTGAAACCACAAAACCCAGGGAACGTTGGTTATTTTTTAATAACCAACTTTGGGACTTTGCTGTCAATCAGATGGAGACCCAGGACTGTGCTTGTCAGTGTTTAACAGCTGATTCTCCAGGAATAAGCAAACGAATCAACCAACCCTGGTTTGCCAGTTTCCATGGTGCAAATCCTTCCACCGTGGCCAACTGAGGTTATCTACATGACCTCCCTGAGCATACAGTGGGAAAAAGATATGTACAAACCAGTTCTTTCCAGGTATCTCCCCATATAACTCAAGCTGCTTCTAGCAATCCCCCTGCTTTGAGGCCATTTCTAGCTCTACCAGTTGACACATGAGGTCAAAGCAAGTTATTTAACTTCTCTACATCTTGGTTTTCTCATTTTTAAAATGTTGACCATAAACAAAGTTTACAGAGCCATTTTGAGGGTAAAGTAAAAGTCAGTGAGTGCAGAGCCTGAACTAGTAGGTCTCAGTAAACAGGATTCCCTGACGTAATGACTTAACGATTCTGTCTCTCTCCCTGCTCCTTTTTGAAGGCAAATTCTTCAAAAGAACAAGTGAGTATTTGTTTTCATTTGTTCTCTACTTTCTCCCTCAACCCACTGCTACCTGGATTTCACTAACAGAGCTCCTAAAAAGTAATTTCTTTGTGGTAACCAGGAGATCTTTTTTCTCTTGAATCCAATGAACATTTTCCAGGTGCTTATTTTATTTAACTGCTCTGTGGCATTTCACATACTTGACCAATTTCTTCTTCCGTCTTCCTCCTTCTCTTGGATTCAGAGACAGAGGATCCTGTTGATTCCCACAAGACAACACTGATAGATCTTTCTTAGGCTCCAGCCTCTGGCTTCTTTCACTGTGTTCTTTGCTCACGTTAGGGATTTACCAAGGACTCACTCCAGGCTCTTTTCTTCTTACACCCTCATTTCCCTTTGGGCAGCTTGTTCATAGCCAGGGCTTCAACTCTTATCCAGGTACTGACGGCTTGAAAGGCAAGCCTATGTCTCAGACCCCTCTCTGGGGTTCCAGTCTTGTAATGTCTGCTGCTTATTTAACATTCTTGACATTTCTACCTTCATATTTCATACATCACACTACAATCAACAAAGATATAACTCAGTTTATCATTTTCCCCACCAGATTTGTCCCTCCTCCAGTGTTCCCCACACAGGATGCACTATTCACCTTAATTCTTAGTCTGGAAACCTAGGCATCATCTTCCTCTACCTTCCATATCCAACCAAACAGGCCAATTCTGTCTTGTAAATGTATCTGCATTCATTTCCTTAGCGCCTTCGCTAATGACACTGTCTTAGTCAAGACCCTTCAGACCTTCACCCTTCCATTCTTATAATTAAAGAGATATACTTTCTGATTTCACTGTCTCCAGTCAATTCTCCTTCTAATCCAGACTTCCTCTGGAGGATTTTTATAAAATGCAAATAGACTATGTAATGCCTTGCCCTTCATCAGCTCCTGATATCTGCTGCATAAAGTCCAAACTCCATGGAAGGGCAAAATGGCCCTTGTTCTCACTATCTCATGCTTACTTTTCTGACCACATTGCTTGTCTTAGTTTATTTATTACTGTGCTACATCCAGTCTTACTTAACCACAAAGCTTCCTTCAACAGGCCGTGCTTCTTCTTGTCTTTGTCTTCCTGGAAAGCCAGCCCTTTCGCCTTTTCCACCTCAGTTCAGTTCAGTTCAGTTGCTCAGTTGTGTCCGACTTTTTGTGACCCCACGAATCGCAGCACGCCAGGCCTCCCTGTCCATCACCAACTCCCGGAGTTCACTCAGACTCACGTCCATCGAGTCAGTGATGCCATCCAGCCATCTCATCCTCTGTCATCCCCTTCTCCTCCTGCCTCCAATCCCTCCCAGCATCAGAGTCTTTTCCAGTGAGTCAACTCTTCACATGAGGTAGCCAAAGTACTGGAGTTTCAGCTTTAGCATCATTCCTTCCAAAGAAATCCCAGGGCTGATTTCCTTCAGAATGGACTGGTTGGATCTCCTTGCAGTCCAAGGGACTCTCAAGAGTCTTCTCCAACACTACAGTTCAAAAGCATCAATGCTTCAGCGTTCAGCCTCCTTCACGGTCCAACTCTCACATCCATACATGACCACAGGAAAAACCATAGCCTTGACTAGACGAACTTTTGTTGGCAAAGTAATATCTCTGTTTTTGAATATGCTATCTAGGTTGGTCATAACTTTCCTTCCAAGGAGTAAGTGTCTTTTAATTCCATGGCTGCAGTCACCATCTGCAGTGATTTTGGAGCCCCAGAAAATAAAGTCTGACACTGTTTCCACTGTTTCCTCATCTATTTCCCATGAAGCGAAGGGACCGGATGCCATGATCTTCATTTTCTGAATGTTGAGCTTTAAGCCAACATTTTCACTCTCCACTTTCACTTTCATCAAGAGGCTTTTTAGTTCCTCTTCACTTTCTGCCATAAGGGTGGTGTCATGTGCATATCTGAGGTTATTGATATTTCTCCCGGCAATCTTGATTCCAGCTTGTGATTCTTCCAGTCCAGCAGAGTAGCCATCATGGTCAACAAGAGTCCGGAATGCAATCTCAAAAACGACAGAATGATCTCTGTTCGTTTCCAAGGCAAACCATTCAATATCACAGTAATCCAAGTCTATGTCCCAACCAGTAACGCTGAAGAAGCTGAAGTTGAATGGTTCTATGAAGACCTACAAGACCTTTCAGAACTAACACCCAAAAAAGATGTCCTTTTCCACCTAGTGAATTCCAATTATTTCTTTAAGTACAAGCTCAAATCTCCCCTCTTCCATGAACCCTTCTTTGATATCCTCATAACACCTAGTATGTGATTCTCTAAAAGGCAAACTTGATACTGGATTCGGAGAAGAAGATGGCAACCCACTTCAGGATTCTTGCCTGGGAAATCCCGTGGATAGAGGAGCCTGGTGGGCTGCAATCCATAGGGTCGCACAGAGTCAGACACGACTGAAGTGACTTAGCATGCATTCATGCATTTGAGAAGGAAATGGCAACCCACTCCAGTATTCTTGCCTGGAGAATCCCAGGGACAGAGGAGCCTGGTGGGCTGCCGTCTATGGGGTCCCACAGAGTTGGACACGACTGAAGCGACTCAGCAGCAGCAGCAGCATACGGGATTATAATCATGTCTATGCACCTGTTTTTCTCACCCAGCTGAAAGTGAATGAATTGAAACATTAATGCCATATCTTATTCACCACTTCATCCCCCATATCAAGCACAAAGCCTGGATCACAAAAATATTTAGCAAATTGAATGTATCAACTTATAAACACTTCCCCAGATTTATTCTCTTTCCCCTTTGTGGTACCAAATGAGATGGAATCAAGATATGAGTTTTTTTTTTAATTGAGATCTAATTGACATTAGCATTATATTAGTTTTAAGTGTACAACATAAAGATTCAGTATTTGTATATATAGCAAAATGATTACCACAATAAGTCTAGTTAACGTTTGTCACTGCACAGAGTTACAGGTTTTTTTTCTTTTTTCCTTGTGATGAGAACTTTTAAGATCTACTCTCTTGTTTTGTTGTTGTGGTTGTTTTGCTGTTTAGTAGCTAAGTCATGTTGGATTCTTTGCTACCCTACGGACGTAGACTGCCAGGCTCCTCCATCCATGGGGTTTCCCAGGCAAGAATACTGGACTGGGTTGTCATTTCTTCCTCCAGGGGATCTTCCCGACCCAGAAATCAAACCCACAGCTCCTGCATTAGCATGAGCATTCTTTACCACTGAGCTGCCAGCGAAGCCCTCTACTCTTTTCAGTTCAGTTCAGTTCAGTCGTTCAGTCGTGTCCGACTCTCTGCGACCCCACGAATCACAGCACGCCAGGCCTCTCTGTCCATCACCATCTCCCGGAGTTCACTCGAACTCACATTCATGGAGTCGGTGATGCCATCCAGCCATCTCATTCTCTGTCATCCCCTTTCCCTCCTGCCCCCAATCCCTCCCAGCATCAGAGTCTTTTCCAATGAGTCAACTCTTTGCATGAGGTGGCCAAAGTACTGGAGTTTCAGCTTTAGCATCATTCCTTCCAAAGAAGACCCAGGGCTGATGTCCTTTAAAATGGATTGGTTGGATCTCCTTGCAGTCCAAGGGGCTCTCAAGAGTCTTCTCCAACACCACAGTTCAAAAGCATCAATTCTTCGGCACTCGGCTTTCTTCACAGTCCAACTTTCACATCTATACATGACCAGTGGAAAAACCATAGCCTTGACTAGATGGACCTTTGTTGGTAGAGTAATGTCTCCAAATATGTAATATAGTATTATTAAATGACAAGAGCTTTTGTAAAGTCTGAACAAGTTAGGATGATATGCATTTTCAACCTTGATTCTAACTGGAAGACTGATTCTTAAAGTGAGAATAAAACATGTAGAATATTACAAAATATTAAAATCCAAGAAGTGTAGGCTTTTCAAGAATGACAGTTCATTTAAAAACATATTTGTCACAACATAACCTGGCTGATCGGAGAGGGCAATGGCACCCCACTCCAGTACTCTTGCCTGGAAAATCCCATGGATGGAGGGGCCTGGTGGGCTGTCGTCTCTGGGGTCAACTGAACTGACTTAGCAGCAGCAGCAGCAGCAACCTGGCTGATAACTCCATATGTTTAATGTTGGTCATCGATAATTAAGACAATGACAAACTAGGTCTCCTCATGCTTATTTTTGAGAGTTTCTTGATAGTGTATAAGAACTATGACAAAAAGCACTACAAAAATAGTAACAGTGCAGATAAAAATCATGCTAAATATGCATGCACTTGAAAATTTGTGTTCAATAACTGAGTACCCAGTAAGAAAGTGAACATGCTATTCCCACACAGATGGAAGGATTTATTCAGCATCTAACACTTTTAAATCTGAATGACTGCATGTACAATGTATGTTTAAAGTTTTAAAAATGAGATGCTATTGCTGTTTTACAACATTTCAAAGAAGTGAAAAGCCCAGTTAAAGAGTAAGTAGCAAGAACTGAGCTTGTAAAACAGATGTTCTACCATTTGCTGAATTTCCAATAATAAGTTTCACCTTTGAGTTGAGAGAAAAATAACACTGTTCTTTACCAGTAACTTTTCAGAAATGATGCAAAGGAAAAAAATTCTTAAATTTTTGTGATGCTCTAATGTCGTAAATGGGACTGGTGATGGAAGTAAAGTCTGATGCTGTAAAGAGCAATATTGCATGAGAACCTGGAATGTTAGGTCCATGAATCAAGGTAAATTAGAAGTGGTCAAACAGGAGATGGCAAGAGTGAACACTGACATTCTAGGAATCAGTGAACTAAAATGGGAGAATTTAATTCAGATGATTATTACTACTATATCTACTACTGTGGGCTAGAATCCCTTAGAAGAAATGGAGTAGGCCTCATAGTCAACAAAAGAGTCCAAAATGCAGTACTTGGGTGCAATCTCAAAAATGACACAATGATCTCTGTTCATTTCCAAGGCAAACCAATTTATATCACAGTGATCCAATGCCCCAACCAGTAATGCTGAAGAAGCTGAAATTGAATGGTTCTATGAAGACCTACAAGACCTTCTATAATGAACACCCAATAAAGATGTCCTTTTCACCACAGGTGACTGGAATGCAAAAGTAGGAAGTCGAGAGCTACCTGCAGTAACAGGCAAATTTGGCCTTGGAGTACAAAATAAAGCAGGTCAAAGGCTAACAGAGTTTTGCCAAGAGAATGCACTGGTCATAGCAAGCACCCTCTTCCAACCAAAATCAGATTGATTATATTCTTTGCAGCCAAAGATGGAGAAGCTCTATAGAGTCAGCAAAAGCAAGACCAGGAGCTGACTGTGGCTCAGACTATGAACTCCTTATTGCAAAATTAAGACTTAAATAGAAGAAAGTAGGGAAAACCACTCAGAGAAGGCAATGGCACCCCACTCCAGTACTCTTGCTCAGAAAACCCCATGGATGGAGGGGCCTGGTGGGCTGCAGTCCATGGGGTCGCTAGGAGTCGGACATGACTGAGCGACTTCACTTTATTTTTTCACTTTCATGCAATGGAGAAGGAAATGGCAACCCACTCCAGTGTTCTTGCCTGGAGAATCCCAGGGACAGGGGAGCCTGGTGGGCTGCCATCTATGGGGTCGCACAGAGTCGGACACGACTGAAGCGACTTAGCAGTAGCAGCAGCAGGGAAAACCACTGGACCATTCAGGTATGACCTAAATCAAATTGCTTACGATTATACAGGAGAAGTGACAAATAGATCCAAGGGACTAGGTCTTATAGACAGAGAGTCTGAAAAACTATGAATGGAGGTTCATGACATTGTACAGGAGGCAGTGATCAAGATCATCCTCAAGAAAAAGAAATGCAAAAAGGCAAAATGGTTGCCTGAGGAGACCTTACAAATAGCTGGGAAAAGAAGAGAAGCTAAAGGTAAAGGGGAAAAGGAAAGATATACCCATTTGAATGCAGAGTTCCAAAAATAGCAAGGAGAGATAAGAAAGCCTTCCTCATGGATCAATGCGAAGAAATAGAGGAAAACAATAGAATGGGAAAGACTAAAGAAGTCTTCAAGAAAATTAGAGATACCAAAGGAACATTTCATGAAAAGATGGGCACAATAAAGGACAGAAATGGCATGGACCTAACAGAAGCAGAAGATATTAAGAAGAAGTGGCAAGAATACACAGAAGAACTATACAAGAAAGATCTTAATGACCCAGATAACAACGATGGTGTGATCACTCACTTAGAGTCAGACATCCTGGAATGTGAAGTCAAATGGGTTTTAGGAAGCATCACTACAAACAAAGCTAGTGGAGGTGGTGGAATCCCAATTGAGCTATTTCAAATCCTAAAAGATGATGCTGTGAAACTGCTGCACTCAATATGCCAGCAATTTTGGAAAACTCAGCAGTGGCCACAGGAGTGGAAAAGTTCAGTGTTCATTCCAATCCCAAAGAAAGGCAATGCCAAAGAATGTTTAAACTACTGCACAATTGCACTCATCTCACACGCAGCAATGTAATGCTCAAAATTCTCCAGCCAGGTTTCAGCAGTATGTGAACTGTGAACTTCCAGATGTTCTAGCTCGATTTAGAAAAGGCAGAGGAACCAAAGATCAAAGTGGCAACATCCATTGGATCATCGAAAAAGCAAGAGAGTTCCAGAAAAACATTTACTTTTGCTTTGACTAGACCAAAGCCTTTAACTGTGTGGATCACAACAAACTGTGGGAAATTCAAGAGATGGGAATACTAGACCACCTTACCTGTTCCTGAGAATTCTTTATGCAGGTCAAGAAGCAACAGTTAGAACTGAATATGGAACAACAGACTGGTTCCAAATCAGAAAAGGATTATGTCAAGGCTGTATGGTAAAGAATCGAGCTGCCAATGTAGGAGACATGGGTTTGATTCCTGGGTTGAGAAGACACCCTGGAGAAGGAAGTGGCACCCTCTCAAGTATTCTTGCCTAGGAAATTTCATAGACAGAGAAGCCAGGTGACTACAGTCCATGAGGTCACAAAGAATCAGACACAACTCAGCAACTTAACAATACCACCATCTTAAATGAAAAGAATGCAAAGTCATTTTGAAACATTCATTATCATCCCTACTGATAACTCCATTCTCTGGTCCATTAGGACTATTCTTTACTTCATACTTAGCTGAATTTGAAAGTGTTCTCCTTTTTGGAAAAATTGGAATAGTATCTGTTTAACCGATGGTGTCTCTTGATAGTCTAGCTTAGTAAGCCTTGTAATACCTCTTTTTCTAAATAATAATTTATGAAGCATTTTTCTCTGCAAGAATTCTTCTTTGTGTTTTTGTTGTTGTCTTCTAAAAAACAAGAATTCCTAACCTCAAAAGGGATTTTTTTTTCTCCTAAGAGAAAAGTAACTTCACATTCCATAGAGTTTTTATGTAGAAATCTATGGAACATAGCTGGTTATTTTTTTCTATTTTTTTGATCAGGACAAATAGATAATTGTTGATGTTGGGAACTTGCCTCCTGGCATTTTTCTATTTACCATTTCACCTCCATATATTTTTAATATTCTTTACCAACCCAAACAGCCAAATTTAGCTTTGATGTTGCTGGCCACATTTTATGAATTTGACATGGGTTTCCAAATTCAATGTCAAGATGCATATGCTTTGAATTATCTTTTGAAAATGGCTAAGCTTACCATAGCTTTTGAAAAATGGTATCAGGTTATCCATACTCTCTTGTGACTCATTCCTGGCTTATCAAAAAGAGCATCATACTTGAAACTACAGCCAGGGCTGCAATCAGGACACAAACAACTTTCTCCCACAAGAAGCTAAATGGACTATAGAATAATTTTATTTCACTGTCTTTACTAAACAACTCAGTCTAAACTAACAAACTTTGGGACATGATTCATTCAGTTACATAATGAAATATGAGCCATTTAGGAATTTTTGTAGTGTTGATCCATACACAGATTGTAGAGCTATTTTAATAAAGAACTGACAGTAAGTAGAATCAGACACAAAATTGAGAACCTTAGGAATGATCCAACCAACTTTTCAGGAATTTCTTATCAACATCTCTTGCATACAACAGAAATTAATACTGCATCATAAAGTAATTATATATACCCCAGTAATAAAATTTTTAAAAAACTACTATAAAAAAAAAAATCCCTTGCAAGTGATGGCCCAACTTCTGTAAAGTGTTACTCACATAAGTTTATTCTTCCCAGTCCTGGAGAAGTTTCCTAGTTAGGAAGTTATTTCTTTTTTTGAGTAAAAACACACCTCTGTAACTTTCATCTTAGTGCAAGATTCTTTAAACAAAGAATTAACCAACCTACTCACTCAGTAGGCTTCCCTGGTGGCTTAGTGGTTAAGAATCCAGCTGCGGTGCAGGAGACCGCCTGCAATGCATGTTACACAGACTGGATCCCTGGGTCAGGAAGATCCCCTGGAGGAGGAAATGGCAACCCACTCCAGTATTCTCGCCTGGAGAATCCCATGGACGGAGGAGCCTGGTGGGCTACAGTCCATGGGGTCACAAAGAGTAGGACACGATTGAGTGACTTCACTTTCACTTTCTTTCTTTCTTGCCTTGGAAACCCCACCGACAGAGGAGCCTGGTGAGCTACAGTCCAAGGGGTTGAAGAGTCACACAACTTAGCGACTAAACTACTACCATAACCAGTCACTCAAAAATTGAGGGTCCTGGAACTCCCTATTTTTCTCTACCATATTTATTCTTCTAAATTCTTTCTCCCGCAGCTGGGAGATGGACCCACTATAAGCAAAAGGGTGCTGGGTTGTGCTTAGCTGCTCAGTCATGTCCAACTCTTTGTGATCCCATGGACTATAGCCACCAGGCTCCTCTGTCTATGGAATTCTCCAGACAAGAATACTGGAGTGGGTTGCCAAGCCTCCCCCCAGGGGATCTTCCCAACCCAGGGATTGAACCTAAGTCTCCCACATTGCAGGCAGATTCTTTACCATCTGAACCACCAGGGAAGCCCCAAGCAAAAGGGTGTACTGTCTAATTCAGCAGGCAGGACACAGAATCTGAGCAGAATGGAAGATAATGAATACAAAGAAATCCAGGCAGGAAGTAAGAAGCAGGAGTGCCTATGATGTTATTGGTATCTCAGGCACATGCTTTACAAAGATGCAGACATTCAGAGAAGAACCACAAACTGAACATGGTTATACTTCTGGCCACACTGGCAATGGTTATGTCTCAGTTTTGAAAACTCAGACTGTCTTTACGAATGCAGATTTCCTGAGGGCAGGATTTGTGTTCTTTGAAACGATGAGGAGCCAAAAAATTTTCCCCAATAATTTGAGCTCTGTGTGCCAGTTATCCTTGACTTCACTTCCTCACAGAAAGTTTCTTCCGTTTTCTCACAGAAATAGAACATACTGACAAGCTGCAGATCAGTTGAGGCAAGTTAGCTCCATTAAAGAAGGGAGTTTCCTCAGAACCCTGGTGATCAGTGTTTGCCTTAAAAAGACGGTCTAATTGTTGAAAAATATTTTACTAAGCAAGAAACCTAACACTTTGTTGAAATGATTGCACTTTGATTTGGAAAGAAAGCTTAGGAGGGTGGGACTCTGGGAAGAATAAGGAATGAAGAAATCTGAGTT
The DNA here is from genome assembly GCF_002263795.3 of Bos taurus. Lineage (NCBI taxonomy): Eukaryota > Metazoa > Chordata > Mammalia > Artiodactyla > Bovidae > Bos > Bos taurus. The sequence goes on along the minus strand of NC_037351.1, from coordinate 29,822,324 downwards.
CTTCTCTTGTCTCTGTTGCTAGTCCCTTATGTCACCTTGGTCACGCAGCATATTAGAACCCACAAGCATGGAGGGGACTTAAAGAGGCATCTGGTTTAACACTTTGCCCAGCTTAGCTTTCATCTCAACAATAAAGTTTCTTTACGCCCATACCTACAGGATCATAGCAATAGCGGTTCAGAAACAGTATAAACAATTCTCCCCCAAGGAGCAATAATGGAGGTGATCACATCTGTGAGGACGCCAGACACTTTCTTGACTTCACTTTTTTTTTTTTTTTTGGCATTCATGATAAGGTTTTAAAAGAGCCACAGGGAGAAGGCAAACAATAACATTTAAAAGGGAAATCGTGTCTAAGATGAACCCTAACAATGGGAAGGAGAAAAGAGACAGGGGCTTAGACTACTTTAACATTTTTGGTTTTGGATTAACACAAATTTTGGCTTTCTGTTGACTGCATTGTTTGCAAACATTAACACATCATTATCAGATCAGAAAAAAAAAAAAAGGAAGTTGAAAGAAGACAGTATTTGGGAGTAACACGTTGGTGAAAACTTAGCAAGGGAGGTGGGAATTCCCTGGTGGTCCAGTGCTTAGGACTCCATGCTTCCACTGAAGCGTGCGAGGGTTCTATTTCTGGTCAAGGAACTAAGATCCCGCATGTGGCAAGATGTGGCCAAAAAAAAAAAAATAATAATAAACAAAAATAAAAAACACTCAGTTAAAAAAAATAAAATAATGGTTAAAAAATCTTAGGATGGGTGGTGGGCATGGGTACATATGCCAAATTAGAATTCTCTGTGAATACTGACAATTTTCGGGCACTGGGAACTGGAAAATTGCCCTTATGCAAATATTTACTTGGCAAATGAAACTTTATCTTACCATACATGATTTTAAGCCAAAAGCCTAGTGATGAAAATATGGAAATGTCAAAATGTATTTCTGTATCAGATAGCAAATATTGGCCCCTACTATGTGCAATGGCACTGTGCCAAAGCACCATTTACTTCTGCATATATCTTAGGATTTAGAAGTGGAGAAATCTTAAAATTCCTTCAAAATGTAAAGACTCTTCTTGCTTAACTGACACCACCCTGAAAAACATCAACTACATAAATGACTTCAAGAAAAATAATTAAGGTTCACAGATATTTAGGGAAATGAAACAGTTGTCAACAACTACAACCTTCACATTTTGAAGTTGGTGGTTGCAACACTTACTTTTTAAATAGGTAATCATGGAAAAATTGAGTAACATGCCATCTCATTTTCATCTGAATAGAAAGGTGGGATGAAAAGGACATGACTTATGTGAAAGTGAAAAAGCAAAATGTGTTCATTTATTTTCATTAATTCAAAGTCAATCAAGTCTAGATTTATAAACTACTGCATTTTTAAGGTGAGTTTTTGAATATTATAATGCAAATCGGTTGTGTTTTTTTTCAAGGTGGAAGTAAAAACATGACATAAAGCTGAGGCCAATTAGTCAGCATCTTACCTGAAGTCGCTCTTTGTTCTCTTCTCTTCTCTACTTTCCCTGCAATAAGAAGTGGCGGATCAGTTGCAATATGCAGCTGTGAGAAAATGATGTAACTAAGACAGAAGCCCAGTTTATCGCAATTTCCAGACACAGTCACTAGGTCAGCCATGTTCAACATTTTTCCCGAGATGACTGGGCACAGAGGAAAGGGCCCAGCAATATTTTCAAATCAATTTACAAAAGTCAAAAATTAATGAATATGCATTAAATATGCTGCTGGGCTTAAAAAAATCTTGTTAGAGCCATTTACTCAACAGTAAAATTAAGAGTGCAAACCCCACCCATAGGACAAATCCCCATGTTCCATGTGCGGGTAAACACGTAACTAAGATAAGACCGTGCCCTCTTATGACCAACTTGGGAAGATAAAGGACAGAAAATACGACATGAAACAAGATGCGCCCTCAAAGGGCATGTGTGTGTGTGCGTGTGTGCTCAGTCATGTCTGACTCTCTGCAATGCTGTGGACTGTAGCCCACCAGGCTCCTCTATCCATGGTATAAATGTTTAAAATACTAGAGGGTGAAATGATTAGTTTTAAGAAATAAAGGGGTGCCCATGAAGTTATGGAGAATACTTAACTTAAAAATCAAATATGGAGTATTTGATTTGAACCTTGAAGACATATGTAATTTGGGGAATTTTAAATAAGGAAAGGATTAATTCTTGACCAAAGAAATAGTATAGATTCTGTGCATGCATACATGCATGCTATGTCACTTCAGTTGTGTTTGACTCTGTGACCTTATGGACTGTAGTCGGCTGGGTTCCTCTGTCCCTGGGATTCTCCAGGCAAGAATACTGGAATGGGTTGCCATGCCTTCCTCCAGGGGTCCTTCCCAACCCAGGCACTGAACATGAGTTTCTTACATCTCCTACACTGGCAAAGTGAAAGTGAAGTCGCTCAGTCGTGTCTGACTCTTTGTGACCCTATGGACTGTAGCCCACCAGGCTCCTCCGTCCATGGGATTTTTCCAGGCAAGAATTCTAGAGTAGGTTGCCATTTCCTTCTCCAGGGGATCTTCCTGACCCAGGGATCAAAACAGGGTCTCCTGTACTGCAGGCGGACTCTTTACTGTCTGAAATCCCATTGGCAGGCAAGTCCTTTACCACAGGTGCCACCTGGTAAGACCTATGGGTTTTGTAGGACAGGGCTGTCCTACAAAACCCATAGGTCACCTTTAGAACTTGCCTTAAGAACTCAAATGAACAGAGTTTTGCATAGGAGGAGGGCTATCTGAGAAGTTGGGCAAGAGGTTGAGTATGTCAGTGGGAGCAAAGAGGAGGGAAGTGATGGGTGCAGAGGAGACGGCAGGAAAGCAGAGCTCACAGGGCCCAGGGGTTTACAAACTGTAAGTGCAAGGGAAAAGGAAAGGTCAAAATGAATGGCTATCTAGGTGTCTCTGGGTGTGGTGATGCAATTCAGGGAAACGGTAAACATGATGGGGACATGGGAATGATGAGTTCAGTTTTAGGCTTAATGAGTTTGAAGTGCTATGGGGACTTGGAGCTTGGGAGGGTGATTGGAATTGAAATTACAGACGTAGAAAATGGCCATCTTAAGAAGGTGGCTGGAGCTGAAAGGGGAAATAGAAACATACAGGCAGACAGAACAGGGAAAGGTCCCAGACTGAAGACAGGGACCAAGAAAGCAAAAAACACGATTTGTGCTTTGTGATGGAGGATGAGGAGAAGACAGAGGAAGCAGAGGTCCACGAGACCAACCGAACAGAGTCAGGTACCACAAATAAAGTTTTAGGAAGTATGGAATGGGGCTACCAACAGCATCCGAAGCAGCTGAGTTCACGAGGTTGTTGCTAGACTGTGAGAGAGAAGTTTTAGCAGAGAGAGGGTGGGGAACATGAGAGGCCTTGAAGGTCTACAGAGTACTGGGCGATGAGGAAGATGAGGCCGAGGAGGAAATGACTTGTCCATGATACCTGCCAAACATGTGTGAGATGGGGCGATAGTTTGAGCAGGAGTTAGGTCAGGTTTCTGGGATACCTTAGCATGTTTATGAGCTTAGATCAGAAGGTTGGCACCAGGGCAATGGTGTGTGTAAACGCCCCTGTTGAGGTGAGAGCCTTGATTCTGTGATGGGTAAGTAAAGGCTACCCTTCTAGCCATCACTTTCTTGTTAGTTATTAACTTTTCACAGATGGAGCTGGTTACTGAGAGGTTATGGAAGCTGCATGTAAACTTCCCACAAGGCCTTTAAACTATAAGGTGGAAAACATATAAGCCTTCTCTTGTGTAGCTGCCCGAAGGGGAGAATTTATTTAACTGGCATCCTGATTAATTTCATATTCTATTCATTTGAGTGATTTTCAGAGTACTTGTTTGATGTAATTTGTTTCAATGATTCAAATAGATAAATGGCATTAATAGCACATTTAAAGGTTTCATTCATTACCAAGTGTGATGGGATATCTCCTCATTCAAGATTTTTATTGGGCAAGCCACTATGTATGCTTGATTATAAATTTTTGTATACTAGGGGCCTCAAACATTTTCATGAATTTTTACAAAAATGTTATTCAAGTCCTGAATTATTAAAAAATAATTAAAAAAAGACATTAAAAACTATTCTCATTGGAGAGTCTTTAACTTGTATGAGTCATAAATCCTGAAAGCTCACAATGAATGTACTGAAGGTAAATAATGGGTTATGGTAGACAGTCTCGAAGGTGATCCCAATGATCTTCTTCCCTCCTCCAGGCATTTGTATCCTTGTGTTGTCTGCTCCCACACTGAATCAGATTGACTTGTATAACCAGTAGGATTTTGTAGAAATAATGTGATTTCCAAGGCTGGGCCTCAAAAAACATTATGGCTTCTGTTTTTTTCTCTCTCAGATTACTTCCTTGGAGAGAAACCAGATAATATGTTAAGAAGACACTCTTCCTAAGGAGAGACCCATGCAGCAAAAAACTGAGGTCTCCTGTCAATACTACTGAGACCTCCTGTCAATAGCCAATGAGGAACCGAGGACTCCAGAACAGCCAATGTGCAACTGAGGCCTCTAGCTAATAGCCAATGAAGAATTAAGGCCTCCGGAATGGCCAATGAGCAACTGAGGCTTTCAATTAGCAGCCATTGAGAAACTGAGGCCTGCTGCCAGCAGTCTTTATCGACTTGCCAGGCTAATGAGCAGCCCCTTCTGCAGCCCAGACCCAGTCAAACCTTCACATGGTTGCAGCTCAGGACACCTTGACTGTAACTTCATGGGAGACCCTGACCCAGAACCACCCAATCAGCCACTCCAGAGTTCCCCACAGAAACTGTGACATGAAAAACGTCTGCTGCTGTTCTCAACTGCTAAGTTTTGGGTAAATTGTCATACAGTAATACACAACTAATACTATGGGATAATTTTATTATGAAAGTTTGGGTTAATTTATCAATTAATAGAATATGCATGTGTGTGTGTTAGTCACTCCATTGTGTCTGACTCTTTGTGACCCCATGGACTGTAGTCCACCAGGCTTCTCTCCGTGGAATTCTCCAGGCAAGAATATTGGAATGGGTTGCCATTTCCTTTTCCAGGGGATCTTCCTGACCCAGGAATTGAACCTGGGTCTCCTGCATTGCAGGCAGACCCTTTACAAACTGAGCCATAGGGAATATGCATTAAAGGATGTTAATTTTTGCAGATAGATCAGTCTCCCTGCCTTTCTCATCTGTAAGGTAGAGATCAGAGCCTGCTTATCTGGAATGTTGTGAGGATGAACTAATTTCATATGCAGAGCCAGCAGGAAGTGGAGGTTACATACAAAATACTGGCATTCAAGGTTTCAGAAGGGAGGCTGGAAGGCATTGTTGATAACAATTTTTCACTGAGATGTCAAACAGTTCTCTGCCCTTATGACATATGAAAGGGCTCTGTAAACTGTGGCATTCTATATAAATGTTATGTATTAGTTTTATTATGATATTAGTTCTGGTATAGGAAACAGATTTCTGTTCTTAGTTACATATACACTAAACTTCAAGTTAGAAAAATAAACACTGGATAAATAAGACAATCTTATATTTATCAAGAGACACAGAGATTACACCACTTAACTGTAGATAAGCCTCTAGGTTTCTTTTTAAGTCTCTTTATCTTGCTCTGTATGGGTGACTGTATCTCTCAGTGTTCACCATCACTGGGAAGAGATGATGCCGAGACCTATGTCTTTAGCTCCAAAATCCAGCTAGGTGTTAGGTCCACTGGAAATATCTATATCTGCATTTTCTACTTCACAAAAGTCCTTAAGTCAAATCATTATATTCCCCTCCAAAACTGCTTATCTTTAGTGCTATCCTGCTCAGGCAATTGGACATAAAACCTAAGACTCATCAGCTCCTGCCATTCACTCACCCTCAGACCGTTCTGTTCTCTCTACAGGGCCTATCAGAGCTGACCTCTCCTTTCTCACTGCCACTGACCTGGTTCATAAACTTGATAATTCTTCCTGGGGTTATTTTCTATAGGCTCCCAACTGATTTCATCAGTTTTATGGATGGTTTTTCCATCCTTGTGGTTTGATCCCTGTTAAAATACACATTCCCTCATATCAAACTGATGACCCTGGAAGACTTGGTCATGACCTACCTTCTGCTACAACCCCTGAAACACCGTACAGAATACTGACCAATTATACCAGGAATTGGACCTCCCCCTCCAACTCCCTGTGCATGATGTTTATACTTCCTGGAATATCCTATAATGTCCTTCCTGCCCATCAAAACTCTATTCATCGTTCAGAGCTTAGCTCAGATGCAGGCCCTTCTGTGATGTCTCTGGCTTTGTGTCACTCCCCCCAACTTCCCATTCCCTGCAGAATTAATCGCCCTTCTTTCTATGCTCCTTTAGCCTTTGGCTTCCCTCATAGCTCAGTTGGTAAACAAACAGTCTGCAATGCAGGAGACCCTGCATTGGTTCGATCCCTGGTTGGGAAGATCCCCTGGAGAAGGGAAAGGCTACCCACTCCAGTAATTGGGCCTGGAAAATCCCATGGACTGTATGGTCCACGGGGTTGCAAAGAGTTGGACACGACTGAGCAACTTTCACTTTCACTTTTGCCTTTTATTTGTTCCTTTGCTACAGCACTAACTCCAGTGTTTGGTTTATAATCAGTTGCGTGTTTATTTCCCAACTTGACTGTGTTTTCCTTTAGGATAAGAGGTGTATCCTGTGCCTCTCTCTGTCTCCTCATGCCTCACAGTGCCTGGAGCACAGATGCTTGGGATTGAGTGGACATAGAGTTGTGTAATATCCCAACCCTCCTTAAATGCTAAAGAACACAAAATCAATTTTAGTGTTGCTAACACTGAGTGCAAGTACAACCAAGAACAGAGCTTTTACCGGGTATCTACATTACAACTGACAACCTAGGAAACTATTACATTAGAAAAGTGGGTGATAAATTAAGAGAGGCTTTCAGAATAATGAACATGCATTTTGCCCTAGTTGTGCTTTATTGTACCAGAGACTCTACTTGAAGAACAAAACATTAAAGTATGGTGCGCACCTTACTTCTCTCTAAAGCTGGATATAGGACTTCACCTGTGAGGAACCAAAATGGACAGTAATCTCATAAAAATGGAATTTGAAGGGTCTAACTTTTTTCTGAGAAAATGTATTTAGTTGAATATTAAAATGGCACATCTCATGATGATTTATTTATATAAACGGAGTCGATATTTTTAAAAGCTGTTTTAGACTTGGGGTTGATATGGTTTTAGGGAGTAACATTAAGTATATACCCACTTGTAGCACATTTCAGTACTTCATTACGTAAGTAGTTCCTTAATTGAAGTAATGGTTTCTGGTCTTTTCAAACAACAGGCACATAAATGCCTAGCCAGTAACGACTCACCAATAACAAGCAGGGCATTTGTATCACAACTCAGAATCTTTATGTCACTTCTAATGAAAAGAAAATGTTGTGCATGCATACATAGGTATTTATATGTATGCATATATACAAATAGTGGGTATACATGTATATATATGTACACATGTGCACATACATATGAAATGTATGTCAATATGTACACATACATAGAAGGCATTACATATATGTACCTGTGACACATCCTGTAATTTTACAACCAGACATAGTCTAATCTCCAAAATATGCTCTTTCTTCTACCTGCTTCCATGGGTGTGTAATAAAGTCTGTCATAGAATCTTATCAAGCTTCCCTTACTGCACACCAGTTTCTCAGGCGCCAATTCTGAGTGTGTGTTCACTCGCAGGCATTTTATCTGCCCTGCTCTGAGAGGTATTATTAATCACATCCTGTTGCTAGGATACCTGAGAATGTTCATTTATGTCCGATGTTTCTTTGGCAAAATGCACCATGAAGGAGGCATAGAATCATGACAAGGAAAATTACTGTGCACATGCTACTCATTAAAAAAAAAAAGCAGAAAGGGCAGGGAGAGTAGCATAGCTACCAGATAATATAATGTGAACTCTTATGAATTCTTTTTTAATACCATTTTGTTTCACTTAGCTTTTAATGGAAAAATGCTGGCAATATTTCTAGATAATGACAATCTGTAGTACTTCTTTACTTCTTAGGAAAAGTGGAAGGAGGTAGGGTTTTAATTTTGTTTACTTTAGAGAAGGGGCTTTAAGATTACTCGCTTTGGATGTCTCCATGAGAGATGGGGTTACTAGGTCACAGTGCTAGTTGATTTGCAGAGATAACCTAAACCCCAGGTTACCACTATTGGCATGTTTAGCTATCTTAATGAAAGACTTATGAGAAAAGTAATCTACAGAATATGCATTTGGGTAATGGGAGAAAAATACCTTTATCAATATCTCTAAAAAAATTACTGTTGTTTTGGATATTAGTATTCCAAAAATTCTAGCTTATCTTTGGAACATGAATATATAAAATTCACCTAAATGCAAGATTTTCTTAGTCAATCTCTTCCCAGAGGAAATGGCATGATATAGTGAAATAAATGCCGACTTTGGTGTTAGATGGATTGACTTCTTGTCTTAACCACTGGTGCCTATGGCTATGTTAACCCTGGGAACAAATCATAGAGGATTTCCCCAAAACTTGTTTTTTTCTGTTTCCTCCTCCTTTTTCCAGTACGGTGTGTGTGTGTACAAGATGTGTGTATACACACACATACACACACACACTGTACTGGAAAAAGGAGGAGATATATGTGTATATATATATATATACACACACTATCTGTTTATTGATACACTATCTATTTCTACCTACCTACCTCTTATATTTCAACTGAAAGCAGAAACAATTTTGAGTTTTACTTCCATTATTTTTCTAAGTGGTATTAACAGAGTTCTATTATTGTAATCATGCTAATAACTGTAGCTAATGTTTATTAAACAATATCTATGTGCTCACTGCTGTTATCAGCACATTATATATGTTAATTTATTTTATCTTCACAGTATTATGAGGCTTGTATTATGTATTATGAATATTTTATTATGTTTATGAATACATAATTATGTATTATGAATTTTAAACCTATTTTCAGGTAAGAACACATGGTAGAAATTTCTTAAATAACTTTGCCAAATCACTGACTTACTAGTGGCAAATAAATAATGAGAGGACAAAAAACAGTTGGGGTGAAAAGGTAGGGAGGAGTAAGGAGTGCGATATCAATCCGTAAACTGTACATAATCAGTCTCTAGGTTTGAAAGTTAGCTTGAATAAATTATTTTTAAAAATATTTGTATAGACTTAAAAAACTAGCTGCCTATTATTTATCAAATTATTTGCTTGAATGAATAAACTGCTTATTTTAACTGCTAAGTGCCTGATCATAGTATTTCAGGAGCAGAATGTCAGAAAGATCTTCAGATTTTGAACTTTTTTTTAGTAGATTAGTATTTATTTAGTTGTTGTTCCATCGGTAAGTTGTGTCTGACTCCTTGCGACCCAATGGACTGCAGCACGCCAGCCTTCCTTGTCCCTCATCATCTCCCAGAGTATGTTCAAACTCATGCCCACTGAGTCAGTGATGCCATCCAACCATCTCATCCTCTGTTGTCCCCTTCTCCTCATGCCTGCAATTTTTCCTAGCATCAGGGTCTTTTCCAATTTATTTAGTACCTACTATGAATTTGGCACTCTAATAACACTTATAAATCTTCACAATAAGCTGAAAGCTGTTTTAGGCTTGGTATTATATGACGTCATGGGAAAATATTAAATATAGAATATATATCCATTTATATATTACATTTCAGTGCTGAAGTATAGAACTACTTCCAAGATTGGAGTGATTGCTTCTCATCTTTTAAAACCACAGGTTCATATATGGCAATCCAATGACATCTCATGAATAATGAGCAGGGCATTTGTATCACAACTCAGTATTTCATGTCACTTCTACTGAAAAGAAAATTTTGTGCACACATATAGTTGTATGAATCTCCGGACTCAAGGATCGAATCCGGGTCTCCCATGTTGCAGGCAGATGCTTTACTGTCTGAGCCACCAGAGAAGCCCATGTATGTTTTCAGTTCAGCTACTCAGTCATGTCCAACTCTTTGTGACCCCATGGATTGCACCACGCCAGGATTCCCTGTCTGTCACCAACTCCTGGAGCTTACTCAAACTCATGTCCATTGAGTCGATGATGCCATCCAACCATCTCATCTTCTGTCGTCCTCTTCTCCTCTCCTCTTCAATTTTTCCCAGCATCAGGGTTTTTTCCAATGAGTCAGTTCTTCTCATCAGGTGGCCAAAGTACTGGAGCTTCAGCTTCAGCATCAGGCCGTCCAATGAATATTCAGGACTGATTTCCTTTAGAACTGACTGGTTTTATCTCTTTGCAGTCCAAGGGACTATCAGGAGTCTTCTCCAACACCACAGTTCAAAAGCATCAATTCTTTGGTGCTCAGCTTTCTTTATAGTCCAACTCTCACAACCATACAAGACTACTGGAAAAATCATAGCTTTGACTAGACTGGCATTTGTTGGCAAAGTAATGTCTCTGCTTTTTAATATGCTGTCTAGGTTGGTCATAACTTTCCTTCCAAGGAGTAGGCGTCTTTTAATTTCATGGCTGTAGTCACCATCTGCAGTGATTTTGGAGCCCCCCAAAATAAATTGTCTCACTGTTTCCATTTTTTCCCCATCTATTTGCCATGATGTGATGAGACCAGATGCCGTGATCTTAGTTTTCTGAATGTTGAGTTTTAAGCCAACTTCTTCGCTCTCCTCTTTAACTTTCATCAAAAGGCTCTTCAGTTCTTCTTTGCTTTCTGCCATAAGGGTGGTGTCATCTGTATATCTGCATTACTGATATTTCTCCCAGCAATCTTGATTCCAGCTTGTGCTTCATCCAGCCCAGCATTTCTCATGATGTACTCTGCATATAAGTTAAATAAGCAGGGTGACAATATATAGCCTTGACATACTCCTTTCCCTATTTGGAACCAGTCTGTTGTTCCATGTCCAGTTTTAACTGTTGCTTCTTGACCTGAATACAGATTTCTCACTTATAAAAATAGTAGGTATACACATATATATGTGTGTGTGTATGCATATATATATTGGGGGCTTCCCTGGTGACTCAGATGGTAAAGAATCTGCCTGCAATGTGGGAGACCTGGGTTCGATCCCTGAGTTGGGAAGATCCCCTGGAGAAGGGAACGGCCTCCCACTCCAGTATTCTGGCCTGGAGAATCCATGGACACAGGAGACTGGCAGGCTACAGTCCATGAGGTTGCAAAGAGTCAGACCCAACTGAGTAACTTTCACTTCATGCATATACATACATATAATGCATTACACATATGTGACATAATGGAGAACGAAATGGCAGCTCATTCCAGTATTCTTGCATGGAGAAGTCCATGGACAGAGGAGCCTGGAGGGCTACATACAGTCCATGGGATTGCAAAGAGTCAGACATGACTGAGTGAGCAACACACACACACAAACACATGTGACATACATCCTGTAATTTTACAATCAGACATAGACTAATTTCCAAAACATACTTTTTCTTCTAGCTTCTTCCATTAGTGTATGACAAAGTCTGTCATGGAATCTCATCAAGCTTCCCTCACTGCATACCAATTTCTCAGTCACCAATTCATGGAGTAGATTAAAATGACTTCCATTTTCCAGTGAAGAAAGAGTCTCAGAATATTTTTTGAAACAGGCTCAAGATCCCAATTAGTGACTAGCAGGATTAGACTATGAACCCAGAGATTTGCACTTTTTTCTGAGCAATATAAGTAATTTGGGGCAGGTCCGTAGAATGGTGAAGGGCTCTTCTGCTTAATCAATGTGCATTATTTACCCTCTTTAAATTGTATTTATCTGGAAATGGGGTTAATACTAGTTCCTACTTAGGGTAATTGTGAGGATTAAACAAAATTTTAATAATAATATAATTTAATTTATATTTAAATTAAATATAATTTAATAACAATCCCAAATGTTTTGAGTGTATAATACAATCACATTTATAAGGTTCTCACTTCATTGCCTGGGGAATAGCAATGTAACGTGTCGCCAGGTGCTTCTCTTTATGAATGTTCCATGTCAGGTGTTCCCTGGTAACATCCAATATTTCTAAATATTCTCAAGGTCAGTGGCTTTGTTTACAGATATAAAGTTCAGCCTTGGAGTCGCACAGAGTTGGGCACGACTGGAGTGACTTAGCCTCTAGCCTCAGCCTTGGAGAGTTTCTTGATATTTTTACCATCACTTCTGTCTCTCTTGCTTTCCCTTAGAATTTCTAAGTGAGAAATAGCTTTTTACTTTGGTGAATTCCTTTTCTCTCCTCCTCATGTTGTGACTCTTTCCAAATACAAACTGGTTTGATGAAACACACAATGACATGGCAAGACTCTCCCCAACTGCAAGCTCAGATGACCTGGTATTAGAGCCCAGGGTGCGTGGTCCAAATCCCTGCCCATATCTGGTACTGACCAGCAGCTGTGGAACTGTCAGCAGTCTAATGTGACCTAAATAGAAAGGGAGAGCTTTTCTAGAAACCAGAGGACCTCAATGCCAGAGATAAGCAGACGATACCTCTCTAATGGCAGAAAGCAAAGAAGAACTGAAGAGCCTCTTGATGAGGGTGAAGAGGAGAATGAAAAAGAACTTGAAACTAAACATTCAAAAAACTAAGATCATGGCGTCTGATCCCATCACTTTCTGGCAAACACACGGGGAAAAAGTGGAGACAGTGACATATTTTATCTTCTTGGGCTCCAAAATCACTGTGGATGGTGACTGCAGGCATGGAATTAAAAGACTTGCTCCTTGGAAGAAAAGCTATGACAAACCTAGACAGCATATTAAATGCAGAGATATCACTTTGCTGACAGAGGTCCATCTAGTCAAAGCTATAGTTTTTCCAATACTCATGTATGGATGTGAGAGTTGGACCATACAAAAGGCTGAGCACTGAAGAACCGATGCTTTCAAATTGTGGTGTTGGAGAAGACTCTTGAGAATCCCTTGGACTCAAGGGACGCAAGGAGGTCAAACCAGTCGATCCTAAAGGAAATCAACCTTGAGTATTCACTGGAAGAACTGATGCTGAAGCTCCAATACTTTGGCCACCTGATGTGAAGAGCTGACTCACTGGAAAAGACCCTGATGCTGGGAAAGACTGAGGGCAAGAGAAGAAGGTGACAACAGAGGATGAGACAGACTCAATGAACACGAGTCTGAGCAAACTCCGGGAGATGGTAAAGGACAGGGAAGCCTGGCGTGCTGCAGTTCATGGGGTTGCTAAGAGCTGGACATGATATAGTGGCCGAACAACACTGCCAGAACTTACTCCTTAAAACAAATAGTAAGATCTTGAACAAGCAACTTGACTTTTCCAAGATTCAAAGGTCTCTTTAGTTAGGTAGGTAAATAGTACTATATTAAGTACTATACTATAGGGCAGGAACAGAGGCGCCACTGTAAAGACCAGAAAGTCGAAAAACAACAAAGACCTGTTGTATTGCACAGGGAACTCTGCTCAATGTTATGTAACAACCTAAATGGGAAGAGAAGTTGAAGAAGAGTAGATACATATATATGTATAATGGAATCATTCTGCTGCACACCTGAAATGAACACAACACTGGTAATCAACTATGTGTGCACGCATTTGAAAAGTGAAAGTATCAGTTGCTCAGTCGTGTCCAACTCTTTGTTACCCCATGGGCTGTAGCCCTCCAGGCTCCTCTGTCCATGGAATTCTCCAAGGCAGGAATACCGGAGTAGGTTGCCATTTACTTCTGCAGGGGATCTTTCGGACCCAGGGATAGAACCCAGGTCTTTTACCATCTGAGCCACCAGGGAAGCCCTGTGCATGCATTTACTCCAATATAAAATAAAAAGTTTAAAAATGACTGTTAAACACTGCATAGTTTCTGTTTGGTTAGTTGTATATAAAGGCAGAGGAGTTTATTATTGACATCTGGATTTATGCTGATGCTGAAAGGGTATTGGCCTCAGTAAACACTGTGATGAGCCTCTGTGCCGCTGTGGACCCTCTGCCGTCCTCCAAGTTTAGATAAACTCCTCTTGCTCTTATGTCCATTTCTATGCGCTGAGTTGATGTGTCGCTAGGATGCTTAGGTAGAGAGAGCCGTTATGAGCACACTGCCTGCTGTGAGCTCCAGACAGTGTGGACTGAGCCACAGAAACTGGCCCTTCAGAAACATATCAATACCAATAGATCTGGGCCTCCGAGGTTGGCCGTCTGCCTTGGCAGGGCTGACACTCCATCTGCGCTCCCTAGCTCCGGGGTCTGCCATCCGTCATCGTGTGGAGAAAGCCTGAGAAGAACTGAATACTCAAAGATTCTTCCTGGGCTGACCCCTCTGCAGAGAAATAGGAAAAGCTGTAGGAGAAACAACAGTTTAATGTTCTCTTGGAAATTTTCAAGTACAGAATATCTTCCCACTTATCCACTTAACAAGCATGTGATTAATGTGACAAGCAATAGTTCCTTTCAGATTCCCAACACTGGCCTGGGTGAATTAAATCTTAGAGTAAACCTTCTGATATTCAGCACCTCATTTTTGAAGCAGTTTTTTATTGGCACAGAAGTTTTTTTGGTAGACTTTTAGATGCTGAAGTCAGATTAGGAAAATAAAAATAAAAACCAAACCCAGTGATAGCCAGGTCTTAAACATCTCTGAAAAACGGGAATGCTAGTTTTACTAATATACGCTTCAGTTAGTGACCAAAGCAGAGATGTGTGCATTTGCACTTTCCTTTGTACAATAATATGTTTCTTGTGCATTAGATGTGAATAACTATTCTTAAATGACAGAATATTCTAGATGTCCTTGGAATCTTCATTATATAAAAGAAACAGGAGTGAATTATTTTGCAAAGTAAAGCATATATTCATAATATACTTATTGGGCTTCCCTGGTGGCTCAGCTAGTAAAGAATCTGCCTGCAATGCAGGAGACCTGGGTTCGATCCCTGGGTTGGGAAGATTCCCTGGAGAAGGGAGCAGCTACCCACTCCAGTATTCTGGCCCTGGAGAATTCCATGGACTATATAGTCCATGGGGTCACAAAGAGACACAACCGAGCAACTTTCACTTCACTCACTTCATACTTATTCACTCCTGTGCTAGAATAACAATGACCTTGCTTTAGGAAGTGGAGTCGATTTTCTTCCTACTGAACTGTCCAGGCCTTCATAAATTGCTTAAAGAGTAGATTACACTGGAACTGCCAGCTTTTTGGCTTGGGACTTGAAAATCAGGTAGCTCTCACTTTCCGAGTCTGATATTTGCTCTGAGAAAAGCCCTTGAGACCACCATGCTGTGAGGAAGCTCAAGCTAGCCACACCTACAGGCCTGGTGGAAAGCAAACTGCCTGAACCAAAAATGACCAACAGCTACTGTTCCAGCCATGCCAGCCTAGGTGCCAAACATGTGTGGTGATGACGCCATCCTGGAAGTGGATTTTCCAACTCCAGTCACCTGAGTGAACACCACATGGAGTAGACAGATTGCCCAGGAATTTTACAAATTCCTAACCTACAAAACTGCAAGCAAAATGAATGTGTGTTACACCACTAAGTTTTGGCATACTTTGTTACACACTGAAAGATAATAAAAACAGCTCCTTTTCTATTCTGATAGCAGGAATTATTGAGGTACCGATCAATATGAGCTGCCCAGGTGGCTCAGTGGGTCAAGAATCCACCTGCCATGCAGGAGATGCAGGGGACACGGGTTCGATCCCTGGGTCAGGAAGATCCCATGGAGGAGGGCATAGCAACTCCCTCCAGTATTCTTGTCTGGAGACTCCCATGAACAGAGGATCCTAGTGGGCTATGGTCCTTAGGGTCACAGAGAGTGGGACATGACTGAAGCGACTAAGCACACACACACACCTATCAACACATATTGATTTTTTTCCCATAAAGCAAGGCTCACCTAGATTTCTTCTTTCCTAAGATGGCTTGTTCAACTATACCTATAGATATGTTCCATTATTTTAGCATTTAAACTTATTGCTTTTCACAAAAAACCCTGTTATTAGTAACAGTGTGGTTAATTTATGTAGAATCTATGTAGATTAATATGTACTTCGGTTTTATAAAAAGTATTACAATATCACCCTTTGTCCAGATTATCAATCAAAAGTAAAGTGGCGACTCGCCCATTACATAGCGTCTTTTCAGAACTTGTAAACCATCAAATGAGGCACCCATTTGAAACAACAACATTTAAATATTCATCCAGGCTTCATAAACTTTCTCGTTTATGGCTGGAATTATACAGAAACCCTTTGAACCGAACCACTGAAAACATTCAACAGCCATTTCTGCTAAATAATTTAAAATTATCTTTCTTACCCTAGGTAGATTTACTTTTAAAGGATAAACTGGTAGAATCTATATTGAATTAAGAGCTTTAATATTATTTAGGGTTCATTTTCTGTATGAAGGCAACAAGGGGAAACATTTCACTGAGAAAGGTAATGATACGAGGCCAGTCAGACCCAACGCTTGTGAAGTCGGAGTTGGTTCACTTTAAACACAATTTATTTGGCTCACGGACACAGTCCTGCCCAGCTTTTCATTTGAAGGAAACGAGCATATTTCACTACTCTCTCATCCTCTTAATCATCTCCTCATTAGCCTGTGAAGAAAGCTTTTCGAGGCCAGAGGTGAGCTTCATTTTACTCTTTGAGATGTCAGCACCATTTTCATTCCCTCTAGCCCCGAGTTTTTTCTTTTTTAATCTTTAAAAAAATCCTCATCATACTCATCTTTCCTTCACACTGACCTGCATCAAAGGTTTGGGCCTCAGACATTCAGGGAAGCTCTTATTTCATGGACAGAAGGAAGACAAGGAAGAAAGTGTGCTTAGATGAGTGGCTATGGATTTACTGTTTTCAGGCTTTGCAGCATACTTCGTGATCTGGCAGAACTATCCTCTGTAGAGCTGGTTGACTACTCAAAAGTTTACAAGAAAAGTTGTTAATGATCTAGTCCATTTTATGTGTAGGGGAAGAGGCTCACCAATACTTGGGTCCCTCGGAGAAAGCAATGAGAGAGAAATGCTGTTGAGCCCCTGTGGTGTGATGAGTGGGGAGTTCAGCACTTTATGTTTGCAGCACACTGTAAAGAGCGAGCAGAGAGGGGGATGGACCTAGAGGCTGTCATACAGAGTGAAGTAAGTCAGAAAGAGAAAACGAAATATCGTATATTGATGCATATATGTGGAATCTAGAAAAACGGTACAGAGGATCATAGGATCAAAGCAGAAATACAGACACAGATGTAGAGAACAAATGTATGGATACGAAGGGAAAGGGTGGGTGTGGGAGGAATTGGGAGATTGGGATTGACATATATACACTATTGGTACCATGTACAGAATAGATAACTAATGAGAACCTACTGTATAGCACAGGGAACTCCACTCAGTGCTCTGTGGTGACGTAAATGGGAAGGAAATCCAAAGAGGAGGGGATACGTGTAAACGTTAACAGCTGATTCACTTTGCTGTGAGCAGAAACTAATACAACAGGGTACAGCAATTAGGTTTGTGATGTGCGCTCAGTCGCTCAGTCGTGTTCAACTCTTTGTGACCCCACGGACTGCAGCCCACTAGGCTCCTCTATGGGATTTTCCAGGCAAGAATACTGGAGTGGGTTGCCATTTCCTACTCCAGGGGATCTTCTTGACCCAAGGATCAAACTTGGGTCTCTTGTGTCTCCTGGATTGGCAGGCGGATTCTTTATCACTCACTAAGCCATCTGGAAGCCCACAAAGCAACTGTACTTCAATAGAAATTAATTAAAAACAAAAAAAGGTAAACAAGAAATTCACCGTCAAGGGAAGGGCTGTGGAAAGCAGAGACTGTCAACTGGTACAATGGATGCAGCCTCCTGCAGGGGCTGGAGTGGGCCTTTACCTAATAACAGAGACAGAGCGGAAGACACTCCAGGAGGGAAGGGAAATAAATATCATCTGAACACCTAAGGCAATAAGCTATTTTCCGGCAAAATCTTTCATTGATGTTCAGTGTGAGATGCTGATTTCAGAAAAAGCAAACCAGGCACTGAGAACGTGGAAAGGGAAGCTCCCTTTGATGCAGTTTACCCAGATAGATGGGGCTTCCCATGTGGCACTAGTGGTAAAGAATCCGTCTACCAATGCAGGAGAAGCAAGAGACCTGGGTTCGATCCCTGGGTCGGGAAGATTCCCTGGAGGAGGGCACGCCAACCCACTTCAGTATTCTTGCCTGGAGAATTCCATGGACAGAGGAGCCTGGCAGGCTACAGTCCATAGGGTCACAAGTGAAGCGACTTAGCACGCAGGCACCCAGAAAGACAGGAAGAGCAGCATCCCCGGAGGAGGGCACAGGCCAACAGAGGAAAGGAGTGGGAGCACTGAGAGGAGTCTTCTCACCAGCTTCAGCCACTGCAAGCTTAGATTTGCACAAGACTCAGAGTCTGGCACTTCTGGGGAGGGGAATGACTTCTAGCTTGTTTACTACGGCAGGCACAGCTGAGTGCCTGCCCTCCAGTCATGCCCCTCTTGTTCCATGCTGGTACTCGGCGCTCCAATCACATGGATGACACGGATGAAACATGACTGACATAAAGTAATCATTGTGGTCCCATTCCCCTTGCTTTAGGTGGTCATTTGACATTTCTGGCCAATGACATGTCAGATGAATTCTTTTCAAGAATTTCATGGCAAGGTTTCCCATGCCAATAACAAATGACAGGTAGGGGAAAATATCACATTTTCTTTCAGTGGCTGTTGTTGCATCTGGGAATGATGCTTGGGACAGGAGGATAACACCACTCACTGCAAGGACGACTGAAGGGAACAGATCCCAGGAAGGTGTCTCAAAGGCTCTGAACTCATGTACCACGGAACCACCCCAGCCCGAGATTTCTTTTTATGGGTTATCTAACCTTTTTGTGTTTAAGTGACATTTTTTAGGTACTTGCAGCTGAAAGCATCCTATATTGTATACAGGTCAAGCACAGAATAATGGTATCCAATGCTAAATAAACTAGGGAGGCAAAATAATTATTTAGCTACATAATGAATATTGTTAGTTTCTCAGTTGTGTCCAACTCTTTGTGACTCTATGGACTGAAGCCCACCAGGCTCCACTGTCCATGGAATTTTCCAGGCAAGAATACTGCAGTGGGTAGCCATTCTCTTCTCCAGAGGATCTTCCTGACCCACGGATCAAACCCTGGTCTCTTGCATTGCAGGTGGATTCTTTACCATCTGAGCCACCAGGAAACTCACTTAGCTACAAAGTCTATGCTAAATGAACTAAAATTAAAATCTGAGGGAAAGGTAAGAGCATTTTAAGCTAGTTCCAGGACTTTGGGGTAAGGCTGCTCCCCCGCTGGGACTACACTTGAAAGGGTCTGGTCTTGCACTTTTCCACACAGGTCACCTCACACAGGAAAGAAAGGACCAGCATGTTTGCCCACAGATTCCATTGCTTACCTGGACCATGCACTGAGCACCTGGGATGCCAGAATTTCCTGGTCAAACATCCCCGACGCCCTACAGGATCTGTATGGGCTTTCTGCTCAGATTAGAACTCTAGAAGGTGCGGGGGTGGGGGGGTGGGGACCAGACTGCACCACTGGTACCAGGCTTGTAGCGGGGTGTTCAAAGGATGCTTGGGGCTTGGCAAATATGTGTATAGACTGGTCCCAATGCATGTGAGTGAGGCCCTTCACAATGCTGGAGCAGCTGTGATGGAGGCTTAAGAAAACGGGCTTTCCGCTGGCTCTCCTGCCCCAGATGCAGCAATCACAGGGCAGGCCTGTCATGACACAAACACGGAGTGTATTTCTGAAGAATGCACAGAAATGTGCTGTGCTAAGTCGCTCCGTCCTGTCTGACTCTTTGCGACCCTATAGACTGTAGCCCACCAGGTTCCTCTATCCATGGATTCTCCAGGCAAGAACACTAGAGTGGGTTGCCATGCCCTCCTTCAGGGGATCTTCCTGACCCAAGGATCAAACCCATATTTCTATGTCTCCTGCATTGGCAGGCGGGTTCTTATACCACTAACGCCACTTGCGAAGCCCACACACAAATGATGAGCCTGTAAACACAGCCTCACTGAATTCTCACAACAGTCCAAGGGGAGGAAGGGGAAGGTACTTTATCAATAGCTTATAAATGAGGAAACAACAAAGGCTCAGAAAGGTGAATTTGCCTAAGTTTACCCAGTAAAGGTTAGATTCTGGATTTGAATCCAGGACTTTAAAAGATCACACTGTTTACCACATATGATTCCTCAGATTTTTCTGTACAAAACCGAAAGATACAGATTATATTAAATTAGCCTTTTTATTTGTAAAGTTTCCATTTCCTATCCCCAAAATTCTTAGCAAAGCTTACTCTAGGTGGGTAAAATACAAAAATGAAATCCAATCAACTTCTTTATAAATCAATCATTGTTAAATTTATCTGTGTATCAAAAACACTAAGGGATTGGGGGCAGGAGGAGAAGGGGACGACAGAGGATGAGATGGCTGGGTGGCATCACTGACTCGATGGACGTGAGTCTGAGTGAACTCTGGGAGTTGGTGATGGACAGGGAGGCCTGGCGTGCTGCGATTCATGGGGTCGCAGAGTCGGACATGACTGAGCGACTGAACTGAACTGAACTGAAAACACTCTTAATAAACACTATATGCTGGGATAAAGTAAATAAAGTGGAACAGGGTAGGCTTTTTCTTCTTGCATGGTCTTATAAAATAGAGACGATCCACTGTCATTTGTATAAAACGTTCTCTGAAGTTTTTTGGAAATGGGTCAGTTCTATTCTTTTTCCCTTTGTTGTGCAAAATATGTAAGTTTTATTTTCCATAACGTTATCTGAACTGGTTGCTTACATAGCCCCAATCTGTCACTTTGATTTTAAATTCCCCAATTCACTATCTGTTACAGATTTCTGAAAAAAAGTTGCAAGGTGATTTGCATTTTAGGGGGTAAATTTTAGTTTTTTTTCCTTCCAGTTGAACCAACCATATTTAAATCTGGGTGAGGGCAGTGGAGGGGAGGCCAGCGGGGTTGTAGACCTTTCTAGTGTTGCTTTCACCTTTCCTGGGGCTGTTCTGGAAAGGGAGATGTCATTTCCATGTGTGTACGACCCACTTATGGGCTTCCCTGGTGGCTCAGTGGTAAAGAATCCGCCTGCAATGCAGGAGGCCTGGGTTTGATCCCTGGGTCAGGAAGATCTCATGAAGGAGGAAATGGCACACTCCAGTATTCTCGTCTGGGAAATTCCATGGACAGAGGAGCCTGAGGGCTACAGTCCATTGGGTTACAAAGAATTGGACACCTCTGAGCAACTAACAAAACAAGAATATGACCCACTTATACTCTCAGGAATACCTAAGAGATTTCTCCTAGAATGCTGAACATCTATAGAAAACACTTTGATAACTTTTTTTTTTTTAACACCGCTGTGACACTGACAAATATTTTGGAGAAAAAAAATCACTCCTGAGTATTAATAGGCAGGGTAACATCAGTTCCTGAGAAACTGGTAGGAAATCCTGAAAAAGTGATAACACAGATACAGAAAACACTCTTTCATTTCAAAAGATGAACAAAATCTTACAAAATCCAGATCACACAGCTGTAACAGCCACGCCTTAAAATGAAGAAAAAAATCAGGTTGTGAGTTCTGCCATCATTTCCAGAGTCAGCCTGATGAAGCCAGGTTGCTGTGTCTGGCTGGCTTCCAACAATATCTACCCATCCGGATGCCACCAGGATTATTAACACAGTCGCACAAATCTTATTCCTAAGATTCATTTTTGTGGTGCAAAGTACCATTTGGGGTTTAAACCAAATGACCAGGATAGCTTCAACTCAAGACAGTTCAAAACCTGAGTGTCCAAATGATGGCCCCATGGCTCGGTGAACTATTCATCTAAAGAAATACGGTTGGTGCATATTTTTATTTTCTTGCCATTTCAGAAATATTTGACAGAATTGCATATGACATCATAAACATTTCAAAGAAGCATGGAATGTAGAGGTTTCTGGTGTTCAGCTGATCATGCCTCTGGTGATGAGGCACATTTTCATTCTCTGGCTGGTCCCCAGAGACTTTCGCTTAATCCCGTATTCAAGAGGACACTGCTCGGGGTGAGGCTGGCACTCACGGGTACATGTTCACCCGACAATGCACACACAATTTGAAATAGACTGCCGCTGGCATAGGGCAGGAGGAGAGGAGGCCAGAGCTGCTGGGCTATTTGTCATCTCAAGCATTTCAAGCGTTTGCACACCACCTCCTTAGCAGGACACATGGGGTATGTGTCCCCTGGCAAGATGTTTAGTGAACACAAATAAGGGCTGTAATGTATCCACCCGAGGGGAGAGACAAGACCCACCACTGGAGCTTTTCTTCCTGCATTTAAGGGACAGAAAACTCTTCAATAAACATCTTACTATTTCAACCTAAAGGCTGAATAATTCCATGGAATTGAATTTAAAAGATATGGCTGATTCATGTTGATACATGGCAGAAACCATCACAATATTGTAATTATCATAAAAAAAATAATAAAAAAAAAAAACAAAATAAAAAAAGACATGAAAATTGAAAAGGTTTGCTGGTGATATATACTCCACAATCATTTGGTCTGACTCTGGTCTGCTTTCAAAGGAATACAAAGGTCTTTGGGGTTATTTTTTCCCAATTCTGGAAAAACAAGAATTTTAGACCTTATTTTTATCATCTTGCATTTTTCATGACCATTGTGTGAAAATAAACATGCTCTGAAAATACTTAGGTAACAAAATAGGGTTTGTTATTAAAAACAAAACAAATGGAAGCCGCTTTTTGTCTTCCAGGGGAGTGGCAGAATGCCATTGCTAGGGAAACTGGTTCTTTAGGAAAATTCCCTGGTGCCTTAAAAACCCATTTTGGTTATGAAAGTGAGATTTCTGGGATAGTTTAATTGAGAGCATGCAGAAAAGGAAGG
This sequence comes from Bos taurus, assembly GCF_002263795.3. Lineage (NCBI taxonomy): Eukaryota > Metazoa > Chordata > Mammalia > Artiodactyla > Bovidae > Bos > Bos taurus. Next base: position 29,799,297 of record NC_037351.1, on the reverse strand, counting down.
GTGGATTTTTCTGTATAATGATATAAGAGGAACTGTGGAGCTATTCATTAATTATTTTTGAAAGGTTAAGTAACTCTGAAGAAAGTACAAGGAAAAATGGTCTAAAAAGGGAGGGGGCAGGTTCAGGTTTATATATGAATATAGGGATCGGTTGGAACCTAAGGAAAGATATAACCAATAAGCAATTCCCTTTTAGGAAAAGGCCAAGAAACGCGTAGAACCACAATGACTACTTTCAGTGTAAGTTGTTTCCAATTCTGTGGCGTGCTGAACTCCATTCTCTGAACCACTGAAATCAATGAGTTAGTTAGGCATGATGGTGTGGCGTGAGCACGGCAAACGGTTTTGGACGGATACACTGTGTGTGTGTGGTTCTTGGAGATACAACATGGAGTACGAGGCCAAGAACAGAATGGAAGAGCTGATGAGCAGAAGAAATGATAAGCCCCCTGGGGTGGACAGAGGAGGCTGGACTTTGCAGGAGGTGAGGAAAGAGTCTGCTTACTTGGTTATCACAAGAATGGTCAACTTGTGACATATTAACATTGCTGTGTTGGTCACTCAGTCATGTCCAACTCTCTGTGACCCCATGGACTGTAGCCTGCCAGGCTCCTCTGTCCATGGGATTCTCCAGGCAAGAATACTGGAGTGGGTTGCCATTCCCTTCTCCAAAGGAGTTTCCCAACCCAGGGGTCAAACCCGGATCTCCTATATTGCAGGCAGATCTTTACCATCTGAGCCACCAGTACCATATTTAAAATGGATAGCTATAGGAAGCCGCTGTATGGTGCAGGGAACTTAGCTCTGTGCTCGGTGATGACCCAAAGGGGTGAGTGGGAGGGAGGTCCAGAGGGAGGGAATATATGTATACATACAGCGGATTCACATAGTTGTGCTGAAGAGACTAATGTAACACTGTAAAGCAATTATATTCCAATTAAAAATTTTAAAAAAGAAGAGTAGAAGAATTTTGAATCTGGGCAAGGAAATAAAAAGAGTTTCTTAAAAACTATAAGAAAAAAAGGCTCTCATATGCAGGATGGATAACAACAAGGTTATCTGTTGTATCTACTGTATTTAACACAGGGTGTATATTCAATAGCCTGGGATAAACCATAATGGAAAAGAAAACGAAAAAGAATAGCAGAAACTAACATGACACTGTAAATCAACTATACATTAATAACATTTTTAAAATGCTCCTAGTTATTTGCATGTTTTGATTATTAACTGTTGGGTGTTAACAGGCAAAGTAGGGGGAGGACTTGCATTTGGATCCTCATTCTCACACTTAAAAGTTACAGGATCTGGGTTGACTGCTCTCCCCTATGTATTTCTATCTTCTCATGTTCAAGACAGAAGAAATAATACTAAACTCTTAGGATTATTATAAAAATGAGAAGAAATGCTAACTATTATGTTCTCAATAAAATGCTAAATCTAAAGTCACAACTTTCAAGCCACAGTAAAATAAAAATCAATATGATTCCAGTAAACCTGGCAAGATTCCACTGTCCCCAGAATGCCTGAACTATTCACATACTTCCTGTATTCATTATTTAATGAAGTGCCTTAAATAGTTCTGGAGAAGGAAATGGCAACCGACTCCAGTATTCTTGCCTGGAGAACCCTGTGGACGGAGGAGCCTTGTGGGCTGCTGTCCATGGGGTCACACAGAGTCGGACACGACTGAAGCGACTTAGGATGCATGCATGCATTGGAGAAGGAAATGGCAATCCACTCCAGTATTCTTGCCTGGAGAATCCCAGGGACAGAGGAGCCTGGTGGGCTGCCGTCTATGGGGTCGCACAGAGTCCGACACGACTGAAGTGACTTAGCAGCCGTAGCAGCAGCAGCTTAAATAGTTGGTGATGATATTTCACACACAATTTCATTTAAATCTAATTGTCTTTTTTCATTAATTATGTCTCATATATTCTAAATTATTTGAATTTCATATGTGTATTTATTTGGTTATTAAAAAGATAAATAGAGTAGCCTCTAAAAAGATTAAGATAGCTATAAGTTGTTATATAACACAGGGAGCCAAGCTTGTTGCTCTGTGATGACCTAGAGGGGTGGGATGAGGGGAGAAGAGGGAAGGTCCAAAGGACGGGGATATATACATAGCTAAGGCTGGTTCTCATTGCTGTATGGCAGAAACCACATGATATTGTAAAGCAATTTTCCTACAATTAAAAAATAAATTCAGAAAAGATTAAATAAGTCTCATTATACTTTGCAAATATCATGACTTCCAGGAAATCAGCATGTTCAGTAAATATCTTCAAATCTTACTAATGATTATTTCTAATAACACCTTACATTTTTGTAGTGGTTTCTTTTTCATGTGTATGATCTCTTTTGGTCTTGAAGTCTCTTATTTTTTTGATCCATTTTTAATTGGAGGATAATAACTGCTTTAATTATTGTGTTGGTTCCTGCCATACAACACCTTGAATCAGCCATAGGTATACATGTGTCCCCTCCCTCTAGAACCTCCCTCCCACCTCCCTCCCTCCCACCTCCCACTCCCTCCCACCCCTGTAGATTATCACAGAGTGCTGGTGTGAGCTTCCTGAGTCACAGAGCAAATTCCCACTGGATGCCTCTGATTTTTTGTTGTTATTGTTAAGACTAAATTTTCTATGTTCAAAACATTAAATTCAAGTAGTATGATTCAACTTTCTAATTGCCTCTTGAAGGTAAGTACCATTTATCACTGTACCACCTGATCAATATTTTCCTAGTTCAACCAAAGTTTCAAATTCATATACTCACCTATGGGAATGTTCCTTATTGGTTATTTGGTTGGCAAACTGTACTGACATGTTGACATGTTACCACTGCTGCTGCTGCTGCTAAGTCGCTTCAGTCCTGTCCGACTCTGTGCGACCCCATAGACGGCAGCCCATGAGGCTCCCCCATCCCTGGGATTCTCCAGGCAAGAACACTGGAGTGGGGTGCCATTTCCTTCTCCAATACATGAAAGTGAAAAGTGAACATGAAGACGCTCAGTTGTATCCGACATTTAGCGACCCCATGGACTGCAGCCCACCAGGCTCCTCCGTCCATGGGATCTTCCAGGCAAGAGTACTGGAGTGGGTTGCCATTGCCTTTTCCATGTTACCACTACAGACTTTTTTTTTGAAATCTATTCAGTTCAATTTTGTTTAGGAGATTAAGCATCTCTTTGGAGAGCAAAATACCTAGATCAAAACTGACACTGCATTAAATTTACAGGGCGATGCTTTCTGGTTTGGTAGTTATGCTTCAATAATATTTTGTGGCAGTAACAACACACTACTATCTGACATTTTCCTCCTCTTTAGAAATCTAAAATGGAAGAAAGAAAACCAAAGAAATATAAAAAGCCTTCTTACAACAGGGTCAAGGAATTCAACTATTGATACTAACTCAATTTTATTAATTTCAAAGCAGCAATAGTACCCAAAATATTTCTTTTCCATTTATCATTTTTATGAAAAAGTCAGTGTTTCTAGTCGTCCACCCATCTCCTTTTTTCTATAGGTCTTGAATACCACTTTATACAATTAGAATTTAAAAAGTAGTTATAGTGAGCTTAAGAGTGTTAAATCTAATATATGTAGATTGGCAGGCCGCTTGATTATTCTGGGAATATCTATCCGGTTTTTAGTTTATGAAGCCCCTCTGCCCCTCAATCATTTTACTGCAGCAACATTAGGGCATGATCTGAAACACAAAGCAGATTTTTTTTTATAATCTGTGAGAAAACAAGCAAGCTATAACTATTGCATATTATATTACTTTGGGGACTCTTTAAAAATGATCCATTTCCCTCTCTTCCATACTCAGAAGACTCTCATAAATGATTACTTCTCCAACTCTAACTGTTTGTTTTTCTCTCTCAACCTCAATCATCCCCCTACAAGGAACAGTAATGAAGTGATAATAAGATCCCACAGACAACACAAATATTTTGTGGAAGTTAATCTGGAGAAAGTAAGAGGAATAAAGAGAGACAAGGATAATTTCTTTATGAGATACGGTTCCAATTATTTGTTTTCTAAAAGTGGTTTCTGACCACTGAACAAAGTTATGCCAGTCACACTCCAAACTGTTGAAAAGCTTCAAGATTTTCTGCTCCTTTTAGATTCACGAATGAATACTGAATGTAAATTAGTGCCATGTCCCCATAGTCCCTAAGCTCTCTAATATACCTTGCAGTCCCCTAAGATATCTTCATAGCTCAAAGAAGCAGTTATGCCACGTAGAGCACAGTCTTGTCTTCACTTCTCTGGCTCAATATGCTTGTGAGACAACTGCAAGCACTTATAAGAAATTTTTATAAGCCCTTCACATGGAAAAATAAGAAAATACATAACTTTTTAAGAATCAGAATGAAAGATTAGGAGTTCAGGATTAACAGATACGCACTGAAGAAAGTGCAAGTGTTAGTCCTTCAGCTGTGTCCAATCTGTGATCCCATGGATTGTACAGCCTGCCAGGCTCCTCTGTCATGGGATTCTCCAGGCAAGAATAATGAAGTGGGCTCCATTCCCTTCTCCAGAGGTTCTTCCCAACCCAGGGATCAAACCAGGGTCTTCTACATTGCAGGCAGATTCTTCACTGACAGAGCCACCAGGGAAGCCCTAGGTATACACTACTATATATAAAATAGATAAATAACAAGGACTGACTGTATAACACAGAGAAATTTACTCAAAATTTTGTAATAACCTATAATGGAAAATAATCTGAAAAAGAATACATATATATATATATATATATACACACATATGTGTGTATATATACTTGTATAACTAAATCACATTGCTATATTTGAAATAGGGCTTCCCTGGTGGCTCAGACAGTAAAGAATCCACCTGCAATGTGGGTAGACCTGGGTTTAATCCCCTGGAGAAGGGAATGGCTACGCACTCCAATATTCTGCCCTGGAGAATTCCATGGACTGTACAGACCATGGGGTTGCCAAGAGTTGGACATGACTGAGCAACTTTTACTTTCAAGATTGAAATATGTGAAACTATTCACTTTCATACTTGAAACTAAAACATTGTAATGTTTTAACTTGAAACTTAAAACATTGTAAATTAACTATACTTCAATAAAAAAATTTAAAAACCAGAATGATATAATTTTTTCCCCAAAAGCCAATCTTATTCCCACATTCATATTAAACACAAAATCAGCATACTGTACCAAGCATGAACTCATGATGGATTGTAGATGTCAACTCTTATACAGATATCAGGACAATAAGTCTGCTATACGTGAGTGAATGTACTCTAGATCATCTGTTGATATCCTAGAAGTTATAGGCAGTGAGACTAATTTCTAAATTTCAGCTATACTAATTCACTGTGATTTTTTGATAAACCTTCCTTAGATTGCTACAATGAAAAACAGAAGTAAGACAGGAAAATGAAGATTAAGCGGTTACATGAAAACCCTTTTGGGGGACTACCCCACTGACGAGAAAAGCACCAGACATGAATTGCAACAAAATGAATACTGATCTAACTCGAATATCAGTAAACCAAATAGCGTAGTTCCTATTTCAGTCCAGGAAGAAGTACAAAACAAATTATTTCAAGAATGATGAGTTAAATAAATCAGGAGAACACAGCCTGGCACTTAAAGCGCCAGTGCCTTTGAAATGTTAGTGACTTTAAAATCAATTATTTCATGGGAAGAAGTTTCTTGTCTCAGCACTCTCTGCCTATCTTGGCACGTAAAGAGTTAATAACAGAAAACCTAATGTCTGCTAGAGAATAAATCAAATAATGATAGTTGTCTTAAATTATATTTAGAACTCTCTTATAGCTACCATCTGCCCAAAGTTTGACCATTAACACTGGTCCCAATAAATTTATTTCTCAGAAGCAGTGGGCTCACATCTGCTTTAAGGACTTCATGCTTAACCTCTGCTGCAGCTGTCTTAAATCCTTCAGTTCAGTTCAGCTGCTCAGTCGTGTCTGACTCTTAGTGACCCCATGGACTGCAGCATGCGAGTAAACTCCCAGAGTTTACTCAAATTCATGTCCTTTATGTCGGTGATGCCATCCAACTATCTCATCCTCTGTTGTCCCCTTCTCCTCCCAGCTTCAATCTTTCCCAGCATCAGGGTCTTTTCCAATGAGTCAGTTCTTTCCATCAGGTGGCCAAAGTATTGGAGTTTCAGCTTCAGCATCAGTCCTTCCAATGAACATTCAGGACTGATTTCCTTTAGGCTGGACTTGTTGGATCTCCCTGCAGTCCAAGGGACTCTCAGGAGTCTTCTCCAACACCACAGTTCAAAAGCATCAATTCTTGAGCGCTCAGCTTTCTTTATAGTCCAACTCTCACATCCATACATGACTACTGGAAAAACCATAGCCTTGACTAGCTGGACCTTTGTTGGCAAAGTAATGTCTCTGCTTTTTAATATGCTGTCTAGGTTGGTCATAGCTTTTCTTCCAAGGAGAGAATGTCTTTTAATTTCATGGCTGTAGTCACCATCTGCAGTGATTATGGAGCACAAAAAAATAGTCTCTCACTGTTTTCATTGTTTCCCCATCTACTTGCCATGAGGTGATGGGACCATGATCTTAGTTTTCTGAATACTGGATTTTAAGCCAACTTTTTCACTCTCCTCTTTCATTTTCATCAAATGGCTCTTTAGTTCTTCTTTGCTTTCTGCCATAAGGGTGGTGTCATCTGCATATCTGAGGTTATTGATATTTCTCCCAACAATCTTGATTCCAGCTTGTGCTTCATCCAGGCCAGGATTTCGCATGATGTACTCCACATTTAAGGTAAATAAGCAGGGTGACAATATACAGCCTTGACGTACTCCTTTCCCAATTTGGAACCAGTCTGTTGTTTCATGTCCAGTTCTAACTGTTGCTTCTCAACCTGCATACAGATTTCTCAGGAGGCAGGTCAGGTGGTCTGGTATTCCCATCTCTTTCAGAATTTCCCACAGTTTGTTGTGATCTAAACAGTCAAGGCTTTGGCGTAGTCAATAAAGCAGAAGAAGATATTTTTCTGGAACTCTTGCTTTTGCGATGATCCAATGGATATTGGCAATTTGATCTTGGTTCCTCTGCCTTTTATAAATCCAGTTTGAACATCTGGAACTTCACAGTTCATGTACTGTTGAAGCCTGGCTTGGAGAATTTTGAGCATTACTTTGCTGGTGTGTGAGATGAGTGCAACTGTGCGGTAGTTTGAGCATTCTTTGGCATTGCCTTTCTTTGGGATTGGAATGAACACTGATCTTTTCCAGTCCTGTGGCCACTGCTGAGTTTTACAAAATTGCTGGCATATTGGGTGCAGCAGTTTCACAAGACCATCTTTTAGGATTTGAAATAGCTCAATTGGAATTCCGTCACCTCCACCAGCTTTGTTCGTAGTGATGCTTTCTAAGGCCCACTTGACTTCACATTCCAGGATGTCTGGCTCTAGGTGAGTGATCACACCATTGTGGTTACCTGTGTCATGAAGATCTTTTTTGTACAGTTCTTCTGTATTTTCTTGCCACCTCTTCTTAATATCTTCTGCTTCTGTTAGGTCCATACCATTTCTGTTCTTTATTGTGCTCATCTTTGCATGAAATGTTCCCTTGGTATCTCTAATTTTCTTGAAGAGATCTGTAGTCTTTCACATTCTATTGTTTTCCTCTATTTCTTTACATTGATCACTGAGGAAGGTTTTCTTATCTCTCCTTGCTATTTTTTGGAACTCTGCATTCAAATCAGTATATCTTTCCTTTTCTCTTTTGCCTGTAGCTTCTCTTCTTTGCTCAGTCCTTATGGCTTTATTAAAAAGTCTTAACAATGTTTGAACAAGGGGTCTTACATTTTTATTTTGTTCTGAGACCCACAAATTAAGCATTGAGTTCTGACTGGGTTAATATAACAAGCCTATTCCCACATTTGTCCAATAGGGAAGATATAATTTTGATCATGTTTCCAGGCATAAAGGTCTTAAACAGCCTATTGCCTACCAGGTAAACATGAAACTCCTTAGCCTGTTATTCAATACCCTTCAAGAAGTGGTTCCAATATCTGATTCCACATTTAATTTATCTGATTTCATTCATTCTTTCATTCATGCATTTGTTTAATGAAGATTCAGTCCTACTCCTCCAGTAACTGTGAAGAAAAGAAGTATGAATATGTCCTAACTTATCTGTGTCAGAGGTAAACGGCATTTCTTGTAAATTCCCCAACAGCCCTGGTTTTCTGAAATCTTTGCATTTGCTGGCTCCTCCTGCTTGTTCTTGGAGTCGTACCCCACCCTTATCCACCTGTGTTCCCTGTTGTTGTTTCATCGCTGAGTAGTGTCCAACTCTTTGCAACCCCATGGACTGTAGCCTGCCAGTCTTCTCTGTCCGTGGGATTTTCCAGGCAAGAATATGGAGTGGGTTGCCATTTCCTTCTTCAAGGGAATCCTCCCAACCCAGGGACTGAACCACAGAAACTTGGGTTTGATCACTGGGTTGGGACTATCCCCTGGAGGAGAGCATGGCAATCCACTCTAGTATCCTTGCCTGGAGAATCCCCATGGACAGAGGAGCCTGGAGGGCTATATAGTCCATAGGGTCGCAAAGAGTTGGACACAACTGAAGTGACTTAGCACGCACCTGAGAAGCCCTTGTTCTCTGTTACCCGAAACAAAATTTACCAGGTTTTTCTTGTACTCCTTGGTAGCCTGGGCCAACAGTAGGTATTGATGAAAGTTTGTAGAACAAAAGAGGGGGGCACCCAGACTCTAAGCCACTGTCCCTCCCCACTGCCGTGCGGGTTCCTATGCCAGCTCCACGGGGCCATTCTCTTTGTCACCAGTGCCCTCCACAGTCCCAGCTTCGGCTGCTTGGCCTCTGCCGATTGGTCCTGGCTTCTGGGCTCCAGCAACATTACTGTCCTCCTAGTGCTGGTGGTGGTGGCAGTGCCCTTCTGCTCTCGAGCATCTTGGAGCCCCACTATCCACTCCTGGGCTTCCCTGCTCTTCTAGAGCCTGCAACACCATCATAGTTCCTTTTTTCCTAATTGGATCTTGGTCTTTTCTTTCCTGAAATTATGTCTCCTTTCTACCTAACTTGCTCCTTGGAAGAAAAGATATGACAAATCTAGACAGTGCATTAAAAAGCAGAAACATCACTTTGCCAAAAAGGTCTGTATAGTTAAAGCTATGGATTTCCTAGTGGTCATGTATGGATGTGAGATTTGGACCATTAAGAAGGTTGGGGGCCAAAGAATTGATGCTTTCAAACTATGGTGCTCGAGAAGGACTCTTGAAGAGTATCTTGGACAGCAAGGAGATCAAACTAGTCAATCCTAAAGGAAATCAACCTTGAATATTCCTTGGAAGGATTGACTCTGAAGCTGAAGCTCCAATACTTTGGCCACCTGATGCGAGAGTTGACTTAGAAAAGATACTGTTGCTGGGAAAGATTGAGGGCAGGAGAAAGCCGTGACAGAGGATGAGATGGTTGGATGGCATCACTGACTCAAAGGATATGAGTTTGAGCAAACTCTGGCAGATAGTGAAGGGGGAGGAGTCAGACATGACTTCACAAATGAATGATAAAAACAACCTAACCTTTCATTCACCCTTCAGGGCGCAAGTTCAATCTACCTTTTCTATCAACAGTTCTTTTGTAATACTTAAAATGTTTGAACTTATTTGGTAGCTGCTTATGCAGATGTGTCTATTGTCCTTGAGCACAGGGATATACCCTAGAGTAAATGAGATTTATCCTAAGACAAAGCTGTTCCCTTACCAAGTACTCAATAAATTCCTTGTTGTAATTCTCTAAATATAGCAGTGAGTCTTATGTACTGTATTTTTTTCAACTCAAAAATTTAATTTATAGTTCTTTGTGTAGAAACCAATATTTCCAAGGAAATATCTGCACTGCTCATATGAGTAAAGTGCTAACAAATCAACTGCCAGGACAAAATGGACTGTGAATTATTCATATGAAAGTGACATCATTGCTTGAAGACACAAATAACAGCCAGCATTAATATAGTCATAGAGATCTTGGGGGGTGGGTGGTGTCCATATTTTCATGATGCCAAAACTCTATTAACTATAGACATCTTCACAGTTAGTGTAAACAGTCTCTGAACTTGACCTTCTTTCTGCCAGACATACATTTAACATATGGCATATTTGATTATCCACAGGGCATATTTGATATGTTAATGTATCTCCTCTATTTGAAGATGATGCTTTTCCTGTTTACCATTATGTATGAGCCTGACTGTCAGGATGCATGTCTACTCAGTAGTTATTTCCATATTGCCTGGTGTAAAGACTGTTTTTTGATTGGGCTACAGCTGGGCTTTTGAGAGGCTGTTTTCAACTCTTGCTCTTAAGCTAACAACACGCTTGTGAAGTCTCTGTTCAGAAGAAAAGCTCTTCCATCTTGGTTTGAAATGCGCCACCCTCACCTCCCTGTACCCGTCGCCTTCTAGCAATCTGTAGTGAAGCTTTATTGTCTGAAGTTCGGATACAGAACATCCTTAAAGCCTTCCTTAATCTTCAGCAGTTCCCTTTCTTTGAGATGTTGTATGACTAGGGTTGTCAACAAAAATTTCATGATGGGTTTGTTCCAGTGGACTTAGGATAAGCATGGAAGGCAGACCCTCTAAATGCCAGAGGGCTTAGCAATATCATGGTAATATTTACCATAAATGATGAAATGGTTTAAGTCTGTAAGGGGACATCTGAGATACAGAGGCTGAAGCTGCAGACCTGGGTGTCCTCATAGGTGACCTGTAGCTAAGATACAGCCTTGACACTGTGCCTCACAGATAAGCCAGTTCTGCTTGGCCAGATGTTCAGCCCCACTTGGGCCCAAACCCAAAGTAATGAGATTCAGGGAGTCAAGTCAGTTTGTCCAAGCAGAGAGGGACAACCCTTTTCTTTTTTTTTTTTTTCCCCTTTTCTTAACAGAACAACAGGCAGTGTTGCTCTAACCCAAGACTTGGCAGAAGACTCTGGTCCAGTTTATAGCCTTAAATTAAAGCAACTGATGGAATGAGTGGCTGGCAGCTTTCCATAAGAAGTGTACTTACTGCTCCTGCAGTGAGCTCTCTTTCTGTTTGAGAAGTTCATCCCAACTTTGCCCACATTTGTACTTTGTACTTTGGCTTTGTACTTTACCACTTTGGCACTAGTGGTAAAGAACCCACCTGCCAATGCAAGAGATGTTAGAGATGTGGGTTTGATCCCTGGGTCGGGAAGACTCCCTGGAGAAGGAAACAGCAACCCATTCCAGCATTCCTGCCTGGAGGATCCCATGGACAGAGGAGCCTTCCGGGCTACAGTCCACAGAGTCACAGAGTCTGACATGACTGAAGCGACTTAGCACTGCCTAGATTTTAGCAACTCAAAGTGCAGGGGACAAGTTCGTTGCCATAAGATGTGAAGAATCTCAGGCCACACTGCAGGACCTACTGAATCAGAAACTACATTTTAGCAAGATTTAAGTAATCTGTAAGCACAATTAAGTTTGTAAAGCACTATCTTAAATGACCAGGTGACTAGCTCTGAAAGAGCACCCGGGTCGTGTCATATTGGAAATGGGAACTTTGTGCTTGTAGGTAAACATATAGCTGGATGAGGACGGTGGAAATCACAGTGATCTGTCTCATGATGTTCTGTGTATTCCAATCGGCAGGGGATACTGAGGCCCCAGGAGTGGAGGGAGAGGGCTATCCAGGCGGAGTGGAGACCTGGTTCCAGATTTTCCATGATCTCCTCTGAGGACGTGCTGAACCTGAGAATAAAGTCCATGCTGGGTTAACAAGTTAGGCGAGCATGTGGGGAGTGACTGGCAGAGGAGCAGGGAAGTACAGGGTCTCAATGGGGATGCGGACACCTCAGACTGAGTAGCCTAGACTGCAAACAGTTCATGGAACACGGAAGTGACGTCATTAGAGACAGGTAGTCAGTTTAACTAGCCCTGGGACTACAGAGAAGTCAGGAACCCAGACAGAGAAGTTCCTAGGGACCACCTAGAGGGGTACCCAGGCAGAGAGGGGACTGTAGGAAGGAGGACCCAGGCGGCCATTCCTGGATTGATGGGGATTCAGTCACCACTGCGGCTCATTCACTTCTGCCCCCTCTGTGGTCCATCTCTTCAGGAAGCTGTGGCTTCTGATAAATTTCATGTATCTTTTGACACTATTTTACTTACTTTTCATGACTAAATCTATTTCTTCCTGTATAGGGGGCAGTCCATCATATTTTCTATTTCTCTCTGTTTGCATTTATTATCTCATCTTGTCTCATTTTTTCTAATCTCAGTTGTGTCCACAACTCTATGAAGAGGTGCACATATAATTCATCCTTGATATGTCGAAACTGATTTATAACTGTGACACAGAACCACTCGTCTCACCGAAGGTAGCATATATGGTGACAAAGTTAAGAACAGCACACAGATATTCATATTTTACCCTGGCACTTTTGAATATGACACCTAGATGTTTACCATTCCCTTCAAATGTGTGAAAGTTTATGAGACTAACATCCTTAAGTTATGAAGCGTGGAAGCAACTTTCTCCCAAGAGCTATGTTATTTTGAAAACTGATTTATTTTGGCCAGCCTAGCTTGAAGAATCTTTTCTGAAATTCATCTCATTTTCTTTTTTATTATTTATCTCCCAAATCTAAATCCACAAGTATACTATCTCTTCAGTAAATGATGGGGTCTTTAATGACTGGTATTTGCTTTTAAACAAAGACAAAACTATAAAAATGCTTTCAAGTTAATCAGATTTTGTAACAAATTGGCATTTAAAAAATAGCCTGAGGATATGGTGTTTTGTGTGTTCCTTTGCAGAAATGAATACAATGGAGTCAATTAATGTTATCTTTTTTTTTTTGGTGACAAACTGTGGCTTTCTCTGATGATGACCCAAAAAGACTCCCCCTCCAGATCTCTGCCCCCGTACACCAAACCTTGACATTCACGTAGTGCTATCAGCTTGCCTCCGAGTAAATGGATTGGGTGGTTTGTGTCCTGATGTTGGTATTCTACTTGCACAAAACACAGACACTATTTTCTGCTCCTAGCTTTACATAGCAACAATTATTATTTAATATTGTCTGTTTTTTTTAACATATTGCTGAAGTTAGAAGGGAGAATATCAATATATAAGATTTATTGAATCCCTAATATATTATTAATACATAATAACACATAATTTATATTATGGCTTAGTGGTAAAGAATCCACCTGCCAGTGCAGAACACTGAGGTTTGATCCCTGGGTTGGGAAGATCCCTCAGAGAAGGAAATGGCAATTTCAGTATTCTTGCCTGGAAAATCCCGTGAACAAGAGGAGCCTGGCAGGGTCCAGTCCATGGGGTCACAAAAGTGTCAGACATGATTCGGTGACTAAACAAAAACATGTAACTATATAATATAGTTTATATAGCATTAATATAATAAATTATATATATTACCTAATATCTAATACACATAAATCATATATGTTTATGTACTGAAAGCACAACTGTAATACATAAAATTTGACAGCTATAATGCAATCATTGCATATAAGAAATAAAAATAATGCTTTAAAGAAAATGTTCACTCATCATATATATTTTTTTAATTTTTAAAAGGTAGGAAGTATAGATTGAAAATTATTGATAAGTAAAAATGAAGCGTTCCCAAACTGCTGCAGCAACTGCCTCTTTGCCTAGCATATATTACAGTTCTTATAAGAGGTGCTTTTTTTTTCACTGACATTTTATTAGTTACAAGAAGCTTCACTGGATGACTCATATTTGTCATAGTCATTTTACGAACTTGTTCAACCAGATAGCAAGTGTACTAAATCTCCACTTCTTTATAAATGCAAAGAACACACACACACTCACACACACACACACAAAGAAATCCTTATTTCCAGAAGGATACCAAAGAAGAAAGGATAAAACAAACTCCAGTCTGCCAACTGGTCTTATCAGCCTCTGATTCAACATTGAGAAGATATATCCTATCTGACTTCAAATGGTCTGACAACCAATTTACTTCAATTATCCTTTTTTTAAGGTAAAATTCATGAGAACATAGATGACTAGACCATGATAACATGTAAAATCAGACTATACCAGGAGTGCTTTTTGTTTCTAATGAAGCTTACAAATCTCACTTATCAGGCATCTGTTACTCATTACAAAGCAGCTCTTCCACACACACACTGACTCCCACAAGTGCTAAACTTCTTATGTATTCTGTCAGAGTTGGAAAATACTCTTCTCAAATGTATGGTGTGAGGATGACGAAAATTAATTACAAAATATCTAAATATTTAAAGATCTGCCGTATTTAAGGATGTCTTAGGGTACCCCACTCCAGTACTCTTGCCTGGAAAATCCCATGGATGGAAGAGCCTGGTAGGCCACAGTCCATGGGGTCGCGAAGAGTCAGACATGACTGAGCGACTTCACTAGGGTACCTAAAAGCTTGTTATGGATGCCTAAATCCAAGAAGCAAATTTTAAAATCCCAGGAGATCCAACAATTTTATTAGCACTCGTGCCAAGGCCACGGCCCTCTGCCCAGCTCCTGATAGAGACCTAAGTCCACAGAGCTGAAACCCGAGTAGCCCTTGGAAGCTGTCCTGCCATGGCAACATAATTTACTGTGTCATTACCACTGTTCCCTTGTCCTCAACTTCAAAGCATGCGGTATCCAGGTGATAAATGATTGAATCTGACATTTCTCAGCATTCAAGAAGTACTCTGGTAAAAGGACTCAGCTCCTTTAACTAAATGTGCAATTTCAAGACAATAGACTCTATTTGAAAAGGATTACATTCCTGAGAGTTTAGTTAAATGACATAATTAGACATTTTACGCTCTTTCTGATATGGGACAATTTCAGAAGCAGTAGCAGTAACTGCCCTATTTAAGGCACCAGATTGTTTTTAATGCATATGTCTACATGTGTGTGTAATACAGGTTCACTTTAGTAGGCTTGGCTTTTATAGGTCTCAAAAGTGTACGTTAGTTGCTCAGTCACATCCACCTCTTTGCCACCCCATGGACTGCACCTCGCCAGGCTCCCTTGTCCATGGAATTCTCCAGGCAAGTATATTGGAATGTGTTGCCATTTCCTTCTCCAGGGCATCTTCCCAACCTAGGGATAGAACCTGGGTCTCCCGCATTGCAGGTAGATTTTTATTGTCTGAGCCACCATAGGCCTCAAAGGTTCCATTTAAAAATTATTTTCAAAAGAGGAAGTCTCAAGAATGCTCAGAATGTTTTGATACCTGACCAATAAGTGGTCCCTGGGATAGGTGTGGATCAGTGTGGCAACCAAGAGCTGAATGCCAAGGACATCACAATGGACAGACACTCTCCCCAGCCCCAGTCCTGTGCCAACTCCTGTTTAAAGCCAGTGAGTGTTTTTTGTGTTTAGCAGAGCAATTCCAGGATAGATACCTGTCTACAGTTAACACAAGTGACTCCATGCTTCCCTGTGCATGACCTTGGGGTCTTGCAAATGTGATTCCATTGAGAATATAAATCCTGCCTGGAAGCTTGCATTCTAGGCACCAATCACTCTTTCCCCCACAATCAGGCCAATAAGGTGTCTGAAAAAAAAAATTAGTACAGAGGTTGTTCCATATTTTCTGCACACGGTGGGAAAAGGAGACAAGAGCCACATGCCCAATGAGGGGGAAGGAGGTGAACAGAAAGGGGAACCAATTATTTAGCCACACATTTAGCCCTTAGGAGAGGTGATTTGTCAAACAGACTCTAGTGGCCTTAATACAGAGTATAACTGCAGACATTGATCAGGGAGTTCTCACTCTACTGAAAGAGGCAGTCCATCTATGTTTTATACCATGTTCTTAGAAGGTGCATAAAATTCTGAATTTATAGCTTCACACGGTTCACTTAACCTACCAAGCTAGAGTTTATTGACTCATCTGTATGGAAACTTTGGAACAAATTTTCTTATAGTTATTGGCGGTACCAATGATGTTTCTTCATCTTTACCAATGTTCAGAATTCATCACATTAACAGAAACAAGAGGAGTTATGGTCATTTTAATTACCAAGTGGATGAAAATCAAGGAACATTCCAAATGCCTAAAATTCTGATGGGCAGACTTGAAATGTTCTTAGAACGCTTTAAGTTAGACACTAAACACATAAAGTTGAATATACTGTACATATTGGATTATATAGTTTCTTTTCTGTAGAGTTAATTTCTGCTCCATGGTGTTTTGATAAGGCGAAACATGTTTTGATAAGGTGAAATACCTTCTTTATCTGAATCTTCCACAGCACTCAGCACAGAGCTTAATAAATCCTGTTCAGTGAGTCCTTGAACACAAAAATTCTGTTTCATAATAGATAATGGTGTGGATAGTAGGGGAGGGAGCCTTTGTTTAGAGATTCTTATTGCAGCAAAGAAATAAACTTCTTTGGGGAAAGCCACCATGATCTACTGGTTGTTACATTTAGGATTCCTTATTCAAAAATTTTACAAGATGATTCTACAATTGTTAGGCTAATCTAATCACATAGAGATGCAGTGATTATGTCTTTATGAATCCTGCAAATTTTTAAGTCCATATGTCTAAAATGTAAGACTGTATAAATATTCATAACTGGCTAAAAACAGGCAAATAATGTATCTTGCTCATATAAAGATAGAAACCAATACAACATGGTAGAAGGAATTCATTACTTTGTTCAGTATTGTTTGTACAAGTGACAGTTCTAGAGTATGGTACAGAGGCCAACTGGATCAGAGCCTGGTTCTCTGGAGGTGCTCAGTGGCTTGCGTAAAGCACCCCCAAACAGGTGCCAAAGTCCTCATTCAATTGGCCCCAGAGACAGAGTTTCCTGCCCTAAGGCTCTTGCCTCCTCCAGTCTCCACCCTCCGGTCACCTCCTGCTGGAGAGCTGGAACAAACAGGCAGAGTGTGCCCTTCTTTGACCTCAACTGGGAACATATGTGTTGCATGACACAAAGTTTTGCCACTCTATATTCATCCCCATGTGACATTAAAAGTGCCACAAGTATTGATTTGGGGATTATAAATAATTTTCAGCAAGGAGGCACATTTGCATATTTAGAACTCAAAACTGATGAGGATGGACAGTATTTGTAAACCTCGCATCAGTACAGGTCATCAAGGTTAGGACTAAATTCAGGGTGGCTCAGTTCCAAGACTAAGACCACATAGACCTGAGCTTCCCCAAGTTGGTTTCCCCTACCTGCTGTGGCAAGGCCTCTGGGAATGCTTTGGGGGCCATCCTGACCCCTCCGCTAATGTTTGCATTCAACACCATGTTTATCCTCACGGTCTACCAGCACCTATCAAAATGGATGATGGGCTTTCTTCTTGGAAAACATTAAAAGATTTTTAATGTAAGTGAAATATTAACTTCACACTCTAAATTATAGAGTTAGTTACAGATAGGTTTACCCAGGTGGCAAAGTCATAAAAAATCTTCCTGTCAATGCGAGAGGTGCAAGTGATGTGGGTCTGATCCCTGGATCAGGAAGATCTCCTGGAGAAGGAAATGACAACCCACTCCAGTATTCTTGCCTGGAGAATCCCATGGACAGAGGAGCCTGGTGGGCTACAGTCCATGTGGGTTACAAGAGTTGGACATGACTGTGCACACATGCGTGTGCACACACACACACAAACACAGTTACAGATAAATTCAGGATGGTAATTTGCGGGCACTTCAGTTAAAAAAAAAAATCTTGTTTTCTGATAATTGCAACTGGAGAAATTTTTCTTCAAATGATCTTCCAGAGTAAAGGATATCATTAGTTGAAGAAAGTGGCTCTATCACAATGTGTGGAATTTCTCATCAGTTTTCTCTCTTAATCCTCTTTGATGACTGAAATTTGTATGATGAAAATTTTGCATTTGCTTTACTTTTTCATGTCACCACAGTCTAACGGTTGTTACATTTAGGATTCCCTACACAAACACTTTACAAAATGATTCTACAACTGTCACGCTAATGTAGAAGAAAACACAGAAAACTCACATCAGGACCTATACCCCATGGATGAATGTTAAACACTGTACTAGTTTGCTATTGCTCCTGAAATGACCTATCACAGACTCAGTGGCTTAAACAACATAAATGTATTAGCATAGAGTTCTGTGTCTAAAATATGCAGGCAGGGCTGTGGGGCTTCGGAAGGTGCCCAGGGAGAATTCTGGCCTTTGGAAGCTTCTGGTGAGTGCCACTGCCCTTGGCTCCTGGACTCTCCTTCATCTTCAGTCAAAAGTAACATTGCTCTGACTTCTGCTTCCACCCCTCCATCTCCTCTGACTCCAACCCTCCTCTGTCCCTCTTATGAGGAGCTTTGTGATTATCCAATTGATCGGATAATCCAGAATGATCCCCTCATCTCAAGGTCACAACCTGTTTTGCCATGTATGGTAGCATATTCACTGGTTCTGGAATTGTCATATGGACATCTCTGGGGCCATTATTTATGTGACCACAAAACTAACCTGGGTTCTCTGGTGGCTTAGTGGTAAAGAACTCATCTGCCAATTCAGGAGACTTAAGAGACATGGGTTTGGTCCCTGGGTGGGGAAGATCCCCTGGAGAAGGAAATGGCAACCTACTACAGTATTCTTGCCTGGAGAAGACCATGGACAGAGGAGCCTGGGGTCTACAGTCCATGGGGTTGCAAAGAGTTGGACACAACTGAAGTGACTTGGCATGCATGCACAAGTGTTATACATAGTTCAAAGACACTGAGGCATGGTCTCTACAGTTAAAACTTGCAATCTGGTCAGGAACTGGTGAATACTACAACAGCCAGGGAGTTCAGAGAAGGAAGAGATTGGTTACCAACTGACCAGAAGAATCTCAACTTGTGTAGGTAATACCTGCCTTTTCTTTATTTGTCCATTCTCTGGAAATGCCATTTCCTTCTCTTGTACTTGGCTGACTCCTGCTCATCCTGGAAAATTCAACAGTCACTTCTTAGGAGACACATCCTTTGATGCCCTAAGCAGAGATGGTACTCTTATCATGTTAAATAAATAGTTTAATTAATTGCATCTCTCACCAGACACCCTGATGACTCAGTGGGTAAAGAATCCACCTGCAATGTAGGAGACACAGGAGATGTGGGTTTGATCCTGGGGTCAGGAAGGTCCCCTGGAGGAGGAAATGGCAAGCCACTCCAGTATTCTTGCCTGAAAAAGTCCCATGGACAGAGGAGCCCGGCAGCTACAGTCCAAGGGTCACAAAGAGTTGGACACGACTGAGCCACCAAGTATGCATGCACATCTCTCCCTAAAAAGAGCTCTTGTCTTCTAGAAACTCTTGTGCTTCTTTTTTTCATTTCTGTATCCTCAACACCTTGTGATGATTTGTGTACAGTAGACACATGGCAAATATTTGATAAATGAATTAATGGGGCGGGCATTGGGCACAGAGGACATAATGACTGATTATATCGTCTTGGGCAGTGAGGATGTCACGTACAGTGAGAAGGTGAGTCACTCACTGAAGCTGGGTGGAGGGCTTTTCCAACTAACTCATGGAGGAGAGGGAGGTTGGGAGGAAAACCTAAAGAGAAGTCAAGGATGAAGCTCCTCTTGGAAGCCTGGGTAAGCAGAGAGACACTCATGGCCATCTATTATTAACAGGAATAATACACAAGGATGGGGAGGTGGAGGTTTGGTGTGGAGTCATTATGACTTCTTTCTTGGCTTCATGAATCTAAAGAGTTTAAGGCAACAGCTCACTGAGATGAACAGAAAATGGTAAGGTGGAATTTAGGAGAAAACTTGGGGTAGTGTTTGGAATTAATCTTCGGAGGAGTAACAGTATGAGCTACAAGGGTTGCTTGAAGGAAAAGACAGTCAAAAAGAAAGAGAAGAAGGAATCAGAGACAGAATGTTGGTGAGTATATTCGGAGGGACTTAGCTGAAAGGGCACTTTTAAAATAAATCAACAGCAGATGAAGGATGGAGCCACTGTTCTCAGGGGGACTGCTCATCATCTCTGAGCTGCTAAATGGCAGGAAGCGTGTGTGTACTTGGCCTCACTATCCTGTGGGGATGGTATCTGATTTCCCAACTTTCCTAGATGACACACCTGCTGAGGGCAGGGGCTTATCTCTGCATCTCTGTGTCTCCCAGATGCTGGATTCTGCTCTTCACACAGTATATTTATCAAGAGAGTAATAAATGAGTACGATTCAAGTGTGGTGGTATTTTTTAAAATATTTTTTTAATCCAGTTTCTCCTGTTTGCCGCAGGTCCTGGAATGGAAAAAAAAAGTGGGGGGGGGGTGCTTACAAAGGAGCTTAAAGACACTGTGCACAGGCCAGAGGCTAAAAGCACACCCAGTGTTCTCCGTCTTGTTTGCAAAGCGGACCCGTGTGCAAACACTCTGGATGCTGCTCAGCTGAAACTTCCTGCTACATGATACCTCTCGGGTTCAAATAAAGGACAGAAGTCTGCACTTAATTAAAAACATAAACAGGAGCTTTCTGTTCCACGATGAGATTTAATCCTAAAGTCACCTGCAAGTGTTTATCAGTCAGTCTGAATACCCCTCACAGGAGGTAGTCAGTTCTCAAGTTACTAGACATACATATGCTTCAACAAAAGGTCTACCAAGTTTCCCTTAAAAGTGGATCTCAAAACGTTAAAGACTAACATCGCTCATAGAACAGGATTCAAAAGATTGAAGACAAAGGACATTCATACATTTTAACATGCAAACCAAAAAAATCTGCTTTTTGGTATGTGTGTGCTTATGTGCTTAGTCGCTCAGACATGTCTGAGTCTGTGCAACCCCATGGACTATAGCCTGCCAGGCTCTTCTGTCCATGGGGATTCTCCAGGCAAGAATACTGGAGTGGGTGGCCATGCCCTCGTCCAAGAGATCTTCCCAATCCAGAGATTGAACCCGGGTTTCCCACACTGTGGTGGATGCTTTACCATTTTAGCCACCTGGGAAGCCCCTGCTTTTTGGTATAGTCATAATAGATACTTGAAAAATTGATCAAAATGTTCATGCTTTCTAGTTAAGTATGAAAGAAATGACAATTTATTAACTTTAGTAAGTTGTTTTGCAGACAATTCTCAGAGCTAGCACTCATTAAAAAAATCTATTATTTATTGGCTGCATCGGGTCTTAGTTGCAGCAACGGCTCCCTAGTTGCGTCGCACGGACTCCAGAGTGCAAGGGCTTCAGAGCTGCAGCGCATAGGGTTAGATACGAAGGTAATTAGATACTAAAGCATGTGGGATCTTAGTTCCCCAACCAGAGATTGAACCCACATCCCCTGCATTGTAAGGCAGGTTCCTAACCACTGGACCACCAGCAAAGTCCTGCTTCGACTCACTTAAGGCAAATATTGGATGGAAAAACATACAAGGTGTAGATTGTGTTGCTACCACACCCAAGTAAGTGCACATTCCTTTCCAGCCATGCAGCGATCTTTCCACGTGTGTTCTGTGACAACAATCATCTAACTGGCCCATTAACCTTTTTAGCTGATTTCTCTGTGCTCAAGGTGGTCCTATGAATGACAAGAAAACTGAAAAATAAAATTAATGGATGAATTACACTATTCAGGAACTGGGATTAATTATTTCAAAGCAAGCCAGTTTCTAAGCAAAACTTCTGGGCAAACATTTCAAAAGCTTTTCACAGCTGGTTCCTACTGTCATTTCCTTGAAGTTTTAGCAATAAGTGGAGAAAAGACCACCGTGGGCATCTTTCTGCCTGAGGGAGCAAGATGACAGTGTAAGAGGAACACATTTAGGCTTTGATATGTCCAGTTGAAAGGGCACTCAGGCTCCAGAGAATTTTCTCTAAATGCTTATTTTGTGTGCTGTGTGCAATTTGTTGTTTAAATCCCTCTAGGAACCAGGAGATTTTCAGATGCGTTTTAGGGAATGGTGATTTTTCAGGGTGAAACAATATCATACTTCGTTGGTAGATGTGTTGGATCAAGTGTTAGAAAGGTTATTAAATCCTACGGTATTGCTTCTTTGCAACCCAAATGATAATGAAGGCTTCTTAGAGAAATACAGAACCAGTGCGAAGAGATTGCTTCAAGCAAAGGTATTAAATCGAATCTGAAGAATGATCACTCTCTATACTCATCAACTCTCACTTAGCTCAGCATTAAGCTTGTTTAAATAGAGACTGGAAAAGAAGTAATACAATATCTTTTCTATTTACCACTCATCCTCATATGTAGAATTGTGACGAACTTGTTCTGCATGATTAAAATTTAACATCAGTTATAACTTATTTGGCCATGAATTGTTCTAGGCTCATTCTGAGAGAAAAAAAAAGCACATGCAAACTCTGGGTGAGAGGAAACATTTCTTTTTGTATTACACAGTTGAGATACATACAACTCATGATCCCATTGTCTCTGAAGATGTGTTTTTCTGAGAGAAATTATTTTTTGCTTCTAAGATAAATACTTTTCAAAGACATATTTGATGGAAAGTGTTCATCCTTCTCTGTGAGAAAAACAGGCCTCCCTGAGAAGCAGGCCAATCTGTTAAATGACTGATTTACACAAAGCCAATCCATCAAAAATCAATCTGTCGAATGACCCATTTGCCAATTTTTTTCTGAGTGTTAATTTCATCACGTCTCTTTAACCTCTTTTCCCACCAGCTTATCGGTTGGCCTTAGCTAATATTCCTTTGGCAGGTTTCAAAATTCAGATGTCTAGAATCTCTGGAACTTCTGCCTCTGGTCTCCTGTGTTCCCACCACACCTGTGATTTTTTAAAATCTACCCTTACACTTGCCTCAACTCCTACCTCTGGCTCTACCAACCTGTTCTGGACCTGGTTTAATATGTCTACATGAAATTGTAAAGTAAATTTTTCTTGGACTGCAAATGTGATGAATTGGCCCTTTCCAATTAACTTGTGGAAATGGTTTTCAGAAAATTGATTTGGAACCCCCTAAACTACCCAGGGGGCTTCCACGGTGGCTCAGTGGTAAACAATCTGCCTGCAACGAAGGATCCTCCAGAGATATGGATTTGATCCCTGGGTAGGGAAGATCCCCTAGAGGAGGGCATGACAACAGACTCCAGTATTCTTGGCTGGAGAATCCCATGGACAGAGGAGCCTGGCCTCTACAGTCCATAGGGTCACAAAGAGTCGGGCACGACTGAAACAGCTTAGCACACACACACATGCAAACTACCCAGGGCTTCCCAGGTGGCTCAGTGGTAAAAACATCTGCCTGCAATGCAGGAGACGTGGGTTTGATCCTTGGGTTAGGAAGATCCCCTGGAGAAGGAAATGGCAACTCACTCTAGTATTCTTGCCTGGAAAATCCAGTGGACAGAGGAGCTGGGTGGGCTATAGTCCATGTGATTACAAAAGAGTCAGACACTGACTTAGTGACCAAACAATAACAATAAAACTATCCAAAAAAATCTCAGAATAATAATATCCCTATTGAGTGCTTTCTTTATGTCTGGCCCTTCATAAGTATAACATCATGGAATTCTAATAGTAAATGAAAGCCTTTTCTAACATACAAGAAAACTGAGGGTTAAAATAATTACATAATTTTCCCAAGGTCACAGAGCCATTAAGCAGCAGAATCAGGATTTGAATCCAGCCTATCAGACTCTAAAGCTAGTGTGCTATGTATTAAACTAAACCACATTTCAAAACAGTGTTTTTAATAAAGGTGATAATTACTTAAAAAAACATGAAATAATTTCTGACATGTTTCCTGATGGGCAGCCCTGAAGAAGCCTAAAATTGGGTAAAGGATGTGTATTTCATACACTTTCAGAAATTCAAAGCCTTAGTGAATACTCAAATGTGTAAGATAAGATTTTGACGAGTGTCTACAAGTGTCTTTGCAAAGGAAGAGGAGGTGTCAGAATATGAGAGCTGGATGTGTGTTAAATCCCTTCAGTCGTGTCTCCAGGCAAGGATACTGGAGTGGGTTGCCATGCCCTTCTCCAGGGGACCTTCCCGAACTAGGGATCAAACCCAAGTCTCCTACAATGGGAGGCGGGTTCTTTACCACTAGTGCCATCTGGAAAGCCCTTGAGAGCTGGATATTCTTTCTTAACCAGAATATGAGGTCTCTTAAAATGAGCTGGTTGGTCTCTTAAATTTTCTGTACAAGATTTAAATGAAACAGAAAGCAGACCCTTAGGAAGTGATTCATGGACAGCAAGTCTACTATATGAAGCAGGAACTGAGGTGTGTGTTACACTGTCTTGAAAGGATGTCTGTAAAGAGAGTGGGAGCCCTCCATGCTCTCTACTTCCGCCATAATAAGACCCCACCACAATTAACTGGAATATCTGGAAGTCAGCTCTCTTGGACTGGCCTCTATTCTCTTCCCCAGAGGCTATTTTAGAAATTTATGTTTATTGACATCAGAAATGTCAGCACAGGGCTGGTAGGAAAAGGAGAAAAAAGACTTCAATGAGTCGCCAGGAAGCTTGTTTCCGTCGTGTCATTCCCGCTGTCAGTATCCGTCACTTTCAGTGCTCATCTAGACCCGACATTTGCAGAAACACCGGCAAAATCACCTTCCTGAATGAGCTTCTTTGCCCTTTTGCTGAGTGTCCTTGCCCTTTTGGTTGGTTCTCCAGTAGCAGGCGGGGGCAAGTCACTCAGTCATTCACTCTTAATATTTACCGAGTGCCTTCTTTTTATAAGAAAATGTCCTGGGCATATATCACTTCAATATTCTTAACAGATGCTGCTTTGCAAATTTATAAGAATTTGAAATGTGCAAAACCATAACTTAGAGTGAATATATCTTCACATGTGCCTGCCCTCCCCTGCTCCAAAGACTCCGAGAATTGCTAGGAACATTTTCACACAATGACTTTTGGGATTAAACCATGAGTATCTAATAGTATTATTGGCTAATAAGTTTAGTTAGATAACTTTACTAGTATCTATCTTCCCAAGGAATCTAATGTCCACAGCAGTCCCCTAGGGAATGGCATCTGTGGAAAAAGATTGTGTGTGTGTGGCGGGGGGTGGGGTGGGGTGGGGGCATGGCTGCCTATCAACCTCCTTCTTGGTCCCCAGACAGAATCCAAAGTGACCTTTGTGTTAACGGGCAATCTCCTGACATGTTCAAGTATTACAGGACAATCATGTTAGAGATTCTTCAACAGTTCAATTCCTCCTACTTGGTGACTCTTCAAGGACAAATGATCATTTTCAGAGACTTGGGAAGCTTTTGGAAACTTATTTATGTCCTTTAGGTATAACACAGGCTCCCACTTTATGATAGTGATGATTCCCCCATCATCTCAGAATATGTCATACTCAGAATTTTGCAGACTGCTGAGTCCATAGTTTTGGACTCCACCTAAACAAAAGCAAGGAGGAATTTACATACAGAAACAGGAGAACCTTATGAGCAAGGAAGGGATTGAAAAGAAAGGTGTACTGGGCAAAGCTGAAGGACACAAACTCCTGAGAAATGTCTTCTTTCCATTCACATTACACTTACCCATAATTCACAACTTGTCCATTTACCCACTTATGGGTAAATAGAATGGAAAGAAGACGTGTTGTTAATATACTGAGTTACAGCCTTTTGTATTTCATTTCCAGCTTTCATCACTTTTTTTGATGCCTATAGGCTAGGAAACTTCCATTAGGAGGAGAAGGGGGCTATCTCTGCAAGTTGCTCCTAAACTGAATTCCATCTTTGAGATGCACAGGTTTCCAAACATGCTACAGAGAAGAGCTGCCACGTAGGGTCTCCGAGACCTGGCACTATGGTTTAGAACCTTTCTGAATCCTAATGCCTAGGTCAGTGGGCTGGTGGCTGAGAAGTTCTCAGTCGGCCCTTGAGCGCCTCCGTACACAGAAGTAAGAAGAAGTTACTCCTTAGTCACTGGCTGCAATAAAGTGTTATTATTTTACTGGATAATAAAACATACCAATTCATAGTCCGGTTAATTTTCCAGTTTCCAACTTCATGCTATTTGCGGCATACCAATATTCCACATAATTGTTATGGCAACCCACTCCACTACTCTTGCCTGGACAAGAAAATTCCATGGACAGAGAAGCCTGGTAGGCTACAGTCCATGGGGTCGCAAAGAGTTGGACACGACTGAGCAACTTGACCTCTTCGTCTTTCATTCTCTTTTGTGTTTTTTTAAATCAAGGAGATTGTGACATGATTAAATCATGCTTTTCAAACTGAAAAGGCTAATGCCTTTATGCTAAGTCAGAATCAAATATAAAGAAGCTTATATGGAAGCATGCCGATTTTAGGTTAAACATACACTGGAGTTATCTTCACATTGGGAGAATGAAGGGGTGCTATGGAAGCTATTTTCTTCTTATTTTTATTTGTATGTTTCTTATAAATGTATTTGGGCACTATATGTGAGAGTGGTTGCTAAAGTCGCTTCAGTCATGTCTGACTCTTTGTCCCTCTATGGACTGTAGCCTGCCAGGCTCCTTGGTCCATGGACTTCTCCAGGCAAAAATACTGGAATTGGATTGCCATGCCCTCCTCCAGGGGATCTTCCTGACTCAAGGATCGAATCCACATCTCTTACGTCTCCTGCACTGGCAGGTGGGTTCTTTACCACTAGCAGCACCATAAACACATAGCTAAAAAACCTTATTTGCTCTAGAAGATAGAATGAAGGGTTGGCAGTGGGGCAGACATAATCCTCAAAAACAGAGACCCCTTGACAGAACTGGGCCATCTCATCACATTCACTGTGGGGGTTTGGAACAGGGGACAACATTACTCAGCATTGTTAAATAAAACAGAAAATCTTATTCAAAGAAAATCTTTACTCTCATTTGTTTTTAGTATGTTTATTTCCCATGTTGCCAATGTACTGAGTTACAGCCATCTGTACTCCATTTCCAGCTATTATCACTTTAATATACAAATATATCAAACAAGACCTTTCTTATATTCCAAGATTCATAATAAATACTGACATGAGAAAAATTTAGAAGTCTTGTCTGCCAGGTGATAACATTAAAGTGACAGCAGCAAAATGCCTATGACTGAGTTCTCAGTTTCCATTACGAAATTGTTAAGGAGATTTAGCAATC
This sequence comes from Bos taurus, assembly GCF_002263795.3. Classification (NCBI taxonomy): domain Eukaryota; kingdom Metazoa; phylum Chordata; class Mammalia; order Artiodactyla; family Bovidae; genus Bos; species Bos taurus. The sequence goes on along the minus strand of NC_037351.1, from coordinate 29,772,203 downwards.
TCCTCTCACAGGTATGTTTATCTTGGTATTGATATGTATTTATACAGAAGGTAAGCAATGAAAATTACAGATGACATTTCATTTTGAATATGCCAGATTTGGATTTCAGGAAGCTAGAGATAAAAGAATAGCAGAAGTGATCTACCATGTCCTACATTTATACCGTACGGGCCAGACACAATGCTTGAACTTTGAAATTTCAGTTAACCTTCATGGCAACCTGATGAAGTCCAAGCTACAAGTCCAAATTTATAAGTGAGTAAAATGAGGCTTGGACTTCTTTGGTAGCTCAGATGGTAAAGAATCTGCCTGCAATGCAGGAGACCTGGATTTGATACCTGGGCCAGGAAGATCCCCTGGAGGAGAAATGCCTACCCACACCAGCCTGGGAAATCCCATGGACAGAGGAGCCTGGCTGCAGCTCAAGGGCTCGCAAAGACTTGGACATGACTAAGTGATAAACACTTTGACTTCTTTTCAAAATGAGGTTAGGTGGCTTACCACAAGTCATATAGTCAGCAAGTGTCTAAGACAGGACTCACACCTGTTTTCAGATATAAAGCACATGACTGTCTCCATATTTTGAATAATATTATGTTGCCTGATAAGATAATTGCAACCAAATAAGATGAGGTGATTTGTACAATTTTTACAGCACAACTAAAACCCAGGTTTTCTATTTCCAAGATCTGCAATCTATCTACTACACTAACAATAGGAGGCCAATTTATATTATAAAATATTTTGAGAGTAGATTCCCTTTAACATAAAGGATACTAACTCACAACTTCAAAAAGCATATGCAAATCTTGGTTTTCCAACATTGAATAAGCATTGGATAAACAGTAGGACCAAGGGTTTCTTAACGTACAACCACATATTTACAGTTAAAAAACAAGAGCTACTCTGAAGGAAAAGCAATGTCTGTTGTAATTTTTTCATGATTTTCCAGTCTGACATAAATGCCAATAGAACAGTCTTTTAACTAAAATTAAGTTGAATGGAATTCAATCATGAGTGAAATTTCTGGTGCTTTAACTCTATGGGCAATAAATGTGAAATTGTAACATGTTAAGGAAATCAATATGGTGGCCTAAAAAATCTTTCCCGCAAAATTCAGATTTTAAATACTTTTAGCAAAAACAAGCAGGAAAAAACCACAGTACATCATTCAGATCCAAGTTGTGGAGCTTGAACAGCAACTAATATACCCAATCCTTTGCCACAGTCCAGGATTCACCCTAATTAATTTTAGCATCTCCCATTGGTTGATACAAAGGAGATTGCTGCAGACAACCTTTATCAGCCAAGTCAGGTATATTTTTCTATCTGTGAAGAACACTGCTTGTTTTAATTCACCTCCTTTAAGAATAGTTTGCACACTTGTCGAGAAAACTATAGGAAAACTTTGTTCCCAGACACAGATAAAGTCTTGTTCTACATGCCCTAATCTCTGGTGATTTATTAATGCCAGAACCCAAAGCCCTGAAAAGACAAGCACAATTGATTTCCCTTGCATTCTAGTAACTAGAAAACACTAATCTCTAAATTACTGTTAAACCTCAAGTACATCAATGTGTAAGATGTAACCTATGCAATGTTAAATGTAAGATTAACCACAAAATTTGTGACTCCCCCAAAATTAACTTTAGCTTTAGCATTTGGGAGACAGAGCTAAAACATAATTAGTTGTTTAGAGAAATGGTGAAGCAGTACTGAAAATTCTGAAAACCAACTTATTTTCAATGCATAATTACTTTCGAATACCAGACAGTGAAGTTAACACTTCCACAGAGATAGAAAAATAATTTTTTTTTGTTTTAAACATCCTTTTCTTAAATATCAGTGCTTCTATTACACAGATGATGTCATTATAAGTGACATTTCTGCTAGCAGAATTCCCAAGGTTTTTCATTGTCATTGCAAAGGTTTTGAATTACCTTTCTGAGAAACTCTAATGTATTATTGCAAAATTATATTAAGTGTGGATATTCTTAGACTGAAGATATACAGTGCCCTTAGTCTTCATGTCAAATCAAAATAGCTCCAAACTTCCAAGTCTTTAGTAATCAGATATCACTGTATTTAGAAATCATACTATACAGTTGATGCTTCATAATTATTTATGGATAAATTAGAATCTATTGGAAAATACAAATGGCTTCAGGAGGGACATGTAAGAAAACTCTGCTGAAAGGCACAGATGCTGTTGTAACTGGGCTTATGTATCATCCGCATGGATTGAAGAATTTTTCCAACACTTCAGTTTGTGTCTGCATCTGTATATGTGACCAGAGAGTAGTATCAGTGTTTCTTAAAGTTTGATACTCAAGATTAACATTAGGAGAGACACAGATGACCAAGTTTAATATGCGTAGATACAAACTCATTGGATCCTTTCCAGAGCTGTGGATGGACCTAGAAACTGTCATACAGAGTGAAGTCAGAAAGAGAAAAAGATATATATTAACATATATGTGGAATCTAGGAAAGTGGTAGAGATGCACCTATTTGCAGGGCAGGAAGACAGATGCAGATGTAGAGAACAGACGTGTAGACCAAGGTGGAAGGGCAGCTTGGGATGAACTGGGAGATTGGGATTGACATATATACACTACCATGTGTAAAACAGATAGCTAGTGGGAAGCTGGTGTGTAACAGAGGGAGCTCAGTTTGGTGTCCTGTGATGATCTAGAGGGGTGGGACAGAGGCGTGAGAAGGAGGCTCAAAAGGGAGGCGATACGTGTATACATATAGTTGATTCAGCTCGTGGTACAGCAGAAACTCACACAACATTGTAAAGCAAGTATGTGCTATGTTCTCAGTCACATCTATTTGAAGCCCCATGGACTGTAGCCCACCAAACTCCTCTGTCCATGTGTTTCCAGGCAAGAATACTGGAGTGGGTTGGTATGTCCTACACCAGGGGATCTTCCCAACTCAGGGATCAAACCCATGTCTCTTGAGTCTCTTGCATTGGCAGGCAGATTCTTAACTACTGCAAGTATACACCAATCAAAAAAAAAAGAAAAAGTCCATTAAACAATTCAATTAGTAAAATTTCTGTACTAATTTATGGATATCTTTGTTTAGGATGACTCTAAGTAAGCATCTTATAAATGAACTTGAGGAAAAGTGTTAGTAATTTACAGTACAGATAGTACACTGCTAGAAAAAAACTGTGATGCTTAATGCTTGAGAAATAATGGCTATGATTTTCCCTATTTGGAGATTCAGTCTACTTTTGTCCAGTAGCACTAATTTCGGGAAAATGACTACTCTCAATAATAAAAAAGAATAAGATTAAATCATTTTCACTCCATCCTGAACAGTGAGTTTTTTTTTTTTTCTGTGAGTATGTAGCATTCTTTATTGATGAAATATGGAATATTGTTCAGATAATAATTAACAACTTCTTGGACAAACATATTATCACATGAATATTTGATGTTAACACATTATTGATGGGGGATTTTTGCAGAAACTAATGCCTGCGGCTGGTGATTTGTTATGTCAGTGAACACTGAAACACTCTGGTCAATAATGTTTGGGTAACAAAAAACATATTAATTCATCTCTGGCCAATAAGTTGGTAAGCTTTAGAGAACTTTATTTACATAAAAGTACTCTTTTCCTTTGGGCAAGATTAGGTTCCCCTGGGATATAATTGCATGGGGCTTTCCAGGTGGCTCAGTGGTAAAGAATCCGCCTGCCAATGTAGGAGACATGGGTTCAAACCCTGGGTTTGGAAGATCCCCTAGAGAAGGAAATGGCAACTCACTCCAGTATTCTTGCCTGGGAAATGCCATGGACAGAGGGGACTGTCCAGCTATGGTCCATGGTGTTGCAAAAGAGTTGGACACGACTTAGTGATTAAACAACAACAAAACAATACTTTCACAGCACACTGGACTGTTCGCTCACAGAAGTGCTCTCAACTATAATATTTATTTGTGTGATTATTGGTGTAATGTCAGGCATCTCCCCACACAGACTCAATGCTTCATTGAAGGGAGGAACATTGTCTGTTTTATTTATCTATTTATTTAAAATTGTTTTGGCTGTGCCTCATGGCACGTGGGATCTAGTTCCCTAGACCAGGGATTGAACCCATGCCAGCGCACAGGAAGTACAGAATCAACCACTGGACCACCAGGGAAGTCCTGTTTGTATCTGTTTTAGCCAAAGCTATGCCCCATTGCTTAACACAATGCCTGGGATTCTGCGCTTTTTTATTTTTTTAATGTACTGGATTGTAAAGCACAATCTGTTTGTGATTATCTAGAAGTAATGAGGTAAAGCAGAGCAGTTATCAGTCTGTACAAAGGGTATTTTCTCGTTAAAAAGAAGAATCCTCAGTCCAGATAATGTGATAGGAGTCAAACGTGTTCTGTCATTGGCCAAGTCTGCAGCTGAATATGTACACAGTGGAAAAATGATGGGAAAATTGCCATACGCATAATGAATAGAATCTTGGAATTCTTTGTCTTGAAAGCACCTTAGAGATACCTTCTCTAGTCCTTTCCCTTTATGGTAAAGATGACTAAACCGAGGTATAGAAAGAGACAAGTAATTGCCTAAGTTCACATAACAGGACAGTGGAAACAGCCAGTGCCTAATTGTGGTCTCAGTGTCCCATGATGCTTGGTCCCTCTGCTCTGGGCTCTTTCTCAGCCACGAGTCCCCTTTCTAAGTGATCAGTCTCTGTTAACCTCTGCCTGTGGGGAGAGGGGGCACCACTGGTTCAGCCTCACGGCTCCCTTCAAGATGCTGAGGCACAAGGTTCAGGGCTCAGTCAGATCCCTCCTTACAAACTCCTAAAGCCCAACTGAGATCATTGGAAATCCACTGTCAGAAAAACAGTCCCGTCTGATAATCCATATTGCAAATAATCTGCATGTGGCTGAAATGGTTTCCACAAAGGTGTAAGACCAAACAAAGGGACTGTTAAGTGGGGCTGACCAAATTCAAGTTCATCCTTTGATATGACCATTTACAAGCAACAAGAATTGTTGGAAAGCCTTGGACTCCTTACATGGGAGAATACAGATGCCTTTGGTGAGTCAAGCCAAGTGGCCTTTTGTATTGCAGATTTTTTTAAATCATCAACTGCTGGTCATTAACAGACTTCAAGGCAATAAATTACTGTAATTGTGATTAGTGTTTTTCTTGCTCTCACATGGCTGTTTGGAAGCATTCTTGTAACAGGTACAAAGAAGCCAGAGGCTCATTTACCCTGAACTGTATTACACGAGTTTCAGGATTTTCTGAAGCCTCACTTGTCAATATTACCTGATACAAGGGAACGAGAATACAATTTATTTTAACAAACCTGAGTGCATACTTTGTGAAATGCTCCTTGAACAGCAGAACACGACATTTAAATTTTTCTTTCTATTGGACTTTTAATAACTATTATCATTTTAAAAGCTCATCACCACTGTCTCACCTCCATACCCACCATTAGAAGAAATACACACAGTGCACCTATTAAGAGCCAGGCACTGTGCTGAGCAACCAACGAAAAGGCTTCATTACAGGTAATGTAATTAAATTCCTACATCTCTCCAAGATGGTCTTTCAAATCACAGAAATTGAACTGAATACATTGGGATATGGAATCACAGCATTGCCTGATTCTTCATGGTGTCTGAGTAAAAGGTTGTGTGCCTAATTGGTTTACAGATGCAAGATTTCTTGCCTTCTGCTGTCCTCAATGGCACAGGCTCTTTGCTTGCTTTTCATGGGTAGAAATTTATATTAGAAGTTGTTACTTTAGCATTCTGTGTGCTAAAAAATCAGTTTTAATGAAGATCTTCTCCTTAGGCTATTGTTAAAGTCAAATTTCACTCAGGCAAGAGACGCCACTGGGAAGCATTCACTCAGCATCTAGAAGATGATTCTTGGAATATGTCATTATGATAGTCTCAACCATACTGGTACTGACTTGGGTGGCACATCTCTAGTGAATAAGAAATAGCTTTGGCTAAGCTACTGATTCTGACTATTTAAACTTTGAAAAATGATTGATAGTGCTTCGAGACATGTATTTCCATAATCTTTCAAATCTAATTTTGTCAATTAGAGTGAAGCAAGGGGCAGAGGAACCACATAAGGACAAATAATTATATCCATTATTATCTAGAATGTGGTTCCTTTCTGTGCTTTTATCCTGCTTCCTTGAAGAAAAATGAAATCCTACTCAGTGCCTGACCCATAGTAGGCACCCAAGAACTCAAGATACAGTTGTTCAGTGAATAAAAGAAGCAATTGCTAGTGATTTTAAGCAAATGAACTATCACCTTTCAGTAATTCATGGGAATGAAGTTTAACTAACTCAAGGTTCCTCTTTTCTTCCCTTCCATCCTGGCTTTTTCTTCTTTCCTATTTCTTTTTTCTTGCTAACAATACCTGAAACAGAGAGACCATTTGAGGTCTTAGAAATAAAGGGATGTTTTAAAGAAAAAAAATTATGATCATGAAATTAAACACAAACTTCCATTTCTCTTCAATCAACGAAGTTTACAAAACAGACAGAAATGATTAATATTGAGTTTTTCAAGGTCCTATACCTCTTCCTCTCCTGAGATGACTCACTCTGCTTACTTTAAAGAAAACAAAGGAAGGATTAATGTCTATCTTTGATTGGCTTCCTCTGCCCTGATTTCTAAGAAGAGTTTTGTCTTTGTCAGAACAATCTGAGGACTCTTCTGTGATTCTGAATCTGGAGAATAGATGGAGAAGTACATCAAATAAAGGACCAAGAGAAAGGAAGGATTTTGCATGTTGTTTATAGGGAGAAAGTTTTGGAGGTCCAGTGTATGAAGGAAGCTCAAGCAGCCACGAGGTAAAAGAGAAGAGAAGGGAGGAGAAAGGAGAGAGGACAGAAACTTTTAAGAAGTATCACTATGTACAATGAATTAGCACCTCTTCATGTAAGAGACTCAATTTGACATTGAAGTTTTATTTTAATTTCTTGGCCTACTCTTTTTCACATGATGCTGTGTAAAACCTGGTCCAGGTGGTATGTGCTGTGCTTAATTGCTCAGTCATGTCCAACTCTTTGAGACCCCATGAACTTTAGCCTGCCAGGCTCCTCTCTGTCCATGGGGATTCTCCAGTCAAGGAGTGGGTTGCCATGCGCTCCTCCAGGGGATTGTCCCAACCCAGGGATTTAACTCAGGTCTCCCACATTACAGGTGGATTCTTTACCATCTGAGCCACCAGGGAAGGCCAAGAATACTGGATTGGGTAGCCTATCACTTCTTCAGGGGATTTTCCCAACCCAGGAATCAAACTGGGGTCTCCTGCATTGCAGGTGGATTCTTTACCAGCTGAGCTACCAGGGAGGCCTTAAGAGCAATTACAGAAGTCTGATTATTTGAATCAGAAAGGTTCTGTAGCCCTCAACCCTCATACATATAAAAATCTGCAATTCCAAATTCAATGTGATAGAGTAGACAATGAAAACTCAGAATGAGACTTTAAAGTATAAGGATAAACATATTTCCAATGTAGGAAAATTGCAAAACATTAATGGATACAAGTTGTCAAAAATATAAAGTTTAGCATTCTAACTCACTTTGTAAATTTTACATTTTACTTCAGCAGAAGCAGGCTATTTTGCTCATAAAACTAAAAAAAAAAAAAAGAATGTCTAGAGGAAAACTTCTTTTGATGTAGCTAGAAACTCAAATAAATTCTTGAAAGATTAATCAATGCATAAATATCTGGGAAACTCAGTCACACAATTGTTCTTAGCGATTGGTCTGGATCATCACCCAAAGTATTGACTGCCCGAACTGCGTATTTTTCTAGCAGTTTTGTTTGCCTCTGAGGAAGCAGAGACAGCCCCACACTAAGGGTAAAATTTGCTGAGCTTAAACAAAATCATTAACTAAGGATCATTCTTCTTCATTTCCCCTCTTAATGATTAGCTCCATTTGAAAACCAGCCCTCTCATTTTGTTAATGCTATTATTGGAGTTGGATAAATTCACCGACCAGCTTAACCAATTTATTCCTATTTGTAATTGCTGTCTTACAACAGCTTTCTTATTCCCTGAGACTTTGCATATGACCTTAGGAAAACACGTTGATAACTTGCATAATAAAACTTATCTACTAAATTTTGCATATATGATCAAATATTTTTAACTATGCTGAATGAGATATTTAATATTTACAGCTTGGTTTCTGGCTAATGGTAAAAAAAATGCAGGATGAAAGCTTAAAATAAAGACTGCTTATTTACACAACACATTCTTTTGCTATGCAAGTTCTATGTTAAAATTTGAAATAATACATTAAGAAATATTCTTTTTAATCATTTTTTTTTTAATTTGGCTATGCTGCTCAGCCTGTGGGATCTTAGTTCCTCAACAAGGGATTAAATCTGTGCCACTTGCCTTAACCATAGGAACAGCAGAAAATTCCCTCTTTTTAAATTTTCATAAATTCCATGATCGACAATTTATCAACTATTTACAGCAGTTGACAAATTTGCCTACCTATTTAATACCCTATTTTCCATTAAATAACCTTTTATTACCTAGATCTTTCTCAAAATTCAAAAGGAAAAAATAATCCTGGGATTTTGGTTATACAAATATCAGAGTAGGTCATATACGTACATGAGTGGGTGGGTATATATTTGAAAACAAAGCTAAATAACTAGTGACTGGTATGACTTTGTTGTTGCTCAGTTGTTAAGTCATGATGGATCCTTTGTGACCCCATGGACTGCAGCACACCAGACTTTCTGTCCTTCACTATCTCCCGGAGTTTGCTCAAACTCAAATCCATTTAGTCAGTGATGCCATCAACCATCTTATCCTTTCTCGAACCCTTCTCCTCCTCCCCTCAATTTTAGGATCTTTTCCAGTGAGTCAGCTTGTGGTATCAAGTGGCCAAAATATTGGAGCTTTAGCTTCAGCATCAGGCCTTCCAATGAATATTCATGGTATGGCTTAGAGATGACATTAAAAGATAAGGAAGATTTCCATGGGTGAGAAAAGCCTCTGGGAAGGAAAGGCAGAAGGTCTTTGGGGGAATTAAGGATATGAAGACTAGAATAGTAGAGTGGTCTTGAAAGGTAGATAGTGGCTACACATTGAATTGTATTAAAACTTGCCTATGGAATCTTGAGTTCTGGTTCATAGGCAATGGAGAGTTTTACTGGAGTTTTGGGCAATGGTATGAGAGTCGGACATGACTGAGTGACTTCACTTTCTCTTTTCACTTTCATGCATTGGAGAAGGAAATGGCAACCCACTCCAGTTTCTTGCCTGGAGAATCCCAGGGACAGGGGAGCCTGGTGGCTGCCGTCTACGGGATCACAGAGTCGGACACAACTGAAGCGACTTAGCAGCAGCAGCATGAGAGTGACTTATTCTAGGAACATAAAGGAAGATAACCTTTGCAACAGTATCATAATTAATCTAAGAAAAACAAAAACAAAACAGATATAGGACTTCCCTAGTGGCCCAGTGGTTAAGACTTCGCCTTCTAATGCAGGGGGTACGGGTTTGATTCCTGGTCAGGGATTTAAGATCACACATGCCTCCTGCCCAAAAAAACGAAATATAAAACAGAAGCAATTCAATAAAGACTTTAAAAATAGTTCACATCAAAAAAAGAAAGAAAAAGAACGGATCTGCTCAGAGTCCCTCTGGCTATGGTTGCTCAGTTTCAGTTCACTGCATAGCAATGCAGCATGGGTACCATCTTGACACCCGGTTTTTATTTATCAACAGCACAGAAGATTCATGTTGAGAATTTTCTAAGGACTCATTGTTTATGAGTCAGTTTTTTCAGTTAAATGCTCACTAAAACTATACAAGAAGAGAGCTATATAACAGATGCTGTAATTCTACAGTGGACAGGCAGGTTTCAGGAACAAGCTGGAGCTAGATAAAAAGGTTGAACATTTCAGATTTACACTGTGCTTCTTAACCAAGTGTTTGCTGCTGCTCCAAAGAATAACTTTCTTTTTCAAAATAATGCTATTTTTTTAAATAAAGAATTATCTGAATAATTTGGGAAAAACTCGGAGGAAGGAGTCACGGGGAGTGTAGAAAAAATTATGCCCTATTATTTCTTATCCAACCAAACAGAAAAATTCACTATTAATCATAAATATGATGTAACATAAAGATATTATACTTATTAATGCACTTCTTATTGGGATATATGTCATTTTTTCACAATTCTGGTCTTTATAAGGTCCAAGGGAGCATAAACTTTATTTCTCCCAGACAATTTTAAACTCAAACATCTTTACATTATGTCCTTGTTACATAAAACTTTGATATTTAGCATTCATGCATGCATGCTCAGTTGCTCAACTGTTTCTGACTCTTTATGACCCTATGGACTGTAGCCCACCTGGCTCCTCTGTCCCTTGGATTTCCCAGGCAAGAATACTGAGTGGGTTGCCATTTCCTCCTCCAGGGAATCTTCCTGACCCAGGGACTGAACTTGTATCTCCTGAATTGGCAGGCTGGTTCTTTACCACTGAGCCACCTGGGAATCCCCTTTGCATTCATGAAAGTGAAAGTGAAGTTGCTCAGTCGTGTCCGACTCTTTGTGATCCCACGGACTGACTGTACCCTACCAGGCTCCTCCATCCATGGGATTTTCCAGGCAAGAATACTGGAGTGGGTTTCCATTTCCTTCTCCAGGCGATCTTCCCAACCCAGGGATTGAACCCAGGTCTCCCACGTTGTAGGCAGACGCTTTACCATCTGAGCCACCGGGGAAGTCCCCTTTGCATTCATAGATATGCCAAAATATATGATAATTTTCAAGATGGTTATGGGATAATTATAGAGTAAGGAGGTCAGAAGTCTTGAGTTGTATTCGTAATAAGATGCCAATAGTGTTTCTAGCAAATCCCAGTACACAGCAAGATTTATGTAGCAAATAAACTGAGCATGTGAAAGCAGATAATATCACAGTGTCAAGAATTCCTGCCCACACCTGGGACGGCCTCCGGCCACCTGGGAGCTCAATCTCATTAAGTAAGTCCTTAATCAAGGCACAACTATCTTTTTACAATTTTCTTTTCTCTTACAAGCCCATGGGACAGAGCCTCCTGGTTCCTGGAATTTGATGTCCCTCTTTATCCTGGCAAGTGTCATTTGTTCATAGTGTGAAGGAGGTGGGTTATTTTAAATTTTGCTGAGAAGCTGCTCATTTTCACCTTAAATTTAGACAGCAAAATACTGAGTGATAGATCTCCTGCTCTGGACCAAGATAAGCATGGGCATGTGGCCACCATGGAAGACGATGCAAAGCCTTTGACTAATCTGGCTGAGATCTGCATCTTAGTTAATTGTTTGGTCCCAGGGTAGCACTGATGGCTTGCCGATTCCAGCGGAGCACACGGCCACCTGTGCTGGGGGCTTCTCCAGCGCTGGACTCTAATTGGTGCTGACGCCAGGTGCCTCCCTTCCATCGCCTTCTATCTGAATCAGTTCATCATCGCCACTTCATCTGTCTGACAGCAGCTCCTGGAGAATTCAAACATTGACTCTGACAACTTTTGTTTTTAACCTCAAGGCTGTGCCCTGGTTGCCTAGGTGAATTTGACAACTTGATGTTTCTCTCCTTAATCAGGGAAGGCTCAGGACCGTAGACTCTGAGCCCTTGGCACCTGTGAGAGAAGTTAGGGCTTCATGTGTTACCCATTAGCGGGAGGGGAAGCTCCCGACTGAGGAGAGACATGGGGTGGTTGAATTTTCTTTACTTAGGTGGAAGCCAAGTTGAGTAGTTTATTACCAGGGTCGTCCGGGAAGCAGACAGAGGAAGACAGAGCTCCTGCCTCAGGGTTTAGAGACATTAAAATAAATCCTGATTGCAAAAGTGTAAATGTTCAATGTAGAGTTTTATGGCCTAGTTTTTGGTTTGGATTGTTTGCTTTCTGCCACCTGAAAAAAGTTTTGTTTTGCTAATCTGCTCTTGTCCGTTCTGTGTAACTTTCTCCCACTTAGCCTGGGCTCTGCTGTTTCTTCTTGCTTCACACCATGCCTGCGTCTGACATATCCTCCCATTTCCACCTGATGTTTTTTTTCCTACCTAAAATCCTTCTGTTCCCTTCACAGGTTTCAGGCTCTCTGACATTTCTGTATTAATTAGGCTACTTTGGGCTATAACTAACAGAAATGTCCAACTCGAACTGGCCAAGACATGAAGATATTTATTTTCTCACATAAGTGGAAGCTCAGGCCCCAGGCCAGGTACCATCTGGGCCATATGTCATCATGGAGTCAAATTTCTTCCAGTTCCCTGCTCTGACCATCACAGTCTTGGCATCCTGATTGAGGCGTGTGTTCCCTCATGGTCACAGATGGTCACAGGATGGCCTCCACTGTTTCCAGACTGCACGTCCAGAAACAGAATGTCTCTGGGGAAAAGAGACGGGGCGGGGGGAGGCCCTGTTCATTCCCTATCTCACGTCTTCCAGTAGATATCCTTTTATGTTTGGGGGGCTAAATTTAAATCATATGCCCATTCCATCACCCATGAACAACCAGCGTAAAGGTGACCTTAGACTAGTGGTTCTCAAATTGTAGCAGCATCAATATCACCAAGGGATTTGTTAGAAAGGCCAGTTCTCAAGCCCCACCCAAGGCATACAGGATAGGAACTCAGCAATCTGTGCTTTAACAGAGCTTCAGTGATTCTGATCCAAGTGCAAGTTTAATTTCCACCACTCATCTGGGGTAGAGTGGATTTAGGAGTCTACTGCTATGACCTTGCCAATCTCTCTCGTGGAAGAGGACTGAGTTCCTGAAGTCATTGTTTTTTAAGAACTGGTTTGTTCCCAGGTGGCTCAGTGGTAAAGAATCTGCCTGCCAACGCAGGAGAAGTGGGTTCAAGTCCTGGGTTGGGAAGATCCCCTGCAGAAGGAGATGGCAACCTACTCAAGTATTGTTGCCTGGGAAATCCCATGGACAGAGAAGCCTGGAGAGCTGTAGCCCATGAGGTCACGAAAGAGTTGGACATGGCTGAGTGACTAAACAACAAAGTTTTAATTTTGCATTTCTTCTGTTATATTTATCTCTAATTACATATTCTGTTCTCTTTAATGCTACTATAAGTGGAATTCTTAATTCCACTTCAGATTGTTCACTGCTTATTTGGAAATACAAATTATTTTTGTATATTGATTGAATCCTAGAACTTTGCCAAACTCACTTAATTTTTTTGTGTGGATTTCCATACTTAAGATGGTGTCATCTGTAAATAGAGATATTTTTTTTCTCTTTCAAATCTGGATACCAAATTTCACTTTCCACCAACATTTCCCGATTTTGAAGACTCTTTTTTTAAATGACCAAAGGATAAGGGACATACTCAAATAATACGTGAAAAATGCATGTTGTTTTCAAATTACTTGGATATTTAGGATAGGAAAAATTTTATCTACCTTATGTTAGACCTTCTGCTAAGTGCTCCTACATTATTTAATGTGTTTACACCAGCCTTGGAAGCAAGTATTAATAATCCATTTGATGGATGAGAAAACAGAGGTGGAGAGACTCAACATCAGGGAGTTTGAAATCTGCACACAGAGAGGGGATCTGAACCTGAGCTGTCCGACTTCAAAGCCAGACTTAGAAACTCTTTCCAAGTAAAAGTACTCACCAAAATATCCTAGGAAGATATTTAATTAAAAGGAAACAAAATAACAGCAACACCTGTAGATCCACAGTTGGCTGTGGAGAAAGCAACTCACAAAGTCCCCAGAGTCCTGCTCAAATATGCACTGCCCTGGGCCTTCTCCTTTCACTTAGCCATGGAAGATGCACCTCAGTTCTTCCCAAGGAGCCCTCAGTCTTGTCAGAATGGCCACTATTCCTCTGATGGTTCTGTCCCCCACTATCCACCCCACCCACATAAAAATCTCCAGGTTTATATAGTTTTCATATCATAGTTTTCAATTGTAATGAAAATGTTAATGATTTCTGTTGGATAATTAATGAAGTGGATTAAGAGTTAGGTTTTATATGTATTTACATGAATGTGCCATGATTTGGGTTTAACAATTTCCTTTTATCTTCTCATTTTGGAACCAAAATCTATGCCTATCCGCACTCAGACACTGTCATGAGTTCTTGAAAAGATCATAGACTCTGGGAATGGGACTGATGAGAGTTGCCTTTGGATAAAATCACAAACTCCATTTCATCTCCTCTTGGATCCAGAATTTCTAAGTGATTGACCCACCCAACCAACTACATCTACCTTCTTGTTTTAACTAACAATGTGCACCCATCACCTCATGGAGTTGATAAGACTAGGAGCACATGCAAAAAAGACCTGCTTTTCATTAAGTCATTCAGCCACATTACAGAGAAAGATATGCCATTCATTGAACGATCAGAAAATATTTTATGGTTATATAAGAATCAGTTACCTTTGAAGCAGGAATGGGAACCTTTTGGAATTCTGCTTGATGCTTTTTGTTTTGTTTTGTCCTGGGTGCTAGTTAAGTGTGTGTGCACTTTGTAAAAATTCATCAAATGGTATGCTACTATCTGTGTACTTTTTTGTATGTTTGTTATACTTTCATAAAAGTTTACTTAAAAGTTTTTTTTTTTTTTAATTTTGAACTTAGTTTAAGAGCTCCTAGTAATCTGAGCATCCAGAATATGGGGGTCACGGTTTGATGACTACTGGAGTGAAGTCTCGTTAGGGACTTCCCTGGTGGTCCAGAGGTTAAGGCTTCACCTTCCAGGGCAGGCGGTGCAGGTTGAATATCTGGTGGAGGAGCTAAGATCTAAGATCCCACATGCCTCATGGCCAAAAACCCAGAACTTAAACAACAGAAGCAATATTGTAGCAAATCAATAAAGACTTTAAAAATGGTCCACATAAAAAATGTTTTTAAAAGTATTTTCCAGTGTAACGTTTTGTGAAAAAAGAAACAACAACAAAATACTTCAAGAGCATTCTATCCTCTCTCCTGTACTTAGCTCTTGTTTCTCTGGCTAATGGCCAGTTTACTTGCCCCTTTCCTGTGGGTCCCCAGCTATTTTCACAGTTTAAGGCTCTGTTTACTTAAGTCTATACTTAGCTTGCAGGTGATAATTGCTTCCTTATCAGTTGTTTTGCTATTTGCTCTCTAAGCCTGTTCTTAGGTTCTCTCTGCCTTTTTTCACTTGTTTCTCCTTTTAGAAATCCCATCCAGGGAGATGTCTCCTTAGGATTTATTCCAGGCATCACTGGTTGCTTAAAGGAGACTCCCTTTACACTCATTCAACAGAATTATCACATATTTAATATGTGATCAGGCACAGTACAGCATGCTGAGAATACAGAGGTAAATAATCAGATGTGGTCACTCATTTATAATTTAGTGGGAGAGAGCAATACCAGACTATCAAACAGTCACATGAGTAAATGAACAATTTCCAGTTATGGCAATTGCTCGAAGGAAAATTACAAAGTGCTGAAAGAGAGTGTATCCAGGGAACCTAGTAAAGATGGGTAGATCAGGGAAGGCCTCATGGAGGTGTTAATATTAAACTTGAGAACTGAAGTGTAAGTGGTAGTGAGTGGGGAAGATGGACAGGACTACTCTAAATAGAAGAAACAAACTTCAGAATCACTGTCAGGTTTTAAGCTTTACATTTCATCCTAAGAAGGTTTGTTAGTCAAAAATAAAACATGTCTTTCTACTATAGCTGAAACAGATACAGAGGAAACAGATGCCTATATTAAGAGTAGATTTTGAGGGAATTCCTTGGTGGTCCAGCGATTATGAATCTGCCTTGCAAGGTAGAGTACTCGGGTTTGATCACTGGTTGCGGAACTAAGATCCCACATACTGCAGAGCAACTAAGCCCTTGTACCGCAACCATCATGCTTGAGAGCCCCAACTAGAAAGCCTGCGCACCTCATGGAAAGATCCCACAAGATGCAGTGAAAATCCCACAGGCTTCAACTAAGACCCAACATAACTAAACAAACAAATATGTAAGGGTAGATTTTGGAAAGGGGTAGGGGCTTCCGCAATGGCTCAGCGGGTAAAGAATCTGTCTGCAGTGCAGGAGACATAGGAGACACTAGTTTGATCCCTGGGTTGGGAAGATCCCCTGGAGGAGGGCATGGCAACCCACGCCAGTATTCTTGCCTGGAGAATCCCATGGACAGAGGAGCCTGGTGGATTCCAGTCCACGGAATCACAAAGAGTCGGACATGGCTGAGTGACTAAGCACTACAGAGAAAGCAGTGGCTGAAGGAGAGATCAGAGTCACTACCACTCAGCCTCCTCCCAAATGCTCTCTTCTTGATCAAATAGGACCATTTTCATGACCAGATGGCCACAAAGATTTTAAATATATTATTTTTTTTCTTCATGTTCATTACTACCACTTACCTCATAACTAAAGTCCTCCGACCCCTAGCCATTCTGCTTCCTGCCTGCTCTCAGGATCAGTGGCTCTTGAGCCTGTCACTCATCAGAATCACTTTGGCCATTATAAACTGTAAGGTTCCCCCACCAAATTCCAGAACTAGTGAACTGGGATGTCCCAGGGTGAGACTCAGGTAATCCACATTTTAACAAAAGGTGCTCCAGTGATTGTAATATGAAAAAGGCTTGAGAAACCCCAGTATACTACTAGCTGTGTGCCCATGGTCAAGTTACTTACCCTCTCTGTGCCTCAGTTGCCTCAACTGTAAACTGAGAATAATACTGGTATCTACGTCATGCAGTTATAATGAGTATAAAAAGTGGTAGAGAATCCTGACTTTGGGTAACATACCTGGATAAGAAAGACAATCACTGAAGGGAATGCCAGTTTAGGGACTTACACAACTCAGGATTGTCCCATAGACAGGAGGACTTCCATCGGATCATCTCTGGACATCACTTTGTGAGCATCTTTAAGAGCTGGACAACTCCACCACTAGAGTTGAAGGTGGTAGCATGAATATCAGCTACAGTTTAAAAATCTGCCTTCATGCCTTCTTCTGCAGTATGAGCTCCACAATCCCCACCTCCTTGATTGGCACAAAGCTGTCAATTATCAGACCATATTTTCTGTGAGCCAGGGGAAGGTTAGGTTGGCTGGTCTGAATATTTATGTCCATGGACACAGGAACTGTAGCAGAAGACCTTGCAGGATGGATCAGTCTATTTTCAGTAACTGATGTGGACACCAGGGGAGGAAGCAGTCTCTTCTTTGAAACTGCAATCACTAAGGATAATAAAAGACTGGGATCTCCCATGGGTATCTCTGCCATCAAACTCAGGCACCTGCTGAGGAAGCCACCATGCATTGGAAAACAAAGCCAAGAGAGGAAGCCAGAGATGGAGGGAGTCCTCACAATCAACTTGCTGGAACTCTGGATCTTGCTCGTTCTGACACCATATGACTTACCAAGCCTGGGCAGAGACTAAGAAAGTCTCCTGTGCAATGTATCTATCTATTCGTCCACTGGTTTTACCTACATGGAGATGGATTTCTGTCACTTGAAACCCAGCGTTCTGCACAATACCCTTTGATGTTTTTCTGACATATTTGTAGTCAATGTGGCTTCTTCCACAGTGCTGTGAAGTTCTGTTTGAGAAGAAAAGCTAAGATTACCTCCAGCTAACAATCCCAAGAAGCAAGAGCAGGAGTCTAGATGGGAGATGAAGGCAGGACTGTCATCGCTTCAGCTCTCTATTTTACAATTACTGAAGAGCAAACATCAAGGGCTTCCCAGGTGGCACTAGTGGTAAAGAATCTGCCTGCCAATGCAGGAGACCTAAGAGACACAGGTTCGATCCTAGGGTCAGGAAGATCCCCTGGAAAAGGGAATCCACCCTAGTATTCCTGCCTGGACAGAGGCAGGGATAGAGGGCATGCTCCTCCATGGGCAGAGGAGCCTGGTGGGCTACAGTGCATGTGGTCACAAAAGAGTTAGACACAACTGAGTGACTGAGCATACACACAAACATACTTAAAATGAACTCAGATAAATTTCAAAGTTTAAAACGATTTCCTATTCTGCACTGATCAGAAACTCTGTTATCGCCAATATATGATCCCAGATAGTGTGGGTTTATCTCTTCCCTTAAACAAAACAACCTTAATAAAAATGCTATCCCTACAGCTTCAGTGAGAGTCTGTGTCTTACAGCAAAGCTTGGCAATATTGCATTCTATTGTGTGTAGAACTCTCTTCAAAGCTACATCGAATACAAACTGGAATGGAGTTACAAACAGCATTAAAAGTTAATGAAAAATCACCTTTGTATTTGCAGAACAATAAAATAAGTAGGAAAGGAAATTAATTAGGTTAGGCTAGTTACAGTTAAGACTTAGGTAATTATTTTGAATTTGAAATTTAGATCATTCTCCCCTCTCCTTGATGCAATTATCCATTACACTTACTACTGCACATTTTCATGTCAAGCTAGCCAAAACTCCAAAATAAAGAGGTTGGGACTGCAAGAGAGAAGAGAAAAGAGGCAAATTTGACACACATGGAAGCAAAAGAGTGCAGGAAAACATCAGCATTTATTGCACCATCTATCACTAAGAGTGTGCAGGAGCGCCATGCTATCTTTATTTGGTCATAGGATAGAAGATATGAACCCCGTACATCTTCAGTGTGACTCAAAGAAGCAAGTGCTGGAAGAACCGAGTTGTAAGCGGATGAAAACACCAGTGTTTCAGAGCTGAAAGGAAACGGGAACAGCAACTGGTATAATTCCCTGTGTTTTAGGTCAGGAGGCACATTTGGGTGGGCTGAGGACCCTGGTCAAGGCCACACAGCTACCCAGGTGGAGTTTCCTCAGTGCTAATTGGTGGTTATTTCCCTCTCTAAGATATACAGCTATCAGGAAAAAAACACCCAGATCAGAGAGTGTTCTTCCATTAGACATATTTCTCAGACTCTCTAATACAATTCTGCCAGACGCTGAGTATGTCCATTCCACTTCTGCATCCTGGAATTGCAGAAAGGACCACAGGATGGGTTTGGGGATGACCCACATACTGTGAGATGGATCTGAGCGTCTGATGACAATGATGTTTGGGTCTCAGAAATTGGTGTCAATTCAGGGCCCTGGTCCTTGCACACGTGTGCTCAGTTGTGTCTGTCTCTTTGTGACCCCATGGACTGTAGCCCGCCAGGCTCCTCTGTCCATGGGATTTTCCAGGCAAGAATACTACAGTGAGTTGCCATTTCCTACTTCAGGGGAATCTTCCCAACCCAGAGATCGAACCCGAGTCTCCTGCATTAGCAGGCAGGTTCTTTACCACTGAGCCACCTGAGAGGCCCTCCAATTCAGGGCCTATGTCCAGTAATTCCCCCAAAGACTGATCATTTCCTTTTCCCTAAGTCATAGTCACCTGGGTAAAAGGCCATAGTATCCAGTGGCATCTTAATGAATCTTTTGTTTAAATGAAAATTTACATTTGTAAAAGATAGTCCTTCATGCCATAGAGTATCATGTCCTAGGTTCAGTTCGGTTCTACAGAATCAGAAACAAAACAAGATGAGAAGTCTGGGGAGGGCAAGGAGGAAATGTCAAAAACAAGGGAAGACTTACTCATTTCTCCAGGACACCCTATTTAGTCCTCAGAACTGCTGGGGAGCAACTTGCCCCAAAGCAGACATAAATACTGTGGCAAGAGAAGAGCCATTTTATGCACTGACATCAAGCATAGGCCATTGGGGTATGAAAAGGTAGCCAGAATCTGGCAACAAGGCCACTCTTTGCAGACCACCATCTCCATCCCTTCATGGATCACAGCCTTGTCATGGCAAAGGGGCTTGCATAACTTGATGAAGCTATGAGCCAAGCTGTGCAGGGCCACCCAAGACAGACAGGTCATAGTGAAGAGTTCCTGCAAATCATGGTCCAATGGAGGAGACAATGGCAAACCACTCCATTATTCTTGCTGCGAGAACCCCATGAACAGAATGAAAAGGCAAAAGAGACATGACACCTGAGGATGAGCCCCTTAGATCAGAAGGTGTCCAATATGTTACTGGGATGAGATGGTTAGATGGCATCACTGACTCAATGGACATGAATCTGACAAACCCCAGGAGATAGCAGAGGACAGAGGAGCCTGGTGTGCTATAGTCCATGGAGTTACAAAGGGCCAACTTAGCAACCCAACAACAACATCTCCACAGCCACAGGAAACCTTGAGTCTGTGTGTTTCAGAGTGGGTCAGGCCGGTTGATACACTCAACTGTCGTTTTTCACAGACCCCCCTCGCCCCCCAATCCCCACCCAGAATCCTCCCTCCTCCTTGCAGTCCTTGGCTGTCCATGACTCTCATGAACATTCCAAGAATACAAAGGCAGACAGACAGATGCCCTTATAAAGTCCTATGAGCCTTGAAAGCGAAAGTTGCTCAGTTGTGTCCAACTCTTTGTGACCCTATGGACTATACAGTCCATGGAATTCTCTAGGCCAGAATACTGGAATGGGTAGCCTTTCCCTTCTCCAGCAGGTCTTCCCAATCCAGGAATTGAACTTACAAAGGAGGTTTCTGGAAGGAATGGCAACACAATTGTTTGAAGTTGATGTAACGAATTACATAGTAGTGCTACTCACTGTACACCCCCAAAATGTAACAACCCAAAGGGTCCTCAAAGTCAAAACTGCATAAATGAATATTTAAGAGTTCCAGATGCTAAAAATACACCTGAGATCTCATTTTCTTCTTAATCAGAAATTGCTTCGGGGAAGAAGGCTCTTTGCCTTCTGGAATCCAACATCAGCCAAGTTAACTTGGCATCTTGGCAAAAATCAAGGATAACCTGACTCTTGCCAATTGTAAACAGAGAGCATAGAATTCAAATGTAAGAGCTACAGAGGAGGAAAAAGCTGCCTACCTGTTGTTGTGAAATGAACAAGACTATTTAAATTTTATCAGATATTGCCTTAGTAGAATTTGAATATGGTCAGATTTTTTCTTTTTTTTCAAATGGACATCTGTCATTACAAACTCAATCATGTTAATGTGAAAATATTTCAGAAGAATGAGAAACAGAATTAAAACCTGTTAAACTTTTTCAGTACTACTAGTTTTCCATTTAAGTGCATCACCATTTTTCCCATCTATTCTAGATTGCTCATAAGTCTCCACATTTCTACCAAATCTCACTTTTTGGATGTGGGATTTCAGGTTGCAGTTATGTCATTTTCCCTAGCTCAGGGTTAGTGGAAATACCTTGGAGCCAAAGCAAACTCGGAGTCTCTACTTAATTTTCTTCCAGTGGTTCGGTGAATGGACTTCTGATTTCTGTTGATTATGGAATCGCTTCTGGGGATGGATCTAAAATGCAGCCACTGACCCTTAATGTCAATCATAAAATTCTGGGTCCAAAATTCAGGGTCAATTTCATTGTTCACAGTGTATTTCTGGTGGCATGATCATAAGCAGCCCGACTGCTTTATGGATTCACCTCTCTCCTGAGCAAACTTAAAAGAAGGCTTAGTAAAACCTCCATTGGTTTATTGAGTGTATAAGGGCTGCCACTCTTGTCTTCTACTAGATATTCTTTGGCCTTATTCATCTGTGGGCTTCCCTGATGATTCAGATGGTAGAGAATCTACCCGAAATGCAGGAGACCCGGGTTCGATCCCTGGATCTGGAAGATCCCCTGGAGAAGGGAATGGCTACCCACTCCAGTATTCTGGCATGGAGAACCCCATGGACAGTGGAGCCTGGTGGGCTATATAGCCCATGGGGTTGCAAAGAGTTGGACATGACTGAGCGACTAATGCTTTCACTTTTTATGCATCTGAAAAGAATTCTAGAACTGAATTTTGAAAGTTAAAAAGTAAGAGTTTCTTAATATGACTAAATACACCTTTCTTAGCTAATTACTTTGTGATGGGTCATGTAATCAACAGAAATCATGGAGACTATCTTATGATAAAAATCATTTGTGTCTTAAAGTAATATTTTATAGTACAAGAAATGCAAGATTGTGTGAGCCTAGTTTATATGAGCTCATAATTCATAATAAATTGGTTATAAAATTAATCTGAAAGCTGTTCCCAGGACCATGAAATAGATAAATATTCATGTCTATTGTTTTTCATTTGCAAACAACTATTAATTGTCACTTTACCCACACAGCACATAATAAGCATTCTGGAATTCTACACTTATCACTGTGATGTTTTTATTAAGAGTATGTTAAGGTATTTGCACACGTACTCGACCACAGCACAGAAAGCTGGATATTTTGCCTCTGTTAGCGTTCCTACTCTGACTAGATCAGAACCATTTTTGATGTCAATTTCTGGCTGTCTCAATTTTTAAAAAATTAATGAGGAAAATTCTCTCCCATCAAGAATCGTTACTAAATATGTAGCCAGCTGCCACCTACAGAACAGTTAAATATCACCTTCAAAGAAGAAAAAGGCAACTGGGCAGGGTGTATTTTGTTCTATCTCTAAGATGGTCCTAACAAACAAGAAACTTCCCAAGATGCTGGCTGTCAATGTCACTGGTGGCAATGCTGCCTGCACAGTCTTCTTTACTTCTTTTAAAACTTTTAATTTTATATTGGAGGATAGCCGATTTACAATGTGGGGACAGTTTCAGACAGACAGTAAAGACACTCATTAGCCATACATATATACATGTCCCCATTTTCCCCTAAACTCCCCCCTCATTATGGTAATATCTACAGCAACCAAGCTCACAAACACAGCTAGAAGGTTGTGGCCACACCAAAGATAGGTTGATATACTGTGAGTCCTGCAGAAACTGTCAGCTCTCTTGTCTCTGGAATCTCGCCCCCAATTCTTCCCATTGAGCTCTTTCCTGGGGTCTCTTGTGTTCCAGGCACAATGGGTCCTGACCCTCAATGAGGCTGCCAGTTGGGGAGACAGACATGGAAGCAAATGTTTACAACTCAGGCTGAGTCAAGTCATGGGAAATGGGGATAAAAGCTTGAGAATAGGAAGGGGGCACTAGTGATGAGTTCTGTCTGCTGCATTAGCACAGAACCATTTACTTTCAGTCCTATATATATATATATATATATATAAAACTCAGTATAAAAGGACAGAAGCTGCTTCGAGGGTTTCAGCTTCTGAGCTGGCACTAATGGTAAAGAATCCTCCTGCCAATGCAAGAGACACAAGAGATACAGGTTTGGTTCCTGGATCTGGAAGATCCCCTGGAGGAGGGCATGGGAACCCACTCCAGTATTCTTGCCTGAAGAATCCCCTGAACACAGGAGCCTGGTGGGCTATGGCCCATAAGGTTGCAAAGAGCTGGACACAACTGAAGCGACTTAGCACTTAACAAGCAGCATGAAATGGGACCCTCCTACAAATTAGTGGAGCATTAGTGAATATTACAAATGCAAAGCCTAACTTTGTGAACCCCAATGTAATGAGAAAGTTTGGAAAAGTCATTGAAATAGTCAGAAGAAAGAAGTCTTATCTGAAATTTTCTTTCGTGATGACAGTAAAGCCTTCCCAAAGTACAGGTGTCTTTAACCCCCATTCTGGGGTAGCTTCGAGCCTCTTTCCAAGGAGACTGCCCAACAGAATCTTCTATTCTTTAACACCGAAGACCCCACCACTCCCACCCTCACCCCACTTCTCACCCCAGTTTTGGTTAAACTGATACATAAACCTCTGGTGGTGGTGGTGGTGTAGTTGCTAGGTCATGTACAACTCTTGCGACCCCATGGACTGTAGCTTGCCAGGCTCCTCTGTCCATGGGATTTCCCAGGCAAGAATACTGGAGTAGGTTGCCATTTCCTTCTCTAGATAGATAAACCTCTACCTCTGGCTAATCTGCTAATTACTCACTACTGAGTACTCCCACACACATAATAAACTTTTTTCCTATTTAAGGAAAAAAAACCCCAAAAACCTCAGTATAAGTTTTGGCAATCTGTGACTCAGGGAAACAGAACACTTAGTGAAAAATAAGGTTCTTCTTTTCACATTTTATTCCTCTTTAATCTGTGATGATCTGGATATCATGAAATTTCCTATCAAATCTCTTGGATGCTTGATTTACTCTTGAAAGGTATGTTCCCAGAGACCTTGGTTCTGTACTCTTGAACTTTCTTTTGAAGTCTGTGGCTTTTACAACAGTCAGTTCTTCTCTGTGCAGATTTTTCAACTGGAGAACAGAAAACTGTGTCTTTCTCTCTCTCTTCATAGACTATATATGTATAAACTATATATATAAACAGAACATATCTATATGTTCCTGGTGATGCATCTGGTTGCTAGACTTCGAGATTGGGTTTGAGGATTGCTGTGTTCAAGCCGCTTTAGGAAACAAACCAAACACGCGAAGCGTCCTGAATCCTCTTCTATCTCAGGGGAAGAGGAAGAGCACTGGGCAAAAAATAGGAAGTTATCGGGCATCATGTTTTAGTGCCAGGTCTGTTGCTTCCTGACTGTGCAAATGTAAGCCTCTTGGTTGCTCCTCTGTACACGGAGGAAGCTGGGACTAGATGATGCTTTGGTTTTTGAAATTTATTTTTATGAGGAAAACTAGACAGTCTGAACTAGGTGGTATTACATACTGAACCAATAACCCTAACAGGAGCTAACTTGCCTATCACCATGACTTATTTAGTGAGTGAGGTCTTTGCACCTATAATCAAAGTCCACACTAATGACTGGTAGTTATTTGAATTGATTCTCAATGAACTGCTAATCACCCTGTTGATATTTACCAATAAAGCAAGCAGCCCTGTACCTGCAGGTTCTATGTTTTATATTTGTATCTTTCCATTCAGAATTCTGAATGGAAATCTGTGTGCTCAGCTGAAATTTCTATGTCTATTTAACGTACTAGGAGTATCATTAAACATCTGTAGTGTTTTAAGAAGTCCTAATTTTGATTTGCAAAAGCTGAAAAGAATATATAAAGTAACAGAATCTTAAAGATGATATTATGTGAACAGAGGAACCTGGTAGGCCACAGTCCATGGGGTCAAGAGTCAGACATAACTTAGTGACTAAACCACCAACCACTCAGCCACCTGTAATTTGCTTCTCCCTGTAGACTTTTTCTTAACTCTCTATCCCGCCTTCTGAGTCTCCTGTCTTCCTGCGAGCTGCCTCCTG
This sequence comes from Bos taurus, assembly GCF_002263795.3. Taxonomy (NCBI): domain Eukaryota; kingdom Metazoa; phylum Chordata; class Mammalia; order Artiodactyla; family Bovidae; genus Bos; species Bos taurus. The sequence continues at coordinate 29,747,124 of NC_037351.1, read as the reverse complement.
CATTTGCCCCATATCCCAGAAGCCACACTACTAGAAATTAAGAAGTAATTGTCAGAATTGCTTAAAATCTGCAGAATTTGAATAATACTCAGTGGCCAAGGTTTTCTACAGAGTTGATCCAATCAAAGTAGATTTTTATAAAATCTAGTAATGACAGCTGAGAGAATAAGAATAAACATGGAATTTAGAGGGTGCTGGCGGTATATAACAAAGTGAAAATTGACATCAGAATCTGAAAGTGGGTGACAGGCAGGTGAATGAACATCAGTGACCAACATACAAGTTCCCTGCCATTGGGAACAGAGGTAGAGCATATGTAAATATATAAAAGGAATGCTTACGGATAGACTAAGTGTCATGAAATAAGCTTTAAGAAGTAATAAACAGGTACTGGTAGATACACCATCAGAGTATGCCAACTTTATATAGGATGTTGAGAGAAGGTGATATTTAAGCTATACTGTGAAGGATAAGGAAAAGCCAGTAATGGAAACAGGGAAGGAAAACATGTTCTAGGAAGAGAGAAGAGCTAACTCAAAGGCCCTGAGACGGGAAAAATCACATAAAAGGAAGACAGGATATGGAGATGTCCAGAGGGGAGCTGTGGGAGCAGATATTCATTTGATTTAAAAAATGGTTGCAGCTCTCATCAAAATCAGAGGAAGTGACTCAAACAAGTGACTTTTAAAAGAAATGAGATTTTATTTTCCCGAGGATATGATTGACAGTAAGCATAATGTCTTTCCAAGTTATAAGTGGCTTTGCTTCAGGTCAGGTATAAAAAGATCCCCTGAGAGAAAATAAAATTTCAAAACAGCAACATCAAAATGAGGAAGAACAGCCTGATTCTGAAGGAAAAGAATATACTTTCTCATCAGAGAGGTGCAAGAGAAAAGAATTATGCCAATCTAGTCTAAAAGTCTTCACTTTCACTTTCCACTTTCATGCATTGGAGAAGGAAATGGCAACCCACTCCAGTATTCTTGCCTGGAGAATCCCAGGGACAGGGGAGCCTGGTGGGCTGCCGTCTCTGGGGTCGCACAGAGTCAGACACGACTGAAGCGACTTAGCAGCAGCAGCAGCAGTCTAAAAGAAAAACTTTATATGCCACAAAATATATTTAGTTTGAAAAAAAGCAATACAGAATCTTGTTAGAAACACCAAAGCATAGAGGTCAGTTTGCCTATAAGGTCCTGCATCAACTAACTGTCTGAGAAAAAAGAATAAGGTGGCTTTACTTTGTCTAAAATCAGAAGCTTATAGCTACTAACTATAAAGTTTTCATACCAACAAAGGAGTGTTGAAATATAAACTGGGCCTACTGATGTTAACTGTACTTTTGCAAAACAAAAAATTAAAAGTAGCCATACACACATGGAAGATTTGAGTAAAATCTTGGCTTACAGAAAGGTCACATCATTGACCAAAATGAACATATACTTTAGACCAATCATGTTCAAGATTGGAGTCTTACAGAGCCTGGATTGGTGGTAATGAGTTTTGCAAAGGTGAGATTATAGCTATGTGATTCTTTTATATGCTGCTGCTGCTGCTGCTAAGTCGCTTCAGTCATGTCCGACTCTGTGCGACCCCAGAGATGGCAGCCAACCAGGCTCCCCAGTCGCTGGGATTCTCCAGGCAAGAACACTGGAGTGGGTTGCCATTTCCTTCTCCAATGCATGAAAGTGAAAAGTGAAAGTGAAGTCACTCAGTTGTGTCTGACTCCTAGCGACCCCATGGACTGCAGCCCACCAGGCTCCTCCATCCATGGATTTGCCAGGCAAGAGTACTGGAGTGGGGTGCCATTGCCTTCTCTGTTTTATATGCTAGGTATGATAATTTATAGCTAAACAATTGACCTTATATGTTAATGCTGAATTTTCAACTAAATTCAGATATCAGTATTTAGTGTAAATCAGAAAGAAACTAGTAGAAAAAAATGTCATTAAAGGTATGAAAGTCAAACAAGTTTTTGTTTAAGGTAAACATTTAAAAATAGTATCAATTAAGAGCTAAAACGTTATTGGTCCTGCCAAAAACAAGCAATCTTGAAAAGAAAGCTGGAACAAAACTATATTACAAGGTTATAGTGACTAAAACAGTACAGTACTAGCATAAAAATAGACACATAGATGAAAGAAACAGAATAGAGAGCTCAGAAATAAACACCCAAGTAAATGGTCAATTTACGACAAAGGGTCTGAGACTATACAATGGGGAGAGGACAGTCTCTTCAATAAATGGTGTTGGGGAAACTGGTCAGTGACATGCAAAAGAATGAAGCTGGACCACTACTTTACACCATACACAAAAAGTTACTCAAATGGATGAAAGACTTGAACACAACACCTGAAATCGTAAAACTCTTGCATGAAAACATAGGCTGTAATGTCTCTGACCTTGTAGATAATTTTCTGAATCTGTCTCCAAAAGCAAAACAAACAGGTTGAACTACATCAAACTAAAAAGCTTTTGCAGGGCAAAAGAAACCATCAACAAAATCAAAAGGAAACCTACTGAACAGAAGAAAATATTTGTAAACCAAAACCCAAATATATAAACAACTCATACAACTCAATAAAACCCCAAACAATCTGATTTTTTAAAAAATAGAAAATCTGAATAAATATTTTTCCAAAGAAGACATGCAGATGGCCAAAGGGGCATGCAAAGAGGCTCTGTGTCCATCATCATCAGGAAAATGCAAACCAACACCACAATGAGATATTGCTTCACACTTGTTATAATGGCTATCATCAAAAAGACTAGAAATACGTGTTGGTGAGGATGCAGAGAGGAAACCCTCATGTTACTGCTGGTGGGAATGTAAATTGGTGCAGTCACTTTTGGTAAACAGTTATGAAGTTTCCTCAAAACATTAAAAATAGGACTACCATATGATCCCATGTTTCTATTTCTGGGTTTTTATCTGAAGAAAATGAAAACACTAACTTGAAAAGATATATGAACTCCCATGTGAGTCTCAATGAACTCCGGGAGTTGGTGATGGACAGGGAGGCCTGGCGTGCTGCGATTCATGGGGTCGCAGAGTCGGACACGACTGAGCGACTGATCTGATCTGATGTTCATTGCAGCACTATTTACAGTCCCGAAGTCATAGAAACTCGTATTTATTGGCATATATTTTTTTAGGTTTCACGCATATTCAAAAACCATCACAAAGCAAGAAACATGCATTCTATAACCATTTCGACACCAAAACCCAGAGGAAAATATAAACTAGGCTGTATAAGCCTTTAAATCTCTATGGTCGGATCAAACATTCAAGTAGTTTCAGAGGGGTTTCTTTCAATTAATTTGTTCTAGTGCTTTCACAAGCAAGTTCATAAAAATGTGGAAGAGAATCAAAATGTACAAAACACAGATATAAATGATTCCAAGGCCTTAATGAATCCAGGAGAGAAAGATTGCTCATAGCTTTGGTTTTGTTTTTATATTACAGATAGGGACTTGTAGGATGGCTTTGAAAACCATCTTGAAATAATATGAAATCAGCAAAATTTTATTAACTCTACTAATTTCAGACTCAGATTTTTTTTTCCCTCTAAGTGTAATGTAAAGCTGATGACAGCTCATCGGTGTTATGCAATGTATTTCCTTTGTCAAGGTGAAGAAATGTTGGTTTACAGAAAGAAATTGAATGTAATTTTAAGCAATTTACTTTTAAAGATGAATACAACTATTTAGCAGAGGATATTTTAAGTAAATGCAAAATAACAGCTGACTGGCTGTATGTCAAAGACTAAGATATATTTCTTTTGTATTCAGCCTATGTTTTTCCTATATGGTATATTTTGCAAAAAAAAAAAAAAAAATCCCACACAGCATGATTATTTTTCTACCTTTTATAAAAGATAGAGCCTGTTTATTCATTTAGTAGATACAGAAATTTGGTCTATAATTGAACTCCTAGTACTCTCGCCTGGAAAATCCCATGAATGGAGGAGCCTGGTGGGCTGCAGTCCATGGGGTCGCTAAGAGTCGGGCACGACTGAGTGACTTCACTTTCACTTTTCACTTTCATGCATTGGAGAAGGAAATGGCAACCCACTCCGTTATTGCCTGGAGAATCCCAGGGACAGAGGCGCCTGGTGGGCTGCCGTCTATGGGGTCGCACAGAGTCGGACACGACTGAAGCGACTTAGCAGCATACAATGGAATAGGCTTCCCTCATAGCTCATTCAGTAAAGAATCCATCTTCAATGCAGGAGACCCTGGTTTGATTCCTGGGTGAGGAAGATCTCCTGGAGAAGGAAATCACAACCCACTCCAGTATTCTTACCTGGAGAATCCCATGGACAGAGGAGCCTGGTGGGCTACAGTCCATGGGATCGCAAGAGTTGGACACGATTTAGCAACTAAAGCACCACCATACAACACTTTGGCCACCTGATGCGAAGAGCTGACCCACTGGAAAAGACCCCTGATTCTGGGAAAGATTGAGGGCAAGAGGAGAAGGCGTGATGGGATGAGACGGTTAGATGCCATCCCTCACTTAATGGACATGAGTTCGAGGAAACTCAGGGAGACAGTGAAGGAAGCCTGACGTGCTGCAGTCCATGGGGTCACAAAGAGTCAGACACGACTTAACAACGGCAAACAACTGACAGGTGAGAGCTGGGAGAAGAACGTTCCAGATCTGAGACTTGGTTTGGTAGAGAAATTGTGATGAAGCCGGAAACACTGGCCAGGGAATTAAGGTGAGGCTGTGGAGCAGGAGTTGGCCCCACCCATGGCTTTGCAAGCTCCAGGGAGAAGTTTTTGCTAAAGGGACTGAGCTATCACTGAAAAGTTTTAAACATGGGAGTGTCATCGTCAGATTTATATATTTAAAAAACAGGTTGTGAGAATCAAAGGTTGATCTTTAAATTGTTTGTAAAGCTGGCATTCTGATTCTGCAATGACGGGGTCCTTCACTCTCTCTTATTACACATACAAAACAATTATGCACCACACCTTTTGTTACTTGCTGTGTTTAGCAGTAACAGTCTACGTAGAGAAAGAACATCAGATTGCAAAACAGTCTACCTAGAGAAAGAGCACCAGATTGTAAATTTCAACAGCGGTTGGGGGGTAAAAAATAAGCCATTGTTGTGATTTCTCCTGAAATGGCCCTCCTGGCTATTGCACCTTACACGGGCATGTATCCTTTCGGATCTGGTCCTCTGCTGACCCTGCTCCTAATTTGACACTGCTCCTTCTAAGACTTTTATCTGCTCAGCAGTTCCATTACTGACAATTGATTGGGCTCTTTCTCCTGGTCCTAACTCATTACCTTGCCTCATAAAGAAGGACCAGACTCCTGCCTGTCAAAATGAACTGTCCTTTTGTACCAAAGCCTTGGCCTGGACTCAAGACCATTTTCCCCCTTACAATCCAAGAGACTATAGTCTCCTTGAGAACAGGGGTTATATCTGCTTCTCAATTACATCTCCTGTTTTCATCACAGGGCTTGGCATCTCCCATTGTTACATCTTCAATAAACGCTGTTGAATGAATGAATGCCCTGACCTTGGGCAGCCTGTACCGATCTGATATCACTCTGGACCAGAATTCTCCTGTCTGCCACTCATCACTCTCCTTCCAGTGTCTACACTGTGAAGCATGATGGCTCTGTGCCAGTTAGACTCTCCCAACTATTTTAACCAGAGCTGAAACTGAGCCTTTTTTCCTATCTTAATCATTTAAGGCACAAGCTTGGGATTGTTTTCCTCAAACGTGGCTGAGTCTTAACTTGGATAACTCAGAAAAAAAAAACCAAGTCTGCAGATACTCTGCATCATTGCCAGGATATTAGCAGTAATAAAGCTCACATCCATTGGCCTCACTGCTTGCCAGGCACCATGCTAACTGCTTTGTAGACATTGTCTCCTTTGATCCTCACTGCAGCCCTACAGGGAAAAGATTATTACCCCCATTTTACAGATGAGAAAATCAAGGCTAGAGTCACAGAGCTAACAAGGAGATCTGAGATTTTCAAGATTCCTCTGAATGTAAAACTTGCACTCTTTAACAGTTAGGAGAAAAATGTACAAAATAAAACTGATAATAATACATCCACATACTGAAAATTAACACAGAGAAACGCATAAATTAATTGATAATGGTACTGAAAAATGGATGCTTATCTGAAACTCTTTGTTGTATAATTGGATAGATTCTAATTTCTCTGTCACACATTTTCCTTCTTTGCCTCCAAAGTATCTGTCTATTCATAATCTTCTATTAGTACACGGAGCACATTTGAGATTTTTTTCATAATCTTCAAGCATTTTATTTTAATAAGAAGCAGCCCAGGAAAACTAGGAAGGCAAGAAAACAATCATATCTTACTGGATTTTAAAAGCCTCAAAAGAAAAAGTGTATGAAAAGAACCTAAGAGCTCTTATGGTACAACTGAAATGTACATGAGATCAAACCATCCAGAGCTTTAAAATCTGCTCTACTTACAGAGGAGCAGACATCTTCCAAAGTGCTGTGAGTGACAGTTTTAAAGTGTCCAAAACTCAGATTTCTCTTTACCATCAAAGCACACATTCAGGTATTTTCTGACTTAAAGAGACTGCCTTAAAAATATGAGTGATCTTCCTCTCAAACCAGGGCTCTGTAAGAACTTAGAGGGGTGGGAAGGGGTAGGGGATGAGACAGAGGTTTCAGGAGGGAGGAGATATATGTATAACTATGACTAATTCATGTTGATGTATGGCAGAAACTAACACAATACTGTAAAGCAATTATCCTTCAATTAAAAAGAAATATTTTTTTTAAAAATGTGTGCTGTTCCTGATGTTATCTGAAACAAATATAAAATATACAGCAAACTGTCTACCTAGAAAACTACAGAATTATAATCTAGGGACTAGCCTAGTGTAAGGCAAAACTCCAGATGAAGTCTTACTGAAGAATAATAAAACATTTCTTCAGTAAAATAGTTATCTAAAGGAATCCTGGTTCTAATGTTCATACTCACTGTCATGAGTAGATTGTGAAATATTATGTAATTCACTTGGGATATATTGAGAATAAGAGAAAGTACTTCTAGCAAATCACAAGCAAAATTTAAGAGAATAAATGGGAAATGTTTTAGCAGCTTATCTTCATTGGGGACACTAATTTCCCAACTTGAAAAATTTATGAAGTCAAGAAAAATTTTTTAAATTTTGAAAAGAATCTAACTTGTAGACGAGAGTACCTTCGATGAACTTATAAATATAGCTTAGATTTACCAAGTCAGTGATTTTAAAACATAGACATGTGTACCCCAATGTTCATCGCAGCACTGTTTATAATAGCCAGGACATGGAAGCAACCTAGATGCCCATCAGCAGATGAATGGATAAGAAAGCTGTGGTACATATACACAATGGAGTATTACTCAGCCATTAAAAAGAATACATTTGAATCAGTTCTAATGAGGTGGATGAAACTGGAGCCTATTATACAGAGTGAAGTAAGCCAGAAGGAAAAACACCAATACAGTATACTAACACATATATATGGAATTTAGAAAGATGGTAACAATAACCCTATATACGAGACAGCAAAAGAGACACTGATGTATAGAACAGTCTTATGGACTCTGTAGGAGAGGGAGAGGGTGGGAAGATTTGGGAGAATGGCATTGAAACATATAAAATATCATGTATGAAACGAGATGCCAGTCCAGGTTCAATGCATGATACTGGATGCTTGGGGCTAGTGCACTGGGACGACCCAGAGGGATGGTATGGGGAGGGAGGAGGGAGGAGGGTTCAGGATGGGGAACACATGTATACCTGTGGCAGATTCATTTTGATATTTGGCAAAACTAATACAATTATGTAAAGTTTAAAAATAAAATTAAATTAAAATAAATAAATAAAAAATAAAACATAGTATCAGTGATGTATTATATATATGTTTATCTTTTCTGTTTTTTTTTTTTTTTTTTGATTAGGAGGTTCTTTTAGGACTTAAAAGGCACAGGAGAACCTGGGCATGGATCATACTTTGAAGATGCTTAGCTCTGTATCTATGGACATGTCGCTTAAAAGTTTCAGTTTAAAGTCTCAGCTCCTTCATCTGTGCTCTAGGGGGTAATATTATTCACTTTTTCACATTCACAGAGGCAGTGTGTAGCGTAGAGGCATGGATTTTGGAGAGGCACAACCTGGGTTTGAATCCTAGCTTTTCCTTTGCATCTCAGCCTACACATGTGGGGCCCTGAATATCTGCCTGAGCCTTAGCTTCCTCATCTACAAACTTAGAATATCATGTCCAGTGAGATATCAATAGGATAAGGGAAAACATCTAGCACATACTAAGTTTTCAATAAATTGTAGCTATTGATGTTCCTGGATAAGTTTTGTAAATTGCATTGTATATGTCATGTTATTATACAACTAGACTGTTTTTTCAGATGTTAGGTAGATTCTTACTGACAGACTAAATCATAACATTTCTCCATTAGTCTGTATATATGAATATATTTTCTTTTCCAAATTGGAGCTTTGTTGTGACATTTTTCTCGAGAAATTCATTATGAGACTATGACATTAACAAACCTCCTAATAATGAAATTCTTGCTTCTTCCTCCATTGCTGCATTCCAGTCTACAGTCAGCAATGAGTTTTAATTCACTCATTCAACAAACACCTACTGAAGGCTTACTATGTGACAAGATCTATGCTAGGAATTATATTGCCAGAGGAATTAGCCTATTTATTTTATCACAGATGGTTTCATTCAATATTGTTTAAGTTATTATGATAAAATATTGCAGTAATATAGAAAACAGAAATATTATAATGTCTACAATGGGAATTAAAAATAAGTTTTGACAATATGTTACATGTTCTCTAGAAAGTAATCACACGCAAACTCTTTTCACAAGAGTTACCATAGAAATAAATAATTTCAAAGTGTCTATGAGGCTAAACCAAGGAAAGGAATTTTAAAATGGAAACACTTTTACAATTACCATTATTTATGACTTAGTATGGAGTTATCTTTCAGAGCAGATTCTTAAGGGCTTTACATCTAGAATGATTTTCAAATAAGCCACAATTGTAAACAATTAAGGAATTGTTCTGCTTTTACTTTATTTTTCTTAACTGTCATAGGCCATAGGCTATTTCTACCAATGGAAAACAACCGAATTTCACAACACCTACGTGTATATATTTCTGTGGTGTTCTAAAACATTTCTTTGCATCATTATAAACATAATCCACTGTAACAGTAATTGAGTGCCTCCAAAGTGTAGCAAATTACAAACTGAATAATCAATGTATTAATACAAAATGAGTATAGTACTAGTAATCAACTATGGCTTGTGGACCAAATGTGGCCTACCACCTGGCTTTATAAATGAAGTTTTATTGGAACAAAGCCTGATCCATTTGTTTACATAACAATATTTGGCTGCTTTTGTGATCTACTGGTTGTAGATAGAGACAACTGTAGTTGTGATAGAGACAATATAGCCTGCAAAACCTAAAATACTTCCTATATTTTTACTGAAAAGGTTTGCCAACCCTCGCTTTATAATAAAAGTATGAAAGAATTTCTACACCAACTGGAGTATTAATGTAAAAATTTAAAAGGAATTAAGAGAGAGAGTTTGCTGTATACTCAGCTCTTATTAGGCTTGTGCTCAATGCCAGAAGACACATCAAAGGTAGGATGAGTGAGTAGATGAATTCTCTACAAGCAGTCCTTGCTGAAAGGGCTGTTAAACCACTGGCCCAAGATAATAAAAATTCCAAGAATGGTCCCAAGGGACAGAGTTAAATGCTCACCAGAAATGTATAACCATGCTCTCTTTGAGGAGCTGGAGGTTTTGTGTCCAGTGTTTTGTGTTGCTGGAAATCTTGTGACTTTGTATATATTTATAAATACCACAACTTATTTACCTGAAAATGACCATTATAATTAAAAATAGGGGGAAAAAAGTTGAGGTTTTACCTGGGTGTTGTTCTTCAATGCAGACTTGCAAGTACATGAAGAGGAGGAGCCCTGCTACGCCAAACAGCAGCACCGACAGGAAGACTTGTTTGGGGTTCATGACCAATTCAGAGGGTTGCATCTCTCCTTACTTCTGAAGAGCACATGGTTTGGTTTCCCCCAGAGCTTCAATCCTTCCTTTTTCCCTTAAGCGCTCATTCCACAAAGTAACCTAGAATTTTAAAAAATCCACACTGTAGCTTGCTGATGATATTTCTTCCCAAATATGGTGTAAATATGCAGTATATAATGATTTCCCAGGTGGCTCAGTAGGAAAGAATCTGTCTGCAATGCAGGAAACCCAGGTTTAATTTCTGGGTTGGGAAGATCCCCTGGAGAAGGAAATGGCAACCCACTCCAGTATTCTTGTCTGGGAAATCGCATGGACAGAGGAGTCTGGTGGGCTACAGTCCATGGGGTTGCAAAGAATCAGACATAACTGAGTGACTAAAACGTTCACTTTCATGCAGTATATAACTGAGAATTTCCATGAACTTTAATAACACTCAGAAGACAGGAAAAACTATAGTTGATGTCCCTGGAATGGCAATTTTCTATTTTGACCTTTATCTTATCTAAGTAACATGCTGTGCTGTGCTTAGTCACTCAGTCGTGTCCAACTCTTTGTGACTCCATGATTGTAGCCCACCAGGCTCCTCTGTCCATGGGGATTCTCCAGGCAAGAATACTGTAGGGAGTTGTCATTCCCTCCTCCAGGGGATCTTCCCAACTCAGGAATCGAACCAGGGTCTCTTGGATTGCAGGTGGATTCTTTACCAGCTGAGCTACCAGGGAAGTCGCAAGTAACCTGCTATTTTACAGTTAATAAGTAACAGCCTAACATTTAATTAGGGGAAGCATATCAGACTTCAGGTTATCTTAAAATGTTTGTGAGTGGAAAGAAGACTCTCAGAATAGATTTTTGAAAAAGGGATTTTGAAAAACACGTTCCTAGAATGAAGGGGGAAAACACTTCATGTCTTAAAAATATATAGAATTCAAAAATGAAGGGTTCAATCATCATTTCTCTCTATTTTAAAAGTTAAGAGTCTCTGGATGTCCCTGGTGGCTCAGTGGCTAAGAATCGCTTGTCAATTCTGGGGACCCGCGTTCAATCCCTGGTCTGGGAAGATTCCACATGACTCGGAGCAACGAAGCCTGTGAGCCGCAGCTCCTGCAGCCCACCCACCCTGGAGTCCGTGCTTGGAGACAAGAGAAGCCACCACAATGAGAAGCCGGTGTGCTGCAGTGAAGAGTCGCCTCCACTTGCTGCAACTAGAGAAAGCCAACGCAAAGCAACAAAGACCTAGCTCAGCCACAACTAAATAAATAATAAAAGAAATGGCATTTCTTCCAATCCTTCTTTTAAAAACAAAAAAGTCAGAGTCTCCTATTTAAAGAGTACACTTAGAATCCCTCAAAAGGCATAAACGGATAAATATGAAAAGTTCAGAGTTCCATGGCCTCTCCCTCAATTACACGGGAATAGAGAAGTTTACCTCAGATTACAGAAATCTACCTCAGTGATAAAAGGTTACTAAAGAAATATTGCAATGACATTATTTTAAGAACTATCACATTTAGTGGAATCCTAACTTTTTAGTTTTTCTTTTTTAAAGCTCCATCCACTTTTGAGAATGTGATGAAAATATAAATCCCCTCCTTGGAAAAATAAAGACATAAAGTCTTGCGTCAAATGTCAGTATGTTTACGGACCCTCAGTTCAGTCGCTCGGTTGTGTCCGACTCTTTGCGACCCCATGAATTGCAGCACGCCAGGCCTCCCTGTCCATCACCATCTCCCGGAGTTCATAAGAAGCCCTACTCCCTATGAACAGCCATACAACTATGCAGTAGCTTGTATGGTGAGCTCAGGTAATTAGCACCCCATCTAATGAGGCCAAGGTCATGGCACTGTGTCTAAGGCTGGTCAAAGACCTTGGCTCCGTTCCTTGGCCACGTACCACATCTCGTCTTTGGATGAGCTGAATTAATGGTTTCTTAGTGTGAGGATATCACACACACTGCTGTGTCTAAAAATTCTCTCTCCTTTCTCTCCAAAGATGTCTCAAAAACTTCTGAAAGAATATTGATTTAGCCTTTTTAAGAGGCGTTTGGTGAGGTGCCAGGTAAAAGTTAAAATGTGCTGTGGCAGATTGCTAGCCTGCTGAAAGGATAATATTTAGCTATTCTTGGCAAAATCAATTTTCACCCAGATGTTGGGCTTCAAAGGTAACCTTTGAGGTCAGAATTAGACATGGATATGGCAGTAAGATCTCTTGATTAAAAAAAAAGAAACAAAAGAAGTCCACCAAATAGGTAAAAGTGTTTAAAAAAGTTAAAAAAAAGTAAAAAAAAAGTAAAACAAAGTAAAAAAAAGTAAAAAAAAAGTTAATACAACAAAAAGTCATATTATAAATGCATTTCTTCCTTCATATTTTAATTATATGCAGACAGGGCCAGAGTAAGAGCAGTGATTGTCAGAGGAGCTTTCTCCAATCCACTTCTCTAGTCCCTTGAGGAAGGGCAATGGTTAACGTTTTCACATGTACTTTTGAAGATTTCAAGCACTTTCTTGATTTTGGTCCTGGAGGAAGTTTTTAAATAAGTAGAATAACTCAGAGCATGATCGTACTGCGTATTTGGTGGGTGATATTCTGCTCTTATTGGCTTCCAAGGTGGCACTAGTGGTAAAGAATCCACCTGCCAAAGCAGAAGACCTAAGAAACGTGGGTTCCATCCCTGGGTCAAGAAGATCCCCTGGAGGAAGGCATGGCAACCCACTCCAGTATTCTTGCCCAGAGAATCCCATGGACAGAGGAGTCTGGTAGACTACAGTCCATAGGTTCATAAAGACTCAGATAAAATTGAAGTGCCTGAACACTAGCATTTACTCTGCTCTTATATTGATTCAAACCTGAAATATTACGGACTTTCCAAACATATGCAACAAATAGCAGTTCCGGAGAGAGATCTGCAACTTGGGAGCTCTAAGATCAAATCCCTCAAGGAAAACTCCAGGCCACATTATGCACTTGTCCAAATTTCAGGCTGGAAACTTGAGGCATAGAGCTTGCAGTCTGTAATATGCACTTGTCCATATGTCGGCCTGGAAACTTGGGGCACAGGGCCAGTTTCCTCTTTTCTCGATACTGCAGCTAAACAATGAACAGACATCATTCCCGAGTCCACAACAAGATTCAGATAGGAGGAAACCAGTTAGACCAAATCTACTACTAACAAAGAAATAGTTGTTTACAAGGAAAAGAAGAGACTTTTACAATCTGTCTACATAATTAAAACTTATCTCGGAAGAAAGAGGATAGAAGAGAGCTCATAAATCAGAACAGAGCCAAAGACCTGTGGGAAATGGTGGGTGTGAAAACCAAAAGAAGTATTCCTTGGGGGTTCACAGAGGAAAATTATTACCTACGATGCTGGAAAAAAAGATTAAGGATCTGCCCTTCCTTTCTTCAGGAGATGTTGCTATACTCTGACATACCCTCCTGGGTAAGAAGTCGGGAGAAAACCCATAATTGTTATGATGGCAGATGTGAGAGGAACTGAGTGATTAAAGCCACAAGGCAGAAAAGCAATCTGGTGGAAAACGGAGAGATACGTTTGATTTTCTCCCATCTCAGTCCATTAACCCAACACTGGCATTAGGAAATGGCTCTCATTAAACAAAGGTGAGGCACGAGGAACAGCATATTGCTTTAAGCAAACTTCAGGTCAGTTGTGATGGGAAAACACACACCTATTTGGACACCATGTATCTACCTCCATGCCTGTGGAAAAAGTGCAGACTACTGGAGATTGAAATTACTTAGAATAATGCTATTTTATGTACCAGCATTATTCAGCATTTCCACGGTCAAAGGCTCCCTGTATTTTGTTCAATCCTTCCTTTCCTCGCTCATAAGCACAGTACCTTGAGACTAACAGGTACCCAACAATGGGCTGCACTGAATTGAATTTGGAGCTCCAATAATAAGACACAGTTAGCTTTCTAGTTGTACTTGTAAATCCTTAGTTCTAAACTTCAAATGGAGAAACAGACTATTAAAATACTGAAAGGGTCTTTGTGACTTTGTTAAAAAAAAGTGCATATTTATTTTTATTTGCATATCCTGTGGATTTATCCCTAGTAATTAGTAGTGTTAGCAACTCAGTCATGTCCAACTCTTGGCAACCCCTCGCACTATAGCCTGCCAGGCTCCCCTGTCCATGGAATTCTCCAGGCAAGAATACTGGAGTGGGATGCCATTTCCTACTCCAAGGGATCTTCCCAACCCAGGGATAAAACTCGGGTCTCCCACATTTCAGGCAGATTCTTTACTATCTGAGCTACCAAGGAATCCCTAATAATTGCGAAGATATAAAAATAATTATTTTGCTCCAGTATTTCTTTTCCAACACTTTAGAAATTATTCATTCCAATAACCAAGACTACCAACAGAAGCATTTTGGGATTACAGTGTAGCAATTACTAGATGGAGGCAATTAATTTAAAAGGAAAATTGAGTTATTCAGTTCAGCAGAAGCCTATAGTTTTAAGGAAGGAAGTTTTGTAAGGTCAATTTAGACCTCGTTAGAAGAATCCAGAGTCAGGGGACCACTTGTCTCTACTCTCAGCCTCCACAGGACCTCACAGCATTGCTTCTTCCTCTCTCAAAGCAGATTCCCTGTTTTCCATCTCTTTCCCACCCTGTAAGAAAACACAGACCATCAGGGACAAACTCCCTTAATTTACTACCCCACCAGCACAAAGTTTACTATTGCTTGGTTCCACCGTTTGTTTGCCTCTATCTCTGATGAACAAGTCCTCACTCCCACCTCCATCTCTTCTGGGCTGCTGTGAAGTGCAGCTCCATTACTTAGAAGCCTAGGTATCAGTTTGAACTTTCTTATCCAATGACTTCCCCTTCTGTAATCCCTCTAGCCATCGCCCCATTGCTGTCACTCCCAGCAAGCTTAAAGACAGAAAACTCTGTCTTGACTGCCTCTGGTGCCTACTTTACAGGCTTCCTCCACCCACAACTACCCAGGAGGCTGGAGAAGGTACCATGTAGCTCAGAAGTTGTGTAGGGATGGAAAAGTTATAATACCAGGGGTTTCAGTTTTGCTTTGTCTTTTTGCTATTCCAGTTTCCTCTTCTATGCATTTCCTGTTTATATTTCCTTCCCATTGTTCTTATTTTTTTTTTTTTCTCATTGGATGGGAATTCTTCATCAGCTATGAGTATTACAAAAATCTTCCTGTCTGCAACTTCTTCTTTCCTTCCTCCCTTCCATTGCTAGTGGTGTGATTGTTTTATCATGCAGAAGTGTAAAATAAATTTTTTTTCATTTTCCTTGCTGATTTATCAGCTAGGGTCTTGAAAGAACAGATGTGATGTACTCGAAACCAAGACACTGGGAAACAGCTTACAAGGATGTGTTCAGGGTTTTAGGGAAACCAACAAGAGGAAGAGCAGTCTTCAAGGTCAAGGAGCAGCAACCACTCCAGGAAGTGAAAACAGGAAGTAAAGCCATTATTCGTGGAGCCTGGAGAGGGGCCGGGAGGGGAGCTGATGGGACCTGTAGCCTGTTGGACAAGGACACGGACAACACGATGTTGCCAGGTGTTAAGGGAACCAGAAGAAAAACTACCCCATCTGCAATTTCCTCCTGTCCTGAGACTTCATGTCAGTGATTCATCTGGCAAACCTGACTGATGGCCTGAGGACCAGACAGCCTTTTCTGGAGTACAGTACCCTGAACTTCCTAAACCTCAGCGCAGGGAGGTGGGTGGCAGAAATGGACAGCATCCAGCTCAGTTTGTGACTTTTACAAATTTTCTAAGATAATATTTCTTCCCTTCAAATAACATGATTATTCTTTCATATATCCTTTCAGGGATTTTAAAGGTTTTACTTTTCGTAATTGGAAACTTAATCCAATTGGAATATACTTTTGTTTATGCTACAGGCTATTCATTTTACATGGACAACTGTCCAACTCTACTTTGAACCCGCATCTCTTGCATCTCCTGCACTGGCAGGCAGATTCTTACCACTAGAGCCATGTGGGAAGCCCTATTTACTGAGTAGTTTATTATTATTTTAAAACTTATTTATCTACTTTGGCTGTGCAGCACAGGATCTTAGTTCTCTGACCAGGGTTTGAACCTGGACCCTTAGCAGTGAAAGCACAGGATCTTAATCACTAGACCACCAGGAAATTTCCAGTAGTTTGTTATTTTACTATTGATTTTTAATGCTGATTTTGTATATTCAAGTTCCTATCCAGTAGTCATGTATGGATGTGAGAGTTTGACTATAAAGAAAGCTGAGCACTGAAGAATTGATGCTTTTGAACTGTGGTGTTGGAGAAGACTTTTGAGAGTCCCTTGGACAGAAAAGAGATCAAACCAGTCAAACCTAAAGGAAATCAAATCTGAATATTTATTGGAAGGACTGATGCTGAAGCTGAAACTCCAATACTTTGGCCACCTGAATGGGCAGAACTGACTCACTGGAAAAGACCCTGATGCTGGGGAAGATTGAAGGCAAAAGAAGAAGGGGACAGCAGAGGATAAGATGATTAGATTCATATCCACCAATTCAATGCACATGCATCTGAGGAAATTCCAGGAGATAGTGGAAGACAGAGAAGCCTGGTGTGCTAGAGTCCATGGGGTCGCAAGGAGTCATACACAACTTAGTGACTGAACAACAAAGTATGTTTGTGCAAACATATGGGCCTATATTTGAGGAATGGAAAATCAATCTGATTACTGATTTGATTTTGTCAATGGTTATTTATTTATTCATTTCACTTTTCTTTAGTTATCTTTAGAAAAGTACATTGCCTAGACAACTATCATTTCCTTTTAATGTCCAAATGTATAAGCACAGAGTTGTTCATACTATTTTCTTATGACTTTAAAAGTGTCTTTCATAGCTGTAAATATAACCCCGTTTTCATTCTCAGTACAGGATTTGTGCTTTCTTTTACTTTCTTTGGACATTCTTGTTAGAGAATTGTCTGTTTTATTTAAAAGTATATTGCAATGCCTCTCTGTTGTTTTTTGTCTTCTAGTTATTGATTTCTTCTCTTATCTTCATTTCTTTCTTCATTCTGCTTTTTTCTTTAGGGATATCTGGTTTCTTTTTTCCCCCAAAGTTTTTGAATTGAAAACTAATTTATGTATGTCAGATCTTTTTCATAAAACACTTTATATAAGCTTACTAATTTCCTCCAAAACAACTTCTGTTGCATATCACATGTTTTCACATGTAGTATTTTTAGTCATCCACTTTTAAATATATTGTAATTTAAGTTATCATAAACTGTTGTCTTTTATTTTTATTTTTTATTTATTTTTATTTTTTTGATAGGCAAGAAGTAGATTTATTAATATAGGATGCTTATAAGAAATGCAAGCGGGCAGGCAAAGAAGCTCTGCCCTGAGGATTGAGTGAGCTACAATTTTATAATGAAAAAATGGGGGGAGGGGAAAAGACCATCTTCTTCAAGTAGACATAGATGCAGATGTAAGGCATACATTGTGAGCTCCTCCTTCATTAGCTCCTCCTTCTTAATAGGTAGAGAAGTGTCTGATCCTATGAGGTCAAAGTAGGATTATCAAATTACTAGAAGGGTGGTGACATTTTTCTTCCATCTAACGGCCTGGGGCATATCTCGTGGTTTTGTTTATGGTTTTATAGTTCAGTTCAGTTGCTCAATCATGCTGACTCTTTACAACCCCATGGACTGCAGCACGCCAGGCCTCCCTGTCCATCACTGACTCCCAGAGTTCACTCAAACTCATGTCCAATGAGTTGGTGATGCCATCCAAGCATCTCATCCTCCATCGTCCCCGTGTCCTCCTGTTTTGGATCTTTCCTAGCCTCAGGGTCTTTTCACATGAGTCACTTCTTCACATCAGGTAGCCAAAGTTTTGGAGTTTCAGCTTCAGCATCAGTCCTTCCAATGAATATTCAGGACTGATTTCCTTTAGGATGAACTGGTTGGATCTCCTTGCTGTCCAAGGGACTCTCAGGAGTCTTCTCCAACACCACAGTTCAAAAGCATCAATTCTTCAGTACTCAGCTTTCTTCATAGTCAAACTCTCACATCCATACATGACTACTAGAAAAACCATACCTTTGACTAGCTGGACCTTTGTCCGCAAAGTAATGTCTCTGGTCTTTAATATGCTGTCTAGATTGGTCATAACTTTTCTTCCAAGGAGCAAGCCTCTTTTAATTTCATGGCTGCAGTCACCATCTGCACTGATTTTGGAGCCCCCAAAATAAAGTCTGTCACTGTTTCCACTGTTTATTTTTAAAATGGATTTTCTCCTTCTTCAGTTTCCTAAGGTTATTAAGTCCTCTCTATTCTGCTTTCTTTGAATCTAAAGATTTCCCTTTCTGTTTGGTAAGGAGTAATTTAAATTTTTTCACAAAAATACCTTCTTAACAATAAATTCTTCTAATAAAGTTTACAGTGCTCACAGAACTTTAGCATGTTTTAAATATGTGGTGAACAATGTCTTCTCACCTTGGTCATACTTGAGCTTTTCTATTTAATTTCAATCATTTAAAATATATTTAGTATTAGTTATTAAATAATTAATTAAATTTACTGGTATGTTATAAATTTCTGTGTTCAGTGTTAGTCAGCCGAGATCAGACTGCCCACCCACCAACTGTAAAGATAATACATTTGTACTATTTAAGCCACTAAATTTGCTATGATTTTTATAGCAGCAAAAAAACTAATATAGTACATTACCATTACAAAGTAATTTTAAAGGAAAACAGTTTGTGAAATTGCTATGAATGGGTAGCACAATACTGATTTTTTCAAATAGGTTTCACATGGTTTCTCAGACCTGTGTTTCATGGTCCATTTCTGTCATAGCTCCATTGTTCAATGTGTTTTGTCATAAGGAACACAGAAGCATATCCCTTCACTAGACACTAATTTGTAGGTGCTTCCTTATGCATTTTGTTGCTTTGATTTTCTGTGTAATTTATTTAACAGGTACCTTCTACTTTTAGCTATTGCAATTAAATTTTAATTACAATTAAGGTCTATAACAAGACAAGCTTTTGCCCTTCTATTCTTTGTTTTAGAAGAAAAAGCTTTAAACTCATATTTTACATTCTCGTGTTCAGTGTAAGGTTCTTTGCTTTATTTTGGCTTTTGGTTTTGCAACAATAGTCTATTTCTAAAGACTGCATAAGACTAAAACCAAAGGCCCTTGTTTGTATTAAATAGGGGAAAAATAAAAATACCCATACAGATTATTGTTGAATGGACTCTATCTCAGTTCTCATTTTTACTTGTTCCCCCACTCCAAAGATGTCCAAGCATTAAATATGGAAAATACAGAAATAGAGTTATATTAGTTATATTTTACATTTGTTTAAGCACAGTCACAAGAACTTATAGCATGTATTTATATGTCAATCAGGAATCACCAGAATCACATTCTGGAAACCAAAGGTAAACACAGCAGCAAATTCTGTTTCATTAAAGGGTCCCATAAAGATAGAGGGAGTCCTTGAAAAGTTTTTGAGTCCTGGGAGAACAGAATGGCAATTTGAGTGGTCATTTCTAAGATGACTTGAAGGAGTTATTAGAGAGGGATTATGCCAGATGAGATAAGTGATAACTACAGATTGAATAAGGGGGTGGTCAGCAAGTCCAGTGAAATGATTAAATTTTAGTCACCATAGTAGTTAACAAGGTAAGCTAACAAGTGTTAAATAAAAGAAGGCTTCTACAACCTCAGAATCTGTCAATAGATAAATGGATAAAGAAGATGTGATGTGTGTGTGGATATATATACAAACATACAATGGGATAGGTGTGTGTACACACATACAATGGGATAAGGGGGCTTCCCTTGATAGCTCAGATAGTAAAGAATCCGCCTGCAATGCAGGAGACCCCGGTTCCTGGGTTGGGAAGATCCTCTGGGGAAGGGTTAATCTACTCACTCCAGTGTTCTTGGGCTTCCCTTGTGGCTCAGCTGGTAAAGAATCTGCCTGCAATGCAGGAGACCTGGGTTCGATCCCTGGGTTGGGAAGATCCCCTGGAGAAGCGAAAGGCTACTCACTCCAGTATTCTGGCCTGGAGAATTCCATGGATCATATAGTCCATGGGGTCGCAAAGAGTGGAACACAACTGAGCAATTTTCACTTAATGGGATAGGAAATATAAACAAGAATTGAATATTTTTGCAGCAACATGGATGAATTTGGAGTGTATTATGTGAAGTGATACATGGAAAAAAGACAAATACTGTATATTATTTATATGTGAAATCTAAAAAATATAGCACACTAGTAAACGTAACAAAAAAGAAGCTGACCCACAGATAGAGCAAACTAGTGGTTATGGTGGCAAAGGCAGTACAGGAGTGGGGAGTGGGAGGTACAAAATATTCAGTGTATGATATTGTACAACATGGGGAATATAGCCAATATTTTGCAATTAGCTTTAAAATTATATTAAAAAAATAAAACAAATTTTAAAAAAAGATGGCAGGCCCTCCACAATTGGAATCAACTGTGGTGTAACCAATAGAAACGGATCACAGAACCCTTGGAGGCACTAGGGGAGAGCCCTTCATTGCTTCTTCTGACTTCCAGTGGCTCCAATCTCTGCTTCCAACCTCACATAGCTCTCTCCTTTGTTTTATAAGGCTATTTGTCATTGGGTCTGTTGCCAACCCCAAGATAATTCAGGATGAGCTTAACTTGAGATCCTTAACTTAATTATATCAGCAACCCCTCCTTTTCCAGATATGGTTACAGGTTTTGGGAGTTAGAATGTGTCTATATCTTTTTTAGGGTCACCATCCAACTCACCAAGCCAGGCTTTGCCAGGCCACGGTGGCTGTTTTGGAGGCGATTTAATCAGAACCAAACTCAGTGCTTTGGATGGATGGTCATGAGCTGCAATGTTTTCTTTTGCAGTGAATGCGAATGAGAAAGCAGATAGTTCCTGCTGTTGTTGGAAGCCTTCTGGCAGCCCTGATGGAAGCCAGCCTATAGACAAGGCAGCAGAGAGGAAGGCAAAGCTGAGAAACCTGCAGAGAAACAGAGGAACAGCTCCGACTGGACCCCAGAGGGACACACTCTGCCTCCGAATTTATAAATTAGAAGAGCCAATAAAGTTCCTTTATTTTACAGTGTATTACAAAGCAATTCTAAGACCAGTGAGAGAACTGAGGAATAAGCTATATGTTGGGTGTAGCAATTTCAGCAAGATAATAGGAAATAAATGAAAATAATAGTGCTAGCATTTATTGAACAGTTAGACGTTCCAGGCTCTATTCTGAGCATTTTATATTGATTATTTAATTTAATTCTCACAATAACTCTATTATCTCCCCAGTCAGGAAATGTGCAGGACTGGCTCATGTAACCACATGGCGTGATGCAGAGTTCAGTGGGAGGTGAGGCGAGAGGTGGAAGTGGACCACAGAGGCCCACGACATTTGCTCTGTGGACACCAGGGGACAGAGGGCAGGTGTGAAGAAAGTGGAAGGATCAGGTATGCATTGTGGGAGGATCACTGGGAAGCAGGCAGTGAGGAGACAGGATAGAAGGTCAGGAAGACCACGACTGTTCAGGTAGAGGATAGTTGCTGGTTGGGAATCCCCAGGGCAGGGATTGGACTAGATTTTGTTCCAATCCCAAAATCTTTCTGTCCTCCAATTCATACACGTCCTCTAGTCTTTCATTACTGGAGGCAGTTTATCACAGTAGCTAAGTAAGAAAATTCCGAAGCCTGATTGCCGGGTTCAAATCTCAGCTTGATGACTTACTGGTTCAGTCCCTCAACTTATTATGTAAGTAATAAGCTGAAATGCCTATATGCCTCAGTTTCCTCACTCCTAAACTGGGAGAATAAAAGTATTTATCATGTGAGGTTAATGATCTGAAATGCTGATACATAAGAGATATTTAGCTGGAGGAGGAAATGGTAAGCCACTCCAGTCTTCTTGCCTGGAAAATTCCACAGACAGAAGAGCCTGGCGGACTACAATCCACTGGGTCGCAAGGAGCCAGATATGACTGAGTACACAGGCATGCAAGAGATATTTAGAAGAATACCTGCCCCACAGAGGTTGTCTACAATATTAAAATGTTAATATCTTTATATTCCAGATATCTGGCACAGGGGCAGCTACACTGTAGTTAATCAATAAATATTTTTTAAAAAATAAATAAATCAATAAATATTTTTACTTCAAAGGCAGTCTGTTTTTCCTGTTAGAAAGGTTTATTCTTTCAATTCAGGAAAATTCAAACCAATCAATAAACATCCATTAGGCTAGGATGGACTCAGGCTGGATGTCAGACACTGTAAGCAAAGCCAAACAGAGTAAGATTTAACCTCTGCTCCTCATCATGGAACATTTGAACCTAAGCTCTTCACAACTGGTACAAGTTGGTTTTAGTAGAGCCTTCTAGAATAACTCATAACAAATCTGTTCTCTCCTTTATGTGACAGACTTTCCAATTATTGAAAACAATTATCCTGTCTACGCTTAATCGTTTTTACTCTAAGATAAACAATAAATATGCACAATTCCTTCAGCCATTCCTTATGGGACATGGTTTAGGAGTAGTCAATCAATTTAATCATCCTCCTCCAGACACATTCGTGTTTGTTAATGCTTTTCTTTAAATGCAGGGCTCAGAAGTAGATATAATAATCCGAGCGTGATTGAATGGATGGGTGATGTTATGAGAATCAGCACCATAAAAATAATGGCTACACTTGAGAACATTCACAGATACAATGGGAGAATAAAACAGGTTACAGGTTAGAGTCTTAGAGATTCCCTTCAGTTCAAACAGCAGGATAATGGAAAGACCTTCTTTAAAAAAATTTGAAGGAAAGGATTATGAAGTAGGAAACATGTCATAAAGAACATACAATTAAGAAACTAAGGACATTATTACATGGCAGACTGTAAACAAAACATTTGTTTAATAAATAAATGGAGAGCAAGGATTTAAGAAATGTAGGCAAGAAAATTATCTATGAAACATGTCACCCCCCCGCCAAAATGGAAACAGTGATCAGAAAAGATGACTACACCAATGTGAAATTATTGAGAGAAGATCAATAGGATTTGGGGAAGAGGAACTGGAAGATGAAAAATTTTTTTTTTCCAACCATGAGTTTGAAGTGCTGGAAGAGAAAAAGGATATGTGCTTTAATGCAGTGCACAGTAGAAAGAAATAGTTCTTACATATACAAATGTTATTCATATACCCATGAACCTTAAATAATAATGAGGTACTTTGGGTGCTATGCATTTGTTTTCTGTTTCAACGATAGCAGGACCTGAGTTTTCACAAAATTCATGTCTGATTCTTTCCTACCCTGTGAACTGTAGCCTGCCAGGCTCCTCTATCCATGGGACTGTCCAGGCACGAATCCTGGAGAGGGTTGCCATTCCCTCCTCCAGGGGATCTTCCCAACCCAGCGATCGAACCCGCGTCTCTTATGTCTCCTGCATTGGCAGGCAGGTTCTTTACCGCTACCGCCACCTGGGAAGGTGGACTTAACTTCTCAATGATAGCAGGACCTGGGTTTTTCATATCAACTAAAGGAAGAAGTTGCTTTTCAAGGAGATAGACCAATATATAAAGGCATTACAAAATCTAGTGAGTTTGGTGGGGCACTATAGCTGAAAAAAGTGACATGATTCGAAAATAGGATAATGTAGACATGGGTGACTAAGAAAGAGAGCCAGAGAATTTTAAAAGCTTCATAGAAATATATTTACTTCCAAATGTCCTCAAAAGACAAATGAAACCCAGCATGTAATTAACTATCATGTAGATATAATATTGACATTGTAGATAAATAATTAAAATCATAGAAAAACAATTCATGATACCTTTGTAAGTGAAAAGGGCAGCTTATAAAACTGCTGGAACATATAGTTTGCTAATTATTGCAGTTCCACCCCTCTCGTAAAACTGTAGGACTGCATTCTGCCTTCCTTATGATTGGTGGCTCAGACGGTAAAGCATCTGTTTACAACGTGAGAGACCTGGATTCGATCCCTGGGTTGGGAAGATTCCCTGGAGAAGGAAATGGCAACCCACTGCAGTACTCTTGCCTTGAAAATCCCATGGACGGAGGAGCTTGGTGCAGGCTACTGTCCATGGGGCCGCACAGAGTCGGGCACGACTGAGCGACTTCACTTCACTTGTCACTAGTGCGAAAAAAACCAACAACAGACAAACAAGAACAACCCTAGAGCGCTGAAGAGGGAACAGGTGGGGAACTGCCCTCAGTCCAGTGGTTTGGGCACTGCGCACTCACTGCCAAGGGCCTGGATTCAATCTCTGATTGGGGAAGTAAGATCCCACAAGCCCCGGGGAACAGCTCAACAAAAGGCAATGGGCAACAGAATGTTAGGAAGTCATCTTGATCTTTCCACTTCTTCTGAGTAAGCAGGATTCCCATTATGATGCTGGCTACAATATAAAACACAATGGATCAAATTGGTATTGAAATATTACTTTTTACTCTAGCAATCTCTGTACTTAATTATGTCCAACACTGAAGACTACTTCTAGTACGACAAAATCCTGCAACAAAAACTTAGACAAATAGTTTGGCATTGCTTTATAGTCTACAAACTGTCTTGATCTATTTTCAAATTAGTAATTTTGTGATGAGACCATAAAACATAGATTGTTTTATTATTACTGTTGTTACTTGATGTTACCTGGATGAAATCTTTTCTCTGTTGTCACCTATATATTACATTATTTCTAAATTCCCTTCTCTGCTCATCCCAGTAATAATAATGCCCTTGTAATAGTATAATAATTATAGAGCATCCTGCTTCCTTACACTGGATATGTTGGGTAGTTATTTTTATTAATAATTAGCCAGACAGTCAAAAACTATTTGGAAGATGACTTTCCCCCCTCACTATACAGTATCTAGACATCTGGTATGCTGCCATTCTATAATGTCTCTTATAGAAAGGATAATATTGCTTTCCATAAAATAGCAAAATTCTAAGGCTAACATAATCCTCTATAAAACACTAGAAATATGTGTATATTCTAAAATGAATATAATTTGTTTCTTATGGATCGCAAAGTTTGTGAGCCAAGCACGCAAGGCTGGCTTCAAGCAATCTCATGCAAATATTTATTAAGTTTTACTATGTGCGCCCTCTCTTTGCTCTTGTTTCACATTCCAGCCCATCTGTGCTTTGCCTGCAACCATTTACCAGAGAAACAACATGAAACAGCAAAGGTGCTCATCTACAAATCTTGGTTTAAAAATGAGAAATAAATTAAACTTGCAAAAATATCTACTGATAAAAATCATAGCATAAGCTCTTAAGGCATCTCCAAAGAACACACCACAAAACTGCTTATATGAAAATATCAAAGTGACTGCCGTAGGTAGTTATTGAAATATGTATAGTTAAATTGAGAAGCCTGAAATGATGGCAACAAAGCAAAGTAGGAATAATATATAACTCTGAAGATTAGAATCCCATAAAAAATGCAGGAAATATGACAAAATATGTTTAAAAAAGAGAGTTGTGAGATTGAAGGCTATTACAAAATTGTGACTAATTAGTGATGCTTTGGGCTTCCCAGGTGGCGCTAGTGGTAAAGAACCCACCTGTCAATGTAGGAGACACAAGGGACACGGGTTCAATCCCTGGATCAGAAAGATCTCCTGGAGGAGGACAGGGCAACTCATTCCAGTATTCTTGCCTCAAGAATCCCATGGACAGAGGAACCTGGACGGCTACAGTCCATGGTTTGCAAAGTGTGGGACATGACTAAAGTGACTTAGCACGCACGCACACAGTGATGCTTTTAATGCTATTATTGTACTGGTTAATTTAAATTAATTTAGTTAACTAAGCGACGAAGAGGATGTCTAGTTAAATCTAGTAAGTGAAAGTGAAGACGCTCATTCGTGTCCGACTCTTTGCGACCCCATGGACTCCTATCAGGCTCCTCCGTCCATGGGATTTTCCAGGCAAGAGTGCTGGAGTGGATTGCCATTTCCTTCTCCAGGGGATCTTCCCGACCCAGGATCGAACCCGGGTCTCCCTCATTGCAGGCAGATGCTTTACTGTCTGAGCCAGTAAAGGGACAGATTAAATGCATGTATTCCTTCCTCAAACTCCAGTAAAATGAAACTGAAAATGGTAGAGGGGGGAAAAAAACCTTGCAAAGACATAAGGGAAGAAATGATTACTAGAAAGAGAGAATAATAAAACTGTAGAAGATAAAATGCAGGCAGAAGAGCGATAACCAGCTTAAAAGACCACAAATGTTGAACTCAAATTATTCCCATAGATACCAACAAGAAGCAAGATGCTGTGTGCTACAAGCCCAGGAAAAGTGAACTAGGTTCCCCAGAAGAGGAAAGGCAATGGTTAACCAGACGAAAAGCAGGGCAAAGAACAGGAAAATATGAAACAAACAAAAAAAAATAGAAAAAAACTATAATTTACATCTTTAGAGAGATAAAAATTGGTTCCATCAAATGGCACAAGGACCCTATATTTAATAAAGAAAGTAAAGGAAATCAGAGAGCAAACAAAAAAGCTCTTGCAAATGAAAAACATAACCAAACTGAAAACTCAACATACAAGTTAGAAGATACATTAAGATGACTTCTCAGAAGGACAAAAAGATAGGAAATTGAACATGAAAAAAAAGTCAGGAAATAGGATTAATCTAAGGGATTCAAAATCTTAATAACAGAAGAGATCCAGGCAGCAAGAACTGAGAAAAGGATCAATGGTGATAAAATTCAAGAAAACTTCAGGGACATGTGTTTCTAGATATAAAGGGATTACTGAGTATTTAACACAATGAATATGAAATAAACACACCAAGGGAAGTTGTATAGACAATTGAGAACACTAAGAATAAAAAAAAGATTCCATGGGTTACCAGAGAGAAACAAATGAGTGGATCACAACCAGATCACATCTAGAGGATCAAGAATTAGAATAACATCAGACTTGTCAATAGCAACTATTAGAATAAGGCAATGGAGCAAGAATGTCTTCAAAATTCCCATGGAAAATTATTTTCACTTAAAATTTTACTAAATGCTACCAAATTCTATTGAAGTCTCAATCAAAGGTGTGGTTAAAAGAAAACATTTTCAGGTAAGTTTTCAAAAAAATTTACCTCCTAACAGGCTACAAGAGGACCCGACAAAGCAAGGCAATAAAACAAGAGGAAGAAATAAGATACAGGAAACAGGAGACCCAGAGAAAGAGAGGGATGATGTAAGAGAAATTTCTGGTCAGTAATGAAAAGATGAAAACTGTGTGCAGATTTTTTTGATGGTGAGCAGTTCAAACTGGAGCAGGACAGAGGCATGGCAGAAACTTTTCAAAAAGATAAAACTTGTAAACTAGCTAATCTGTCTGACCATCTTGACAGAATATTTAGACAGTGATGAAGAGTTTGCTTGAATCAGAGATAAACACTTAGAACATTAAGCAAACGAAAGAGTAAGACATTATTAGGACTTCCCTGGTGGTCCAGTGACTAGGATTTAGTGCTCCCAATGCAGGGGGCTCAGGTTTAATCCCTGGTCAGGGAACTATTAATAAATCCCACATGCTGCAACTGGGAGTTCTCATGCCTCAAATAAGACCTGGCATAGCCAAATAAATTAAAAAAACAACAACAAAAAGATATTATTAACTTCAGGAAGTAAAAAAATACAGGAAAGGAAAATTAGATAAAACTGCATAGTTAATGCTGCAGATAATGAGACAGTCCTGACAACAAAAACACTGAGTATGTATCTCAACAAAACGCTATCTCTATTGGGAGGACAGAGGGGTTTGAAGGACAAGTATGACTATATGTGGCAAGATGAGAAAGGAAAAAGGACTAAGCTCTCTTCTATCATGGTAGAAAGTCAATAGGTAAAGCCAAAAACTAAAACTTCAAGTTCTAAAATGTGGATATTGTTTTAGAGACAAGGAAATACCCCCCAAACATGAAAGTTCACCCATCATAACAGGTAGAGCCAGAATACAAAAAGAAACTTGGGTTTTTCTGTCCTCAAATTACATGATTTCCACTAAACTTAAGTGAGAAAGTAAAAGTGTTAGTTCCTCAGTCATCTCCTACTCTTTGCGACTCCATGGACTGCAGCCTACCAAGCTTCTCTGTCCATGGGATTTCCCAGACAAGAATACTGGAGCAGGTTGCCATTTCCTTCTCCAGGGGCTCTTCCTGACCCAGGGATCGAACCCATGACTTTTGCATAGCAGGCAGATTTTTTTTTCCATTTGAGCCCAGGGAAACTTAAGTGTACCCTTCAAATAAAACTTACTGAGTGATGCCAAAATTATGAAACATTAAAATTTTCTCAAAATAAGCTGATTTACTTTTTTATTAGTTACCAAAAGTCAGAGCTGACTAAATAAACTGAAAACCTAAGAAAGATGTAAGGGGCTACTTGTCTTGAGAAAACATTCCATTTTTCAGCACTGGGAAATACTTTTACATTATTTATCCACATATCTTAGGAACTCACAAATGGGGACATCAACACAGAAATATTCTGTTAATTGATCATTCAAGCAACCACAGAGAACTTTCTTTCCTAGGGTTACAATTTATTCCTGCCATTGCAAAACACATCCTCTGAGTTCCAAACCTTGTCATGAAATGATCTGTTGACGATTCTGAAAGGTCTCATATCCCTGGCTTCTATTGTGATCTTTGATTGTTCAACCTTTAATGACCTCACCCACTTCCCTTTTTCTTTCTTTGGAGTTCTACTCTCTTTTCTCTTCTCCATCCCCCATGAAATAATCAAGTTTCTACAAAGATGAAAGCTTAATCCATGTTTCTAGTTCCAATAAATCACCTGTTCTCATCCCTTTTTCTAAATACTGACTGTACATTGTCCTATTTCTCACAGTTTCAAGATGCCCAAATTTCTTATACAATTGACCCCTGAACAACACAGGTTTGAACTGCACAGGTCCATTTGCACACAGAGTTTTTTTTAAAAAAAATAAATGTAGTATGTGTATTTT
The DNA here is from genome assembly GCF_002263795.3 of Bos taurus. Taxonomy (NCBI): domain Eukaryota; kingdom Metazoa; phylum Chordata; class Mammalia; order Artiodactyla; family Bovidae; genus Bos; species Bos taurus. The sequence continues at coordinate 29,718,028 of NC_037351.1, read as the reverse complement.
CATTCTATCAGATCAGATCAGTCACTCAGTCATGTCCAACTCTTTGCGATCCCATGAATCACAGCACGCCAGGCCTCCCTGTCCATCACCAACTCCAGGAGTTCACTCAGACTCACATCCATCGAGTCAGTGATGCCATCCAGCCATCTCATCCTCTGTCGTCCCCTTCTCCTCCTGCCCCCAATCCCTTCCAGCATCAGGGTCTTTTCCAATGAATCAACTCTTCACATGAGGTGGCCAAAGTACTGGAGTTTCAGCTTCAGCATCATTCCTTCCAAAGAAATCCCAGGGCTGATCTCCTTCAGAATGGACAGGTTGGATCTCCTTGCAGTCCAAGGGACTCTCAAGAGTCTTCTCCAACACCACAGTTCAAAAGCATCAATCATTCTATAGATCTTAATTAATAAAGTTCAGGAGAATATTTGTGTTTAATTAAAGATCACAACATGTGGAATCAGAAAAAGTAGGATTTGAGTCCTGATTCTGCCCATATGGTTTCAGCTTCCTGCCCTTGGGTGAGTCATTTATCAATTCCTTTATTTTTGAGGCTGAGATAGCAGTGTGCAGATTTTTGACTGTGCAAGGGTTGGCACTCCTAACCCTCATGTTGTTGTTCAAGGGTCAAGTGTAATAACTAAAAAGGCCCTTTCTGATCTACCTCTTGACTACTCTTTTAATCGCTCATAAATCTGAAGCCCCTGTTGATTCAGACAGTAAGAATGTGCCTGCAATACAGGAGGCCCAGGTTCTACCTTTGGGTCTGGAAGAGCTCCTGGAGAAGGGAATGGCAATCCACTCCAGTTTTCTTGCCTGGGAAATCCCATGGACAGAGGAGCCTGGTGGGCTACATCTGTGGGGCTGCAAAGAGTTGTACACGACTGAGCGACTGAACACTTTCACACCTCTACTCAAACTCTACTCTCAAGGTGCAGGCTAAACTATTTAAGTTTGTAAGAACTAATTGTATTCTCTTTTGTCCCTGGGCACATGAACATTCTTGTCTTTTTCTTTCAGACCCTCACCAACCTCAAGCTGGTCTCTGTTCTTTAGGACTCAACTTTAAAGTGAAACTCATGGTACTCTCATGCTAAATACACTGCCTTAGACACAGTGAATGGGGTATAAATACGTGTTTCATAAATGAATATAAGGACTTCTGGATAAATAACTTACCTCCAGATAATTTCTTCAGTTCAATGGAAATAATGCTGCCTCAATCTTTCTTAAATACTGCTTATTCAGTGTTTTCCTTTGCTTAAAATATACACACTAGTATATATAAAATAGATAACCAAAAAGGACTTACTGTTTGGCACAGGGAACTATGCTCAATATTGTGTAATAACCTATCTTGGAAAATCTACCTACTAGGCTCTACTTAAGTTGGTAAACATAATTTTGCAACCTCATTTTCTGTTGCTCCCCAATGTAAAGCCTTCTGTCTACTGACTCCTGAGCGCTCCACACTCATCTCTACATCCATCAATTTGTTTTCACTCTTTATTCCATTTTTCATAGGACTTTTCCCATTTTGACTTTCTATCCTACAAAGCCAGCTTTTCCCATAACAGCTTCTTTGAATCATTCTAGCCCATGTTAATGGTAATAGCAACACTTTAGTCATTCATGAAATATATTTTAATCATTTGTTATTTGACAGGCACTGTGTAGCTACTGGGACACAAAAGTTAGCCAAGAGAGTGCAAGAAAAACAAATTAAACATTGGATTAAGAAGTGTGACAAGTACTAAAAGCAAGAGTCAATGTATTGAATACAGGTTATAATGACCAGCAGATCTCCTTTACACATGTTGGTCAGAGAAGGCATCTTTGAAGGGGTGATGTTTAAGGAGATCTGAAGTATAAGAAGGACAACAGTTCAGTTCAGTCACTCAGTCCTGTACAACTTTTTGTGACTCCATGGACTGCAGCACACCAGGCCTCCCTGTCCATCACCAACTCCAGGAGTTTACTCAAACTCATGTCCATTGAGTTGGTGATGCATTCCAACCATCTCACCCTCTGTCGTCCCCTCTCTTCCCACCTTCAATCTTTCCCAGCATCAGGGTCTTTTCAAATGAGTCAGTTCTTCACATCAGGTGGCCAAAGTATTAGAGTTTCAGCTTCAGCATCAGTCCTTCCAATGAATATTCAGGACAGATTTCCTTTAGGATGGACTGGTTGGATATCCTTGCAGTCCAAAACATGGTCCACTGGAGAAGGGAATGGCAAACCACTATATTCTTGCCTTGAGAACCCCATGAACAGTATGAAAAGGCAAAAAGACAGGACACTGAAAGATGAACTCCCCAGGTAGGTAGGTGCCCAATATGCTACTGGAGATCAGTGGAGAAATAACTCCAGAAAGAATGAAGAGACAGAGCCAAAGCAAAAACAACACCCAGCTGTGGATGTGACTGGTGATAGAAGTAAAGTCCGATGCTATAAAGAGCAATATTGCATAGGAACCTGGAATGTTAGGTCCATGAATCAAGGCAAATTGGAAGTGGTCAAACAAGAGATGGCAAGAGTGAATGTCAACATTTTAGGAATCAGCTAACTAAAATGGACTAGAATGGGTGAATTTAATTCAGATGACCATCATATCTACTACTCTGGGCAAGAATCCCTCAGAAGAAATGGAGTAGCCATCAGAGTCAACAAAAGAGTCCTAAATGCAGTAAGTACTTGGATGCAATCTCAAAAATGACAGAATGATCTCTGTTCGTTTCCAAGGCAAAGCATTCAATATCACGGTAATCCAAGTCCATGCCCCGATCAGTAATGCTGAAGAAGCTGAAGCTGAACGGTTCTATGAAGACCTACGAGACCTTCTAGAACTAACACCCAAAAAAGATGTCCTTTTCATTATAGGGGACTAGAATGCAAAAGTAGGAAGTCAAGAAATATCTGCAGTAACAGGCAAATTTGGCTTTGGAGTACAGAATGTAGCAGGTCATAGCACTGGTCACAGTAAACACCCTTTTCCAACAACAAGAAGGACATAGTCATGTGCAAAGATGTGGTGGTAAATGGAAAGAATTCTCCATAGAGTGAATCACGTGTGAAAATACTCTGGAAGAGAAAAGGACTTAGCATATCCTAGGAACTAAAAGAAGACAATATGGCTTGAGCTTGATGAATAAAAGGAAAGCCATCTAAGATGAGCTTGGAAAGATAGGTAAGGTCACCCAGTTCATAAGGGCAACTCTAAAAAGCAACAGATAATGATAGACTATTTATAACCAGAGGAGAGAAAAGATTAGATCTATGTCTTAAGATCACTTTTGCTGCTATATGAGTAATGAACTGAGAAATTAATCAGCCAGGAAGGGGGCTGTTGCAGTCTACAAATATGGATAATGATGACTTGGATCGGGATAACAGCAGTAGAGATAGAAAGAAATGGAAAAACTTCAAATTAACTTTTGAGGTGACACTTGTGATAGGGGAAATCTTCAAAGAAGAGCAAGAGCTCAGATTCGATCATGTTGAATTTTAGTATTTATGATAAAACCAAGTCAAGGTACTAGATAGGAAATTAAATATGCAGGTCATGATTTCTGGGCAGATCAATTTCTAAGATGGGTCTGGTTCTGCATAATCCCCTTCTCTTGAGTCTGAATAAGACCGGCAATTTGATTTTAATTAATAGCATATGAAAAAGGTAACAGACATTGCAGAATTAATGTCCTTAATCAATTGTGTTTGAGTTAATTAAACAAGAGATTACTTCAGCCAAGAGAAAGAAGGAAATCCTGCCATTTGCTATAATGTAGATGAACTTGGAGGATATCATGCTAAGTGAAATAAGCCAGACAGAGAAAGTCAAATACTGGATGATCTCACTTATATGTGGAATCTAGAGAGAGAGAGAGAAGATGAGAATGAGAATAGAATGGTGGCTACCAAAGGCTAGGGAGCTGGAGAAATGAAGAGTTGCTGGTCACACTTGTAAGATGAATAGAGATGGCGACTATAATTAATAATATTGTATTGTTTACTTGAAATTTACAAAGACAGTATGTCTTAGTAGTCTCATCACACACACACAAATTATATGAGATCACGGATATGTGAATTAATGTGATTGTGGTAACCATCCTCACAACAGGTATATCAAATCATCTGTTGTACACAAAGAAAAAGATAACAAAAACAAAAGCATCCTATGGGGGCCTGACTTGATCAAGTGACCTCCTTAAAAGAGGGTTCAGAACTTCCGTAAAGTTAAGAGATAGATACTCCCCTACTCGCCCTGAAGAAGCAAAAAGCTAGCTGTGAATTTCCTTTGGAGAGGGATGGTCTCTAGGAGCTGAGGCCCTCAGACCAATTGCTGTAATGAACAGAATTCTGTCCATAAACTCAATGGGCCTGAAAGAACACCTCAGGCTTCAGATGAAAAACGTGGCAGAGCCAACTGCCTGACTGCAGCCTTGTGGAATCTTAAGCAGAGGATTGTTAGGTTGTTCCTAACTTCACAACAAGGAAAGTTATCAGAGATACACAGAAATCTTATGTAATAATAAAGGGGTCAGTTATCTAAGAAGACATAATTCTTAATGCGTATGTCTGATGGAATTACAAGGAAAAACAGATGAATCCATTTTATAGTTGGAGACCTTAATACTCCTCTATTAGAAATGGACAGATTCAGCAGGCAGGAAATTAGTAAAGACACAGTTGAATCCTGGGCTTCCCTATTGTGTCTCAGCTGGTGAAGAATCTGCCTGCCATGCCAGAGACCTGGGTTCAATGCCTGGGTTGAGAAGATCCCCTGGACAAAGAAAAGGCTATCCACTCCAGTATTCTGGCCAGGACAATTCCGTGGACCGCATAGTCCATGGGGTTGCAGAGTCAGACACGACTGAGCAACTTTCACTCACTCACTCAGTTGAACTCTATAATACCATCAGTCAACTGGATATAATAGATTTCTACACTATTTTATCTAACAGTGACAAAAATACAGTCTTCTCAAACTCACACAGAACATTCACCAAGATAGACCACCTTCCAGGCCATAAAACAGGCATTAAAAAGTTTAAAAGACTAGAAATCATAAAATACAATATCTGTTCTCAGATCAGAATAGAGTTAAATCAGAAATTGATAACAGAAAGATACATGGAAAAGTCCTGAAATACTTGGAGATTAAATATCATACTTCTAAATAAAATATGCATTGACCAAGAAATCTCAAGAGTAATTTAAAAATATTTTGAATTAAAAGTGAAAACATAACACCAAAATTTATAAGATGAGGGGAATTTATAGCATTTAATACATATTTTATCTAAAATCAATTGTTTATGCAACCTCGGCTGTCAGGGCGTGAGTCCTCCTCCATGTCTACCACCCTCAGTGACGCCTGCATTATGGTCGCCCCACCGCAGCTGCGGGCTCTGCTCTTTGTGATCAATGCACTATTGTGCAAGCGCTGCTACCACGCAGCACTGGCCATGCTTAAGGGATTCCAGAACGGGGCAGTCTATGGAGCCAAAATCCGGGCCCCTCACGCGCTGGTCATGACCTTTCTTTTCCGGAGTGGCAGCCTCCGGGAGAAGCTGCTTGCCAACCTGCAGGCCACGTACACCCACTCCTGGAACCTGGCCAGGTTTGTGTTCCTCTACAAGGGACTCTGCGCCCTGCAGTCCCACGTCCAGGGCGAGACCTACCAGGCACATTCATTCGTGTCTGCCTTCATCGGGGGCTTGCTGGTGTTTGGAAACAACAGTAACGTCAACAGCCAGATCAGCATGTACCTGCTATCCCGCGTCCTACTTGCCCTGTGCCACCTGGGCGTGGAGAAGGGCTTCATCCCTGAACCCAGGTTGGACCCGTTTCCATGGTTCACAGGGCTGGTGTGGGGGCTGGTGCTGTGGCTCTTCGAGTGCCACCGGCCAACCCTGCAGCCCTCACTGCAGTCGTCCACGACCTACCTGTATGAGGACAGCAACGTGTGGCACGACCTCTCGGACTTCCTTATCTACAACAAGAGCCAACCCTCCAAGTAACAGGGCCCCCAGGTGCTCAGGAAGGCTCCTGCACCCCAGTCAGGTGATGGAGGTGTCCAGCCGTGGTTTGAGATTGGCTCCACCTGCTAACCATCCCAGAGGCTCCTACCTTTCAAGATCTGGGGTCTCAGACTCTAACTTTTGTTAGCCCAGGGCTCCATTTGGCGAAATGGAAGCACTGATTATCAGTTCTCATTAGGTACTCTTGAATAGTGAAACGAGCCACCGAATCAGGCTGAGGAACCTTGGGCACGGTGATGGCTGCTGACTCTTGAGAGACCAGGGAAGGTCACACCCCACCCTGGGCCTCAGGGATCATCGAGCCCCGACGAGGGCACTGAAGTCTCTTTCTGGTGGGTATGTTCTCTGACTATTCTTCTGTAAAAGAGAGCTTCTGGCTGATGGGCAGTGGGTTGCAAAAATGCATTTTTAGACAATACTCAGTTCCTTGCCTTGGGTGTTCTATTGTAGAAGCTCCAGTGTTTCCACTGTCCCAACAGAAACACAGTGTGGGACATATGTGACTGAGCTTTTTTTAGCAGCCACAGTTTTTAAAAAGTGGAGGGAATTCCTGGTGGTCCAGTGGTTAGGACTCCGCTGTCACTGCCAAGGGCATGGGTTCTATCCCTGGTTGGGGAGCTAAGATCCCACATGCCACAAGGTATGGCCCAAAAAAAAAAAATGTGGGGAGAGAAAGAAGCAGAGGAGATTAACCTTAATTATATCTTTGAACCCAGTATTTCTCAAATGTTATCATTTTAATGTGTATTAAATATAAAAATTAATAAAATATTTTACATTCTATTTTTCTTATACTAAGTCATCAGAATCAGGTGTGTGTTTTACACTTTCAGCATTTTTCAATTTGGACCAGTCACATTTCAAGTGCTCAGCAGCCACATGTGGCTAGTGGCTGCTATATTGGACAGCACAGATTAGAACGTTCTATCCTCGCAGAAACTTCTAGTGGACGGTGCAGATACAGAGCTGGAGGACCTGGGTTTGAGTCCCCACTGGACTGCTGTGTAACCTTGGGGAAGGTTCTTCTCAGAGGCTCAGTTTCTACTAAAGTGAGGATAAACATAATAAAAAAAAAATCAATTGTTTAAATTCCTGCCTTAGGAAACTAGAAAAATACCAAGCAATTTCCAAAGTAAGCAGAAGAACAGAAATAATAAAAAAAATAAGAATGGAAATCATGAAATTGAAAACAAGAAATCAGCAGAGTATCACCAAAACCACAGCTGTTTCTTTGAAAAGACCAATAAAATCAGTAATCTCTAGCCAGCCTAATTAAGACTAGTTAAAAGGAAGAGGATACATATTGCTATTATTAGAAATGAAAGAGAGGACATCAGTACCTATCCCATGGAAATTCCAAGGATAATAAAGCAATGTTAGGAACAACTATATGTCTACAAATTTGATAATTTAGGTGAAATGGGCCAATTCCTTGAAAAATACAATCTGCCAAAATTCACACAAGACATGACAATGTGAATAGATTAGGTGTACATCCACCAAAGACACTGTGTCAATAATTAGTAACCTTACAAAACAGAAAGTATCAGGTTCAGATGGGTTCACTGGTGAATTCTATCAAACATTAAAGGAAGAAATTATACCAATTCTCTACATTTTCTTTCAAAAGATAGAAGCAGAGGGAACAATCTCTAACTCAGCCACTGAGGCTAGTACTACACTAATACCAAACAAAGCCAGTATAAAAAAAAAAATTACAGACCAATATCTCTCATAAATGTAGATGTAAAAATATTCAATAAAATATCAGCAAATCAAATCCAACAATGTATAAAAAGAATTATCAATGTATTTCATGACAAGTGGATTTATCCCATGCATGCAAGGCTGATTCAATATTCAAAACTCAATTAATGTAACCCATCACATAAACAGATGAAAAAAGAAACATCACACGAGCGTATCTACAGAAGCAGAAAAAGCATCTGACAAGCTCCAACACTCATTCATGATAAAAACTATCAGTAAACCAAGAATAAAGAACTTCCTCAACTTGATAAAGAAAGATACAAAAGACCTCTGGCTAACATGAGAAACCTGCTTTCTCAGTAAGATCAGGAACAAGGCAAGGATGTCTCCTCTCACCACTGCATTTCAACATCATACTGAAAATTCTGATTAATGCAGAAAAATAAGAAAAGGACATAAATGGTATACAAATTAGGAAGGAAGAAATGAAATCATTATTGCTTATAGATGACATAATTGTGTACGTAGAAAATCTGAAAGAACTGCCAAAAAACTTGTGGAACTAATAAGTGATTATAGCAAGGTCATTGGATATAAGATTATTTGTAAAAGTCAACTGCTTGACTATATATCAACAATGAAAAAGCAGAATTTGAAATTAAAAACCAGAATACAATTTATATTCGCTCAGACAATCATGTCTGACTCCTTGTGACCCCATGGACTGTAGCCTGCCAGGCTCTTTTGTCCATAGGATTGTCCTGGCAAGAATCTGGAGTGGGTACTGTTTCCTCCTCCAGGGGATCTTCCTGATCTAGGGATAAAACTCAGATCTCTTACGTCTTCTGCATTGGCAGACGGATTCTTTACCACTAGCACCACCTGAGAAGCCCACAATTTATATTTTCTATAGTTGTTCAGTTGCTAAGTCTTGTCTGACTCCTTGCGGCCCCATGGACTGTAGCATTCTAGGTTTCCCTGTCCTTCACTATCTCCTGGAATTTGCTCAAATTCATGTCCGCTGAGTTAGTGAGCACTCCTCAATTAAATGCTTAGATACAAATCTAACAAAAGATATCCAAGATACATATGAAGAAAAATGCAAAATTCTGATGAAAGAAAACAAAGAACTAAATATATGGAGATATTCCATGTTCATAGATAGGAAGACTCAACATTCCTAAGATGTCAGTTCTTCCCAACTTGTCTATAGATTAATGCAATCCCAATGAAAATCCCAGCAAGTTATTTTATTGTGGATATCAACAAACTGATTCTAAAGTTTATATGAAGAGGTAAAAGATCCAGAATAATAAACATAATAATGAAGGAGAAAAAGAAAGCTGGACAACTGTGACATTACCCAACTTCAAGACTTAATATAAAGAAGCAGTAATCAAGACAGTGTGGTATTGGTGAAAAAATAGAAAAATTGGTCAAAAGAATAAAATAGCAAGATATTTTATTATCTGGAATAATGTTTCCAGATATCTATTTCTGTAATCCCAGAATTAGATTCCCAGAAATATAGTCAACTGGAACAAGTACGGTGCGAGAGGGTATTTTAGACAAGACACAGTGGAACTGCAGTCTGCCCACTCCACCAGCCCTTGCCATTCCACATCGCTGGCCCTCTTGAAACATGAAAAGCAAACCAGAAAATGACTGGACTACAGACGTCAGAAGTGGGCAAGGGCAAAGGGGGTGAGGAAAGAGAATCAGGCAAACAAAAACTCAGGAAGTATAGTATACATGAGTCCCCTAGAATAAACTCCTTGATAATGAAATCCAGCAATCCACAAGATAAATCAAAATAACTCAGAAAAGGAAACAGCCATGAAAGGACTGATTCTGAGCACCGATTCATTCAATTTAAGTATGAAAATATGAAATAATTGCATAAGAATAAAAATGTAACAAAAAGTCTTAAATGAGGGAAGGGAACTAGAAGGATCCTTCATTGTATTTTTATTTTGTGAACATACAGTAAAACTGATGGAGGGGTATACAGTTCCACGAAGTGTTATAAATGTACAAGGTTCATAAAAAGAATGTTCATCTCTTCTATATTTTATTTTACTGCTTAAGGACTTTTATAAGCGGCTGAATAGATACCACAAAGCAAACAATCAGGGATTCCAATACAAAACACCAAGAAGACTTCTCAGGTAATGAGTAGGTATTTATTTATTTCTGATAACTGTGATTTTGAGTGTAGTTTAGCACACCACTGGTGACAGGTTATAGAGCTCTACTTTGCTATTTCCTCTGTGATTGCAATGTTTGGAATATATACAAATAGAACAACACCATTTTCCATTGTTTGTTACACTGATCCTTTCTGAGACTTTAGGTAAAATGACCTATTAAGCATCATGAATGAAAAATAGTTACATACTTGGGCAAGAGTTCTGCATTCCATGTGCAGGGAATTCAATATACTTATATCTAGAATTACTCCCCTAAGGCACGATCTCTCACGTGGATTTATTATCAAAAGGTTCTATTTGTGCAAATTCTTATTATCATATGTGTATATTCAATAAACTCAGAGTACAAATAGCTTCCAGCTAATAATTACCTAACAAATTGTTCACATAGCTGTTTGCTTTTAAAGCCAAATTCTCATGGAAGTTTGCTTCTCCTATTGCTGTAAATTCAAACAACTTTTAACTTACATTGTTCATGGTCTTAGAACTTTTTTAAAAATATGAAACAACATATATTAATAGTTTAATGAGATCACAAAATTCAGTTACACTCAGCCCTCAAGTCTTAAAAATGTGTCCCTCTTATGGCAGCATGTGTGTTCACTGTCTTACTACTAAAATGTGTATGAGTAGCTTGGAGTGGGGGGTGGGGGGCAGTTGGGGGGAGTGAGTGGGGAGCTCAATGGTGTAATAGCTAAAGCTATTATTACCTTTATTTGAACATAGTCCAGACTTTTAAGAATCAACTCTCTCTCCCAAATAATTTACTATTTTTCCCTTATTAAAAACAATCCCAAGTTTTACCTAATTCTCTGTCTTAATAGAAGCTGAAGTTTAATTTCATATCATAGTGAAATTTAGCCTCTAGCCACTATAAACTGGAAGTATCAAGAAACCGATTCTTGAAGATTTTTCAAAAACTCAAATCTCTTCTGCTTGTTAGAATTTCTAATACTTTATGACTAGCATATCAAATGGTACTTCGGTGGCTCAGTGGGAAAGAATTCACCTGCCAATGCAGGTTCAATCCCTGGGTCCATCCCCTGGAGAAGGGAATGGCGACCCACTCCAACATTCTTGCCTGGGAAATTCCCATGGACAGAGGAGCCTGGCAGGCTACAGTCCATGGGGTCAGAAAGAGTTGGACACAACTGAAAACTGGGATCACACAGACACAAATGAAATATAAGGGAAAAGAGCTCTATTGATAGTTTTACCTTTGGTTTATCTTAAGATACAAGAAGATCTACAAGTCCTTTTTCCATCATGTATCAAGACGCACTATTCCACTTATTCTGAATAAGTGCAAGGTACATATCAAAGCAGTCCTAAATGTTATCAGAAAAGTATTCTTACAGGAAGCTGACCTGAAATACCACATCATATCCTTAAATGATAGGAGGAATATCTTGAATATTTACCTTCAAGTTGAAACTTTTCTGAAAAGATATTATTACAAATTCTATAACTCTTAAATAATTTAACCTCTTACTTTGTGCTTCATACAGAACTGACTCTCAGTTTTGACTAAACAGAGAGCTTTGTGTTCTGATACTTGTAAATCTATGATATTGGGCTCTGATATTCCCAGGTGACTCAGTGGTAAATAATTTGCCTACCAATGCAGGAGATGCAGAAGACATGGGTTCTATCCCTGGATGGGAAGATCCCCTGGAGGAGAAAATGGTAATCCACTCCAGTATTCCTGCTGGGAAAATCTCATGGATAAAGGAGCCTGGCTGGGTACAGCCCATGGGGTCACAAAGAGTCAGACACGACTGGGCATGCAAGCAAAAAATTGGGCTTTAAGTACCTGTTTATAATACACAAACACTAACAGTGCTAGTCTGCCTTCTAGATGATGTACAGCTGAGAATCACACTGGATCCTAAATCCTACTGGGGCCTCGGCCAGATCTATTCTACACTGCACACTGCATTCTGCTACGTTGTGGATCTTTCAGTGAAAGTCACCAGTAATCTTACACTCTGTTTTACAGGCAAGCATGTAATGTTAAGCAAAAACAAGGAAGAAGAAAAAACATATTACCAAGTTCCCCAATTACTCCTTAAAATTTCACTTGTTGAAAACTTCTCATATCTAACAGAAAAATGGGAAAAATACTACTGTATCTAATAGTTACTGATCATATCCTATTCCGTATTATCTCCTATATTGCCACTACATATTTTTTAGGATAGCTTTTTCTTAAGTGTGTAAATATAAATTATGGATAATTATGGAATGCTGAATGAAGATATTTAGGTACTTTGAAGAGGACACTTGACTAACTGATCAATGAAACTGCTTTCACCTATGCTAACTCACTTCAACACAATGTGAGAACAACTGCATCTGTTGGAGAGTTGGTTTAAAATCACAGAATAGTTTACCCAATTTTTATTTTGAAAACCATCTATGGAAAATTAGCAGTACTAGCACAGAATCTTTAATTTGATTAAATAATTTTTAACATTTGGCCACATCTTCTTTTTTCTGTTTCCCATATTTAAAAAAAAAAGTTTTTACCAAATCACATGAAAGAAAATGGCAGAGACCATGAAATTTCATCGCTGAGTACTTCAAAGTATATCTTCTCTCCCAAAACACATTCTCCTACATGATCCCAATAGGATTACAGGATTTAACATGAGTGTAATACTACATATGATCTACAACCCAAATCTAGATTCCTTCCAATTGGCCTAATATATTCTCTACAGTTATTTTATTCTCATTCAGAATCTAATCATGAAGGATATCTTGCAATTAGTTGCCATTTCTTCAGAAATGCGTGTGCATGCTCAGGCTTGTCCAGCTCTTTGCAACCCCATGGACTGTAGCTGCCTGGCTCCTCTGTTCATGGGATTTCCTAGGCAATACTGGAATGGGTTACCAGTCCCTCCTCCAGGGGATCTTCCTGACCTAGTGACCGAACTCATGTCTCTTGCATCTCCTGCATTGGCAGACAGATTCTTTACCACCGAACCACCTGGGAAGCCTGCCCTTTCTTCTAGTCTCTTTTAATATTCAACAGTTTTCCCAGATTATTTTTAGTGACGCTGACCTTTTCGAAGTGTCCAGGTCAGCTGTATTGAAGAATATCTACCAATCTAGATTTGTCTGATTGTTTCCATAAGGTTAGATTCAGGAGAATCACTTCTGGCAAAATAAATTTAGAGGGGACTGTCGTGTTTTACATGTATACTGTATCAAGAGATATAAATGACATCCGTTTGTCCACTCTTGGTGACATCAAGTGTGGTCCCTTGGATAAGCAGGTGTCTGCTTGTTATCATCCTATAAAAGGACTTTTCCCTCCCTGTACTTAATAAACAATCTGAGGGCTGACATGTAGAGTTAGTGTGACCATCCTGTCCCCATCAACCATTCACCCAGGGGTGGATTATCCTTTGATTATTCTTGTAACAGTAGTTGCAGAAAGTGGCTTTATAGTTCTAGCCTCTATTGTAATCTTTTGCTTATACTCTTCAATAACACAGCTTTTCCTTCTGTTTACCGAATCTACGCACTCTATGGGCTCATGGATTCTTATTCAATGTGTCCTAATCCATAACATACATTAATACTTTTTATCTTCAAATGATACACAAGTTCGGCCAGTGGGTACCCCTAAAACCTTGCTCTTATGTCCTTATGTGTGTCTACCTGCTTTTGAGCAATTCCTTGTTTTTTGGGGACAAAATATCCCAGGCTTAACTGATACTCCTCTAAAGTAGTTCAATCAAGTAGGCTTTACATAAAAATAAGACTAACTCAATTTTAATGCAGTGATTTGAATTGAGGCACAAACAATTAGAATAGTACCCAGAACACAGTAGGTGCCAGGCAGTATGATAGGTGTCTTCCTTAACTAGTTTTGACACAGTTCGAAGCTTCTGTGCAATTCATAAAAATTCAGACTTTAACAACATAGATTTTTATGTTGCTCTTTCAAATTCATCTATTTATTATTTTAATCTTTGTTCTCCTTCATTTTGTTTATTTCCACATGGAAATCATATAAATAGGAAAACTCCAAAGGATTTTCTTTTTCTTTTCTCCAATGTGGTATAATCTTAGATCACTGACTAATGCCAAAACATGCACAAACAGCACAGCGTAAATCCCCCATATAGTAAAGCCTTTTACAATTCCTGAATTTATCAAGGGAAATAATGTAAAGAAATGTCTGGCCTTTTTTTTTTTTTTTTTTTTTGGTAAAAAATTCAGTAGACCAACCTCATTTTATAAGCAAATGTAGCACTAGTGAAGTTACCTCTGAATGAATCACTGAGAGGAAAGAGAAACTGAAGAAGAGTGTGATATTTGAAGAGGTCACAAAGCAAGTAAAATAGGGGGCCTTGTAGCCTTCAAGTTATTTATTTATGTATTTATCTTAGAACGTGTGGGTGGGTGTGAGGTGTGTGCTTGTGTGTCGTACATGTGTATGCATGTGCACACTGGGGGTTAAAGACAGGATGCCCGGCTAACATTTATTCAACAAAGACTTACTGTACTTCCACTGAGTGAGCACTGCCATGTTTTCCAGGAATATAAGGACCCAGATAACTAGACAGGTCCCTCCCTTAGGAATGAATTAAACAGTTTCATAGATAAATGTGAATTTGCAACTAGCTGAGATGAGGGATGTGCATGTGAACTCAGTTGCTCAGTTGGATCCAACTCTTTGTGACTCCATGGATGGGAGCCCTCCAGGCTCCTCTGTTTCTGGAGTTTTCCAGGCAAGAATATGGAGTGGGTTGCCATTTCCTTCTCCAGGGGATCGTCTCAACCCAGGAATTGAACCCACATCTCCTGTATTGGCAGGTGGATTCTTTACAACTGAGCCACCTGTATACATAAATATATATCCATATTTATAAATATATATTTATAAGCATATATATAGATAAATAAATCCATATTTATATATGGATATATAAAAATGGATACTATATGTATATATAAATATGGATACATGTATGCAAACAAATACAAAAACAAATATACATCTGTGTATATTATAAGGGGATTTGGCTCAGTCTAGGACATTAGCAAGGATCACCTGAGGAAGGGCCATTTGGGTTGACATCTGAGTCAACCAAGAGTGAACTAGCCAATGTTTGGGTACCTGGGTTTATAGATGTGAGAATGGGAGAGAGCAGAGAGACTCAGAGCAACTGGAAGAAAGACAAGCAGCTGAAGTAGAAGGAAGGAGTGGAGATACTGACATGAAACTGGAGGAGCACAATTTTGGTCTTTATCTTAAAGCAACAGCAATCCATTTAGGTGGCATGTGTAGCTGAGGGAGTGACAGTTATCATATTTGCATCTTGAAAATCTCCTCTCATGTTACTGGAGGATGGATCTGGAGGGGGAGCAATATGGATGCCACACAATGGATGGGGAAAGCTGAGACTTGGGTGAGGAACCGAGGAAGGTATGCAACATCCTTTGAAGGGAACAATCAATGACTGGGTGAGAGCTTTGATATGGAGTGGATGGAGAAGGAACGTCAAAGATAAAATCCAGACTGGGAGCTGGGGAATCCTGGGGGTTGAGGTGAGATGGGCAGAGACTACAAGGTTGATTCTGACATATGTTTCATTTGATGTTTAAGATGGGCAGGAAGAAATACAAAGTACAGAGCTGGATCTATATGTGGAGAATTTAGAGGGACTTTCAGAGCCATAATCAGGTTTTGTAGAGTGCTCTGAATAAAATATATGCCCGTAATTTCAAGGAATCTTTTTGGACAGCATGTGATAGTTACAGGTTGGGAAAACTAAAGGTGAATCAAAGTTCTAAGGTTCTAGATGAACAACCTCTGCTACTCGAGAGTTCAGCCATTTGTAAATCTATCTCTATTCTAAATGCTGTCATAACTTCCCGATCTGCAAAATCTGGAAATATGATTTGCTAGACCTTTTAGCAAGTGACACATATATATATACATATATGCACATATATATACACACATATAGAAATATACATATATACGATTAGCAAGTGAAAGCTAGCTAGCTATACCGAAGTCACAAAAGTGATAATGTAAGTCCAGAATTAATATTTAAAATATTTAATAATACGTATAACTTGGGCTCCAATCACAAATAACAAGACCATAACAGTGCATTCAACTGAATGCCAAGCCCATCACAGTAACAGAATCTCATTCTCTGATGGGAAAAATTCCTAACTGAAAGTAAAGTAGAAATATTAGAAGGTAAAATACTTCTAATATTTAACACTAGAATAACATTGGTAGTTACTGCTTTTAGTCCAATAATGTCACTAACATCTAAACATATTTGAAATCTAAAACACTAAAGAATCTAGTTATTAAAAGAAATACACCCAGTTAGTGTAGTCATGTAGTAAAAGAAATGTTCAGGATACATATGAAAATGGGAAAGACAACTTTGCCAATTCAAATGAAGAACATCACACTTACCCCTGCATTGAGAAAACTGATTTGGGGCAGAGGAGAGAGAGAAAACTACCCTTATACTAATCTACTCTCCAAGGGTGCTGTGGGAAAATCAAACTTATTTAGAGAGATATTTCTAAAAATTTGTGCTCACATTTTAATTTTGAAATCACTTGTCTAAGTATGTGATCAATGTCATCATTTTATCTAAATCTTTGTATCTGCTTAAAGTAACCTATTTGTAAGGCCTCCCCAGACAGCCATTTTGTTTTTTTGCATTTCTTTTCTATGGGAATGGTCTTGATCCTGTCTCCTGTACAATGTCATGAACCTCATTCCATAGTTCATCAGGCACTCTATCTATCAGATCTAGGCCCTTAAATCTATTTCTCACTTCCACTGTATAATCATAAGGGATTTGATTTAGGTCATACCTGAATGGTCTAGTGGTTTTCCCTACTTTCTTCAATTTAAGTCTGAATTTGGCAATAAGGAGTTCATGATCTGAGCCACAGTCAGCTCCCGGTCTTGTTTTTGCTGACTGTATAGAGCTTCTCCATCTTTGGCTGCAAAGAATATAATCATTCTGATTTCGGTGTTGACCATCTGGTGATGTCCATGTATAGAGTCTTCTCTTGTGTTGTTGGAAGAGGGTGTTTGTTATGACCAGTGCATTTTCTTGGCAAAACTCTATTAGTCTTTGCCCTGCTTCATTCCGTATTCCAAGGCCAAATTTGCCTGTTACTACAGGTGTTTCTTGACTTCCTACTTTTGCATTCCAGGCCCCAATAATGAAAAGGACATCTTTTTTGGGTCTTCGTTCTAAAAGGTCTTGTAGGTCTTCATAGAACCGTTCAACTTCAGCTTCTTCAGCGTTACTGGTTGGGGCATAGACTTGGATTACTGTGATATTGAATGGTTTGCCTTGGAAATGAAATGAGATCATTCTGTCATTTTTGAGATTGCATCCAAGTACTGCATTTGGGACTCTTTTGCTGACCATGATGGCCACTCCATTTCTTCTGAGGGATTCCTGCCCGCAGTAGTAGATATAATGGTCATCTGAGTTAAATGCACCCATTCCAGTCCATTTAAGTTCGCTGATTCCTAGAATGTTGACATTCACTCTTGCCATCTCTTGTTTGACCACTTCCAATTTGCCTTGATTCATGGACCTGACATTCCAGGTTCCTATGCAATATTGCTCTTTACAAATAGCTGTGAAAAGAAGAGAAGCAAAAAGCAAAGGAGAAAAAGAAAGATATAAACATCTGAATGCAAAGTTCCAAAGAATAGCAAGAAGACATAAGAAAGCCTTCTTCAGCGATCAATGCAAAAAAATAGAGGAAAACAACAGAATGGGAAAGACTAGGGATCTCTTCAAGAAAATTAGAGATACCAAAGGAACATTTCATACAAAGATGAGCTCGATAAAGGACAGAAATGGTATGGACCTAACAGAAGCAGAAGATATTAAGAAGAGATGGCAAGAATACACAGAAGAACTGTACAAAAAAGATCTTCACGACCCAGATAATCACGATGGTGTGATCACTGACCTAGAGCCAGACATCCTGGAATGTGAAGTTAAGTGGGCCTGAGAAAGCATCACTACAAACAAAGCTAGTGGAGGTGATGGAATTCCAGTTGAGCTATTCCAAATCCTGAAAGATGATGCTGTGAAAGTGCTGCACTCAATATGCCAGCAAATTTGGAAAACTCAGCAGTGGCCATAGGACTGGAAAAAGTCAGTTTTCATTCCAAACCCAAAGAAAGGCAATGCCAAAGAATGGTCAAACTACTGCACAACTGCACTCATCTCACACGCTAGTAAAGTAATGCTCAAAATTCTCCAAGCCAGGCTTCAGCAATATGTGAACCGTGAACTTCCTGATGTTCAAGCTGGTTTTAGAAAAGGCAGAGGAACCAGAGATCAAATTGCCAACATCTGCTGGATCATAGAAAAAGCAAGAGAGTTCCAGAAAAACATCCATTTCTGCTTTATTGACTATGCCAAAGCCTTCGACTGTGTGGATCACAATAAACTCTGGAAAATTATGAAAGAGATGGAAATACCAGACCACCTGACCTGCCTCTTGAGAAACCTATATGCAGGTCAGGAAGCAACAGTTAGAACTGGACATGGAACAACAGACTGGTTCCAAATAGGAAAAGGAGTATGTCAAGGCTGTATATTGTCACCCTGCTTATTTAACTTATATGCAGAGTACATCATGAGAAACGCTGGACTGGAAGAAACACAAGCTGGAATCAAGACTGCTGGGAGAAATATCAATAACCTCAGATATGCAGATGACACCACCCTTATGACAGAAAGTGAAGAGGAACTAAAAAGCCTCTTGATGAAAGTGAAAGTGGAGAGTGAAAAAGTTGGCTTAAAGCTCAACATTCAGAAAACGAAGATCATGGCATCTGGTCCCACCACCTCATGGGAAATAGATGGGGAAACAGTGGAAACAGTGTCAGACTTTATTTTTCTGGGCTCCAAAATCACTGCAGATGGTGACTGCAGCCATGAAATGAAAAGACACTTACTCCTTGGAAGGAAAGTTATGACCAACCTAGATAGCATATTCAAAAGCAGAGACATTACTTTGCCAACCAAGGTCCGTCTAGTCAAGGCTATGGTTTTTCCTGTGGTCATGTATGGATATGAGAGTTGGACTGTGAAGAAGGCTGAGCACCGAGAATTGATGCTTTTGAACTGTGGTGTTGGAGAAGACTCTTGAGAGTCCCTTGGACTGCAAGGAGATCCAACCAGTCCCTTCTGAAGGAAATCAGCCCTGGGATTTCTTTGGAAGGAATGATGCTGAAGCTGAAACTCCAGTACTTTGGCCACCTCATTCGAAGAGTTGACTCATTGGAAAAGACTCTGATGCTGGGAGGGATTGGGGGCAGGAGGAGAAGGGGACAACAGAGGATGAGATGGCTGGATGGCATCACTGACTCGATGGATGTGAGTCTCAGTGAACTCCGGGAGTTGGTGATGGACAGGGAGGCCTGGCGTGCTGCGATTCATGGGGTCGCAAAGAGTTGGACATGACTGAGCGACTGATCTGATCTGAAAGTAACCTATAACTGAGTCATAGCTTTAATCCTATTCGTTACAAAAAAGACAAGTTAAGTGAGGTTTGAACTCCTGAAACTAAGGCAGTAGTAAGCGTAACGTTCTTCATTTGAATCGGCAAAGTTGTCTTTCCCATTTTCACGTGTATCCTGAACATTTCTTTTACTACATGACTACACTAACTGGGTGTGTTTCTTTTAATAACTAGATTCTTTAGTGTTTTAGATTTCAGTTTAGGGGAGTATTGAGGTCCTAAGCTAAAAGGAGACACTATGATTGGAATGTGTTCTGTTTATTCTGACGAAGAAGGTTTTCTCTTGTGTGGCACTATTACAGGTACAAAGAGGAGGAAGGGCTTCTCTTTGACAATCTTTGCCTCCGTTCTGTGCAAGAGTAAAAAGCACACCAAGAACAGGCAGATATCCCAATAAAACTGCGCTGTCTATAAAGATCTTTGTGTTGCTGAAATGAAAAAAGCTCCTTATTTTCCTTATCACTGCCACAATCCATCCCCCTCAATTTCATCTTCCCTCAATCCCACTGTACCGGTAGGTTCTTATTAGAAATTGTAACAAAAGTGGATCAAAATGAGTTAGAGGTCAGTTTGAATGTTGAACTATTCAATTGACCAAGAAGCTTCCAGTAAGAATGAACACTATACAGCAAAATAATCATAGATCAAATTGTGTTTTGTACAATCCCCTCATCCCTTTTGTAGCAAAAGCTGCCGCTCTTGACTGGGTAAAACATGCCCTTCTATGTAAAGAATCTTGTGATTGTGTCAAAGCAACAAGTTATTCACACACACATACACATACTGTGATTTCAATCTTACCTGTTAAAGAGCTTGCATTAAAAACTTTCTTTCTTTAAAAAGATTAAGTAAAAAAGAGTAAGACATATAATGTTACAAAAGACACCTTAGAGGAACTCACCACGGAATTTAAGGAAAAACAAATCTTCCTTACAATTTGGCAAATTCAAGATGCTTGCAGTAGCTAACACTGAAATGACATTTTCTAATAACTCAGTTCCCAAGAGCAGGTCTTACATTATGGTCTAGTAAACAAATAAGAAGAAGTAAGAAAATTTGAGTTCCACTCTCAATTTCCTCCTTGCTTCTGGGATCCCATACTCTCTCATAAGTTGTGTATGTGGGCAATCTTCAGAAGTCTCTAGTCTCTCTGCAACACTATATATTACACAAGAGGAGATGTCGGTGTGTTTTCAGTGTGGAAACAGCACACAGACAAAACACACCTAAGACAGACAACAGAATTGTCTACACCTCTGCTTCTCTAGCTCAGGGGCAAATAATCCGCTCGCCAATGCAGGAGACATGGGCTCGACCCCTGGGTTGAGAAGCTCCCCTGGAAAATCCCATGCACAGAGGAGCCTGGTGGGCTACAGTCCATGGGGTCACAAAGAGTCAGATATGACTGAGCACTCAGTATATATGAACCCCACCTCCAACTCTCATATGCCAGCACAGGACATACTTAACCAAAGTAATGCAAAATAATTCTAATACAACAGTTTATTTGCATTGGTAACAAATTTTGGCCTCTGCTATGGACATACTTCACAGCACTATGTTTTATGATGCAACTTCCAATACTGGACCAGCGCAGTTCTTTGCTTGCATAAGCATGTTTCAAGGGCATTAAAAATATAATATCAAATAATGCCTCCTTTTCCTATTTTTCGGTGCCTGAAATTTTGTACGTATATAACATATATAACATGTACATCTATAACATATGCATGCATATACACACATGTGTGTGCATGTATATATTGTCTCTCTATACAGAAGCCTTCAATGCTTTCTGGAGATATGCCTTTACACAAGGTTAAGGTGTGGGAGAAGTAAAATATCCAGCTTATTAGTTTGTTGACATTCACAGTCACCAATAAAAGATAGATTCCTAAGAGAAATAAAGAAGTAGTAAATCTGGGTGGGGGGCTCCCTGGTGGCTCAGATGGTAAAGAATTGGCCTCTAATGCAGGAGACCCAAATTTGACCTGTGGGTTGTGAAGATCTCCTGGAGAAGGGAATGGCCACCCACTCCAGTATCCCATGGACAGAGGAGCCTGGTCGGCTATAGTCCATGGGGTCGCAAAGAGTTGGATATTATGGAGCAACTAGCATACACACTTTATAAAGGTGAGAGAGAGAAAAAGATCAGAACATGAACTTGAGTTTGATGGGCAGTGAAATTTGTAATCCTGGTCCACTAAAGGCAGAGACCAGTAAACAATGGGATGGTCCCACTTAAAAGAACTAAGGATTGGGTGAGGGTATGAAAAATAACCCATGCCATCATAAAAATCTTGTTTATCTATATCTACTGTTTTTCAGATTCTTTTCCCTTGTAGGAATTACTAACACAACATTGTAAATCAACTATAAATATATTTTTAATATAAATTTTATTTTTAAACTTCAACTATATTTTAATAAAAAATGAATAATTTTTTTTTGAACCTGACAATCTTGTTAATCTAGCCCTGTGACTCTCATCAGGGCCAGACTGCCCCTAAAGAATATTTTGGGAAGGATTTGAGGTTTGTCACATCATTAAGGGAGGGGCGTTCTGTTCATTCTTAGGGACTTTTTGATGAAGAATTTCCCCTAAATATCTCAAACAACAGGCTTCCCTGGTCGTTCAGCTGGTAAAGAATCCACCAGCACTGCAGGAGACCCTGGTTCAATTCCTGGGTCAGGAAGTTCCCGTGGAGAAGGGATAGGCTACCCACTCCAGTATTCTTGGGCTTCCCTGGTGACTCAGATGGTAAAACATCCACCTGCAATGCAGGAGACCTGGATTCGATCTCTGGGTTGAGAAGATCCCCTGGAGGAGGGCATGGCAACCCACTCCAGTATTCTTGCCTGGAGAATCCCCATGGACAGAGGATCCTGGCGGGCTACAGTCCACGGGGTCACAAAAAGCCAGACATGACTGAGCGACCAAGCACACAGCACATCTCAAACAATATGCAGTGTTGCTTCCCAGCTGGCTCAGTGATAAAGAATCCATCTGCCAAGCAGGAGACCTGGGTTCAATCCCTGGGTCAGGAAGAGCCCGTGAAGAAGGAAATGGCAACCCACTCCAGTATTCCTGCCTGGGAAATTTCATGGACAGAGGAGCCTGACAAGCTACAGTCCATGGTGTTGCAAAGAGTTGGACACAACTTAGTGACAAGCAGTGTTCCCCTGAACTAAATTTGTAATGAATATCAACTTGCAGAATCTGGTACATAATCATAACTAAGCATTTTAAAGGAATTTCCACGAAAACCCCGGTGGCTTACAGCAAGGCTGCTGTGAGTAATAATTCAATCATTTTGTATAATCTTTCTCCTAAATCTAGAATTAATCAACTTCAATATTAATAGAAAATAAACTGAAAAGGGCAGCATCAGCACTGTCAATAATTTCCATTGTGGAAATATTGTATTTGTTTTTATTGATGATATGGTGGGTAGTCTGCAGAGTCCCTTGACATAGAGTTCACATTAGTAACAAGGGGGAAATGTCGCATAAAGCAGTGTGGGGATTTTGGTGGAACAGTATTAACAATGTTTAGTTTCTCATTTGCAAAATATCACACGTCCACGTTTTCTCCGTTCTGTCTGTAACGTGACTTGGCATATTTTCCTACAACAATGACCATCATTTTCTTCTCTCTGTTATCATATACAAATGTCTGGCTTATAATCATCCTGATGCTACTTTTAGTCTATTCTCCTTTCATTTCCTGTACTCCTTGTATGGAAGGTCTTCTGATGTTTTTATTTGTCTTAAATCCAACTGTATTCATTATATAAACATACAAGCAAGCTTCTGACCTCTTTACTGTGTTCCAGTGAAGTCACCCTTAAACACTAGCACAGTGAAATGCACATTGTACAACAGATTATTTTTATTTTATTGCTCCTTTTCATGACAGATATATTCAGTGATCATATTACTGATGAATTACATTTCAAGACACCAAGGGGGTGACCCAAAATATCTGTTATTAAGAGGAAGACAGGGGTTCCCTTGTGGCTCACTGAATAATCTACCTGCCAGTGCAGGAGACACAGGTTCAATCCCTGGTCTGGGAAGATCCCACATGCCTTGGAGCAACTAAGCCTGTGCACCACAACTACTAAGCCAGTACTTTAGAGCCCAGGAGCCATGAGGACTGATCGCACGTGTCGCAACTATTGAAGCCCTCTCGCCCTAGGGCCCGCGCTCCACAAGAGAAGCCACCGCAATGAGAAGCCTGCACACTACATCTAGAGTTGCCCCCACTTCCTGCAGCTAGGGAAAAACCCGTGAAGCAACGAAGACCCAGCACAGCCAAAAATAAATCAATATATATTTTTTTTTTAAAAAGAGGACAAGAGTCTAAGAGGGTTGAGGACTACAGTTTGGTCCAGAGTGAATGACAGTCAATGATGGAAGACAGAAAACCTACAAGGCTCCTGTGTGTCCCTCTGTACCACTTCACTTCCTCTCGTGTACAGCCGACACCCTGATGGCCAGAAAGAGTTAACTCCCCCATCCAGCTACTACTCTTAAGTCAAGGGAGCTGGACAAGGAGTGAGTCCAGTTTCCAGTATCTGCTCTGCCACTAACCACCGGGGTGACCTTCAGCAGCTCACCAGGATGGCTGCGGGCCCCTATCTCCTTAACTGTAACATAAGGGCACTGGAATAAACTGCTCTTAAGGTCCTTTCCAGCTCTATCACAAAATGCATAATTTTGATTCCAAGATTTAGGCACTGCTCAGAAGAAACTGATTCCTTTAATAAATGTATATAAAATAAATCCTGTGGGTGTGAATTATCTTTCCAACCACAATGTATATTTTCAAGTACTCAGTCAAGTTTTCTAAAAAATGTCATGTCTTATGAAAAACAAAAATGCCCTCTTAAAAAAGAAGCGCCCCTACACTTGATAGAGCCAGCACATTTATTAGGAGAACAGAATCACCAATCTGAAGGGGACAGCTACTTTTCCAGTTCCATCCTGCTTACTGCTGTAAAAGTCACAGTTTTATGTTTTGCTTTGAATTCTTGAAATAAAAACGATCTTATCTATCTGCCTAGCCAATCATATATTCTGGCAGCTTTAACCTTCCTCATAGAGGGCTTTTTAAATTGTAATAGTCCACAGAGATAACAATTCAACAAAATCTATATACAACTGAACACTGACCACAGAGGAGGTGTTTAAGAGCAAGTGCTATGGTGTGAATCAACTTCTTGTCCAAGTAACTATTTCATCTACAACCAATTTTGCCCTGGAGCTTTTGAAAAACACAATAGAAATCTGTTAAATTGGCGGTCTTGCTGAACTTCAACTACTTTTATCTACCAGGTCCTCCATAACAATAGGTATTCGAGAGCTTCTTTTTGATAAAATTTTGATTTGGAGCCTAGGTGCAGAGAGCAAATGGACCAAATTCCTTATTCTGATGACAACTTGCTATCTTTGCTTTTGAAACATATGCATAAAAATAAGGCATCAGAGTATTACCTTAACATATACACATGTGCATGCTTTAGGAAAATTCCAGGCTTAAAAAAATTCAGTTTGGTGAGATTTAAAAATTAGAATATTTCTAAATGGTTTTCTGAAGCACCTATTATCTTCTGAAAACACCATAATCACCTCTGTTACATACAAAGTGGGGATGAATTTCTCAAATTTTGATTGAAGGGCTTTTTCTAGGAACACATCTAATCCTTAACACAAATGAATTAAGTAGGTATGGAATCAAGCCTTGGTCACCTGTCTGAGAGTGATATACAATTTACTGCAAAGTTTTCATAGCAGGTTTGCTTGTTTCTGTCACCTAGCTTGTTTCTGGGCAAGTTGTCCACGTGCCCCCACCTTATAAATCAGTTTTTGCATTTGAGATATGTAAGCTCATTTAAAAATTAACCTAAACCAAACAAAGTAATTAGAAAGGCAACTTGCCCACAGTAACAATGAATATCTTTTTTTAAGTCAAACATACAATACATTCCAAAGACAAATGACTTTTTAAGTAACGATGATTTTGGATTATCTTTGCCTCTATTCCTCTCATTAACATGAATAATTTAGAGTGCTTACTATATGTGATGAAGCTGTTCCCCCTCCATAATTCATTTTTAGTACAAAGAAAAATAAGATGTAACACAGCCTTATGTTTTTCCAAAGGTATAAATTAGACCATATTTTTTAAAAGCAACTTTACTTTCCAAATTATCTATAGTTTGGGTTCATTCTTTTCAAGGCTATCCTGGGAACAAGTAAGGAGAGTCTTGTGCTTTCAAGGCTAGGGCAGTACAGGGCAGTGTAGCAGGTAAGAGGGCGGAAATCAACCTCCTCTGGCTCCTGATACTCTTCCAAGTAGGCATCAATTATTTGAAAAATGTGAGCAAGACTGCCAGTATCTTTTTTCTTAAAAATATGAAAGTGCTTTGGGACATTACACCCAGATTTGAGTAAAAAGAAATTCCCAAAGTTTTGAACACACTGAAGGAACAATATTTTTATTATTATGCAACTTTGATTTTAAGTAATAAAAATATCCTAATATTGCGGTTCCAGCTAAAGCAAACATCCCTCAAATGGGAGAGCATTTCAGGATTGGGCGTAGAAGGACTCAAAACCTCAAATCTTACTTTAATGAGGACATGAACAAAACTAAGAGTGTGACTCTATATGCTGATTATATACAAACTCATCCAGATCTCCTAACACAAATCTAAAGAAAACTATGTAGACATATTTTATTCATATCCGATACAATACTCTACATTATGCATACCCAATATTTGTGCAGGAAATAACATGTACATCCTAAGTCTACTTAATTTGGGGTTTGGAATATTACATGAGTCTCCCATTTTGACAATTCTTCCTGGGAAGATGTTATATCCTTCTGGAAACCACACTAATTTTCAGGAGTCATGGGACTGTTTAAGGCACTGCTTGAGAGCCCCTATGCTACCCTTGTGACCAGGAAGAAAAGGAAAGAATGTCATCAGGAGAGGCCTGCAGCTGTACTAATTCTCAGCCTCTTGCTGGTAACAAAAAGGTGGGGGCCGGGAGGGAAGAGCAATGAGATTTCACTGGCGTATACACCAGCCTTGGCCAAAGGCTTTCCAACTTTTTTGATTTCTTCTTTCATTGAAAATAAAATGAGAGGAGCTTACAGGGTAATCAGCCAAACACAACAGTTGCTGAACTTGGGTCAAGATCAGATACCATAGTAGCTTTAGGGATATTCATGGAAATGTATGAAATGAGGATGTATGTTTTGATACCTGTGAAAATAAACCACTGGGCTTTAAGTGAGTGGGAGAGAACAGATGGTTGGTAATGATTTAAAACATTTATGTTTTTGGACTGTCACCAAGCCTCTGTATTAAAAAATATGGTGTTGTAGTCAATACATATCAACAACTCTCTGCAAGGCTCATTTTCTGAAGGATGCTACTATAATAAAAGACATGAAACCTATATGAGGCCAGAGGAAAATCCTCCTCGTTTTCTCAAGTCATTCAATGCATGTTATTTCTTACGCAAGATATTTGATCAAAATGTTTCTGTGTGATGAGAGGACTTAAAATTTTCCTCAACAGTTGAGTCAACTACCAGCGCTCATGTATTGTATTCTTTTTGGCTGCGTGGGATAGAACTGTAATTTTGTTCTGTATATCTGATTCACGCTGATTTGAAGCCCCTTAAAAAAAAACAAAACAAAAAACCAACAACCCTCTGAGCAATCATAAAATCTGGGAGTCCAAGATACCCTTGCCCATGAAAAACAGTAACAATCTCCTTATCCTCAATTTGGGAGCCAGGCATATGGTATTATAATTATGTACTGGAACCTGCAGGTGCCAGGCCACCCAACTAGGAAGACAGATAAATATCCACTCACACTGTATTTTAGTGTATACACACACACACACACACACACACACACACATATATATATGTCAGCCTAAAAGAAGCCTACATCCTGTCCTTTAAACTCAATGGAATTGTGACAAACACAGATAAAACTGTATACAGAGGGATTAATGCAATGTTTGCGGTTAAACTTAAAAAATAAGTACTGCTAAATGATATTCTTAGTTACTAGAAAAACTGCTAAAGGAGAGTCCTATGAAAGCCCCAGAGTCCCTTGGACTGCAAGGAGATCCAACCAGTCCATTCTGAAGATCAGCCCTGGGATTTCTTTGGAAGGAATGATGCTAAAGCTGAAACTCCAGTACTTTGGCCACCTCATGAGAAGAGTTGACTCATTGGAAAAGACTCTGATGCTGGGAGGGATTGGGGGCAGGAGGAGAAGGGGACGACAGAGGATGAGATGGCTGGATGGCATCCCTGACTCGACGGACGTGAGTCTGAGTGAACTCCTGGAGTTGGTGATGGACAGGGAGGCCTGGCGTGCTGCGATTCATGGGGCCGCCAAGAGTCGCCAAGAGTCGGACACGACTGAGCGACTGAACTGAACTGAACTGATGAAAGCCCCACCGTGTTTGGATTTGGTCGTGAGAACAGAATGGGGGGAAAGTCACACCAGCGCAGGCTCTGTAGGATTTCCTTCGTAACCCTTTGAAGACCCTGGGAACGGTTCAGGACCGGTTTGCGGGTGGGAGGGAGTTGGGGGCGGACCTGCAGGAAGAGGAGGAAGACCCGCGGCCGCTCCAGCATGGCTCCTGTGAACTTAGTTGGAAATAACTCCTGACAGGTATCAAAAACGACAACCTCGAGCCTCCTAACAGAAACACGCGGATGAGCGGGATGTGGGGACGGGGCAGAAGAGAGAGCGGGGGGCCGTGTGAAAGTGACAGCTGGGGCCACAAAGCCACCGCGCAGCTTCTACTCCCCCCAGCCCACTTCGATCTTCCTCCCCAGGGCGCCCCCAACCCCTCGGTCCGGCCCGGCCCGATGGAATCTGGGCTCCCACATGGCCCGCGGCCTCAGCAGGAGTCTCTGCGTGGTCTCGGAGTTTGGGACAGATGCAAAAAGGGGGTACCCCAGCAGAGATGCTCTTCTTGGTGCCAGACACGCCGGAGGACCGGATAAACCGGCAGCACATACTCGAGACCGCTCCTTCTGGTGTCTTCTTTCCAGTCTCGGCCCGGAGCGGGGGCTCCACGCGAACCCCGGGTAGCAGGGTGCCCCGCGGAGCCCAGGAATCCAGCACAGGTAGCTCCCAAGTTTTCAGGCATCCTTCCTCCTCCTCCGGCCCTCCCCAAGTCTTCGCACCCCCTTCATCTCCCGGATCCTCCCTCCCCTCAGCACAGTCAATAAAGTGAGCGGGAGTGGGTTCAAATGGGGCGGGGGTTGGGATTAGAGGTAGAAAGAAAAGATGCCTCCCGCAGAGGTGAAGCACTTGGAAAGGGGAGATGCACTTTCCGCACACCCAGACCTCTCTCCGCAGGGAACTAGCGGCGCCCTGCAATCTCGGTCCCCGTCCCTCCCAATCCCGGACCCCTGCTCCCCTACGCGCCGATCCCCCGCAGGTACCTCGCAGGCGGCGCGGGCAGCGGAGGGCGCCGGCAGGTAGTGCTTTCGTGGAAGCGGAGCTTCGGCCGGAAAGTTCCCCGATCTCCGGGGCAAACTCTCGCGGACTCCGCCCCGCCGCGGAGCCGCCGGGTGGGTAGGCAGCAGCGCTGAGCTGGAGCCGGGGATGCGCGGAGCCCGCCGCTCGCGCGCGTCCGTCAGCCGGGCTGGGGCTGCGGCGCCGCCTGGGCTCCCGGCCGCCCCCGCCCCGCCCCGCCCCGCGGCTCCGCCCCCCGCGTCCGCCCGGCACCCGGAGCCCCTCATCCCCCAGACTTGCGCGCCGCCTGCCAGGCCTGCCAGCTCGCCGGCCTCCCGGTCTCCGCCTTCGTCGCTCTCCGTGCGGCTCACTTTGTGGCCTCACCTCTGCTGGCCGCGTGCCCTCTTTCCCAGCCGCAGGGCTCCGGTGCCACCCATTCTTGGTCCAGGGAGTGATGGTCTCTGGCGTTTGTTGCCTAAATCACCTTCTCTTCACCTCTGCACTGATTCAGGTTCTTTCCGAAGTGTTCTAGAAACACCTGAAGAATAAATCTATAGGTTAGTAGCTTATGGCAAGCTTTGAGTCCAAAGTCTTAGCATTTCTTTTGCCTGACAGATCCATCATCTGTGTATCCACCTATCATTTATATATCTCTATCTACCTATCTGTCCTTTAGTCTTATCCAGCTCTTTGCGACCCCATGGGCTGCAGCCCACCAGGCTCCTCTGTCCATCGAATTTTCCTGGCAAGAATACTGGAGTGGGTTGCTATTTCCTCCTCCAGGGGATCTTCCCCACCAAGGGAATTAACCCAAGTCTCCTGCATTGGTAGGGAATTCTTTACTGCTGAACCACCTGGAAAGCCCACCTATCTAGCTATCTATCCATCCGTCTATTATTTATGTTTATGTAGTATTTTATACCTAGATCTATATGTATCCCTATGAGTGCCTGTATGCTCAGTTGCTTCAGTGTGTCCACTCTTTGCAATCCTGTGAACTGTTGCCTGCCAGGCTCCTCTGTCCATGGGATTCTCCAGGCAAGAATACTGGAGTGAGTAGCCATGCCCTCCTCCAGGGGCTCTTTCCGACCCAGGGGTGGAACCTACCTCTCCTGTGTCTCCTGCATTGCAAGCGGATTCTTTACAGCTGAGCCACCACGGAAGCCCATCTATACCTATATCTCTATCTATATATGAAATAATAGGTCAGTAAAGTCTAGGAGGGATATATGAGCCCTGAGTGAATTGGGTAGCAGGTGTGTGTAACACAAGGGCTTCTGAAAAAGAAGAAGAAGAAGAAGAAGGCAAAGTGGCCCTTTACTGTATCCAAGACTTGGTAGCTGTCTCAGGCCACACACTTCAAAATCCAGCAAGCTGTAGTTGGCAGACCAAGGTTAGAACAGATTTTTTTTTTCTTATCATTAAAAGAAACTTTATTGAAATCTAAAATTAGTTCCAAATATTGTGTAACAACAATTTGACCAAACTAGGACAAATAAAATTAACATAACCCTTGCTTACTTTGCATTCAGATAGTTTTTATGCATTAACAAAGAAAAACTAATTTTTTTTTAAAGTAGTCAGTAGCTAAACCTACCTCAATGCTGTATCAGAATACATATTTTTTCAAAGAAGATTGTTATCAATCTACATTTTCAGTAGGTCCATTTAAGTGGGTGAGAAATAACACATCTGCTGGTAGTAAACTTTAGTTTGGTGAAGAAATATTATTGCCAGAGTTGTTTGCCTGATTCTGGTTTCTTTTAAACACAGCCTGATTTTTGTTGTTGTTGTTACAAGTTATTAATTTGTTTGTCTGCTGGTTTCTTATTAACAATTAACTTCAATTCCTGCACTGAAGTCCTTACTCATCTCTAGAGTGAACCTTTTTCTGCAGTTGGACTTTTAAAGAAACAAGCTAGTGTCCTGAGCAATATCTAACTGGAAATTGATGAGGGCTTGTTGAAAGAATTAACCGATGTAATGTAGTCATTTTGGGTTTGGTCCCATGGGTGTCATTGCATGTTCTATGAGCTCTTGAAGTTGTAACCATCTATTACATCAGAGCGGTGAAGAAATCCCACATGGGTTCAGGAGACCCTGACACTAGTTCTTGGCTGCTTCGAGTCATACAATTTCTGTGGCCTATGCCTTCTCATCTGTAAAATAAGAGAGTCAAGCAGGAATATAATTATAACTCTATTATTTGTAAATTCTCCAACTTTTTTGTAACCCCTGGGGGAAACTGCATGGTCAGGTCAGTTCTGATGGAATTTGCCTGATTAATGGGCTTCCAGACTTTCCCATCATTGTGGAATTTTCCAGGCTTTAGAATCTATCTTATTCATCTATTATAACAAATCCAACATTTTGAACTGTGAACTATCTTTCATTCCTACGTCTCTGTCCAAAGCTACTAAAAAATATTTTAATGACTAAGGAATTTGCATTTTGTGAATTTCCATTGTTGGTTTTTAAAGGATCAAAGAATCACCTGAAAAGCATTCCAAGCATCAGTATACAATGGATCGTCTCATGGTATCTGATTATATGGTTATGATACCACATGAGAGTTACATAGTTAAGTGAAAATAGCACCTTCTTAAATTTTTGTGGTTATACTAGTTTAATTTT
Organism: Bos taurus; assembly: GCF_002263795.3. Lineage (NCBI taxonomy): Eukaryota > Metazoa > Chordata > Mammalia > Artiodactyla > Bovidae > Bos > Bos taurus. Next base: position 29,686,370 of record NC_037351.1, on the reverse strand, counting down.
TACAAACTGCATTATTTCTGAAACATTGGTTCACAGCACGTTTCTGAACTCGCCAGTCTATTAATTTTGTTTAGTTCTTTGAATTTCTTAAAATGTTTAACTATTGATTGTTTCTGGGCAAGTATGAAGCTTATGGATCATTGATCCTTTAATGTGTAGGTTGGTAACAATTATAGTCATAAAAAATTTCTGCATCAAATCCCAAGGTACATTTGATGGCAAGAGTGCCTTTGTAGAAAGGGGACTTTGTCATTCATAGGTTTATTTGTGAAGTACACACAGTGCAGCTATCATTGAATTAAGTATAGGAAATGCAAACTTCACTTTGAAAATAGTGTAACTAGTAGTAGAATGAGCAAGGAAGTTCCCTGGTGGTCCAGTGGTTAAGACTCCACCAGTGCAGGGGACACAGGTTCCATCCCTGCTCCAGAAACTAACATCCCACATGCTTCAGGGCAGCTAAGCCCGAGAGCCAAAACTACTGAAGCTTAAGCACCTAAGAGCCCATGAACCACAACTAGAGAAGCTTCCACAACTAGAGAAAGCCCTTGCGTAGGAACAAAGAGCCAGTGCTTCAAAATGAAAACCCAGTGCAGCCCAAAAATAAATAAAAGAATGAGCCAAGTGAGAGGCTCATAGTTTATGAAAGCTGTGTGTAAAGAGGATGGGATAGAAGAGTAGGAAAAGAGTAGGGAAGGGTATTTTCCCAGTGTCTCTATGCACACATAAAAAAAGCTACTTTAAGGTATGAGTACAACACTATTATGGGATACCTCTTGCTCTTTTTGAGTTTGAGTTTTTAAACCATGCAGTTTCTAGCGATGACTTGGCTTAATGAATAGCCAAGATAATAATTCAGCAGAAACGTATTAAGCACAATGTAGAAGGCCATATGGGGGTTGCAAATACCTCTAAACCATCTTATTTATGGCCCCAACTGTTTTGTTGAGAGAAAGCAGAGATATATTTACCTGGAAAGAATATTTTTTTACATGAGTTAATGCAGGATACACCAGAAGCTATCATAATTTCCCTTTAACTTTTCTTGCTCTTATTCCACAGAGCAGAAGTAAAAAAAGAAAAATAATCAAAGAACATCATTTATGTTGATTCACGATCAAGAGAACGAAAAGAACCCCACTGAACCAGGCGGGGGGATGGCAGAACTCTTCTAATAGATGATATTCAGACTTTATCCAGATTTTTCTGGGGGAAGGGAGATCAAAATAAACAACTTTTAGGGAAAAAGAGGCTTCCCTGGTGGTCCACTGGTTAAGACTTCATTTTCCAATTCAGGGGGTATGTGTCCAATCCCCAGTCAGGGAGCTAAGATCGCACATGACTCACAGCCAAAAAACGACAACATAAACAACAGAAGAAATATTTTAACAAATTCAATAAAGAATTTAAAAATGGTCCACATCAAAAAGCTCTTTTAAAAAATAAATAGAAAGCTTAATTTAGTGTGATGAAATGGTCAAGAGTACTAGAGAACTGGATTTGTTTCTAATAAGTTGCAGAGGACGATATAGTTAGATTGCATCACTGACTCAATGGACATGAATTTGAGCAAGCTCCAGGGGATAGTGGAGGAGCCTGGCGTCCTGCAGTCCATGGGGTCACAAAGAGTCAGGCTCAGCTTAGGGACTGAACAACAACAAAGTTGGGCAAGCCTGTTCTCCTTGGGCTCATTTTATCCCCATGGAGTGCATGAGGTCATGGAATTCAAAGATCAAGGCCCCAATGATCCTTCCAATTTCAGAACTTCTCTGATATCTGATATCTGATGAAGATCACTTCTTTTGATCAAGCTATGCTGATGATTCTTCAACTTCACATATCAGTGGATCTGCATAATGACGTCCAAAGTGAATTCTAATCAGAAAATAAAAGGCCAAGGTAAGCTTTTTCTTCAGTAGATGAAATTCAAAACAAAAATGAGAGAAAGCTAGAGGAATGTGGTACTGGTTATCCAGCCTTGATCGATAGGATGCTGGATATGGCACTGTACAAAGTAACACTTCCTCTCTGAAATGTTAGAAGAAAAAATCTTTTTGTTTCAATATCAGGATTAAATAGGAAAAAGGCAAAGCATTCAAACTTTACAGACTTGGAGGAGTCTGGGAGCATAATGATTTATTTACTTCCTGTTATACCCAGCACCGTGTTACACAAAGTTTGCAGTTTGAAGTTGACCAAAATTACTGGGCTTCTCTGGTGGCTCAGATGGTAAAGAATCCACCTATAATATGGGAGATCTGGGTTAGATTCCTGGGTTGGAAAGATCCTCTGGAGAAGGGAATGGCTACCCACTCCAGTATTCTGGCCTGGAGAATTCCACGGACTGTATAGTCCATGGGGTCACAAAGAGTCAGACATGACTGAGCGACTTTCACTTTCAAAATTACCAAGTCATGGGGAAATAACAAGATTAGGCTCTGTGAACTCTTGTCTCGAACACTTTTTTAGGGGAGAAATTATTTTCCTAAAGAAATCAAGAAAAATATTAAGGACCGGATATATGAATAACGAAAGCACAAATCAAGTATCCAGAAGAATATTGAAAAAAATGAAAAGACAAAACACATGACTGGGCAAAGCATAAGATTAACATTATATGAGGAAAAAATATGATCCTAAAAACTTAAAAACTTTAAAATAGGTTGGTCAAACAGAAAAACTAAAAGATAATTATAAATGAAAATGAAAGATGTGTTGCCATTATTATTATTTATCTGCTGCCTAAGTAAAGCAATGATTCAAGGTCAAATAAATTAGAATAGTCAGCACCTAATAGTGTTGGTAAATGGAACAGGTCAATAAATATATATTGATTGGTTGATTGAATAAGAACAGCTTGCAGTTATTTTAGGAAAATCAAAGTCACTAGGGGAGTTATGTCTGTAATTTTTTCAACCAAGCAAGTTTGAATTTCCTCTTAAAAATAACAAAAACTAAACCTTTCCAAATAGTCACTTTTAAGTCTTAAGCAATAAGATTTTATAAAAATTTTATAAAATAGTGTTTATGTGGAGAAAAACCTAAATTAGAAACATGTAACGTGGAAATCTAAATGTACCTCTGTATAAAGAAATATTTTACAACTTTCATGGTTTTTGATAGGCCATAGGATTAGGGAAAACTCTATGTGAAAAATTTACTGGAAAAATGAAATACTTTCCTCTGAACCAATATTTGGACACATACTTTTTTTATTTCCTGACATGAGTTCAGTTTTTGATGTGGTCGGTTAAGATATGAAGTGATCTTGAAGATGACTTCAAGACCCTAAGTCAAAATAAAAAATCACTTGCAGTGGCCTGCATTGATGAGGGGCCTTCTGTTCAAAAGTGTCTAGAATTAGGTTAGTGATGGAGTCTTAATATTTTACTAATTAATTCACTAAACAATGGCTGTCTAGTCAGTGTGGGTACTCTGTATTGGTGTCTTGGATATAAAAGTTAATAAAATATAATACTTTTTAATAAAGTGATGACTAATGAATTCAAATCACATATTATTACATTTAGAAATGCTAAGCCTATAGAAAAAAAGATTCACTGAGTGTTAAAAAAGAGCAAAATGGCAAAGGCTTTGAACGATATCTGTTCAATGATTGTGTGTGTGTGTGTGTGTGTAAATTTGTGTTTGAAAGAAAGCAAGCAAGCTCTTAAAAGATTTGATGAAATCATGAGAGTATGTCAATGATGTATCCTGAGATAAAAGATGGCATTTGAGGGCAGAGAGTAATTCTAAATCCACCCCTCCCATGCAATGAAATATTTCCTTGTCCAGCACTGGGAGTGTTTGTGATATACGGTTCACCTCACCAAATCTAATATCATTTCAACCCTGAGGGACACAGACTATGGTGACTATCCTAGCTTTTTCTGAGGACTTCTTGTTGATTGTTCATTCAAAGTGGATACTGTTAACAGGAGGATTTTTGTAAAAATGAAGGTAAATAGTGATTTTTGAAATCTAATGTATAAGATGAAAAAAAAAAAACATGTAAAATTCAAGAAAGCTTATATCTGGTAGCCTCATAAAATATAGCATATAATATCAGCAATGTATTACAAATATTATTTTCTAAGGTTGATACTCAAAATAGCTGAAAACAGAGCCAACTCAGCTTTAGTATCATTAAATTCATGTGATTTAGTTATTTACATCTCACCCTATGTCAACTGATAGTCATTGTTAATACTATTTTGGTATTTAGTATATTTAACAATCTTTTTTCCCCTTGTGTTAAAAAAGGAATTAAATTTTTTTTCTCATAGTACTTAGAAAAGAGAAGAAGAAAAAAGTTAATATCGACTAGCTATTTATTTTCTTGCTTTTTGTCTTTGTGAGACCTACTGACAGTGGGATTTAAAACTTGAAAAACTGCCTTATTCTAGGGGAGAGAGGGCTTTATTTCAGGCTTATAATTTTGAAAGTAACTTGAGCCTTAGATACTAAGATAAAAGTAAACAAATTCTGGATAAGATCTCTTGCTTAAATCCACGTACATTGGAACATCCAAGAATGAGTTTTCCAAGAAACAATGTGACTTTATGCAATGCTCTTAAAAAGTTGTCAACTTTAGGTCCACAAGGAATTATAGATTTACTTGTGGATGCGTTAGCTGTTAGAATATTAACAATACCTTAGTGATATGATATCACTCTTCCCCCAAGATCTCTTACCTGTGTCATCTTTTCTTGCCTTTCTTGGCTCACGTTCTATGTTCTTGCTACTCTACTGAGCACTTTCATTCTTTTTTTTTTTTTTTAATTTTATTTTTAAACTTTACATAATTGTATTAGTTTTGCCAAATATCAAAATGAATCCACCACAGGTATACATGTGTTCCCCATCCTGAACCCTCCTCCCTCCTCCCTCCCCATACCATCCCTCTGGGTCGTCCCAGTGCACTAGCCCCAAGCATCCAGTATCGTGCATAGAAACTGGACTGGCATCTCACTTTCATTCTTAATTTCAAAACACCAAGATTATTTTGAAAAATTCTCCCCTCACAGATCGTCTGTATTATAGCTACTGAGTCCATGTAATTTTTCAGTATCGAGTGACACCTTTTAGAAACTTTCACAACATCATAGCTGATACATCTTTATGCTTTATTTTTCACTTTGATTGGAGGGACTATTTAATGAATCTGCACAGAGATGGTCAATTTGCATTTTTCAGACGTATTTGACAGCACTCAGGAAGTACTAAATCACTTATACATAATGCACATGTCCTGAAAACCTTCCTATTATTTGTTTTTCAACCACCAGTAACAGCAAAGGAGTAAAACACCAGTATGTTATCTTTTGAACCGTCCCTATCTCTAGGCTAGCTGTTCCAATACCTTCTTCCCCAGCATAGACATTCACCCATATCTGTTTGCCAAGTTGACTGGAGTCTTTCATGGGAGAGGAAGGTGAAATGTGTTTCAGCCTGGCAAAGAAGCAGGAAGAAGGGCAAAGACTTTATAGAAAGATATAGAAACAAATATGGCTCAGTTTGAAGACTTTATTGTAAGTGTGATAAAGGCCAGGAAATAACGTGTAAAAATAATGTCCAACAGGCACTCCCTCACTATGAATAAATTTTTAAATCACCCTTTGGATTAAACGTAATAAAGTGGTATTACTTTTAATTGAAATGACTTATCCTTGGCGGTGAACACAGAATAGCTAGAGCCTGTGGGATGAGCAAAGAGCAGCCCAGAAATGATCTTACATTCGATGAAAAAGCATCACGCAGAGAGGAAGGGAGAAACCCAGTGTTTGTTATTCCTTCCTACTCTCCGTGAATATTTAGAAAACATATCTGTTGATGGAAAGAACTAGTAAATATTTATAGGTACCATTACCTATCTTAGGTAGCCTGTCACTTCAGCAAATTAAACTGGCCTCTTTTAAACATTTGTTTTTAAAATTTAAATTGTACCTGCGTGAGAAAATTGCTTTTCCTCAAGTCATCTCTTTCTTGTTGTATATTTCTTGTCTGCAGGAAAATAAAATAGAGGACTATATAGGATATGGCATCATCATTGATGACTTTTACCCACTGTATAAGCATAAAGACTTCCCTGGTGACTCAGATGGTAAAGGGTCTGTGTACAATGTGGGAGACCTGGGTTCGATCCCTGGGTCGGGAAGATTCCCTGGAGAAGGAAATGGCAACCCATTTACTTGTACTCTCGCCTAGAAAATCCCATGGACGGAGGAGCCTGGTGTCCATGGGGTCGCAAAGAGTCGGACACAACTGAGCGACTTCATGACTTCACTCACTTAAGTTTAAAGAGTTGCTGGAAACATAATGAAAATGGAATTACAATGCCAACAGAATTAGAGGTGAGAAGGCTTAATAAGACTGACTTCAAATTGCAGGTAAGAGTGTTAATGTGTCAGCACATTCTGAGAAGATTCTTATAAATTGTTCTGGTAGTTCATAATCTCTGATAGCTTCCTAATCTCAGAGAACAATGAAAATGGAAAGAGAATTGGGAGGAAAAGTACATGGTCATACCAAATGTCAATATAGTGCCTGGCCTACTATAAGCAAGCATGAATTATTTATTGACAGAATCAAGTTAAACTTAAAATAAGTTTTATAGAAAAGATGAAATAATCTAGCATTATTTAAGCCATCTTCAAAATTTTTTAAACTGAAAAATATTTTAAAGAAAATGGGCTAAGATTGACAGCATCAAGGATCATAAAATATTCAGTTCAGTTCAGTTCGGTCGCTCAGTCATGTCCAACTCTTTGCGACCCCATGAATCGCAGCACGCCAGGCCTCCCTGTCCATCACCAACTCCTGGAGTTCACTCAAACTCACGTCCATCAAGTCAGTGATGCCATCCAGCCATCTCATCCTCTGTCGTCCCCTTCTCCTCCTGCCCCCAATCCCTCCCAGCATCAGGGTATTTTCCAATGAGTCAACTCTTTGCATGAGGTGGCCAAAGTATAAAATAGACAAAAGATAAGGTTTCTTTTGTCTATTTATTTATCGTATATTTATTGAGCATCTCCCATGTTCACAGTTGCCCCTCTGGATTGGCTGGTAAACAAGAGAAATAAGATCTCTGCCTTTATGTCATTTACACTCTAGTGAGAAAAGGATATTAAATAAGCATACAAAATAAACGAATTATGTTGTGAAGGAAATAAGTAGGTTTATATGATAGTTAATAGGGGGAAAGGGCACTGAGGTAGAAGTTTAGGAAGGAAGGTGACATTTGAGCCGAGTCCTTAAAGATGGAAAGGAGTCAATTAAGCCAAGAGCCTTGGGAATAGTTTTCTGGGCAGAAGGATCAGAATGTGCAAAATCTCTGAGCTGAAAAAGAGTTTGGTGTATTCAAGGAACAGAAAGAAAACCAAAAGGGCTTTGAGGGGCAGGACAAGTTCCCATGAGCTGAGGCTAAAGACATCAAAGGGCCCCATTCATAGAGAGCTCGTGGACATGATAAGGCATTCACACTTTTATGTGTGGAGTGAAGCTTTTGAATGGTTTTAAGAATCAGATCAGATCAGATCAGTCACTCAGTCATGTCCGACTCTTTGCGACCCCATGAGTCGCAGCACGCCAGGCCTCCCTGTCCATCACCAACTCCAGGAGTTCACTCAGACTCACGTCCATCAAGTCAGTGATGCCATCCAGCCATCTCATCCTCTGTCGTCCCCTTCTCCTCCTGCCTCCAATCCCTCCCAGCATCAGAGTCTTTTCCAATGAGTCAACTCTTCACATGAGGTGGCCAAAGTACTGGAGTTTCAGCTTTAGCATCATTCCTTCCAAAGAAATCCCAGGCTGATCTCCTTCAGAAGGGACTGGTTGGATCTCCTTGCAGTCCAAGAGACTCTCAAGAGTCTTCTCCAACACCACAGTTCAAAAGCATCAATTCGTCGACGCTCAGCTTTCTTCACAGTCCAACTCTCACATCCATACATGACCACAGGAAAAATCATAGCCTTGACTAGACAAACCTTTGTTGGCAAAGTAATGTCTCTGCTTCTGAATATGCTATCTAGGTTGGTCATAGCTTTCTTTCCAAGGAGTAAGCGTCTTTTAATTTCATGGCTGCAGTCACCATCTGTAGTGATTTATATTTCTTGATGCTGGGTGTAAATGAACAGCAGTTTGAATTAACACAGAGGTTGTATTATTGTTTCATGGGTTCAAACATCTTTTAAAAATGGAACAATTTCTCCTTGAAGAGTGTTCTCTGTAAGGGCCTGCCCTTATGTGTGTGGCATAGTTTATTAATCATAACACAAGGACCCCTTACATCAGTGACGTAGACACACACACACAACATAAGCAAGTCAATTATTTTTGTGTCTTGCTTACATCTTTAACCAGAATCATAAATCCATCTATAGATGTGTGCTTAAATTTAGAATCAGTCCTATAATTAATTCTGGTGATGTTTTGCATACAATTATGAATGGATTTTTGATTTGGCTAATGTGATCTGAAGAGGAAAGATTTCTGCAAATCTCGTTCAGTTGTTATCATTGTCATTCCCACTGAAATTGTGGACCTGTTTGAGCTTTTACAACTTTGAAAAACAGCAACTCTGAGACTTGCTTGGTTTTACTATTTGTTAAAAAGAAAAAACAAAGCACCCAGTAGGAGCTGCACACCCATGAACTGGATCCCACAGACCCTCTGATGACAGGAAACAGCAGGCCCTAGCTCATGGCCCAAAGAATGTTGGCTGTGTTCCTGGTATTTGAGCTCCTTTTTGACTATTTTGCTGTTGCTTTAATCATGTTATAAAATTGTGGGTTGTCCAAAACCCTGAGGTATCATAACTCAAGCAGTTATGCAGGAAATTTGTCAGCTTAAAATTGCAGGAGATGTGATGGGAGGGGGTGTTAGTTAGAGTGGCCTTAACAAAGCACTGCAGACTGGGTGGCTTAAACCACAGATATGTAGTGTGTCACAATTTTGGAGCCTAGGAGTTCAAGGTCTAGGGTCGATAAGGTGAGTTCCTCCTGAGGTCTCTCTCCTTGGCTTATATACGATCATCTTCCCTACATCTCACATCGTCTTCCCTCTGTACCTGTCTGTAGCCTAATCTCTTAAAGGAACCATAAGTCTTATTGGATTCGGGCTCCCACTAATGATCTTGCTGCTGCTGCTGCTGCTAAGTCGCTTCAGTCGTGTTCGACTCTGTGTGACCCCATAGACAGCAGCCCACTAGGCTCCCCCGTCCCTGGGATTCTCCAGGCAAGAACACTGGAGTGGGTTGCCATTTCCTTCTCCAATGCATGAAAGTGGAAAGTGAAGGTGAAGTCGCTCAATCCTGTCCAACTTTTAGCGACCCCATGGACTGCAGCCCACCAGGCTCCTGCAGGGATTTTCCAGGCAAGAGTACTGCAGTGGGGTGCCATTGCCTTCAAATTACCTCTTTAAAGGGGCTTCCCAGGTGGCTCAGTGGTAAAGAATCTGGGTCAGAAAGGTCCCCTGGAGAAGGAAATCGCAACCCACTCAAGTATTCTTGCCTGGGAAATTCCATGGAGAGAGGAGCCTGGTGGGTCCATGAGGTCGCAAAAGAGTTGGACATGACTTAGCTACTAAACAGCAATAACAACAAAAGAATCTCATTAAAGACCTTTGTAAGGTAAGAAATCTGAAAATTTAAAGGAAAGATATTGGGACTACCCTGATGGTTCAGTAGTTAACAATCCATCTTGTAGTGCAGTGGACGTGAGTTTGATCCCTGGTCAGGGAAGTCAGATCCCACATGCTGTGAAGCAACTAAGCCCATGCACCTCAACTACTGAGCCCATGCACTCTGGAGCCTGCTTGCCATGACTAGAAAGATGATGTGCCCCAACAAAAGATCCTTCATGATGCAATGAAGATCCCACATGCTGCAATTAAGAGCACCTAATGCAGCCAAATAAATAAATATTTTTTAAAAGGAAAAGTATTAACAATTTTTTTATGCAGACTGAACTCACTAAGCTCCACTCAACCTTGAACTTTTCAACTTTCATGTAATGTCAATTTGCAGAATGCCATAGCCTACCCTTTTTGAACTACCTTATTCAATATCTCTAATTTCTTGTGCATGTGTGCTAAGTCACTTCAGTCCTGTCAGACTCTGTACAGTCCTGTGGGCTGTAGCCACCAGGCTCCTCTGTCCACGGAATTCTCCAGGTAAGAATACTGGCGTGGGTTGCCATGCCTTCCTCCAGGGGATCTTTCTGACCCAGGGATTGAACCTGCATCTCTTATGTCTCCTGCATTGGCAGGCAGGTTCTTTACCACTAGACCTGGGAAGCCGCAATTTCTTGTACAAATTAAAATAAAGGCTATGATACCTAGAGACCCCCTTTTTTTCCATTGTGCAAAGGCATTGCAATGGTTTCAAGGAAGATGACTTCAAGAGTGATGGAATTATAGTACCATGTGGTGTTTAGACCTAGAGTGAAAAGTTTAGAAACATGCACGGTGGGAAAGGAATATATGAGGCAAAGTAATTTTAACCATTTCACTAGAAGGTCAGATTATTATAAAAAGTTGTATTGTTCATTTAAGCAGTAATTTGAAATTTACTGATTACAAGGCTTGTTCCCATCTGGTAGAATTTTGCCCACGTGAGACTTCACTGTCTTGATTCATGGTTTAAAATTGTTATTATTTTCCAACTCTCAAAATATTAGATCACAGTGATGGGTATTTTTGGCTTTCCTCTCCACATCCAAATACCACTTCCCCATCCTGCCCTAGAGACCCACTTTGTCAGAGGGCAAGTCTGTATGAACCAAATCTTCAGATCTCCTTGTCTTCTGGCTTCTGGGTAAGTTCTGCCAGTGGGATGCTGGTGCAGGCATTCTACTCGCTTCCTGGATGATTTTCTTAAAAGCAGCCCACATGTTTGTAAATCATCTGCCTACTGAATTTTCCTCAATGTGCCCCGTTGGTATGCCATCCTACCTGCATTCCTCTGTACCTAGACAGACTTATCTCCCAAAGAATAAATCTATTTCCAGTTCAATTACATTATTTAGCAGATAAGAAAGCAGAGTCCAGAGACTTCCCTGGAGGTCCTGTGGTTAAGGCTCTGAGCTCCCAAAGCAAGGGACATGGGTTTGACCCCTGGTCAGGGAACTAAAATCCCACATGCTGGTCTGTGCAGCCAAAAGAAAAAAAGAAAGCAGTGTCCACTATGTTGAATTGATACAATCATTCTTTCTCACATTAAACATCTTTACTGGGTGTCTACCATACTCCTGACACCATGTTTAGTGTGGGGGCTGTGAGAGAACGGGGTCTCAAGGAACTGAATGTCTGTTGCGGGAGAGCAAAGGGAGGCAGTCATGTTAGCAAAAATGCTACAGGAGAAGACTAGAGGGTCACCGAACCTTGGGAGAGTGGTCAGGGAGCATCAAGGAAACTTCCAGAAGTGGTAACTCAATTCAAATTTGAGGAGTAGGATTGGAATCAAAGAGGGGAAATGAGGGAAGGGAGACTTTTGAGTCACAAGAAAACATATCTGAGGAGGTCCAGGGTTGAGAAAGAGCATGGTGTATTTGCAGCACACAAAATAGCTCAGTGGAGTGAAGGATATGAGGTTTCAAATGTTAGCAGGGGTTTTGTGTGTTTGGGGGCTTCCCAGGTGACACAGTGGTAAAAGAAGCCACCTGACAATGCAGGAGATGCAAGAGTTGTGGGTTTGATCCCTAGGTTGGAAAGAGCCCCTGGAGTAGAAAATGGCAACCTGCTCCAGTATTCTTGCCTGGGAAATCCCATGGACAGAGAAGCCTGGCAGGCTACAGTCCATGGGGTCACAAAGAGTTGGACATGACTGAGCACGAACACCTAAGTGTGTATTGTTTTAAGGAATCTGAACTTTATTCTAAAAGCAATGGGGAGAATGAGGTAATAAGCAAGAGAATAACACCCCAGAAATCTCACACTGGCTGAGCGTGCAAAATGCTCAAGGCTGGAGGCACAGAAGCCAGTGAGGGAACCATTGCATTAATCTAGGCAAGAGATGAGAGTGATCTGAACAAATGCTTGGGCAGTAGGAGAGGGGGAAGTGGAGTGGCGGGAATGATGTAATCTATGGAAAACTTGCCAGCGGTGAAGCAGGTAGTACTGTAATAAACTGAACTTCAGAATATACATAGCTCTGCTTATCAAGAAAAGTTGAACTTTAAACTTATTATAACCTTTCAGGAATTTCAGTCATTTTTTGTTATTGCTGAAACAGCCATTGTTAGAAAGTTCATGGAAAATTGAAGTTGTAGTCTTTAGAGTGATTTGAGTGGGGCTCATTGATTAGTTGGCCCAAAATAAATATTTGCTGGGTGAAATAATCATCTGCCTTTTAAAAATAATTTACCTTTAGTGCTACTAGATTTCTGTTATATGTTTGCAACTTCACTTTATCATTCTAGTCTTAAGAAGAATAAAATCACATAATGACATTAAAAATTAATAATTTACAACAGCCCTATGTGGTGGGTATGGTATTCTTGTAATGAACTTGTAAAAGGTCTTGGTAGATTGTAATACAATTGAAAAAAAATTGCAAATGCTATCTTTATGATCCTTAGCACATAAATATGTTTTCTTTATCTATTTTTTAGGAAGTCCAGTATGCATTGAACTGTGAGTAAGATACTACATTCTCTTTGATAATGATAGTGATAGTAGGGCTTGGTAGAAAGAAATTTTTTATCTTTATTTTAGGACAGAAGGATATTATTTACTAAATTTCAAAGTTTTTGCACTGATTATCACCTTGGTGACTTGAAAAAAAAATTGCCCTAATTCCAGAAATAACTGAAAAAGTTATTAGAAACACAAAAGATCTTCAAAAATATTTTTAATGACCAGGATGTATTTAAGGAAATAACATTTTTAGAACTGTGTAAGATATAAAAGCAGTAAAGACGTTTGAAAGCCACTTCAATTTGACTTGGATTATAAATGTATTTGGACCAAGCAAATCTACATCATTATGTTATTAATCTTCCTCAAATCCCAAGGAAAATAGTTGGTTTACTAAGGACTTACATATATGATTAAGTTAAATATGATCCTTCATAAATTCCTATAATCTTTTAGTTGTAGCTGGCTTGAAATTGATAAACAGTTCCATTTCTGGTTTAATGTTAAAATATTTGCTGGTGGTTACCATGTTTTCATTCACATTTTTTCTTGCTCAATGTGTATTCTGGTCATTTTTGTGTGTTCATTTGTCCCCAAAGAGATTTAAGCGGTGGATAACCTGTTGTGTCCTTGATGACATTATTCGCCTATTTTTTTTTTATGATCGTAATTCAGTTCAGTTCAATTCAGTTGCAAAGTCGTGTCCAACTCTGTGACCTCCAGATCGTAGTCTGGAGGTAGTGGATCGTAGTCCTCCAGGATCCTTTGTCCATGGGATTCTCCAGGCCAGAATACTAGAGCAGGTAACCGTTCCCTTCTCCAGGGGATTTTCCCCAGCCAGGGATCGAACCCAGGTCTCCTGCATTGCAGGCAGACTCTTTACCATCTGAACCACCAGGCAGGCCCAATACTTTGGTGGCTAACATTTATTTTTCCATACGCTAGTAGAGAAAACCGTTTATTTTTCTTGACTTTTTTTTTCATTTTTCTTTTATCCATGAACATTTATGCTTTCAATGATTATATTCTGGAGTACTGGCTCATTTTTGTCTAATATCAGTTTTCCCCATGTGTATGCCTTTATCTACATTAGTGTTTAAAATATTCCTTGTTGAGTTGAATAGTTTCCGTGATAAATGATATTATATACTAAATTAACATGCTATTGACCACTTCTTATATGGCTAAGTTCAATCCCAATATACATGTAATACAGAACTATAGTCGATATATTATATATTTTAGAAAAGGAAATATACAACTTGAAAATTTGTTAAATGTGTATATGCCAAATATTTAGAACCAGTGGACTAGTTATATGACAAACTAACCATTTTACCAAAGCTTTCAGAAAAAGCTTTTTTATATTTAATAAGTTAAATTTTTGGTTTTATATTTTATTTTTGCAGAATAGACTAGGTCATAATTTCTCTTGCCTTTAAAAGTACAAGTGAAAGCTAAATCGCTCAGTTGTGTCTGACTCTTTGTAACCCTATGGACTGTTGCCTGCCAGGCTCCTCCACCCATGGGATTTTCCAGGCAAGAATACTAGAGTGGGTTGCCATTTTCTTCTCTAGGGGATCTTTCCAACACAGGGATTGAACTCAGGTCTCCTGCATTGTGGGCAGACTCTTTACCCTCTGAGCCACAAGGGAATCCCTTAAAAATGAAGTCCTTGAAAATCATTACAAGGGCTATAATGTCTTATAGAAAATCCTGTGGACTCAGATATGCTCCTTATATTCTCAATCTACCACCCTCTTCCATGTATAGAATTCAATTCTGAACTCAATTTCTGGCAATAGCTTTAAAAAGTAAACTGGAATCAAACTATAGAATCTGCATATAAATTGGTAGGCAAAACATAGTTCAACGGTATTCTATTGCTGTGTGACAAAGTATCACAAATTTATCGGCTTGGTACCATATCTACGTATTAGCTGACAGTTCTGTAGGTCAGAAGCCTGTGCCTGGCACATCAGGTTCTCAGCTCAGTGTCTCCTAGACTGATATCAAGGTGTTGGCTTGGAATCATTCCTATCTGTACCTCGGGGTCCATGTCCATTGACTGAATTCAGTTCCTTGTGGTTGTAGGAGTGAGATCCCCATTTTCTTGCTGGTTGTCAGCCGGGGGTCACTGTTGGTACCTAGAGGCCACATATGGGCTTCTCTAATAGTGCGGATGGTAAAGCATCCACCTACAATGCTGGAGACCTGGGTTTGATCCCTGGGTTGGCAAGATCCCTTGGAGAAGGAAATGGCAACCCACTCCAGTATTCCTGCCTGGGGAATTGCATGGACAGAGGAGCCTGGTGGGCTCCAGTCAACGGGGTCACAAAGAGTCAGACATGACTGAGCGACTAACACACAGAGGCCACATACACTTGTTACATGTGGTCCCTTTCATCTCTAAAGGCAACATCAGCGAATCTCTTCCATGTTGATTTCTTATTGCATTTCAAATCCTTCTGACTTCTCTTTCTCTTTCTGTCTGACCTCTGGAGTCACATTTAAAGAGCTCATGAGATTAGACCAGGCCCACCTAAATGATCTTTTTATCTGATGGTCAACTGATTTTGGTACTAACCTGCAAAATCCCTTCCGCAGCATTCCTTCCATTAGTGTGACATGTACCCATGGCTGTAGTTAAAATGGATAGCCAACAAGGATCTACTGTATAGCACAGGGAACTCTGCTCAATATTATGTAACAACCTCAATTGGAAAGGAATTTGAAAAAGAATAGATATAGGTATATGTATAACTGAATCACTTTGCTGTACACCTGAAACTAACACAGCCTGGTAATCAATGATAGTCCAATATAAAATTAAAAGTTTAAAAAATGAAAAGATTAATAATAAAATAAAAGAGTAACTGGGACACCATATGTGTATATCTGGAACCAGGAAACTTGTGGGCTGTCTTAGAATACTTACCACAGCCAGCAGATGGACTGAAAACTTACACAGCAAATGGCCAGATATGAAATGGTTGAATGGCCATCCAAATTGGCATCGAATAAGGTAAATCAGAATAGGTTTGTTTGTTTGTATCACTTATGTGAGCCCATCCTTCAGGCAGCATCACTGACAGTGTTAGTAATGTACCATTTTCCAGCTTGGGATGAGTGAATTTCTATTTAATTCTCAGTATTTAGGGTGTTTAGATGGTACAACAGTGTCCTTATATATTGTATTAACTTTTGGAAAAAGGGGAAATTGGGACTGTTGGCATTATGTCAGTTCAATCCTAGAGGTGCCAATAGATCTATGTTCTCAACTTAGACCTGCAACTGCAGTAAGAGCCCAGCCTACACTCATCTGAATGGACTGTCCCTGACTAGACTAAAGCAGGGACCATGGGAGAATCTCAGACTGTACTTTTATTTCTTGCCACTTAGAAATGAAGCGGCTGTTGGACGGATGTAGTGGCAATCCACACCACGGCGGTCCTGCTGACATACTGGGAACTAGAACCTGTCAGGCCCCACGGCTTCCACTGATGCAGAGCAAGGACAGGCATGCTCTTTCCTCCAGCCTTGCAGCCCCAAAGCCCACAAACCTAAGGCATGGCTTCTCTGACCTGGCAGATTTCTGACTCTCCATCAGGTAGCCAGGGCGTCTCATTATATCTCTGACCTCCAGTTTTTGTAATGTTTGGTTACATGTCTAAAGTAAAGTTCCTCAGCATCTTACACTGAGACTGAGTCATGGGGTTTTGCTTTGTTTTATGCAAAGAGCACTTTGGTGGGCTGTGGCAGAACACATGTTTTAAAGAAAGGCTGTGAGCCCAACACCAAAAGTCTGGAAGGAGATCAGAAGGAGGCAGTGATGAGAAGGGAGAGAGGGAGGCGTACACTGATGATATGTGGTGTAGACTGATGGCTGAACTTCAAAGACATGCAAGGAGTAAGTGAGGAACAACAATGTCTGTCTGAAATATATGTATATCACACTTTATATACCAAACATATAAAGTCAGATTGCATCGTTCAGAATGGTGTTATTCGAAAAAACCATCACAATTGTACCAGTCCTGAGCTTGCACTCTGAAATTTTATTTTCTTTAAAGTATCCAGAGTTAATCAGAGAGTGTGCTTATAAAGAACTCAAATGCAACTGTATTTATTTTCAACAAGAAATATAGCTACCCTGACGGAGTAAGACTGAGAGCTCGGAAAGCATACGGAGTATTTCATAGTATTTTCAGGAGGTTGTTGGTAACTATGGAAAGAAGCAAAGTGGTTTATTTACAGACTCACTCCCCCTGTGGCTAGTGGAGGACCATGCTGTGAGAGTTGATTTATCAAAAAGACATCCACCTGACAAATTGCCTGAATCATGGAGTTGGGTTTATCATGACACCCTCTTTCCTGGGCCATTATTAAAGACTGGGATACAAATTTTCAAACTTTCTCTTTGCCCCTTCCCTCATCTATCACCACTATAATTTCCTCCTGAATTCTAGGCACACAATCTTCTTCAATTGACTCATACTTTTTTTTCCCTAGATGGATTAATATCATTGATTAAGCTCTAGCAACCTCTTTTACCAATTTGTCCTAGTCATGGATGATATATACACTTAAGGATACTGGATCACATGCTTCCCATATCTTCTCAGCTGCATATTAACAATCTATTCCCATGTTCCAGGGGCATCTTACTATTGCCTTCTGAGATCTGACTCTGATCCATGTTTTGTTTAACTGGAGAGTAAGTGACATAGTCCACAGTATGAACTGAATTTCTAACAGCAATTTCTTTTAATGTGTTTATAAAATGTCCTGCAGTGATCTCTTGCAAGGTGATGCTCTTTGACCTTAGGGAGCCCTAAGAGACATAGCACTAGACACATTTACACTAGAGACATAGCACCTCAAAGAGGACAGATATCTAAGTGGCTTCCAGGCAAAATGGCGACTGAAGGAGGTCTTTTCCTTGCTGGGGTCTGGCACGCTCTGTATTTTGCTCTATCACTCTGCATACACTGAAGTTTTCTTTATTTTGGAAAGCAGCAAGGTTTCATGGATAGATCAAAAACAGATTAACTTTAGCTTTATACTCTGAAAATTAGAACTTCACGGACTATCTCAGAGAGAGCTGTTAGAGAAACTAACATAGCACAGCGTAGATTTCCAAGAAATATCACAAGTAGTTAATCAGTTACCTATTGTCTCGACATTCTACTTGTCTTGAATTTTTTGGATATTATTAGAGCTCAGGCACACACCATAAAATACCTTTATGTCTTAACAGAGGTGATGGGTATGTTTCTCTGAGTGGTGCATTAAGAATCCCACAACCATCCTAAAAATATAGGTGTGCTTGTTTGCTTGAGAAGCTAAATTCTTTTATGTTATTAATATTAGCATAGGAGAACAGGGCATCAGAGGATGAGATGGCTAGATGGCATCACCAATGCAATGGACATGAAACTGGGCAAACTCCGGGAGATGGTAAGGGACAGGGAGGTCTGGCGTGCTGCAGTCCATGGGGTCACAAAGAGTTGGACACAACTGGGCGACTGAACAACAACCGTTAATATTAAATGGGAGTCATGAGGCCATTTCCAAGGAAAAACCTATTTCTCCTATTATTTTTCTCCTAAGTTTCCTCAATGCAATTAAGCTCTTAGTTTTGGAGAGAGAAAGAAAAACTTTTCAAAGGTAAGAAGACAGATAAAAACAAAATACAAAATACTGCCTTTAATATTTTACATATTGTTTCAAATGATTTCGGAGAAGGCAATGGCACCCCACTCCAGTACTCTTGCCTGGAGAATCCATGGACGGAGGAGCCTGGTTGGCTGCAGTCCATGGGGTCGCTAAGAGTCGGACACGACTGAGCAACTTCACTTTCACTTTTTACTTTCATGCACTGGAGAAGGAAATGGCAACCCACTCCAGTGTTCTTGCCTGGAGAATCCCCTGGTGGACTGCCATCTATGGGGTCACACATGGTTGGATTTATCCCTATACTGAATACTTAAAACTCATTTATATAGTCCGCATATAGCATCTTAGAAAGTCAATATCTGTCTCTCTCTCCGTCTGTCTGTCTGTCTCTAACTTCACAACAGGTTTGCAGGATTTTAATACAAGTCATAGAAGTGCCATGTGTAATGTAAAGATGAAACAGGTGAGGTCAAGTGAAAGATAAGTAAGCATCTTTCATTATAAAACAATGAAAGAGAAATTCGAGTAAAGACAGAAAGCAGAATAAAGAACATAAACTAAGCTTTGATATTGATATTCTCTCTCTCTGCATTTCATGGCAATCTATTTATCGACAAAGTTTGCTGACTGACAAAGGCTTTCATGTGAATAAAGTGTCAGAGCAAATGCCTGAGGATTTTGATAATCCATTGAATGGTACTGATCATTCATCAGCCTTAGATCTCCTGCCCCCACCGATTATATAAGCTGAAATATTTTAAATCATTTATCTTCCAATTTATCCTATGAAACTCTTAGTTATAATTCTTCCACTTTTGGAAGGAAATAATTTATGTGCTAAAAAACCCTATAGAACAGTCTTATGGACTCTGAGGGAGAGGGAGAGGGTGGGAAGATTTGGGAGAATAGCATTGAAACATGTAAAATATCATGTATGAAACGAGATGCCAGTCCAGGTTCGATGCACAATACCGGATGCTTGGGGCTAGTGCACTGGGACGACCCAGAGGGATGGTATGGGGAGGGAGGAAGGAGGAGGGTTCAGGATGGGGAACACATGTATACCTGTGGTGGATTCATTTTGATATTTGGCAAAACTAATACAATTATGTAAAGTTTAAAAATAAAATTAAATTAAAAAAAAACCCTATTCTCATTGTGGTATATTCTGCTTTTTAAATAAATTTATTTATCTTACATTGTTATTGTTATAATTATTAAATATAATGCATGCTAAGTTGCTTCATGCTAAGTTGCAGCCATGAAATTAAAAGACGCTTACTCCTTGGAAGGAAAGCTATGACCAACCTAGACAGCATCGTCAAAAGCAGAGACATTACTTTGCCAACAAAGGTCCGTCTAGTCAAGGCTATGGTTTTTCCAGTGGTCATGTATGGATGTGAGAGTTGGACTGTGAAGAAAGCTGAGCACCAAAGAATTGATGCTTTTGAACTGTGGTGCTGGAGAAGACTCTTGAGAGTCCCTTGGACTGCAAGGAAATCCAACCAGTTCATTCTAAAAGAGATAAGTCCTGGGATTTCTTTGGAAGGAATGATGCTAAAGCTGAAACTCCGGTACTTTGGCCACCTCATGTGAAGAGTTGACTCACTGGAAAAGACTCTGATGCTGGGAGGGATTGGGGGCAGGAGGAGAAGGGGACGACAGAGGATGAGATGGCTGGATGGCATCACCGACTCGGTGGACGTGAGTTTGAGTGAACTCCAGGAGTTGGTGATGGACAGGGAGGCCTGGCGTGCTGCAATTCATGGGGTTGCAAAGAGTCGGACACGACTGAGAGACTGAACTGAACTGAAGTTGCTTCAGTCATGTCTAACTCTTTGTGACCCTATGGACTGTAGCCTGCCAGGCTTCTCTGTCCATAGGATTCTCCAGGCAAGAATACTGGGGTGGGTTGCCATGATCTCCTTTAGGGGATCTTCCTGACCCAGGGACCAAATCCATGACTCTCCTTCATTAGCTGGCAGATTCTTTACCACTAGCGCCACCTGGGAAGTCCCATTAAATAGAATAAACATTAGAAACTTCTGTTAAAATTATTGTTTTGGTTTTATATTCTAAGCTTCTGTAATTTTATTTAGGTATCCAAGGTTTAATATTCACATATATGTATTGTTTTGTTTATGTCATTATTTGCTGTATCTACCAAATAATAATTTTCTGATGCAAAAGGAACAAATTAAAAGTATAAATCTTTGTGTTTCCTCCATCTTCTAATCTAAACCGTAAAAGAGTGCTTCATGCATATATATATAAGAAGGAGAAGTTACAGGTCAGGTAGAGGTTACCTGGAGAAGGCAATGGCACCCTACTCCAGTACTCTTGCCTGGAAAATCCCATGGATGGAGGGGCCTGGTGGGCTGCAGTCCGTGGGGTCGCTGAGGGTTGGACATGACTGAGCAACCTCACTTTCACTTTTAATTTTCATGTATTGGAGAAGGAAATGGCAACCCACTCCAGTGTTCTTGCCTGGAGAATCCCAGGGATGGGGGAGCCTGGTGGGCTGCCATCTCTGGGGTCTCACAGAGTCGGACACGACTGAAGTGACTTAGCAGCAGTAGCAGAGGTTACCTATAGCAAGGTGGAGTTAGTCAATGATAAAAGGAAAATGTTCCAGAAAAAAGTAGCAAATTAATCTTTCCATCAAAATTACTGTTAAATCATAGTAATTACCAAAAAATACACATGAACACCATATCAAATATTTCCCTTTTTGCCTTCATTTTAGCTACTGAGAGGGCAATCACACAGAATGATATGTATTTTGTGTAAAAGGCTTAGCATGTACTAGTCATGAAGTTGGATGAAACAAAAGGAACTCTCCATCCATAAGTAAGTTTCAGAGAAATCCAAATCTGTTGAAATGGATGTGACTTCTAACCCAGGCTAAAGGGTGTATGCTTCTCAGGAACATGAGTAATAAAAATAGTAATTAACTGAGGAATTAAATAGCTGTTAATTATGAAGCCAAAGATATTTTAGCCAAGCCGACAGGATAAATCAAAATGTCAAAATGCTCAGCAGATGGAAAGAAGTGGTTGGAACTACTAGTCCCTTTGGCAGTTTCTGCTGTCACTTCATGGCACTTCCTGAAGCAGAAAATTACATTTCTTTTAGTTTTTGGAGACGTTTCAGGAGCCCTTGATGTCCATCAGTGAATATTACCCCCACCCTGTGCAGTGCTAGAGATTAAATTTAAAAGAAGCCATAGACAGCCAAGGAACTATGGGCATAACTCCTTCGCTTCCCCTCCAGCAGCGTTCACGGCCAGCCAAGGGAGAGAAACAGAAAGTCTGAGGCCTGGTTTGATCATGTGTGCCCAGGGCCCTCAGATTCTACATGTCTGTGCCTTGGAGTGATGTCCTCATGAAATGTGAGGTAATACAGAATCTCCTGAGGGCACATTTCTAGTGGGACCATAGATTCCCCTGTGGACCTAGACCTGATTAAAGTCATCTACAAAGCCCAAAAGGCTAGTAGGGGCACAGCTACACCTGCTCCTCTGAGATATCCAAGACAGGTTTCGGAACCATACATTCTAATAGCGAATGTTCTTACGATGAGACTGGCATAGAATTAAAGGAATCCAGGAAAACCTCTAGCTTAACTTTCTCATTTTATAGCCAAGGAAGCTTAATCCAGGTTACATGTCTTCTTGTATTGTGTACATACAATCTACAACTCATGAACTATCTTTTCCAGGATATTCGCATATGTAACTACTTTCATAGAAATGATTGAAAACTTTATTGAAAAAGCAGAAAAAATTTTCTCCAGAATCTGTATATCACATTATTGAACTGCTTAAACATCTTTATGGTAATTTTTTTAATGAACAAAGTTACAGATGTTGTTAATTCATTGCTCACCTGAAGTTCAGAGTATGTCTTTAAGAATGAAAGATTTATTTCTTGAAGTGATATTGATTTTTTCCATTAAAAATATATGCATTATTTAATGGCAAATTTCTTTGGGATAAAAGATAATCTGTAAGCTCTGTGTAGTTGGAAATTATTCTCTCATGTGGACCCAGTAAGAAGCCTGGTTTCACAACAAAATAAAAACTATAACCTGAATCTACCATAAAATGACTCTTGAAAGAAATGACATTTCTCTTTTCCATGGAGGTAAAAAAGCTGTTGCTCTATGCTCTGGTGAAAGATTCTTTCAAAAATTCATTTGTAATGAAGATTCATTGTTTTCCCAATTTAATTAGAGAAACATTTATATATCCATTAACCATTATCGAATAGTAAGTATTGAAAAAATGCAAATAACATTTTTAGCCATTAGATTTTAGGTCTTTGACAAAACAATGAAGGAGATATGCCTTTTCTAGAGGGGTCTCAGTACCTCAGACCTCTGCTGGTCACCAATCTTCCTCCTAAAGGAAAAAAATATAGAATTATCCCTCTTCTGCAAGACTGTCTTCATGTGAGGAAACACATCTTTGTAAATAGACACTGTGTGTCTGTGCTCAGTTGTGTCCGACTCTTTGTGACCCTGTGGGCTGTAGCCCGCCAGGCTCCTCTGTCCATGGGGTTTCCCAGGCTAGAATACTGGAGTGGGTTGCCATTTCCTTCTCCAGGGGATCTTTCTGACCCAGGGATCAAACCAGCATCTCCTGTGTCTCCTGCATTGCAAGCAGATTCTTTACTGCTTCGCCATGGGGAAGCCATTAGGCATTATGTATGCAAGTAGACTGTTGTCTTTTTATTTTCTTCCATATCAAGAGCACCAGAGACTTGATTTTTTCTCAATAATTCACACTATAAATTTATTTACAGAATTTATATCCACTGGTAATAGTGAAATACTATTTGATCTGAAATATAACTGAAATTGTCTTGTCACAGAACAGTGAGAGAACTGTAGCATTCTAATCTGGATCTTCTCCCCCACTCCTAAAAAAAGATGTACAAAAACATTTAAAATGAAAAGGACAGTCAACCAAGAGAAATAAAATTTTAGCAATGCAGTGAATTTTGGGGTCAGTGGCAACAGTTACATTTTTTCCATTACTCATGGAAAAAAAAGCCCAGAGTTACAATTTCAGAAAAATAAATAAAAAGTGAACTTCACTATTCTTTGTTGAAAGCCTGGTTTAGAAAATAAGAGTCCAGAATTGTCTAATCTTTGAGAATTGGAACCAGGTTGAAATGTCAACACCATTGCCATGTTGTTGTGGTCAATGTTTCAATAACCCAATCCACCAGCAGAAATTTAGGGAAACAGACAGGAGAGTCTAACCAGAAAGGAAGTGAGTGGATGGGTGGCTTTTTGGAATCTGATTGAACCTCTACAAATTATTCTGCCGTGGCATGCCTGGCGGCTCTGCCTTCACAAACAGCCAATGTGGCCGAGCATTAAGCTGTCCATCAGAAAAGGGCTAATTATTGAATTAAAAGGAGAAGCTTTACATGACTGCACCATTAACTTGATGACAGTTGAGATATGAGCCAGATCCTTTTGTGTTTGTTGGTTGTATTTGATTTTCATGTGTTTGTTCATTGCCACACTTAGCAGTATTGGGCTGCTCTAGTGTAGAAGATAAAATCCTTTAATACTCTATTTAGAACTACAGGAGATGAAGCTTGATCAATACATTTTATGAATCTGTAAACTATCACAGCGTGGACTGTTCCTGAAGACTTTCCCCTGGTGACATGGCTATATTATTCTGGGGCCAGAGGCTCAAGCAATATTGAAATCCTGCTTGAATTCATCTTCTACAGACCATAAAAGTGACAAGATCCCCAAAGATTTACATTTTTTGTGCTATGGATTAATCAATCTTGCAGGTGGAAAGAGAAGGATCTTGGTGTGCGTGCTAAGACGGTCTTTTCAGCCTGAGGAGAGTGTAAAAAATTAATTTCCTTTTTCTGAGAAAAGTGGTTAGTGAGGGTGACTCGTCTAAATCAAAGAAATGCAGTTAAAAGTTTCTTTTTGCTATCTGCCTTTTGATAGATTCTGATAATGATGTCAACAACACCATAAATAAAGGTCTCCAGAATGCTCAAGTTTATGGAAAATAATTCTTTGACAACCACAAAATAGCAACTGATTTGTTGTTACGGTTAAACTCAAATCCTGATGAAGACATGGTTCTGTTCAGAATTGTTACCAACTGCAGTATTTATTATTGGTGTTCAAAATGTGAAGATTCATACAGATGATTTTGTCCCATCAAATTATCATATGATCTGTCAGAACAGACATGCCAAAATGGACTTCTTTAGCTATCAAATTTTTCATTATTCATCCTCTAAAAATAAAATGGTATTTTTTTGCCCAAGAGTCTTATCAATTATTTAATTGCACTGGAAACTAAATTATTTTAATTTTGCCTTGGAAAGTTCTTTAGCATAAAAATGCCACTGATAATTTTGAAATGTCATTGAGTATTTTACCAAGGATAAAGGATATTTTCTAGAAGTGTTTGACTCACCTCTCCCATCAATTTAAGGAAGTGAAGATTTCCCTGCAGAAAGGAGGGATAATAGAAACTTCTTTCAAGTATTTAGAGAGCTTTAATTCCTTAAACTTTTTAGAAGCATAACTTGGCTGCTGCTGCTAAGTCACTTCAGTCGTATCTGACTCTGTGCGACCCCATAGATGGCAGCCCACCAGGCTCCCCCATCCCTGGGATTCTCCAGGCAAGAACATGGGAGTGGGTTGCCATTTCCTTCTCCAATGCGTGAAAGTGAAAAGTGAAAGTGAAGTTGCTCAGTCGTGTCCGACCCTCAGCGACCCCATGGACTTCAGCCCACCAGGCTCCTCCATCTATGGGATTTTCCAGGCAGGAGTACTGGAATGGGGTGCCATTGTCTTCTCTGAAATATCACTGAAATTCAGCTTTATTGCTAAAGATGGCGACTTCTTTGATAATGCATCCTTTATTGTCTGTCTTCCTTTTTCTCTTACTTCCTCATTCTTTTCCCAATTTCCTGAGATCACTTCCTAAATAAACTCTAAAAGGCACTCTAGTCCTCACTGCAGGGTTTGCTTCTGGAGGCAGTTAACTGAAGACGTTTGGTACTAGAAGTTAGACAGTGAAGTGATAACTTCTGATGCATCACAGCATCATCTTTCTAAGACTTCAGCTGTGGAATGAGATACAAGATCAAGGAGATGAACTGGCTTCTGAGATACCTCTAGCATTCTGAGAGCAGTGAAGAGCAGTAAAGGAGCAGTGATAATTAGAGAGACTGGCATTAGTTAATTATTGTTAAGTTGAAGTGAAGTTCTGAGGGAAGCTTCAGGTTCAGCCAACTGTCACCTCAAGGCATGAAGACATCTGGAAAGTCTTTATAGCGGTGCTTAAAGGAATCCTTATCTCCTATAACTGGAAGGTAGCAGTGGTAGTGGTAGTGACTCAGATGTGTCTGACTCTTTGCAACCCCATGGACTGTAGCCCGCCAGGCTCCTCTGTCCATGGAATTCTCCAGGTAAGAATAGTGGTGTGGGTTGCCATTCCCTTCTCCAAGGGAATCTTCCTGACCCAGGGATCAAACCCAAGTATCCTACACTGCAGGCAGATGCTTTACTATCTGAGCCACCAGGGAAGGGTTTTGCTGAAAATCCAGACCAGAATCTGATGGTAAGAGTAGTGCCACATATGGAACTTCCCTGGTGGCTCAGTGGTTAAGAATCTGTCTGCCAATGCAGGCGACACAGATTTGAAGATCCCACATGCTGAGGAGCAACTAAGCCCGTACGCCACAACTACTGAGCCTGCGTGTCACTACTACTGAAGCGCCTGTGGCCAGTGCTCCACAAGAGGAGCCACGGATGTGAGAAACCCACGCGCTGCAACTAGAGAATGCCCATGCGCAACAAAGACTCAGCGGAGTCAAAAATAGATAAATAAAATTAAAATGTTTAAAAAAGGATAATATCACCCAGGAGGCTCAATTCATAGCCTTCTACAGTAAAATCAGAACTCTGATAGGCAATGATTGAAACCTTGAGACCTGCGATGGGGACATTTAGAAGATGCCCTTGAAGACCTTGAACTCCAGGTCCCCCTGAACAACCTGAGCTGGGAGAAGTGGCACCCTCCCCCTTGCCAGAAATGGCAGCCTTCCCTTGTCTGTAGACCACGCAGAGACCCATCTTGGGAAGGTGATTTGCAAGGTAATACTAATCCTCCTCTAGATCAGTTCCCACCTCCCCTTCCTGTTTCTGGAATCCTAAGTAGGATCACATCACAACCTGGCCTCCTATGGGAGGAAAGAGATTGTTTACTGAAAGAGTCACAGGATCTGGCTAAAAGGTCACAGGATGAGCCAAGAGAACATGACTGGGAAGGGATCTTGAGGATGCTGGACTGCGGTGAGGGGTGGCACATAAGGCTGGATAAGGAGGAGCTTATTACCACAGGGGTGCTCTCCCAGCACTGAGAATTTAACATCCTGGTGAGAATAGCTATACTGCTGATGTTTCCTTCCAGTGTGGGGAAAACAATGACAAACGTTGTTTGTCAAAAAAAATAAATAAGGTAGAGATGCCTGGACTTCCTTGGCAAAATGTTGAGGAAGGGATCAAAAGGCTCAGAGAGCTGGTCATCCTAGAACAAATATTACATAAGACCCAAGATCCCACTAGCTTGCCTGTATACATTGGGAGGCCCAGTGGGCACTCCTTTCTTTAAAGAAGTAAAGATTTCACTGGTAAGTAGGGATGCCAGGTAAAATATAGGAGGCAATCTTTGGGGCATATTTTTGTCAAGAAATTATTCATTGTTTATCTGAAATTCAAATTTCATTGGGCAATCTCTGTCTTGGTTTTTTCTTTCTTTCTTTTTTTGCTAAATCTTACAACTCATCTTATCAGGTACCATGGATGAATGGATGATAGGGAACCATGGACATGGGCTCCCCAGTGTCACAGGAGGTGGAAGGATTTCAGAGGAGCAGAAGGCAGGCAGTTGTACTTCACCATCACAGGCAAGGGGAATGGAATTCTGAAAATGGCAGCAGGGCTGGAACGGTAGCCAAGGTTCTGAACAGCAGGAATCTGGACCAAGGGCTCATAGACCTTGGTCTATGAGGCAGGGTCCATGGTTAGCCAATGAGAATGCTGTTTAAGCAATGTAACCAAAAAGGGTTAAGAGTGATTTCAGCTACAGAAATGAAAAATATTGACTCTTTGCCCAGTTTCTAGGCCTGGCCAATTCTCAGACCAATTAAATAGGATGCCTGGTTCCTTTAGGAAAAACTCTCAAGCATCTCAGGGGGCATCAGGAATAGTTTCTCCATGGGACTTCCCTGGTGGTCCAGTGGTTATGACTTTGCCTTCCATTGTAGGGGGTGAAGGTTCAATCCCTGGTTGGGGAGCTAAGATCCACATGCCTCCCAGCGAAAAACAAATAAACATAAAAAAACCACAATATTATAACAAACTCAGTAAAGAATTTTTCAATCGTCCACATTGAAAAAAAATCTTAAAAATATTTATTTAGGAAAAAAGGGATAGTTTCTTGGAACTTCTTCTCAAAGGGACCTGCCACCATTTTTAGAGTACCTAAACCCACGGTCAGAGGAAATAGTCAAATCCTTCTAGGACTCCTGGATTCAGCACTGGAATGGAACTGATACCAGGGGAATCACAGCACCTTCATGGCCCCTTTCACTGGGGCAGGCAGGGTGGGGAGGAGTCAGATGGAAGCTAAATGATAAATGGATTCCTGGCCCAACCTGTCTCACAGTGGGTCTAATGTGTCCACAGACCCACCAGGGTCATTTGCTTAGGCCCTGAGTGCATAATTGAATTTGATATATTTGGCAGCTGGAAGACACCCTGATTTGTTCTCTGATCTGTGAGGTGAAAGCTATCATGATAGGAAAGGCCAAGTGGAAGCCGCTGACACACCCACGTCCCTCCAGGCCGAAAAAGAATGTTGTAAGCAAAGCTGTGTCCTGAGAGAAAGGGCCAAGATTAAAGACATCCTCGGAGACTTGAAAGATCTTCATCATATCTCTGTTTAATTCATCAGTCTCACTCTTGGTAAAACAGGTGCATCAAAAGACCATTGTAAACTTGACTGAGGCTTAGCCCCAGTCTCAGCTCTAATGCCAGATGTTCTGTCTCTATAGAACAAATTATTTTTCAGTCCCCAAAGAGGACAACCAGAAGTTTGCATTCACTCAGAACTTCACTTAGAACTGACACCATATCAATGATCTTATCCCAGGGTTTTGTGAACGCACCTACTCTCTTTCATGGTGCAGTCCAAAAGGAAATTCATCATCTAGACATTCCCCCCAACACTGCCCTGGTCCACCAGACTGATGACAGTATGTTAATTCAGTTGGGAAGCATGAAAGGGCAAGCATTTTGGATGCCCTGGTAAGAAACATTCACACTGGAGGTTAGAAGCTAAATCCCTCCATTAACAGAGGAATGGATAAAGAAGATGTAATGTATATATACACACACACACATATATACATTAATACAATGGAATATTACTCAGTCATAAAAAAGGAATGAAATTGAGCCCTTTGCAGAGATGAGGGTGGATCTAGAGACTGTCACACAGAATGAATTAAGTCAGAAAGAGAAGTACAAATATTGTATATTAAAGCAAATATATAGGATCTAGAAAAATGTAGAGATGAACCTATTTGCAAAGCAGTAATAGAGACACAGACATAGAGAATAAATGTATGGATACCATGGGGGAAAAGGATGGGGGATGGGATGAATTAGGAGACTGGGGTTGACCTATTGATGTGCATGCTTGCTAAGTCACTTCGGTCGTGGTCCAACTCTCTTCAACCCTATGGACCGTAGCACACCAGGCTTCTCTGTCCATGGGACTCACCAGGCAAGAACTCTGGAGTGGATTGCCATGCCCTCCTCCAGAGAATTTTTCTGATCCAAGGATCAAACCCACATCTCCTGTGGCTCCTGCATTGCAGGCAGATTCTTTAACTCCTGAGCCACCTGGGAAACCCATACACTATTGATAATGTATAATAAAATAGACAACTAATGAGAATCTACATAGAGCACAAGGAACTCTACTCAGGACTCTGTGGCGACCTAAATGGGAAGGAAATCCAAAAAACAAATCCTACACACACACACACACACATAACTGATTCATTTTTCTGTACAGCAGAAACTAACACAACATTGTAAAGCAACTAAACTCTGATAAAAAAATTTTTAAAAAGAAGATAAACCTTAGGTTAGGAGATAAGAGGCAGGTGATACAGTGAAATTTTTAGAGGTCCAGTTGCCTGGGGTCCAAAGATAAGTGTTATACCTTTACTCCCCTCCAGATTTTGGAGATAGCACTTACCACACTTGGTGGTAAGTAGATTACATGGAGTCTTTGACACCTTGGAGGGTAGAAATTCGTATTTATCTGGACTGACACGTATTCCAGTGTAGGCCCCTCTTTTCTCTCCACAGCACCTCATCCGGCGCAGCATTCTGAGAGTTCACAGAATGCTGGTGTGTGATCATGAAATCACCCATGATATTGCCTTGGATGAATGGGCCCACTGTACAGGGAAGGAGGTGCAACAGGAAACACGAATTTACCCATCTTTTCCATACACCTCATCAACCACCAGCTGCCAGCCAGAGAGACCATCAGAACGGCCTCTTCAAGTGTTGCCTCATTTTCTCTACACCACTTGCCTTTCTCCTACAAATATAGGCTGAGACCCCTTTCCAGTGGGTTTCCCTGCTGGTTCAGTGGCTAAGAGTCTACCTGCCAGTGCAGGAGATTTGGGTTCAATCCCTGGGTCGGGAAGATCCCATGGAGAAGGAAGTGACAACCCACTCCAGTATTCTTGCTTGGGAAATACCATGGACAGAGGAGCCTGTGGGCTACAGTCCATGAGGTTGCAAAAGAGTCAGACACAACTTAGAAACTAAACAACAACACTCTTTTCCAACAACCTGTATCTTGAATCCTCCAAGATAACTGGAATCCTGCAGTCTGAGCTTGTTTTCAGGGGCACCAATCTAAAGCATGGGTGTAATAACTGCATGGGTTCTTGTAATTTTGTCAACATCATTCTTTCTCTTCTAAACATGCCTGCCTTGTTCCACTCCATTTACGGGGCTGCTTTAGAAAAAGCATTTGTCTCCAGCCAGCATACATCAAATTTTCCCGTAGACACCAATTCTTATAATCAGGACACAGGATTTATTAAATTTATTTCAGACTCTGAACTTGACTTTCATTAGGTCTGGCCTGATTTATTTTTAGTGCCTTGAGCCAGTGCTTACTTCCACAGGAAAAAGCATATTGTAGTAAATTAGGCAGGTTTTATGAGGGGCATATAGATAGTCTTGGGTTTGAATCTTCCTAGCTTATTTTATATTAATGCAGGATGAACTCAGTTTGAATATCATAAACTCTGAGCCAAGTTTTACTCTACGTATTCTGAGAATAATAATATGTATTTTGCAAGGCTCTTTGCAAACATATATTTAAAGCGATAGCTCAGTGCTCAGCACATAATGAATCCTTAACAAAAGTTCATTTTCCTCTACTGTTCACCCTAGCTCAGTGGATACACTCTCTCTTCTAACCTTCAAAACATTCATGTTATAGAATAGAAATGATGTAGAGGGATTAAAGGAGATAAAGTGAGGGGAGTGCTGGTACACAGAGTAGATGCTCAATAAACCTTAGTCACTTTCCCATACAGTGCTGTTTCCATCTCCTTTAAATTGTCAGACTTTTAAACGTCTTTATCTAGTCATTCCTGGAGAGAAGAACAGCATATTTCTTCATGAGACCTCAGTTCCAGCCATTTCATTTCTGTTTCTTTTTTTAACCCAGCCCCCTGCATTGGGAAGGCAGAGTCTTAGCCACTGGGCCACCAGGGAAGTCCTGAACCATTTCTGTTTTAGAGCAGTAACTCATGACAGAACCTTTCACCCTCATTCCAGGTTTCCCTCATCCCCTGGCTTACTGCATGAAAATTGCTTCTTTCCTTTCACTCAATAATGATCCAATTGGGAGGTTACTTCTCCACAAGCCAGGCAATTCCATTTTAGGAAGATGGTGGTGGTGCTGGTAGTGGTTTAGTCGCTAAGTGGTGTTCAGCTCTTGTGACCCCATGGACTGTAGCCTGCCAGGCTCCTCCGTCCATAGGATTCTCCAGGCAAGAATACTGAAGTGGGTTGCCATTTCCTTCTCCAAGGGATCTTCCCAACCCACGAACTGAAACTGGGTCTCCTACACTGCAGGCAGATTCTTTACCAACTGAGCTATGGGGGAAGCCCGCATCTTTAGGAAGACAATGGTAAATAAAGAGATGAGATATGAAAGCCAGAGTGACGACATGGCCACTCATGAAAAATTTCCACTGTCAGTGATGGCTGTCCAGTGCTCTGGCTTTCAGGAAAGTGGTCCAGGCTCCAGAATGGGTACATAGGATGGCCAGTGGCTTTCCAAGGATAGAGCGGTGAAATCAGTTCACCCACCTGCTGGCAAGAGTGAGGTGAATTGTCTGTAGTAGATTAAAAAACCCAGGTGGCTCAGTGGTCAAGAACCCGCCTGCCATTGTGGGGGACACACGAGACTCAGGTTCAATCGCTGGGTTGGGAGAATCCCCTGGAAGAGGGCATGGCAACCCATTCCAGTGGTCCTTCCTGGAGAATCCCATGGACAGAGGAGCTTGGCAGGCTACAGTCCATGCAGTTGCAGAGTCAGACATGACTGAGCACATGCACGCAAGCAAGATTTAAAAACAACAATACAACCGATCAAAAGTTGGCCTACCCTCCCTCTTCTTTTTCTTATCACAGATGGCAACAATTCCTAATAATGCTAGTGCTAAAAGCTCTCTGAAAAAATCTTTTGTTGGATGACTCAATAATTACTGTGCTACTCCTGATGGTTTTATTACCCATCCTTTAGTGAACACTGCATTCTGCACAGAGTTGATTTATTGAACCACTGCTTCCATCCACTATACATAAGGATTACCTCCTTGCATTCAGTTCAGCATCCTGGCTCCAAGCTTGTGGTGTTTTTTTGTCATTGTTGTTCAGTCACTATGTCGTGTCTGGCTCTTTGCCACCTGATGGGCTGCAGCACGCCAGGGTGCTCTGTCCTCCACTATTTCCTGGGGTACTTTATAGATTTCTGCATTTAGACAGTAGGTTTGAAATCAACATGCTGGCCCAGGGAAGCGTATAAAGAAGAAGCAGAACTAGAGTTATTTCTGTTCCATCATTCTACATGACCACTGTTGGGGCTCAGGGCGGGCCTCTCCAAAATGTAATAATAGATTGACTATTTTGAATTAAAGTTAGTCAAGGGACTTCCCTAGTCATCCAGTAGTTAAGAATCCTGCCAGTGCAGGGGACATTGATTTGATCTCTGACTGGGGAACTAAGATCCCACATGCCACAGAGCAACTAATTCCATGAGCCACAACTACTGAAGCCTGCTCACCTAGAGCCCATGCTCCCCCACAAGAGAAGCCACCGCAGTGAGAAGTCCGTGCATTGAAACTAAAGAGTAGCCCTTACTCACTGCAGCTAGAGAAAGCCCTTGTGCATCAACAAAGACCCAGCACAACCATAAATAAGTAAATAAATAAAACAAATATTAAAATAAATAAATAAGTAAATAAAAAATAAATCAAGTTATTCAAGAAATGGCCAATGCAAAAGGGACACTCTGACCTTCCTCTCTGATTCCTTGAAAGCAGGAAATAGATCTCTGGTGTGAAAAGTACCCTCTTCCCCTGCATCTGGAGATAAAAGGGCACCCTTACTCCCCAGAGACAGGAAATTTGGAGCAAGAAGCCTATATAAACAAATGCTGTTACTTATTTATTTTACTACCCCAACCCAGACTTTCTAGATTCTTCACTAACTAACCACCCAAAGCGTAATGCATTTGTCCATGCCTCACAAATGCATTGTTTCTTTGTCTAAAAAGTATAAAAACTGGCTGCTTGGGTCCCTTCTTAAGTGCCAGGTCTATGAGACCTCCATGTACACGAATTAAAATGTTTCTTTTTCTCCTGTTAATCTGTCTTATGTCAGTCTTGGTGTAAGTCCAGACACAAGAACTCAAGGGAAGTAGAGGGAGAAATTTCCCCCTTTCCAACACCATTCATGCTTAAATGTAAAACAGTGAAAGAATAAATGCAAACTGTGAAGTGTGTTACTTTATTTCAGTAAGTAAAACTTGAGGTTCATATGAGAAATGTCTTTGAAATCAATTATTTCCTGATTGTTACTGAAAATCACTTTGTTGTACAGAGAAAAGAGTATTAAAATAAGACCCACTTTGGGTGTCAGATACGTTTTGTAGGCCACTGCAATAAATTGCGATGAATCACAATCTGATGAGAAGAGGACTTTCTGGTTTTACTTTT
Source organism: Bos taurus (assembly GCF_002263795.3). NCBI lineage: Eukaryota > Metazoa > Chordata > Mammalia > Artiodactyla > Bovidae > Bos > Bos taurus. The sequence goes on along the minus strand of NC_037351.1, from coordinate 29,652,672 downwards.
AATTAGATATACATAACTGTTCCCTGCTTATTTAACTTATACCCAGAGTACATCATGAGAAACGCTGGGCTGGAAGAAGCACAACCTGGAATCAAGATTGCCTGGAGAAATATCAATAAGCTCAGATATGCAGATGATACCACCCTTATGGCAGAAAGTGAAGAAGAACTAAAGAGCCTCTTGATGAAAGTGAAAGAGGAGAGTGAAAAAGTTGGCTTAAAGCTCAACATTCAGAAAACTATGATTAGGGCATCCGGTCCCATCACTTCATGGCAAATAGATGGGGAAACAGTGGAAACAGTGGCTGACTTTATTTTTCTGGGCTCCAAAATCACTGCAGATGGTGATTGCAGCCATGAAATTAAAAGACGCTTACTCCTTGGAAGGAAAGTTATGACCAACCTAGACAGCATATTAAAAAGCAGAGACATTACTTTGTCAACAAAGGTCCATCTAGTCAAGGCTATGGTTTTTCCAGTGGTCATGTATGGATGTGAGAGTTGGACTATAAAGAAAGCTGAGCGCTGAAGAATTGACACTTTTGAACTGTGGTGTTGGATAAGACTCCTGAGAGTCCCTTGGACTGCAAGGAGATCCAACCAGTCCATCCTAAAGGAGACCAGTCCTGGGTGTTCATTGGAAGGACTGATGTTGAAGCTGAAACTGAAATACTTTGGCCACCTGATGAAAAGAGCTGACTCATTGGAAAAGACCCTGATGCAGGGAAAGATTGAGGGCAGGAGGAGAAGGGGATGACAGAGGATGAGATGGCTGGATGGCATCACCAACTCAATGGACATGGGTTTGGGTGGACTCTGGGAGTTGGTGGTAGACAGGGAGGCCTGGTGTGCTGCAGTTCATGGGGTCACAAAGAGTCAGACACGACTGAGTGACTGAACTGAACTGAGTTTCCTTTACCCACACATGACATCAGGATGAGATACAAGTATTTTTTAATATAAAAAAATGACAGTATGAAATAGCATCTACACGTAAGTTGTCACAATAATGATGTTCAATTTGGCATTAGTTCAATGACATAAATCAAAAGCATATCACATTTACTCTACTCTCAAAATAAACAAAAAGACTCAGGAACTGAAAATTTAGGGAAGAGCTTTCCTTCTGCTGCATGGGCGGTAAAGCATCACAGTACATTTAACCTTGAGACCCTGGCTCCTGTGGATATACACATAGAGTCGCATGTCACTTGCTTTGCTATCAATAATCGTTTCCCCAGTAAATCTTTATCCAATCACACAGGACAGAATTCATGTTCAAAATCACACTGGTGTACACAATCATGGGGAGGGGACACAAATAGACTGCAGGGGATTGGGGTCTCACCAACTCCCCCTCCCTACCCCTGTTCTTGGCAAGATCACTTCTCTTATCACTGCTGCTTTATTCTTGGGGTTTTGAGGCTAGAATTTAGGATTGTGTACTTTGTTTTTTGGGCTTCCCAGGTGGCACTAGTGGTAAAGAACCCACCTGCCAGTGAAGGAGATGCAAGAGACCTGGGTTCGATCCCTGGGTTGGGAAGATCCCCTGGAAGAGGGCACAGAGGTATTCTTGTCTGCAGTATTCTTGTCTGGAGAATCCCTATGGACAGAGGAGCCTGGCGGGCTACAGTCCATGGGATCACTAAGAGCTGGACACAACTGAGCGACTAATCCACACATATGTACACACACACACATACACACACACACACACACACACATGAATACTGTGAATGAGCTTCTGGTATTGGGAAAGCAAACGTATTACAAATTAAGGTATATGGGCAATTTCTTTGTTTTTCTTTCTGTTTTATTGAATGTATTTATAATTCCCAAAGCACAAAAGTCCCCTCACAGCTGCTCTTATGTATTTATAAAGAGAATTCTGAATGCCAACATAATGTCTAAGATAATACAAATACATAAATAGCATGTTTTCCCTTCATGAAGAAATAATAGCAAAATTTGGTTTCCATGTAATGGTACTATTGAATTTACTTTTAAGGAATTCTGCTTAGGAATATTTTGGAGACCAAAAAGATAAAAAAGAATGCTTATAAACTAAGCAAAGATTCAAAATAATTTATTGTCACATTATTGTTATTATTAGATTAAAAGGGCTGGAATTGGAATTTCAATCATTGGAATGAATGATGGATCCCTTATTTTTATAAATGCAATTAACTTTTAATTTAAAAAAATGTTTATTTTTATCTATTTACTTATTTTTGGCCGTGCTGGATCTTCATTGCTTTGAGGGCTTTTCTCTCATTGTGGTCAGTGGGGGCTACTCTTTAGTTTCGGTGCGCAGGTCTCTCTTGCTGTGGAGCAGTGGCTCTAGAGTGTGCAGGGTTCAGTAGCTGCAGCTCCTGGGCTCTAGAGCACAGGCTCAGTTTCCCTGAGGCATGTACGATCTTCCCAGACCAGGGATTGAACCTGTGTCTCCTACATTGGCAGGTAGATTCAGAATTAAATTGAAGAAAGTAGGGAAAACCACTAGACCATTCAGGTATGACCTAAATCAAATCCCTTATGATTATACAGTGGAAGTGAGAAATAGATTTAAGGGCCTAAATCTGATAGGTAGAGTGCCTGATGAACTATGGAATGAGGTTCGTGACATTGTACAGGAGACAGAGATCAAGACCATCCCCATGGAAAAGAAATGCAAAAAAGCAAAACGGCTGTCTGGGGAGGCCTTACAAATAGCTATGAAAAGAAGAGAAGTGAAAAGCAAAGGAGAAAAGGAAAAATATAAGCATCTGAATGCAGAGTTCCAAAGAATAGCAAGAAGAGATAAGAAAGCCTTCTTCAGTGATCAATGCAAAGAAATAGAGGAAAACAACAGAATGGGAAAGACTAGGGATCTCTTCAAGAAAATCAGAGATACCAAGCGGACATTTCATGCAAAGATGGGCTCGATAAAGGACAGGAATGGTATGGACCTAACAGAAGCAGAAGATATTAAGAAGAGGTGGCAAGAATACACAGAAGAACTATACAAAAAAGATCTTCATGACCCAGATAATCACGATGGTGTGATCACTGACCTAGAGCCAGACATCCTGGAATGTGAAGTCAAGTGGGCCTTAGAAAGCATCACTACGAACAAAACTAGTGGAGGTGATGGAATTCCAGTTGAGCTATTCCAAATCCTGAAAGATGATGTTGTGAAAGTGCTGCACTCAATATGCCAGAAAATTTGGAAAACTTAGCAGTGGCCAAAAGACTGGAAAAGGTCAGTTTTCATTTGAATCCCAAAGAATGGGCAATGCCAAAGAATGCTCAAACTACCACACAATTGCACTCATCTCACACACTATTAAAGCAATGCTCAAAATTCTCCAAGCCAGGCTTCAGCAATATGTGAACTGTGAACTTCCAGATGTTCAAGCTGGTTTTAGAAAAGGCAGAGGAACCAGAGATCAAATTGCCAACAATTGCTGGATCATCAAAAAAGCAAGAGAGTTCCAGAAAAACATCTATTTCTGCTTTATTGACTATGCCAAAGCCTTCGACTGTGTGGATCACAATAAACTGTGGAAAATTCTGAAAGAGATGGGAATACCAGACCACCTGACCTGCCTCTTGAGAAATTTGTATGCAGGTCAGGAAGCAACAGTAAGAACTGGACATGGAACAACAGACTGGTTCCAAATAGGAAAAGGAGTTCATCAAGGCTGCATACTGTCACCCTGTTTATTTAACTTATATGCAGAGTACATCATGAGAAACGCTGGACTGGAAGAAGCACAAGCTGGAATCAAGATTGCCAGGAGAAATCTCAATAACCTCAGATATGCAGATGACACCACCCTTATTGCAGAAAGTGAAGAGGAGCTAAAGAGCCTCTTGATGAAAGTGAAAGTGGAGAGTGAAAAAGTTGGCTTAAAGCTCAACATTCAGAAAACGAAGATCATGGCACCCGGTCCCATCACTTCATGGGAAATAGATGGGGAAATAGTGGAAACAGTGTCAGACTTTATTTTTCTGGGCTCCAAAATCACTGCAGATGGTGACTGCAGCCATGGAAGTTGGCAAACTTTTTCTGTAAAGGGTCAGACCACAAATATCTTCATCTTTGAGGACCATATGGTCTCTGTGACAATGACTCAACTCTTTTGTAGGAACACAGCCATGGACAATGCATTAATGAATGGATGTGACTGTTTCAATAAAACAGTACTTATAAAAACAGGCAGTGGCTGAATAGCAAGAGGCCATGGTTTGCTGCTTCCTAATCTATGCTGATATTTAGCACTTAGTTCCAAACTAGATGTTTAAGAATATAAATTCTTTCACAAAAATATTAAACCCATGAATAAAAAATTAACTTTCCTTAATATTTCAAAATTGATTATTTTAAATTAAAAAATGAAATATTAATTTTAAAGGTTCATGTTCTGTCAATGTCATTTCTGAGTTTTAGACTCAAAATTAAGAAGGCATATGCTAGGAACATGAGATGGATACATATATTTTTAACTGAATACTGTTGATCAATAAATATTAATTAGCCTAATATATTGTGTAAATCATTAACAACAGCCAATAGTAATTAATATCTTAAGAGTTATAAATTATAGCTCTTTGGTAGTACAGTTCTATTAGACCCTATGTAAAGCAATTGTTACCTTTGGCATTTAAAGTACTTAAGCATTCCACTACTAGAAGTGGTACTAAGAAAATCACGGAAAAGAGGTAAGCAGGATTCTAAGTTAGGACATAGACACTCCAATGTTAAAATATTCCTGTGCTGTGCTCAGTCGTGTCCAGCTCTGTGACTCCATGGACTGTAGCCCACCAGGCTCCTCTGTCCATGGAATTCTCCAGGCAAGAATACTGGAGTGGGTTGTCATTCCTTCTCCAGGGGATCTTCCTGACCCAGGGATTGAACCCAGATCTCCCACATTGCGGGTAGATTATTTACCATCTGAGCCACCAAGGAAGCCCAAGAATACTGGAGTGGGTAGCCTATCCTTTCTCCAAAATATTTCTACCTGTGCCCAAAAATTAGCTACCAAAGAGAGGAAAAAGAGATTTTCTTGTAGTATTAGAAAGCAAAGAATGCTCAAACTACTGCACAACTGCACTCATCTCACACGCTAGTAAAGTAATGCTCAAAATTCTCCAAGCCAGGCTTCAGCAATATGTGAACCGTGAACTTCCTGATGTTCAAGCTGGTTTTAGAAAAGGCAGAGGAACCAGAGATCAAATTGCCAACATCCGCTGGATCATCAAAAAAGCAAGAGAGTTCCAGAAAAACATCTATTTCTGCTTTATTGACTATGCCAAAGCCTTCAACTGTGTGGATCACAATAAACTGTGGAAAATTCTGAAAGAGATGGGAATACCAGACCACCTGACCTGCCTCTTGAGAAATTTGTATGCAGGTCAGGAAGCAACAGTTAGAACTGGACATGGAACAACAGACTGGTTCCAAATAGAAAAAGGAGTTCGTCAAGGCTGTATATTGTCACCCTGCTTATTTAACTTATATGCAGAATACATCATGAGAAATGCTGGACTGGAAGAAGCACAAGCTGGAATCAAGATTGCCAGGAGAAATATCAATAACCTCAGATATGCAGATGACACCACCCTTATGGCAGAAAGTGAAGAGGAACTCAAAAGCCTCTTGATGAAAGTGAAAGTGGAGAGTGAAAAAGTTGGCTTAAAGCTCAACATTCAGAAAACGAAGATAATGGCATGTGGTCCCACCACTTAATGGGAAATAGATGAGGAAACAGTGGAAACAGTGTCAGACTTTATTTTTCTGGGCTCCAAAATCACTGCAGATGGTGACTGCAGCCATGAAATTAAAAGACGCTTACTCCTTGGAAGGAAAGTTATAACCAACCTAGATAGCATATTCAAAAGCAGAGACATTACTTTGCCAACAAAGTTTCATCTAGTCAAGGCTATGGTTTTTCCTGTGGTCATGTATGGATGTGAGAGTTGGACTGTGAAGAAAGCTGAGCGCCGAAGAATTGATGCTTTTGAACTGTGGTGCTGGAGAAGACTCTTGAGAGTCCCTTGGACTGCAAGGAGATCCAACCAGTCCCTTCTGAAGGAGATCAGCCCTGGGATTTCTTTGGAAGGAATGATGCTAAAGCTGAAACTCCAGTACTTTGGCCACCTCATGCGAAGAGTTGACTCATTGGAAAAGCCTCTGATGCTGGGAGGGATTGGGGGCAGGAGGAGAAGGGGACGACAGAGGATGAGATGGCTGGATGGCATCACTGACTCAATGGACGTGAGTCTGAGTGAACTCCCGGAGTTGGTGATGGACAGGGAGGCCTGGCGTGCTGCGATTCATGGGGTTGCAAAGAGTCGGACAGGACTGAGCGACTGATCTGATCTGATCTGATGACAATTATCGTTCTTTTTAGGAGAATTAAAATCTCAAGGATTGATCATGAGCAAAGGTAGGCAGCAGACTATGAGTTTTATCCTCAGTCTCCCTTAAAAAAAAGATAAAGGTGTGTACTCAGTTGTCTTCAACTCTTTGTGACCACGCAAACTGTTACCTGTTAGGCTCCTCTGTCCATGGGATTTACCAGGCAAGAATACTGGAGTGGGTTCCCCTTTCCTTCTCCAGGGGATCTTCCTGACCCAGGGATCAAACCCGTGTCTCTTAAGTCTCCTGCCTTGGCAGGTGGGTTCTTTATCACTGAGCCACCAGAGAAGCCCTTTTCATTCACCAAATGCCAGTTTTTCACCTTAGCAATAGGTATGCTATGCCTGCATATCTTATCTCCCATCAAAATCTCCACACGAGAAGGAATCCAATGTTTACAGTATTTGCAATTCTTTGTGAGAGTTTTTAAATGTCTAACTTAGTTTTTCACATTTCAGTTCAGTTCAGTCTCTCAGTCATGTCTGACTCTTTGCAACCCCATGAATTGCAGCACGCCAGGCCTCCCTGTCCATCACCAACTCCCGGAGTCTACCCAAACCCATGTTCATTGAGTCGGCGATGCCATCCGGCCATCTCATCCTCTGTCGTCCCCTCCTCCTCCTGCCCCCAATACCTCCCAGCATCAGGGTCTTTTCCAATGAGTCAACTCTTCGCATGAGGTAGCCAAAGTATTGGAGTTTCAGCCTCAGCATCAGTCCTTCCAATGAACACCCCGGACTGGTCTCCTTTAGGATGGACTGGTTAGATCTCCTTGCAGTCCAAGGGACTCTCAAGAGTCTTCTCCAACACCACAGTTCAAAAGCATCAGTTCTTCAGTGCTCAGCTTTCTTCACCATCCAACTCTCACATCTATACACAACCACAGGAAAAACCATAGCCTTGACTATACGGACCCTTGTTGGCAAAGTAATGTCTCTGCTTTTAAATATGCTATCTAGGTTGATCATAACTTTCCTTCCAAGGAGTAAGCATCTTTAAATTTCATGGCTGCAATCACCATCTGCAGTGATTTTGGAGCCCCAAAAAATAAAGTCTGACACTGTTTCCACTGTTTCCCCATCTATTTCCCACAGGAAATGACAACCCACTCCAGTATTCTTTCCTGGAGAATCCCATGAACGGAGAAGCCTGGTAGGCTACAGTCCATGGGGTCACAAAGAGTCAGACACGACTGAGTGACTTCCCTTTTCACAGTACAAAAAGAAAAAAATTCATCCTCTGCTAAAATATTTCAGATAGTCACAAAGAAATTGAGCAGCAAATTGTCAGAAAAAAGAATATTTTAGTGATGGCAAGGTAGTCATCTTGGGATCCCTGAGGCCACATCTTTTCGGCTATTGCTTATTCAGACTCTGAACCAGGCCAGTCCTGGTAAAGATGGTGTATGGGGTAAATCCAAAGTGTGATTTTTGAGTATAACCTAGGAAAAAAAAATCAAATTAAGAAGTTTTAGAAGCCACAGAGCACTCAATCACAGAACTGTTGTAATCATAGCTCATTGGAAAGTTAAAGTGTGTTAGTTGCTCGGCCATGTCCAACTCTTTGTGACACCATGGACTATAGCCCACCAGGCTCCTCTGTCCATGGAATTCTGTAGGCAAGAATACTGGAGTGAGTTGCCATTCCTTTTTCCAGGAGGTCTTCCCGATTCAGGGATAGAACCAGGGTCTCCCACATTGCAAGCAGATTTTACTTTCTGAGCCACCAGGAAAACCACCAGGGAAGCTCATTGTAATAAGATTTTTTTTTCCTTCTCAAGAAGAGCAGCCACAGGGTACATTGAGGGTTAGAAAACTGTTTTACCAAAGGACACCCAGTTTTACACACGGAAGCAGAAAACTTATCAAATGGAAAGCATTCAAGGATTCTCAGTTGATTGGTTTTAGAGATTTTAGGTTTTAAAAAAAATCTAGGGTAAAGGATTATAGAATGAGACTTAGAAATTTGAAATATTTGAGGCAATACTGAGTTTTGAAATGTTCACCCCAAGTCTAAACAAAGAGCTATCAAAAGTCAGTGTAAGAAGCATAATGCTAAATTGCTCCTATGATAAAACCTGTCCCATTTGCTTCACAGTACACTGTTTCTGGCAAAAGAAAGAGTTTTCAATATGAAAACTGGGGAGCATTCTGTGAAGGCAAGAGATGCATTGTTTTCAATAAAACACAGTGAAGCTTCAGCTTGGTAATCTGTGTGCAGGAGCCACCTCCATCAGGAAGATCCAGTTCTCTTGTTCCTTTTCCTGTTGGCTGGTATTTTGAGAAATGAGACACATGGCAAGGAGAGGCCTCGTGATTGTTTTCAGAGGCCAAATGAAATGATGCACTTCAAAATAAAAATGAAAGTGGAAAATATAATTTAGGCATAGAACATTCCTGAACTAATTTAATTGTGTATTTCTTTAAGGCAGACAACCACCTGGAAGCAGTCATAACAACAGCAACAGCAAATCGATTTTGGTGAGAAAACTAAGTTAAATATTAAGATCTAATAATACACCGCCTTGGAAGCAGCTGTGAGTTTATTTCCTTTTTAGAACAGTGCTAATAGTTTACAAATGCACCATGTATCTATGATCCCCACTGAAAACAGAATTATTGATTTCTACTAAAAAAAAAAAAAAAAAGAAAGAGCATAAGTACATATCTCTAAGGCTTGTAAGAGTTTTACTGTCATATCAAAGATTCTGGAATAGGAAACAGCAACGTACTCCAGTATTCTTGCCTGGAGAATCCCCATGGACAGAGGAGCCTGGCGAGCTACAGTCCAAAGGGTCGCAAAAGAGTCAGATACAACTGAGTGACTAAACAACAACAACAAAGATATTGCTGAGAACTTTGAGTTTTTTAAAATTTTTATGGAAAGGCTGAGTATTGAACTTTGAAATGGTGTTAATTGAAACATCAAATAATGTGTGTCTGAGTATCTGTGTGCTGTCTGCTCAAAAAAACTTGGTTTTTCAGACAGGTTTATGATATTAGAGCTAGAAATTAGAATAAAGGGTCCCTTGACTCTAGTTAGTACCTAAAGAATTAAGATGTTTCAAAATTTTATGTTTAAAAAGAAAAATATGCTTGGATCAGGTTTTCCCCATGCCAAATAGTATTGTTTAGTTTTTGGAACTAAGGATGTTTTACACAAAAGTGATCACAGAAGTGGCTGTCTAGGAAAGCTGAGTTTCAGTCTTTGAGCCAAAATCAGCTACTATATTATAGGGCTAGAGAAGATGCTTACATGCTCACTAGAGAGTCAACCTAATTTTTCTCTTTAAATATAAAATAAACACTACGGTGTTATTTAAGTGATGGCACCCCACTCCAGTCCTCTTGCCTGGAAACTCCCATGGGCGGAGGAGCCTGGTAGGCTGCAGTCCATGGGGTCTCGAAGAGTCGGACACGACTGAGCGACTTCACTTTCACTTTTCACTTTCATGCATTGGAGAAGGAAATGGCAACCCACTCCAGTGTTCTTGCCTGGAGAATCCCAGGGACGGGGGAGCCTGGTGAGCTGCCGTCTGTGGGGTCGCACAGAGTCGGACACGACTGAAGTGACTTAGCAGCAGCAGCAGCAGCAGCAGCAGCACAGTGTGTACGGCTATATGTAGACAGTTTCCCACACACTATTTACTGAGGATGTGTCAGTACCTGCTTTCTAACTCTAGACATTAGGCTCCTGCTTCCAAGGAACTTCCAAAAGTCTGCTTCTAAATGTCTAAAGTTATAATACAACTTAAATTGAGTGAAGATGGGACAGTGTTATGTGATTTTTATCAGGTTTCTTTCAGCTCTATCTGTAATTGGGGATATGTTAGAAAGAGGCAATGGATATACAACATATCTTTTACAAGGTTTAATTTATTAAAAAGAGTCCAGAAGTAATTAATCTGTAAGAGTTCTACAATTAATCTCTATTAATTATCAACTAATTAATAATTTGCTAGAACCCAGGATTTGAGTAATATCAATTTTGCTCTAAAACAAACACCAATTGACCTCAGAAGAATTCCTACTTGTATCAGGAATAATATATATATATTTTTTTAAGAAAAATGGTATTTTGCATTCTTCTCAGTGGTGAAAGCACAGTAATTCAAAACTAGCTTTGTATCATGTGAACAGCCATCAATCGTTAAAGAACTCAAAAATGTATTTCCTGTACAATGGGTCAGGCCTAATACACTGTCAAATCACTCTTGGCTAAAAGAGTATGACATTTTCTTCTTAAAACTAAGCTGGAAATCTATTAAATTAAGATTTTCTTCAGGAGATCAATTTTACATTCTTATTTCAATTTGTGGCATGAGTGAAGTATGGTGTTTTAGTAGCCTGAAGATGATGACTCAGAGGGGTGTCTACTCAAGACTTTTCTGACCATTTGATAACAGGCATTTTTGGAGATTGTGGCCATTCCATGGCTCCACGGCCACAATAAATTACAACCTGCCATTTTCAAATCTGCTCTTGGGTATTATTTCATTGGCATTACCATGAAAATACATTTCTTCAAGATAAATGAATTCACCCTAAGAAAGATGGAAAATTAAAAAAAAAAAATCTCTAGTTCTAGGATATGCCATTCTTTTTTTTTTTTTTTCCTAATTTTATTTTATTTTTAAACTTTACATAATTGTATTAGTTTTGCCAAATATCAAAATGAATCCGCCACAGGTATACATGTGTTCCCCATCCTGAACCCTCCTCCCTCCTCCCTCCCCATGCCATCCCTCTGGGTCGTCCCAGTGCACTAGCCCCAAGCATCCAGTATCATGCATCGAACCTGGACTGGCAACTCGTTTCTTACATGATATTTTACATGTTTCAATGCCATTCTCCCAAATCTTCCCACCCTCTCCCTCTCCCACAGAGTCCATAAGACTGTTCTATACATCAGTGTCTCTTTTGCTGTCTCGTACACAGGGTTATTGTTACCATCTTTCTAAATTCCATATATATGCATTAGTATACTGTATTGGTGTTTTTCTTTCTGGCTTACTTCACTCTGTATAATAGGCTCCAGTTTCATCCACCTCATTAGAACTGATTCAAATGTATTCTTTTTAATGGCTGAGTAATACTCCATTGTGTATATGTACCACAGCTTTCTTATCCATTCATCTGCTGATGGACATCTAGGTTGCTTCCATGTCCTGGCTGTTATAAACAGTGCTGCGATGAACATTGGGGTACACGTGTCTCTTTCCCTTCTAGTTTCCTCAGTGTGTATGCCCAGCAGTGGGATTGCTGGGTTGTATGGCAGTTCTATTTCCAGTTTTTTAAGGAATCTCCACACTGTTCTCCATAGTGGCTGTACTAGTTTGCATTCCCACCAACAGTGTAGGAGGGTTCCCTTTTCTCCACACCCTCTCCAGCATTTATTATTTGTAGACTTTTGGATCGCAGCCATTCTGACTGGTGTGAAATGGTACCTCATAGTGGTTTTGATTTGCATTTCTCTGATAATGAGTGATGTTGAACATCTTTTCATGTGTTTGTTAGCCATCTGTATGTCTTCTTTGGAGAAATGTCTATTTAGTTCTTTGGCCCATTTTTTGATTGGGTCGTTTATTTTTTTGGAGTTGAGCTGTAGGAGTTGCTTGTATATTTTTGAGATTAGTTGTTTGTCGGTTGCTTCATTTGCTATTATTTTCTCCCATTCTGAAGGCTGTCTTTTCACCTTGCTAATAGTTTCCTTTGATGTGCAGAAGCTTTTAAGTTTAATTAGGTCCCATTTGTTTATTTTTGCTTTTATTTCCAATATTCTGGGAGGTGGGTCATAGAGGATCCTGCTGTGATGTATGTTGGAGAGTGTTTTGCCTATGTTCTCCTCTAGGAATTTTATAGTTTCTGGTCTTACGTTGAGATCTTTAATCCATTTTGAGTTTATTTTTGTGTATGGTGTTAGAAAGTGGTCTAGTTTCATTCTTTTACAAGTGGTTGACCAGATTTCCCAGCACCACTTGTTAAAGAGATTGTCTTTAATCCATTGTATATTCTTGCCTCCTTTGTCAAAGATAAGGTGTCCATATGTGCGTGGATTCATCTCTGGGCTTTCTATTTTGTTCCATTGATCAATATTTCTGTCTTTGTGCCAGTACCATACTGTCTTGATAACTGTGGCTTTGTAGTAGAGCCTGAAGTCAGGTAGGTTGATTCCTCCAGTTCCATTCTTCTTTCTCAAGATCGCTTTGGCTGTTCGAGGTTTTTTGTATTTCCATACAAATTGTGAAATTATTTGTTCTAGCTCTGTGAAGAATACTGTTGGTAGCTTGATAGGGATTAAAAATATGGAACGCTTCACGAATTTGCGTGTCATCCTTGCGCAGGGGCCATGCTAATCTTCTCTGTATCGTTCCAATTTTAGTATATGTGCTGCTGAAGCGAGCACACCATTCTTTAGATTTAAGATGAGTTGACATCTATTTGCCTCATTAGTTGCTGGAAGCAAGTTGATCAAGTAGCATTTGACTAACATTATGAAATTACAAGCTCTCTTTTAATGACCCTGGTTATGTATTCATTGGCTATATGCTTGTCCTTCTTTATTGGTATACAGATTACACATGTAACATATAATCAGTCAAACAATATGGAGTGCTCACATTTCCCTCTGTCTTGAATTAACCTCTGTTTTTCTCCTGAAGACATTTGTGTGTATCTCAACATGTGTAATTGAGTCAAAGGAGAATATGATGAATGTGGAATGGTTAATTGTTATATCAACCAAGTGCATTAGGTATTATTGTAATCAAATATGAGTCTGTAGGCTGTGAATTTTCAAAATGGCAGAACAAAACAACTTGGAGCAAATAGACTTGGTTAATCCTAATTGCTTTCTTCTTTAAATATAACATGAACTCACCATATGCTATCAAATTCAATTTGTGTTTTATTGGGATACATTGATTGCTTTTCATATCAACTGGAGCAGAAAGTTCCTTACATTAATCTATAAAATCGGTATAGCCAATATTTTTTAAGAAAAATACTGTCATGTGTGAATAATAAAACTGACTAATCTCGGACAAGAGGATAACTCTCAACAAGGGAATTCACCTAAAAATGACTTGATTGTAAGTAAGAAGGTCATACCTACATCTCCAGCACTGTATCCCTGAAAAATAAGCAAACTCTCCCCAAACAAGATTTTGTTTCACTTCGATAATTCTGTTCTTAAATTTCTTCCTGGAATGCCTATGAAAACACAGGAAATACCAAACTAGCTACTGGGAAGGACTGAAATCTGACAGGTGATGGAATATCATCAGAGTCCTGCAGAATTGGAAGTAATGTTGCAAGTCATTTAGAGTAATTGCTTTCTATACCTCAATTATTTCAATACCATTTTCATAATTTTTGCCTATCCCCAACCTAGATGGCATATTGAAAAGCAGAGACATTATTTTGCCAACAAAGGTTCGTCTAGTCAAGGCTATGGTTTTTCCAGTGGTCATATATGGATGTGAGAGTTGGACTGTGAAGAAAGCTGAGTGCCGAAGAATTGATGCTTTTGAACTGTGGTGTTGGAGAAGACTCTTGAGAGTCCCTTGGACTGCAAGGAGATCCAACCAGTCCATTCTAAAGGAGATCAGCCCTGGGTGTTCTTTGGAAGGAATGACGCTGAAGCTGAAACTCCAGTACTTTGGCCATCTCATGTGAAGAGTTGACTCATTGGAAAAGACCCTGATGCTGGGAGGGATTGGGGGCAGGAGGAGAAGGGGACGATAGAGGATGAGATGGCTGGATGGCATCACTGACTCGATGGACGTGAGTTTGAGTGAACTCCAGGAGTTGGTGATGGACAGGGAGGCCTGGCGTGCTGCGATTCATGGGGTCGCAAAGAGTTGGACAGAAACTGAACTGAACTGATACCCTTCTTTATGAGTTCCATATCCTTGCTATAAACAATTACTGTAACCTTGGTGGCTTGCTTCCTTAATTCTGTAAGTCAAAAGTTGGACACTGGTCTCATGGCTAAAATCAAGTCTTGGCAGGGCTGCAGTACTTTCTGGAGTCCCTAGGGACCAAACCCATTTCCTCATTTTCCAACTTCTAGAGGCCACCGCATTTCTTGGCTCATGGTCTGCCTTCTTCCATTTTCTGAGCAGCAACATTGCATGTCTTTGACTCTGCTTCTGTCCTCATGGCTCTTTCTTTCCACAGCTGAGAAAAATTGTCCTCTTTTGAGGACTCATGGGAATTAGATTGGACTCACTCAGATACTCCAAATTAATATTCACATTTCAAGGTTGTTAACCTTAATCCTGTCTGTTAAGATCACTTTTGCCATGTAAGATAACATGCACATTGGTTCTAGTGATTAGGATGTAGACATCTTTGAGGGGTTGTTTTTCTCATGAGTAGCATTACAATTGTATTAGCACCAATCTCAGGCTTTCCTATAGGCAGTGATGGAAGGATTGAAACCATAATTAAAAGGGGAATCTAAAGTTCTCACTAGGCCTGTCAGTGATTTGGAATGCTAGGGCCTTGTAATGCCAAAATTCATTTCATGACCCACTAATTTTTCATTTGTCTCCCCAAAATCTGTGTCTCGTGTTCTGAGACACTCACAGGTTCAAGGCTCTATTGGTGCAGGAGGCCCCCTTGATGAAAACCTTGCACCTTGCCCATTCAGTCCTGGGTTTGGGCACTTTTCAGTGATCAGATTTTCAACTGACCACATAGTTCAGTCATTGTCAGTCTTCTTTTTTTTCTAATATACAAACACATTACAGGTGGTGCTTCATTTGAAGATAAAGTATTTCTTAGGGATGTCTACCTATTTGTCCTAGCCCTGTGCTCTGTAACAATACAGAGCAAGTTGAATTACTCAGCAGAGTAGACAGAGAACACATAAGAGTTTAAAAAAAAAAATAAATAAATCAGACAATCTGGGTTCAGGACACAGCTCTGCCACTAACTAGCGAAGTATTTTGGAACAACTTTATGTTTTTCAGGTTGAAGAAAGAGGAATGGTAAACTAATATCAACACCTACTGCATAGGACTTCCCTAGTAGCTCAGTTGGTAAAGAATCTGCCTGCAGCACAGGAGACCCAAGTTCAATCCCTGGGATGGGAAGATCCCCTGGAGAAGGAAATGGAAACCCACTCCAGTGTTCTTGCCTGGAAAATCCCATGCACAGATGAGCCTGGTGGACTACAGCCCATGGGGTTGCAAGAGTCAGACTCAACGTAGTGACTAAACCACCAGCAGGACTTTTGTAAAAATTAAGTGTGTGAATGATATGAAATCTTTTAGGCTACAAACTTGGTGACCATGCAATAACTGATTGTCCAAACTGAAACATTTTTGAGAGTGAAAGAGAATGCTATTGATAATTGTGTTGCTATCACAGGCATCAATAGGTATTGGCCTAGTAACTAGGGTTACAGGTTCATACTCTACGTAGGACAGTTCATTAATTTTCATCATTACTTCCTGTTTTGCATAGAAGTGCTCTAAATTCAAAGTCAAGTAATCATGTCAACTCTGTTTTTTTTTTTTAATTGTTGGTTTTTAGCTTAAATTGGTCCACTTCTTTTAAACCTTTCAAGATGGTATGTCACTTAGACTCCTTTTCCTGATCAACTTTCTATAGATAAGGCATGATTTTTTTTTAGTCCTTTCTCGACATCTGCATTTTTCTAGATTTCATATATATGCATTGATATACAGTATTTGTTTTTCTCTTTCTGACTTCACTCTCTATATATAACAGGCTCTAGGTTCATCTACCTCAGTTCAACTGACTCAAATTCGTCCCTTTTTATAAAAGAAACTGAGGAAATGATCCTGTTCACCATTGCAACGGAAAGAATAAAATACCTAGGAATAAACTTACCTAAGGAGATAAAAGACCTGTGTGCAGAAAACTGAAAGACACTGATGAAAGAAATTGAAGATGACAGAAACAGATGGAGAGATATATCACATTCTCATATTGGAAGAATCAATACTGTGAAAATGACTATGCTACCCAAAGCAATCTGCAGATTCAGTGCAATCCCTATCAAATTACCCATGGCTGTTTTCACAGAACTAGAACAAAAAATTTTACAGTTTGTATGGAAACACAAAAATAGCCAAAGCAATAGAGAAAGAAAAAGACCTATAAGAATCAATCTTCCCGACCTCAGACTACACTACAAAGCTAAGGTAAGCAAGACAGTACTGTACTGTCACAAAACAGAAATACAGATCAGTGGAACAAAATAGAAGGCCCAGAGATAAACCCACACACCTGTGGACACCTTATCTTTGACAAAGGAGGCAAAAATATTCAGTGGAGAAAATATAGCATCTTCAATAAATGATACTGGGAAAACTAGACAGCTACATGAAAAAGAATGAAATTAGTATACTTCTTAACATCATACACCAAAATAAACTCAAAATCGATTAAAGACCTAAAATGTAAGGCCAGAAACTTATTATAAAACTCTCAGAGGAAAACATGGGCAGAACACTGTTTGACATAAATTGCAGCAAGATCCTCTTTGATCTACCTCCTAGAGTAATGAAAATAAAAGTAAAAATGAACAAATGGAACCCAATTAAACTTAAAACCTTTATCGCAGCACAGGAAACTATAAAGATGAAAAGACAGCCCTCAGAATGGGAGAAAATAATTGCAAGTGAAGCAACTGACAAAAGGTTAATCTCTAAAATATACAAGCTGCTCATGCAGAAAAACAAACAACCTAATCAAAAAAATGAGCAGAAGACCTAAACAGACATTTCTCCAAAGAAGACATATAGATGGTCAACAAACAAATGAAAAGATGCTCAACATCACTCATTATTAGAGAAATGCAAATCAAAACTACAATGAAGTGTCACTTCACACCACTCAAAATGGCCATCATCAGAAAGTCTACAACAGTAAACCCTGGAGAGGGTGTGGAGAAAAGGGAACCCTCTTGCACTGTTGGACTTCCCAGTGGCTCAGTGAGACGTAGGTTTAATCCCTGGGTTGGGAAGATCCCCTGGAGAAGGAAATGAACGCCCTAGCTGGTATTCTTGCTTGGAAAATCCCATGGACAGAGGAGCCTCATGGGCTATTGTCCAAGGGATTGCAAATGAGTCTGACATGACTTAGTGACTAAATAACAACAACCTCCACTGTGGGTGGGAATGTAAATTGATACAGCCCCTATGGAGTACAGTATAGAGATTCTTTAAAAAAAAAAAAAAAAAAACTAGGAGTAAAACTACCATATGACCCAGCAACCCTGCTGCTGCACAGGTGCTGTGCTTAGTCACTCAGTCAAGTCTGACTGTTCGCGACCCCATGGACTTGACACTCCAGGCTCCTCTGTCCATGGGATTCTCCAGGCAAGAATATTAGAGTGGGTTGCCATGCCCTCCTCCAAGGGATCTTCCCAACCCAAGGGTCGAACCCAGGTCTCTCTCATTGCAGGTGGATTCTTTACCATCTGAGCCACCAAGGAAGCCCATGACTACTGGAGTGAGTAGCTTATCCCTTCTACAGGGGAACTTTCCAACCCAGGAACTGGGGTCTCCTGCCTTATAGATGGATTCTTTACCAGCTGAGCTACTGTGAAGCCCACTGCTAGGCATATACCCTGAAAGTGAAAGTGAAGTCACTCAGTCGTGTCTGACTCTTTGCAACCCTGTGGACTGTAGCCTACCAGGCTCCTCCGTCCATGGGATTTTCCAGGCAAAAGTACTGGAGTGGGTTGCCATTGCCTTCTCCCAGGGGATCTTCCCGACCCAGGGATCAAACCTGGGTCTTCCGCATTGCAGGCTGACTCTATACCCTCTTAGCCACCAGGGAAGCCCCTACATGCCTTGAGAAAACCATAATTCAAAAAGACACATGCAGCCCAATGTTCATTGCAACACTATTTACAATAGCCAGGATATGGAAGCAACCTAGGTGTCCATTATTCAGTTTTGTTCCTAAAAGTCAGCAGAATGTGGTGTGTCTGTGTTCAGATTTCAGCTCGGCCCCTTACCAACTTGGGTACATTTCATAACCTCTCTGTCTCAGTGCTCTCATATACCTGCTTCGCATGGGTGTAGTGAAGATTAAAGAATTAATATCTATCTCTAAAGGTCTTAGATTCGCACCTACCATACATAGACATGATGTTGTGTTGTCAAATAGAATAAATAAATGAGGTTACTGTAACTGACATTATTGAACGACAATTTGTGTGTGTGTGTGTGTGTGTGTGTGTCTACATTGGACATTGGAGATAAAGCAGTAAATAACAAAGGCATAAAGGCACAGTCCCTGCCCTCAGGGGGCTTACAGGATAGCAGAGACAGAGGGTATTAAAAGAGCATTGCTTAAATTAATGAGTTTCAAGTGTGACTAGGGCTATAAAGGAGAAAAACAAGATGCAGTGAGAATGTTTCACCACACCTGGGGGCCCAACTTTATCTGACCAGTGTAGGCTACAGAGGGACCATATGTCTCCCATGCTGACACTGGAAACATATTAATTAATGGAAAAATTAATTAGCTTCTAAGCAGTTGTGTCAGACTGTGAGCTTCTGGAGAGCTTGTGGCCATCAACGCCCTCAGGTCTTTCTTTACATGAGCTGCTGTCAAATGGATCTCCAGTTAAACTGCAGCTCTTACACTGATTTTTTGAAAGCCCAAATGGAGATTTCAAATTTATTTTTAACAAAGTTTGTCTTGATGTGTTTAGCCCTTTCCAGTCTGTCAAAATAATCTCTGATCTTGATTCTTCTTACACAGTGTCAACGCTTCAAATTGTCATCTTTAAATTGGTTAAGCATCCTTTCTATGTCTTATAAAGGCAGTTGTAAATGTTCTAGATTTTAGGTCTTTCCAGTTTATTTTAATTTTTTATAGAAGGAAACTTTTTTCTAATACAAAATAAAAAAGATAAGGTTTAAAAAGTTAAAAATCTCTATAATGCCTCTGTGATAGTAATATTATCAATATTTTATGTAATACCATTGCCCTCTTTTATAATTGGAGAAAAATATACCAAAGAAATAAGAAGCATATGGCATATATGTTTTTGAAACTATGGAGCACATACCCCATGTCTTTAAATTTTCTTCCGCAACACAATTTTAAAATGTTGTGTCATCTTTTTTTCCATCTGCATTTTATTTAACAAATGCTTCAGTTGGAGTTTTACTTTATTTCTATTTTCTTGCTATTATAAATAAAGCTGTGATAAACATCTTTATAGATAAATCTCTAAATACATTGCAAGCCGGGAATTTTTACAATTTTCATAGAGATGTTGTGTAAAACAATGACTTCTACAGTTGTTTGCTCTAGCAACCTCTGTTCCTTGACCATCTGGTTTAAAATCTATCTCAGCCTCCTCCCCAGACACAGTAGCTCCTGATTATCTTTCTCTCCCCTGTTTTCCTCAGAGCACTTATCATAATTTAACATGTTATCTAATATTCTTATTTATCTGCTTCTGGTCTATCACCCCCTCACTAAAATGTAAGCTCTCTAGGGAAGGATTTTTGTTTTGCTCCCTGCTATATTGCCAGCATCTAGTAGTAAGTGATCAATAAATGTCTGTTGAAAGAATGTAAATGGGTCTAGTTTCTTGGGGATATAAAGTGCTAAAATTACTCCATAAACACATCTCCCTTCCCGTTACTCCACCCCTGCTGATCAGTTCTCTGCTGATCAAGTACAGTGTTCCTTTCCACAATTATGATGATAATCTTCACCTATTTATTTTTATGTTTGGCAAAGGATGCTCCCTTTTCCTCCACCCTGGTCTCTGGAGGGCATGAGATCACAGTAAAGCTTGCCTTATATTACTCAGGGATTTCCCAGATAGTTCAGTGGTAAAGAATCTGCCAACCAATGCAGGAGATGTGAGTTCGATCCCTGGGTCAGGAAGATGCCCTGAAGAAGGAAATGGCAACCCACTCTGGTATTCTTACCTGGAAAATCCCATGGACAGAGGAGCCTGGAGGACTAATTCCATAGGGTTACAAAGAGTTGGCCATGACTGAAGCGACTTAGCAAGCAGACAGAAAAATAAATCGATTAATTTTATGACACAAAAGGAAAACTTAGGAAATGTTTTGAAACCCAGTTACATAAAATAGGATTCTCAGAGAATATGTACATTAGACTATATATTTATATTTTTAAATAGAATATAATTCTAAGTAATACAACTGAATAGAATTCTACCATGATGTTATCCTTCCATACTATTCCTCATCTTCTTTGACTTTTAATTATTTTACCAATCTTACCTACTGAAATGCATAAAATACTTTCTCTTCCTTTTTCATATCCAAGCTGTGGAATTACACAGGCATAGTTATAACAGTGTTGTTTTTACAGAATCAGTAATAATATGTTAACTTTTCATTTTGTGCATGGCTATTGTTCAGGGACCCATAGCATGAGTGTGTCAGCCTACCAGAAAAGTTTCCTTCTGTAGTGTTTGTATTGGGTGCTTCTGCTGATAATTAGCTACTCTTACAGTTACATCAATTTCAAACTGCTTCACTCTGATAATTTGTGATCCCATTCCTGCTTTGGGCATGTTGGTCGTCTGTCTGAATTTAGTGTGTAAATTCTGAATGACCAACTCTTCTATTCTTTGAGTTATTTTTCCACTTTGTGTTACTGGTGAAAATTAGCAATGATGGGTCAAAGAAAACTTAAGAAATGACTATTATCCAGGCTGCTCCTAAGAATACAAACTATCTAGAGGAAACGAGAAAACATAATCTACATAACATTCATGTATTTGATAAATATTCATTCTGATGAAGAAGGAGATCCCTGGCCCCTGCTTTCACTTTCAGTGAGCTTTTGGTCTTAATTCCCAAACACCTTCCCCCTCAGTGGCCTAGTCCTGAAAGTATTCTTGATGTCATTGCTATCCATGAGGGAGGGTTATCATTCCAAAGCTCAGTTCATTTTCACTCCCTATCAGATCAGATCAGATCAGATCAGTCGCTCAGTCATGTCTGACTCTTTGCGACCCCATGAATCGCAGCACGCCAGGCCTCCCTGTCCATCACCATCTCCCAGAGTTCACTCAAATTCACGTCCATCGAGTCGGTGATGCCATCCAGCCATCTCATCCTCTGTTGTCCCCTTTTCCTCCTTCCCCCAATCACTCCCAGCATCAAAGTCTTTTCCAGTGAGTCAACTCTTCACATGGCCACATGAGGTGGCCAAAGTATTGGAGTTTCAGCTTCAGCATCATTTCTTCCAAAGAACACCCAGGACTGATCTCCTTTAGGATGGATTGGTTGAATCTCCTTGCAGTCCAAGGGACTCTTAAGAGTCTTCTCCAACACCACAGTTCAAAAGCATCAATTCTTCAGCTCTCAGCCTTCTTCACAGTCCAACTCTCACATCCATACATGACCACAGGAAAAACCATAGCCTTGACTAGACGGACCTTGGTTGGCAAAGTAATGTCTCTGTTTTTCAATATGCTATCTAGGTTGTTCATAACTTTCCTCCAAGAAGTAAGTGTCTTTTAATTTCATGGCTGCAGTCACCATCTGCAGTGATTTTGGAGCCCAAAAAATAAAGTCTGATACTGTTTCCACTGTTTGCTCATCTATTTCCCAAGAAATGATGGGACCAGATGCCATGATCTTCATTTTCTGAATGTTGAGCTTTAAGCCAACTTTTTCACTCTCCTCTTTCACTCTCATCAAGAGGCTTTTTAGTTCCTCTTCACTTTCTGCCATAAGGGTGGTGTCATCTGCATATCTGAGGTTATTGATATTTCTCCTGGCAATCTTGATTCCAGCTTGTGCTTCCAGCTCAGCATTTCTTATGATGTACTCTGCATAACCCCCTATAGGAGGAGCTAATTACAGCAGAAGCAGCTAATTAAAATGCTGCAGAATGGCACTTTGTCCGTAGATTGCATTCTAAGTAGCTTCAATTGTGTCAGACTCTTTGTGATGCTATGGACTGTAGCCAGCCAGGCTCCTCTGTCCATGGGATTCTCCAGGCAAGAATGCTGGAGTGGGTTGCTGTGTCCTCCTCCAAGGGATCTTCGTGATCTAGGGACTGAAACTGCATCTCTTCTGGCTCCTGCACTGCAGGCAGATTCTTCATTGCTGAACCACCAGGGAAGCCCAAAGACTGGTAAATTCATGGATCACTAAATAATAACATGTATGTTAAAGTAAAAACTTGAATATATTATTACTGCTTCCTTTTGAAGCATTTTTTGTTAATTTTATTGTAGTATAGTTATTTTACAATGTTGTATTATTTTCTGCTCTACAGCAAAGTGAATCAATTATACATATGCATATATCCACTCTTTTTTAGGTTACCTTCCTATTTAGATCACCACAGAGCATAGTAGGGTTCCCTGTGCTATACAGTAGGTTCTCATTAGTTATCTATTTTATATATAGTGGTGTATATATGTCAATCCCAATCTCCCAGTTCATCCCACCCCTGCTTCCTCCTTTGGTAACCATAAGTTTGTATCTACATCTGTGACTCTACTTCTGCTTTGCAATTAAGTCACTTATACCATTTTTCTGGGTTTCCCAGGTGGTGCTAGCAATAAGAATCTGCTTGCCAAAACAGGAGACATAAGAGACTTGGGTTAGATACCTGGGTTGGAAAGATCCCCTGGAGGAGGGCATGGCAACCCACTCTAATATTCGTGCTTGAAGAATCCCATGGACAGAGAAGCCTGGTGGGCTATGGTCCATAGGGTTGCAAAGAGTCAGACACGACTGAAGCAGCTTAGCACACAGGCAAAATTTTTTCTAGGTTCCACATATATGTCTTCCTTGATACAATGATTCTATAACTATTGATATGGATTCCCCACTTGTTTGTTTATAAGTAGTGGAATGAAAACTCTTGATGTAGAATTGCCACAAGTTTAAATGCACAAAATTCACACAATTAAATGTGTCTTTTATTATAAATATGCACAAATCCAAACAGAAGAATTATTTAAAATATGCTTAAATCATTTAGCCATTTAATACTTACAAGAAATTGTTATTTTGGAACTAAGTATTTCATGTGCCTTCTGTTAATTCTTTCTATATCTGAAAAAGATCTCATTTCATTTATTATTGTCTTACTAATTTTTAACATGGCCAAGGTGAGGGGAGGCGGCCAGGAGGAGCAACCCCATGTCCAAGGAACAGTGGTTGCATGGGCGCAGGAGGGCAGAGAGGAGCTGCTCCATCTTCAAGGTCAGGAGGGGTGGCCATGAGGAGATACCCCTCGTCAAGGTAAGGAGCAGTGGTTGCGCTTTGCTGGAGCAGCCATGAGGAGATAACCCACGTCCAAGGTAAGAGAAACCCAAGTAAGATGGTAGGTGTTGCAAGAGGCCATCAGAGGGCAGACACACTGAAACCATAATCACAGAAAACTAGCCAATCTGATCACATGGATCACAGCCTTGTCTAACTCAATGAAACTAAGCCATGCCATGTGGGGCCACTCAAGATGGTAGGGTCATGGTGGAGAGGTCTGACAGAATGTGGTCCACTGGAGAAGGGAATGGCAAACTGCTTCAGTATTCTTGCTTTGAGAACCCCATGAACAGCAGGAAAAGGCAAAAAGATACGATACTGAAAGGGGAACTCCCCGGGATGGTAGGTGCCCAATATGCTACTGGAGATCAGTGGAGAAATAACTCCAGAAAGAATGAAGGGATGGAGCCAAAGCAAAAACAATACCCAGCTGTGTATGTGACTGGTGATAGAAGCAAGGTCCAATGCTGTAAAGAGCAATATTGCATAGGAACCTGGAATGTCAGGTCTATGAATCAAGGCAAATTGGAAGTGGTCAAACAAGAGATGGCAAGAGTGAATGTCGACATTCTAGGAATCAGCGAACTGAAATGGACTGGAATGGGTGAATTTAACTCAGATGACCATTATATCTACTACTGCAGGCAGGAATCCCTTAGAAGAAATGGAGTAACTATCATGGTCAACAAAAGAGTCTGAAATGCAGTACTTGGATGCAATCTCAAAAACGATAGAGTGATGTCTGTTCATTTCCAAGGCAAACCATTCAATATCATGGTTATCCAAGCCTATGCCCCAACCAGTAACACTGAAGAAGCTGAAGTTGAATGGTTCTATGAAGACCTACAAGACCTTTTAGAACGAAGACCCAAAAAAGATGTCCTTTTAATTTTAGGGGACTGGAATGCAAAAGTAGGAAGTCAAGAAACACCTGTAGTAACAGGCAAATTTGGCCTTGGAGTATGGAATGAAGCAGGGCAAAGGCTAATAGTTTTGTCAAGAGAAGGCACTGGTCATAGCAAACACCATCTTCCAGCAATACAAGAGAAGACTCTACATATGTAGAGTCTACACATCACCAGATTGTCAACACCGAAATCAGAATGATTATATTCTTTGCAGCCAAAGATGGAGAAGCTCTACACAGTCAGCAAAAAAAAGACTGGGAGTTGACTGTGGCTCAGATCATGAACTCCTTATTGCCAAATTCAGACTTAAATTGAAGAAAGTAGGGAAAACCACTAGACCATTCAGGTATGACATAAATCAAATCCCTTATGATTATACAGTGGAAGTGAGAAACAGATTTAAGGGACTAGATCTGATAGACAGAGTGCCTGATGAATTATGGATGGAGGTTCGTGACACTGTACAGGAGACAGGGATCAAGACCATCCCCATGGAAAAGAAATGCAAAAAAGCAAAATGGCTGTCTGGGGAGGCCTTACAAATAGCTGTGAAAAGAAGAGAAGTGAAAAGCAAAGGAGAAAAGGAAAGATATATGCATCTGAATGCAGAGTTCCAAAGAATAGCAAGGGGAGATAAGAAAGCCTTCCTCAGCAATCAATGCAAAGAAATAGAGGAAAACCACAGAATAGAAAATACTAGAGATCTCTTCAAGAAAATTAAAGATGCCAAGGGAACATTTCATGCAAAGATGGGCTTGAGAAAGGACAGAAATGGTATGGACCTAACAGAAACAGAAGATATTAAGAAGAGGCGGCAAGAATACACAGAATACTGTACAAAAGAGAGCTTCATGACCAAGATAAACACAATGGTGTGATCACTCACCTAGAGCCAGACATCCTGGAATGTGAAGTCAAGTCGGCCTTAGGAAGCATCACTACGAACAAAGCTAGTGGAGGTGATGGAATTCCCAGTTGAGCTCTTTCAAATCCTGAAAGATGATGCTGTGAAAACGCTTCAGTCAATATGCCAGCAAATTTGGAAAACTCAGCAGTGGCCACAGGACTGGAAAAAGTCAGTTTTTATTCCAATCCCAAAGAAAGGCAATGCCAAAGAATGCTCAAACTACTGCACAATTGCACTCATCTCACACACTAGTAAAGTAATGCTCAAAATTCTCCAAGCCAGGCTTCAGCAATACGTGAACCGTGAACTTCCTGATGTTCAAGCTGGTTTTAGAAAAGGCAGAGGAACCAGAGATCAAATTGCTAATATCCTCTGGATCATCGAAAAAGCAAGAGAGTTCCAGAAAAACATCTATTTCTGCTTCATTGACTATGCCAAAGCCTTCGACTGTGTGGATCACAATAAACTGTGGAAAATTCTGGAAGAGATGGGAATCCCAGACCACCTGACCTGCCTCTTTAGAAACCTGTATGCAGGTCAGGAAGCAACAGTTAGAACTGGACATGGAACAACAGACTGGTTCCAAATAGGAAAAGGAGTATGTCAAGGCTGTATATTGTCACCCTGCTTATTTAACTTCTATGCAGAGTACGTTATGAGAAACGCTGGGCTGGAAGAATCACAAGCTGGAATCAAGATTGCCGGGAGAAATCTCAATAACCTCAGATATGCAGATGACACCACCCTTATGGCAGAAAGTGAAGAGGAATTAAAAAGCCTCTAGATGAAAGTGAAAGAGGAGGGTGGAAAAAGTTGGCTTAAATCTCAACATTCAGAAAACGAAGATCATGGCATCTGGTCCCATCGCTTCATGGAAAATAGATGGGGAAACAGTGGAAACTGTCAGACTTTATTTTTCTGGGCTCCAAAATCACTGCAGATGGTGACTGCAGCCATGAAATTAAAAGACGCTTACTCCTTGGAAGGAAAGTTATGGCCGACCTAGAAAGCATATTGAAAAGCAGAGATATTACTTTTCCAACAAAGGTCCGTCCAGTCAAGGCTATGGTTTTTCCAGTGGTCATGTATGGATGTGAGAGTTTGACTGTGAAGAAAGCTGAGCACCAACGAATTGATGCTTTTGAACTGTGGTGCTGGAGAAGACTCTTGAGAGTCCTGTGGACTTCAAGGAGATCCAACCAGTCCATCCTAAAGGAGATCAGTCCTGGGTATTAATTGGAAGGACTGATGCTGAAGCTGAAACTCCAATACTTTGGCCACCTCATGCGAAGAGTTAACTCATTTGAAAAGACTCTGATGCTTGGAGGGATTGGGGGCAGGAGGAGAAGGGAACAACAGAGGATGAGATGGCTGGATGGCATCACCAACTCAATGGACATGAGTTTGAGTGAACTCTGGGAGATGGTGATGGACAGGGAGGCCTGGCATGCTGCGATTCATGGGGTCGCAGAGTCTGACACAACTGAGCGACTGAACTGAACCGAACTGAATTTTTAACATATAATTGACATATAACATTATATTAGTTTCAGATGTAGAACCTAATGATTCCATTTTTGTATCTATTGTGAAATGATCATCAAATAAGTCTAGTTAGCACCCATCCCATAGACAGAGGAGCCTGGCAGTCTACAGTCAATGGTGTCCCAAGTGTCGGATATGACTTAGCGACTAAACCACCACAGCACCCATCACCATACCTAGTTACAAACTGTTTTTTCTTATGATGAGAACTTTTAAGATCAACTTTTAGCAACTTTCACATAAGCAATACAGTGTTACTAACTATAGGCTTACCATGGTCTTGCTAACTATGGTCTTACTGTTTTTTAAAGGAATTTTAATTTGTGCATTTTTACATAAGCAAAATGTATCACACATTAGAATCATTCATAGTCAACAGCTGTCATTTGTATTAACAGAGTTTTTATACTCGTTCCCTATTCCCATCCAAACTTGAAAAACTAAATGCTGACAGAGACTGTCAGGTCAAAAATGAACTCCTAATATGACAACTGAAGTGGACTGCTACAAAACCTGGCTGTCAAAACAGGAGTTATGGGTTTGCAATGTAAATATAGTTAAAGGTACAAGTTATTCAGGCGTCCATCTGTCAAAAGACAGGATGTACTATATCCTGTGGCATTACATTATATTCACTCCTAAGTATAGGGGCCAGGAAGACTTGTGTGAAATCCTCAAGCAGAAGAGACAAGGTGCAAATTGCACTTATAGATTTTAATATTTCATGTTTTCCATGTTTCTTATGGTGATAATCTATTATTTTTATATTGAGAAAAGCTCCTTTCATTGGAAATGACAAGATTCTATTCCAAAATATAATCAGAATCATATTTTTGCTACAAGGAAAGAAGAGAACTGTTTACAAGATTATTTAAGGAAAGGAAAGAACTAATCTTTCCCTGGCTCCTTCCAGGTAAAGAAATAATTTTATGTTATCTCTGGGATAGCACTGACCTAGCACTAGGGATCAACGCTTGCAAAATGGATGTACTTCAGGTACCACCGTGGGCTGGTTCAGGTTAACATCTATAGATTCAAAATAGGTAGAAATCCTCCATATCCAACATTTATGACATAGCATAGAGCATAAAATACGTAATTGGGGAATCAGCTTTTATAAAATTAAAAAATATAAATCTAATCAAGTGACATTAGGGCTTCCCAGGTGGCATGGTGGTAAAGAATCCACTTGCCAATGCAGGAGATACAAGAGACATGGATTCAATCCCCGAGTCAGGAAGATTCCATGGAGAAGGAAATAGCAACCCGCAACAGCATTCTCACCTGGAAAATTCCATGGCCAGAGGAGCCTAGCAGGCTACAGTCCATGGGGTGGCAAAGAGTTCAACATGACTGAGCATGCACGCAAGCAGCAAACAAGCCACACTAACCATACAAGTTTAACAATTTGCTATCGTCAATTAAACATCTATTATATATTAAGCAGCAATGTAGAGATACTTATGTCATCTAATTGAATTACAGCAACGCAAAAAGGATTGTCAGCAGGGAGAATTATCAATCCAGGCAGCATTTGTTAAAGAGACTTCTAAGGAAGAGAAATGTGCTTGAAAATAAAAGGGGCCAGCATGAAGTACATGTCACACCAGTTGTCTGTCAGTGGTGTTTGGGGAGGCATCCAGAGTTCTTCCATGAACTTTAGTTCATGAAAACAAGCACATTAACTACTTTTCCCCCTTCTATTTAGGGCACCAATTTTTAAAGTTGACAACCTCCTGCAGGGATGTTCTGAAAGACAGAGACGTCTTGTCAGAATTATAAATGTCCTTGGTGGATGAGGCAGAAAGAGTGGACTGTATAGGACGTTCTTGACAAGTCCTCAGGATCTGAAGTGGTAACTATCTTTTTAGCTAGGTTTTCTTTTTTTGTGGATGACAGGAGATGTTTTAAAAATTGTGAAGGACAGAACTTCTCTATTTAGTTACTTGTAATCAGGCAGGAAAGGGTATGCACACAATTTAGTACATAGTAGGTGTTCAATATATATTTATTTCATCTAATATTCCCTCCCTCATCACTGCCAATGATTTCTGAGTTAAGGGTGAATTTCCAGCTCTCATGGCTGCCAGACAGGGCATGTAGGTTTGCTCCATCACTGAACAGTTGGGTTGTGCCTCTTCCTCTTTTGCTTCTGACATGACCCATGCTCATGCCATAGTCCAAACTGAATTCATATGCATCTACATCTTTATAGATAGGTTGATAGCCACAATATAAGTATGTGTTCATGAAGTGTATTCACAAATATATATATGTGTGTGTATATGCATGCATACATATGTATGTGTGTGTATACATTTATATTTGGCATCTGTATTTGCCAGCTCCTTACCCTTCTCTGGGAAACTGTTAGCCCTCCTTATCCCAACTCATGTTCTTACTCTCAGTTTAGATTTGGCTTTTACAGGAAAATGTGAACCTCTACTCACAGCTGTTCGGTTCCAGGATCATATATATCTAAACTTTCAGTGACTTTCTTGAATGTAGAGTAGGCTTACAACTTAACCAACATAGCCAAAATATAACTGCTGCTACTTCTCCAACCCTGACGACCTAGCCCACCCCCTAAAAACTATTCTGTTCATCTTCTGGAATTTTCCATCTGAGTAAATGTTGTTAACTGAAAACAGGTTTGCTGGCTCCATGCACAGCAAGCCAAATGCTAAGTAGTTGAGGTTTACAGCAGAGAAAGTTTTATTCACAAGACAGTCAAGTGAGAAGGCAGGAGAACAAATATCAGGTCCGTCCCCCACTCTCACACCCCCGCCAAAGCGAGGGCTTAGAATATTGAAGAGTGAAGACTATAGGGTAGTTGGAGGTGCAGGGGGAGGTGATTGAAGGCAGGAAAAAGGTGATGCAGTACCTGCCCTGCACAGGCATATTTAAGTTACATGCTTTTTCATGGACAAGCTCAGAAAATTGTGGCGTTAGCCATTCACTAAGAGTGAAGCTTTTGGCCCTCTGACGTCAAATGATTATGCATTGGACTCTTACATGGGTTCAGTCAAATGGTCACTGATATCAACCAATTTGCCCTGAGCAAGACTAGCTGCTAGGAGACTGTTACTATAGCAATCCATACATTAGAGGTGTTATCTACAGGGGATAGTTAAAAAGTCTCATGATATGCTGTTTAAGTTATTTGAATCTTGGAGGGTATGCAACCTGCAAGAACAATCAAAGTAAGCTTGGTCAGTGAAGGTGGGTTGCTGTTGTTTAGTTGATAAGTCATGTCCGGCTCTTTTGTGACCACATGGACTGTAGCTCGCCAGGCTCCTCTGTCCATGATGTTTCCCAGGCAAGAATACTGGAGTGGGTTACCGTTTCCTTCTCCAGACAATCTTCCTGACCCAGGGATCAAACCCGCATCTCCTGCTTTTGCAGGTGAATTCTTTACCACTGAGCCATCTGGAAAGCCCAAAGGTGGGTAACAGGATATTATTAACCAAACAAATTTACAGCTTAAGGGATCAGATGGACTGTCCTTGGTTTCAGTGATATCACCACTTATTCTGTTGCTCACTTAAGCTCCAAACATAGATGTTTCCTGTCTCCCTTACACTTCTATACTGGATCCATCATAAAGTTTTTTTTGGCCCTATTTCAAAAATATTTTCTGAATCCTTCCTCTTCTCTCCATTTCTACTATATTACCACAATCAGTGGTAAAGAACACTCTTGCCAATGCAGGAGATGTGGGTTTGATCCATGGATTGGGAAGATCCCCTGGAGAAGGAAATGACAACCCATTCCAGTATTCTTGCCTGTCCCATGGACAGAGGAGCCTGGTGGGCTACAGTTCATAGGACCAGAAGAGTTGGACAAGACTTAGCAACTAAAACAACAACAAACAAGCCACCGATATCTTTCTCCTGAATTTCTACAAGAGCTTTATAGTTGATATTCCTGCTTTTACTTTTTCTTCCCCTCCTGCTGCCTAAGATACTTTTCTAGTACACTCAGAATAAAACTGATTTTACAAAGCCTCATAAGCTTTACTGTAACATCTTCCCTGGTGGCTCAGATGGTAAAGCATCTGCCTACAATGCGGGAGACCCGCGTTCGATCCCTGGGTTGGGAAGATCCTCTGGAGAAGGAAATGGCAACCCACTCCAGTACTCTTGCCTGGAAAATCCCATGGATGGAGGAATATGGTAGGCTAAAGTCCCCGGGGTTGCAGAGAGTCGGACACGACTGAGCGACTTCACTTTCACTTTCATAAGCTTTCTGGCTCCTAACTTTGTCACCAATCAGTCACCATTCTTCCTTCACTAAAATAGTTTCACAAGCCTTTTTCGCTCTTTAAGTGTGCTGAATGTCTCTTTTGTACTTTACTATTGAATATTACCTCTGTGTAAGACTCTCTGCCTCTTGATGTTGTCCAGAGCTGATTTGATCAAGTCAGTTTAGTTCAAACATCACCTCCTTGGAGATACCCATTTCCACCTTCCTTATTCACACGATCACTTCATCACCTGTTTTATTTATTTACAGACACTCAGAGATACCTGAAATCGCATTGTTCAGGTATCTGTTTGCTCCTTTCTCCCACTAGAATGTGAGCTTCCTAAGAGCATGGATTTTTCTGTCAGGTTATCACATGAACCCATCACATCAAACAGTGCCTGGTATTTGGTAGACATGGAGAAGAGTGAACTAAAGGAAGATAAGAATGGATGTATCAGTAGATTTCCCCCCAATTTTTGAAGCTGAAACTGAGACAGAGAATCAATTTCAATCTCTAAAGGCTGAATCCTAGACATAAAACTCAAAAGCCATTTGAACAAGGCAGTGAGCCAAATAGAAAAAGCAGAGACAGGAGCTAAAGATAGTTTTGCTGGTCTTCAACTCTTGCTAGTTGTTTTAGAGCCAGACGTATTCCTTCCCTTCCCATAGTACGATTGCTTAATTTATTTATGAGGTATCCCAACATGATTGCAGTAAATTCGTCTTTTTTTCCTTACTTAATTTTTTTAAAAAAAATTGGTTTCTAAGACTTACAATTAAAGAATCCAAGTTATTCTGGCATTTCTTGCCTCTTGCCTTTTCTTCTGCCACTGTCTCTTATCAAACTCTAAGCTCTGGTCATAATACACTTTCATCTCTTTCTCTTTCTGTCTCTTGGTCCTTTACACATGCATTTCTAGATGCTAAGACTATTCTTCACTAATTTGTCTTTGAGAAAACTTTCAGACACCCCAAACTTAGGGATTGCATGCTTTCTTCCACCTCATAGCTTCCCCTATTTATTCTCAGTGTTATTAACAACCAGGCTTGCATCTCTCTAAGTCTATCTCTTTCACTGTTGCGTTTTTTCTTATTTCCTGTGCATTCTTGATGCCTAGCACAGAGTTCAACACAGAAATCTACAATGACTGAATGAATGAAGGGCTGACTGAATGAATAAACAGAGCTACTTTGTTGGTAGCCGAAGCAGACTCTGTGCGACCCCATAGACTGCAGCCCACCAGGCTCCCCTGTCCCTGGGATTCTCCAGGCAAGAACACTGGAGTGGGCTGCCATTTCCTTCTCCAATAAAGCAGAACTAAGAGATAACAAAATAGAATTTGACTGTTGGTATTCTCCTTCAGTTCAGACTGTTTCCTATTGATGCTACTCTAATGTTTTGAACTGATTTGGGGGCATTCTGTTTACCTTGGACTTAGGCAAGATTTATACCTCCATTTTTCAATACTTTCTTTCCCCCTAAGGATCCTTTTAGTTTTCTGCTCATGTTTCCCTTTTGTACTCAAGAGCCTTATTTTCTGAGAGCTATTTTCCCCTAGTTTGAGGGGGGTTTTCACCTATCAGTGCCATTTGCTTTGCCACTTTGTCAAATTTTGGAGGTGTGCCAAGCTGCTAGGCATGCTTTCAAAATAAGATCTTGTTGACAACAA
Source organism: Bos taurus (assembly GCF_002263795.3). NCBI lineage: Eukaryota > Metazoa > Chordata > Mammalia > Artiodactyla > Bovidae > Bos > Bos taurus. The sequence continues at coordinate 29,619,717 of NC_037351.1, read as the reverse complement.
AAAATAAACTCACATCACCAAGATCATTTTCTATTTACTATATTCCTTGGAGTCATATTTCTGAAACCCTAAAGAAATCAGAATTGCTACCTCATCCCCCAGTGTTCTTCTTCTCCATACTCCTTCCAAAATCCTTTCATGCTAGAAGGAAACAATTAAATAATCCAGGTTTCTTCAAGTTCATTTAATAGCTGAAAATAACAAATAGAGTGCTCAGTATATGTCATGTGCAGTTGTTCCCAAAGGGAAAGAATGTTTCAATTGCCCGTGACTGTGACCTGATATTGCACTCTTACTCTGTAGAATCTCAACAAATCTGTCTTCTCCCAGACTTGGTTCAATGAAATTTTCCCCATTACATTCCATGGATCCTTTAAGTGTAATGACACTAAACAACAGCCCTTTGTTTGTTTGGCTGGCAGCTCCTCCATGAAATTTGTACTATTACTGAATGAATTTGCAACATTACATGAAAACTGTCAAGGATTCTTCATAAAATTGGATTCATGACAATAGCATAGAAGAAGCAAAGTAGAAAAACCTTATAATGGGTAGGGATTTCAAGGAAGAATTTATAAATTGAAAATGAGTTGTCAACTACTGATTATTTTATATAATGTCCTGTCATATGAGAAAGCTTCCCTGGTGGCTCAGTGGTAAAGAAACTGCCTGTCAATGCAGGAGACTTGGGTTCGATCCCTGGGTTGAGAAGATCCCTGGGGAAGGAAATGGCACTCCATCCAGTATTCTTGCTTGGGAAATTCCATGAACACAGGAGGCTGGGAGGTTACAGTCCTTGGGGGTCTCAAAAGAGTTGGACATGACTGAGTGATTAAATAGCAACGTCATATGAGAATCTGCCTGCTTCTCATGGGATTGTGATGGGAAGATAGGCAGTGGGGCAAAACAATGAACATCATTCTCAGCATTTGGGAGGATGATGTAGGGAGTACATTTTATCCTCAGAATTAGAGTAGTGGCTCAGAGGTTAAAGCATCTGCTTGCAATGCAGGAGACCTGGGTTTGATCCCTGAGTCGGGAAGTTCCCCTGGAGAAGGAAACGGCAACCCACTCTAGTATTCTTGCTTGGAGAATCCCATGGACGGAAGAGCCTGGTGGGCTACAGTCCACGGGGTTGCAAAGAGTTGGGCACAACTGAGCAACCTTACTTACTTACTTATGAGGATATGGGGCATGCTTACTATTTTTAATTCAGCTTTGGCCTTAGAGTGGTGAAGGATGGAAGAATTGTTTCAATTTTCTGATTCTTTGCAACCCCATGGACTGTAGCCCACCAGGCTCTTCTGTCCATGGAATTCTCCAGGCAAGAACACTGGAGTGGGTATCCACACCCTTCTCCAGGGGATCTTCCTGAAACAGGGACCAAGACAGGTCAACTGCATTGCAGGCAGATTGTTTACCGTTTGAGCCACCATGAAAGCCCTATAACTAAAAATGAGACATGAATAAAGTCCCCAAATATTAGATACTCAGGGCAGGAGGGGTTTTAGCATGGGAGGAATGAAAGGTATGTATTTTCCTCTTCATTTCCAGCCTCAAAAATAAGTCAAAAGAAGGTGAAACTCCCCCTCTACACTCTGTAACTCCACTCTGCTTTGTTCCCCACCTCTGAGTCCCCATCTGTGTCCTTCAGGTAACCAGTCCCTATGCGGGAAACCAAGCTTTCCCTCAAGTGCTTCTGCCAAAACTCATATTTCTTCAATAAAAATAAATATTAGAGAAGAAAATATTCTGATTAAACTAATTCACAATAAAGTGTGAATGACTGAAAGCAGCTGTGTGCTTTAGGCAGTCAGAGAAAGCTTACTGAAACTCCACAGTTTGTGTTGAACTGTCTTAAGCTTTAGCTCTATTATTTCACTCCCACCTTTAAAAAAATTTATTACAAAGGATGCCAGAATTAGGTTGTCTAAAGAACTTGTTAAAAGAGCGCAGCCAGCAATTATGGAGCCATGATTCAAGACACGAAAAAAAGATAAAACATTTTTTTTTTTTTTTGGAAATACTTGTTGGTGCCAAATAATTTATATTGTTTCAGATTCAGGCATTGGGAAAAGGAAAGAACTGATAAAAAGTCCAGAATTATGAGGAGAAATAAGTTGGAGGCAGATGGTTTTACTTAGGTATTTATTCTTACTAGACTGCAGATGGTGACTGCAGCCATGAAATTAAAAGACGCTTACTCCTTGGAAGGAAAGTTATGACCAACCTAGATAGCATATTCAAAAGCAGAGACATTACTTTGCCAACAAAGGTCCGTCTAGTCAAGGCTATGGTTTTTCCAGTGGTCATGTATGGATGTGAGAGTTGGACTGTGAAGAAAGCTGAGTGCCGAAGAATTGATGCTTTTGAACTGTGGTGTTGGAGAAGACTCTTGAGAGTCCCTTGGCCTGCAAGGAGATCCAACCAGTCCATTCTGGAGATCAGCCCTGGGATTTCTTTGGAAGGACTGATGCTAAAGCTGAAACTCCAGTACTTTGGCCACCTCATGAGAAGAGTTGACTCATTGGAAAAGACTCTGATGCTGGGAGGGATTGGGGGCAGGAGGAAAAGGGTATGACAGAGGATGAGATGGCTAGATGGCATCACTGACTTGATGGACGTGAGTCTGAGTGAACTCCGGGAGTTGGTGATGGACAGGGAAGCCTGGCGTGCTGAGATTCATGGGGTCACAAAGAGTCGGACACAACTGAGCGACTGAACTGAACTGAGACCAACTGTGCTACTTAAACTAGTTTTGTTTATTTCATTTTCCATTTTATTTTCCTCTACTTCTACATGTGATTGTACTTCGCAATGAATTAATCTGAAAGTTCCAAATTATTTATAGTTCTGACTGATTCTCTGCCTTTCCATTCAAATTATCAGGATTTCTGAGTAGAAAAGATATCCAACTTTGACGTTGTTATGTCTCCTTGTTCGTTTTTTTTTTTTTTTAATTTTTCATTGATAGGAGTTTGCAAAGTTCTGTAGCCAGTGGAGAAGGGAGGACATTAGTCGCAGGAGCTGTGGCTTCCAGCAACAGTAACTGTGAGGAGCATGTGGTAAGACTGAAGGAAGGAGGCTGGGAGATAAAGGAGGAAACCTGGGAAGTCTTCAGCCATGTATAGACTGGCTTTTGAACACTGAAATTCTCCCCTCCACCACTGTGATGTACTATCAGTGATTGCTTCCATGGGTCCATGATGTGGTCCACAGAAAAAGTATATGTTGTCTAGTAAGAAAATCTGGAAACATCTAAAAAAAAATCTGTAAAATCACTATGGCTGAAAAATGCTTTTCTCAAAATAAATTGGTCTTAGAAATGGAGAATCTTCGTGTGACCTTGATTGTTATTTCCTGTTCCATAATACCTCACCAATTCTATTACATATGCTAAAAATATTCACCAAAGCTAAATGGTAAACAAAACACTACCTCCAACACAACAACAAAATAGCCTTCTAGCTAAAGACTTTATATCTCTTGGTGGCATTTCAATTAAAACAAAAGCTACCCAAGGAAGCATGATAATGTTTAGTAGTCTCTCTGTGTTTTAAATGCATAGATAAAAAACAAATTCCCACTAAAGCAAAAGTGTATTACAATTCTCTTTAGATAGAAGGAATATATTCTCCAACACCAGAACACCCATGTAGCCTGGAGCTAATTCTGAGAGGACTTACTTTTTAAAGCTTGTAATTCATTTGGCTCTCACTCAACTGCCAGGGGATTTATGTACATTGTATCTTGCTTTCAAGCTCTTATTAAAATAATTAAAGAAAATAGATTATAAAGTCATATGTTGACACAATTTACTGCCAGCTTGTTTACTTTTATTTTCCATTGCAAGTAGCTTTTGAAAGCAATTTCTCAGATTATCCTCCCCCATGTGTCAAAATAGAAGCTAATTCTCAACATCAAACTCCCTTTCCTCCCTAGAGAACCTGAGAATATATGAGCTCTCTTATAGGAATTCAGAAACACCCTCTTGCCTGAGGACAGATCATCTGATATTGAGGCATGGGCTTCAACATTTAATGAATATCTCCAAAACAACGAACCGTGTGTGAACTGAGTCATAAAATTGAAGCCCATAGTCTTTTATACACCTTGGAAACCCTCTAGCAAAGAAAGGAGCAGTCCATCTAGAAGAAGACTATTAATATCTTTAGTACCTTTTAACCTCAAAAATAGACTAGTTATGGTTAAGAACATACTCTTAGAAGTCACAAATTCAAATGGATTCAAATGGTGGTTCTGCCATTTTTAGGGTGTAACATTGAACAACTCACACTCCTTGGAGCTCTTTCCCCATCTGTGTCATAGGATTAATGATGTTTAGCTCTTATCTTGAAGACTAAGTGATGTTAATAATGAAAAAAATCTAAGTTAAATGCTGGCACATCAGTCAGTTCAGTCGCTCAGTCATGTCCGACTCTTTGCGACCCCATGGACCACAGCACGCCAGGCCTTCTTGCCCATCACCATCTCCCGGAGTTGACTCAACCTCACGTCCATCAAGTTGGTGATGCCATCCAGCCATCTCATCCTCTGTCGTCCCCTTCTCCTCCTGCCCCCAATCCCTCCCAGCATCAGAGTCTTTTCCAATGAGTCAACTCTTCGCATGAGGTGGCCAAAGTACTGGAGTTTCAGCTTTAGCATCAGTCCTTCCAAAGAACTGATCTCCTTGGCTGATCTCCAGGGCTGATCTCCTTTAGAATGGACTGGTTGGATCTCCTTGCAGTCCAATGGACTCTCAGGAGTCTTCTCCAGCACCACAGTTCAAAAGCATCAATTCTTCGGTGCTCAGCTTTCTTCACAGTCCAACTCTCACTTCCATACATGACCACTGGAAAAACCATAGCCTTGACTAGATGGACCTAGCATTAAATAAATGATTTTGTCCTAGGAGGCAGAGTCTGAGTTGGAAATTCTTGGTCAACAGTTTTATCGGTCAATCCCAATGTCATGTATATACTATTGATACTATGTATAAAATAGATAACTTATTAGAACATACTGTAAAGCTTAGGGAGCTCTACTTAATGCACTGCAGTGACTTGAATGGGAAGGAGGTCCAAAAGGGAGGGGATACATGTATAGCTGATTCATTTTGCTATACGGTAGAAACTAACAAAATGCTGTAAAGCAACTATATGCCAATAGAAATTAATTAAAAAAAAAAGAGGTTTGTTGGTTGAGTGCTCTCAGGAAGAGAAATAAGAAAGAAGCTAGCCAAATATGGTCTCTCCTGGGGACTGGCTTCAGCCTGATATCCCTGGGAAGTTCCGCAGCCCAAGACGCATGTCTGTCCCATTTAGAGGGGTGCAGAGGCACAGCTTCTCCAGCATGGGAACTCCCATTTGGCAGAGGCATATTTTGCAGAGAAGGGTGTGTCTTGAGTTGTTATCATAGCACTAACAGCAATGGATGAGGGGTGCACCTGCTGATAAAGGAGATCTGCAGGGGACATCACAGTGCCCACTAGAGTTTACTCTGGGCATTATTCAGATCTTGCTTATGCCAAGTTCATCTACCAAAGCACAGCTTCTCCAGGATTTTGGTGAGTCATCCTTATTGAGGAAACTTCAGAGTGGGAAGATTAGCTGGATGAATCAGAACATCTGCTGTTTACCATCGTTCCTTAGGCTTTAAGTCATTGGTTCCCTATCAGGCAAGTCCATCCCACCCCCAACTCCCCTCCCTGACCCAAGTTAATTGACAGTCTAGAGACATTTTGGGTTGCCATATCTGTAGGTTGCTACTGGCGTAACCCTACAATGGACAGCCGCCCATGGCAGAGAATTATCCATCACAAACTGTCAAAAGAATTGTGGTTGAGAAATCCTGTATCCCTTCACTGCTTCTCCACCCAGTCTAGATTCTCTCTCTTCCATGTGCACATGTGCTAGCCCGGATGGCTTGTCTAGTGGGTTGACACAGACTTTCATTCTGAGGGGTCTAGGTTCTGTTTAGCATGCTCTATCAGATCATGGTTTTTGCATAAGCCCATTTGGTTAAAAACAGATATGGAAGTACCCATGGATATTCCCATGAAACATTTGAGTTCAAAATATTCCTCAACTTGCCCCCAAGAGGCTCAGTGGTCTTCTTGAGGGATGGTATGATTCTGGGGTTCAGCCTTAGTCTGTGTTGCTGACAAGTCAGATATTCAAATGTGTCAGTAGCTAGAATGTAGCTATAGAGCCTGTACATAGTCCTATGGCTTGCTGCTGGGCCCACCTAAACTTTAGTTGATGGGTCATAATAGTACCTTCCAGTCACATGATCCCCTGCTATCCAGTGGTTAGAAGCTTAATTTTTACCATGGTTTAGTGACAGATGGTAAAATGTCTGCCTGCAGTGTGAGAGGCCTGGGTTCAATCCCTGGGTCAGGAAGGTCTCCTGGAGAAGGAAATGGCAACACACTCCAGTACTCTTTCATGGAAAATTCCATGGATGGAGGAGCCTGGTAGGCTACAGTCCATGGCATCTCAAAGAGTTGGACACGACTGAGCAACCTCACTGGTTCACTAGTTCAGTAGCATTTCAGGAGCCGGTTTTTGTTTTTGTTTAATAACAGCTTTGTTAATATATAACTTATACACTCTAATTCACCATACTCTAAAACACTGTATCATTCAGTGTCTTTTTTAATTCATTCACAGAGTTGGAGAACCATCACAACTATCTGATTTCAAAACATTGTCAACATTATCAAATAAATCCTCATACCCATTAGCAGTCACCTCTCATTCTCTCAATTCCTCCAGGTCTAGAAAACCACTAATTGACTTTCTTGTCTCCATGGATTTGATTACTCTAGAAATTTCATGTACATGGAACTACATAACATACATACATACATACATACATACATAACATACATACATAACTTGAAAACAAGTTTTCAAGGTTTATCCATATTATAGTGTGTGTTGGTACTTCATCCCTTTTTGTGTACAAATGCTATTGCATGATATATAATGTGTACTCTTCTATTGTTAGGTGGAGTGTTCTTTAGATGTCTAGTAAATATAATTGGTTTATAGTACTGTTCAAGTCTTGTATTTTTTATCTTCTGCCGAGTTGATTTTTCCACTATTGAAAGTAGGGTATTAATGTCTCTAACTCAGCCATGAAATTAAAAGACGCTTACTCCTGGAAGAAAAGTTATGCCCAACCGAGATAATATATTAAAAAGCAGAGTTATTACTTTGCCAACGAAGGTCCGTCTAGTCAAGGCTATAGTTTTTCCAGTGGTCATGTATGGATGTGAGAGTTGGACTGTGAATAAAGCTGAGTGCCAAAGAATTGATGCTTTTGAACTGTGGTGTTGGAAAAGACTCTTGAGAGTCCCTTGGACTACAAGGAGATCCAACCAGTTCATCCTAAAGGAGACCAGTCCTGGGTGGAAGGACTGATGCTGAAGCTGAAACTCCAATACTTTGGCCATCTCATGCAAAGAGTTGACTCATTGGAAAAGACCCTGATGCTGGGAGGAATTGGGGGCAGGAGGAAAAGGGGACAACAGAGGATGAGATGGCTGGATGGCATCACTGACTCGATGGACGTGAGTTTGAGTGAACTCCAGGAGTTGGTGATGGACAGGGAGGCCTGGCATGCTGCAATTCATGGGGTCACAAAGAGTCAGACATGACTGAGCGACTGAACTGAACTGAACTGAACTGAACTCTTAATATGGGCTTCCCTGATAGCTCAGTTGGTAAAGAATCTGCCTGCAATGTAGGAGATGCCAGTTCATTTCCTGGGTAGGGAAGATCCTCTGGTGAAGGGATAGTCTACCCACTCCAATGTTCTTGGGATTCCCTTGTGGCTCAGCTGGTAAAGAATCTGCCTGCAGTGCGAGAGACTTGAGTTCGACCCCTGGGTTGGGAAGATCCACCCCCAAGAGAGAAAGGAAAAGCTACCCACTCCAGTATTCTGGCCTGGAGAATTCCATGGACTAGAGACCATGGGGTTCCAATGAGTCAGATACAACTGAGCAACTTTCACTTTCACTTTCATCTCAGCCTCCTTGGTCATGGGATTTATATCTGTTATTTTGCTATCTGTTTACTGTCTTATGTCATTTTGTTATTTTTTCTCTCCATTTTACAGTGTGTTAACTTAATTCCAATAATGCTTTATTTTACTATAGTTTTTGAGTTATTTTCTTAATTGTGGCCCTGAAGACTATAATTAATATTAACATCTTAAAATAATGTATTTTGAATTAATACCAACTTAATTTCAATAGTATACAAAAACTTTGTCAATATCACTCTGTTCCTTTTCCTTCCATCTATTATTATCATAAAAATTACATCTTTTAACATTTTAAGCTCACCAATAGTTTTATAATTATTGCTTTATTGAGTTGTATTTTAAGTCAGATAGGAAGGAACGGAATTATGAACAAAAACATTCATACCTTCTTTTTTATTTACCTATGTTATTAATCTTTTCTTGATGTTCTTTATTTCTTCAAATAGATTTGATCTGTATTTAATGCCATTTCATTTCCAGTTGGAAGGACTCTAGCATTTCTTTTTTTTTTTTTTTTTTTTTGCTGGCATCTGTTGTTTTATTTTTTTAAATTTTCTTTGTTATAAAATATCATCTTAAGAGTATACAGAATATTTGTATTGATTCTCCAGCTGTTCAGCATTTAGGTTGTTTTCCATTGTTTTTTTTTTTGTTTTTTATTCTTCCAATTTTATTTTATTTTTAAACTTTACATAATTGTATTAGTTTTGCCAAATATCAAAATGAATCCACCACAGGTATACATGTGTTCCCCATCCCGAACCCTCCTCCCTCCTCCCTCCCCATACCATCCCTCTGGGCCACCTGTACAAACCCACACACAGTGAGGAAACGCCAGATAAAGAGAACTCCACAAACTGCCAGAATACAGAAAGGACACCCCAAACTCAGCAATTTAAACAAGATGAAGAGACAGAGGAATACCCAGCAGATAAAGGAACAGGATAAATGCCCACCAAACCAAACAAAAGAGGAAGAGATAGGGAATCTACCTGATAAAGAATTCCGGACTCTAGCATTTCTTGTAGTGTAGGTATCTATTAACAAATTTTCAGTTTTTCTCTGGTCATGTCTTCATTTCTTTTATATTCTTGAAGGATAGTTTTGCTTGACATAGAATTGCTGGTTGTTCGTCTCTTTTAGCTGGTTGTTCATCACTTTAAATATGATGTACCATTGTCTTCTAGCAGTCATAGTTTCGATGTTGTAAAAAGTCACTTCTTAATTGAATTGTAGGCCTCTGTGATGGGTCACTTTTCTTTTGCTGCTTTCAACATCTCTCTTGGTCTTTTCATGGTGTGACAGTATTTCCAAATGTGAATCTCTTTGAGGTTATTTTACTTGGATTTTGTTGAACTTCATGTTTAGATTAATATTTTTCATCAAATTTGAGAAGATTTTGGTCATTATTTCTTCAAATATTCTTTTTGCTTCTTCCTTTCTCTACTCTCTTTCTGGGTCTTTGTCTTAGTCTGTTGGGCTTCTATAACAAAATACCTAGACTGGGTAGCTTATAAATAAGAGAAATTTATTTCTCACAGTTCTAGAGGTCGGGAAGTTCAGGATCACGGTACCAGTATAGGTGGATGAAGGCACTCTTCCTTGTTCATAAGTTCAGTTCAGTTCAGTCGCTCAGTCACGTCTGACTCTTTGCGACCCCATGAATCGCAGCACGCCAGGCCTCCCTGTCCATCACCAACTCCCGGAGTTCACCCAAACTTGTACATCGAGTCAGTGATGCCATCCAGCCATCTCATCCTCTGTCGTCCCCTTCTCCTCCTGCCCCCAATCCCTCCCAGCATCAGGGTCTTTTCAAATGAGTCAACTCTTCACATGAGGTGGCCAAAGTACTGGAGTTTCAGCTTCAGCATCAGTCTTTCCAATTAATACCCAGGACTGGTCTCTTTTAGGATGGACTGGTTGGATCTCCTTGCAGGCCAAGGGACTCTCAAGAGTCTTTTCCAACACCACAATTCAAAAGCATCAATTCTTCAGTGCTCAGCTTTCTTTATATTTCAACTCTCACATCCATACATAACTACTGGAAAAACCATAGCTTTGACTAAACAGACCTTTGTTGGCAAAGTAGTAACTCTGCTTTTGAATATGCTATCTATGTTGGTCATAACTTTCCTTCCAAGGAGTAAGCGTCTCTTAATTTCATGGCTGCAGTCATCATCTGCAGTGATTTTGGAGCCCCCAAAAATAAAGTCTGTCACTATTTCCACTGTTTCCCCATCTATTTCCCATGAAGTGATGGGACCAGGTGCCATGATCTTAGTTTTCTGAATGTTGAGCTTTAAGCCAACTTTTCCACTCTCCACTTTCATTTTTATCAAGAGGCTTTTTAATTCCTCTTCACTTTCTGCCATAAGGGTGGTGTCATCTGCATATTTGAGGTTACTGATATCTCTCCCGGCAATCTTGATACCACCTTATGCTTCTTCCAGCCCAGTGTTTCTCATGATGTGCTCTGCATATTAGTTAAATAAGCAGGGTGACAGTATAAAGCCTTGATGTACTCCTTTTCCTATTTGGAACCCGTCTGTTGTTCCATGTCCAGTTCTAACTGTTGTTTTCTGACCTGCATACAGGTTTCTCAAGAGGCAGGTCAGGTGGTCTTGTATTCCCATCTCTTTCAGAATTTTCCACAGTTTATTGTGATCCACACAGTCAAAGGTTTTGGCATAGTCAATAAAGCAGAAATAGATGTTTTTTTCTGGAACTCTCTTGCTTTTTTGATGATCCAGCAGATGTTGGCAATTTGATCTCTGGTTCCTCTGCCTTTTCTAAAACCAGCTTGAACATCTGGAAGTTCACAGTTCACATATTGCTGAAGCCTGGCTTGGAGAATTTTGAGCATTACTTTACTAGCGTGTGAGATGAGTGCAATTGTGCGGTAGTTTGAGCATTCTTTGGCATTGCCTTTCTTTGGGATTGGAATGAAAACTGACCTTTTCCAGCCCTGTGGCCACTGCTGAGTTTTCCAAATTTGCTGGCATATTGACTGAGGCACTTTCACAGCATCATCTTTCAGGATTTGAAAGAGCTCAACTGGAATTCCATCACCTCCACTAGCTTTGTTCGTAGTGATCCTTCCTAAGGCCCACTTGACTTCACGTTCCAGGATGTCTGGCTCTAGGTGAGTGATCACACCATCATGATTATCTGGGTCATGAAGATCTTTTTTGTACAGTTCTTCTGTGTATTCTTGCCACCTTTTCTTAATATCTTCTGTTTCTGTTAGCTCCATACCCTACATGGCACTTTTCCCACTGTGTCCTTAGGGTTTAAGGGGCAAGGGATTTCTGTGGGGGTCTCTTTGTATAATAATAATTCCATTTATGAGCGCTCCATTTATATGACATAAGCACTTTCCAAAGGTCCCACTTCATAATAACATCACATTTGGTATTAGGATTTCAACAGTATTTTGAGAGGACACAAACATGCGGATTATTGTAGTCTTCACATTGTTTATACATGGACGTACTTGGTGATATCTCACACATACCTGAGGCTCTCTTCTTTTTTCTTTATTCTTTTGCTTTCTCTTCCTCAGATTGGATCATCTCAGTTGGCCTATCTTTTAAGTTCACTGATTCACTTCTGCCAGTTCAAATCTGCTATTTAGCCCCTCTGGTGAAATAATTTCAGTTATGTTATTTTTCAACTACAACATTTCTGTTTTTTTTTAAATAATTATTATATCTTCATTGATATTCTATATTTTATCCAACAATATTCTTCTACTTTCCCTTAATTTTCAGTCATGGTTTTATTTATTTCTTTAAGAATATAATAGCTGTTTAAAGTTTTTGTCTAGTAAGGCCAACATCTATGTTTCCTGCATGACAGTATTGTTTTTTTTCCTTGTATGTGGGGCAAATTTCTTATTTATTTACATGACTCACACTTTTTGTTGAAAACTACATTTTAAAGTATATAATGTGACAGTTCTGGAAATCAGATTACTTATCTCTCCAGGGTTTGTTGCTGCTGCTTGCTTATTTACCTCCCTTGGATAAATTGACAAAATGTGCCTTCTTTATTATGTGTGGCCATTGAAGTCTCACCTTAGATAGCATAATAAACTTAGTGGTCAGCTAATGATTGGATAGAAATTTTCTTAAATGACTATACCAGTACATCTCCCAGCCTTGGATGAAGGTTTTTTAATTTGGTGCACACAGTCAAAGGTTGTCAGAATACCAGACCACCTGATCTGAATCCTGAGAAATCTGTATGCAAGTCAAGAAGCAACAGTTAGAACTAGACATGGAACAACAGATTGGTTCCAAGTCAGGAAAGGAGTACGTCAAGGCTATATATTGTCACCCTGCTTATTTAACTTACATGCAGAATGCATCACGAGAAATGCTGGACTGGATGAAGAACAAGCTGGAATCAAGATTGCCGGGAGAAATATAAATACCCTAAGATACGCAGATGACGCCACCCCTATGGCAGAAAGTGAAGAGGAACTAAGGAGCTTCTTGATAAAAGTGAAAGAGGAGAGTGAAAAAGTTGGCTTAAAACCCAACATTCAAAAAACTAAGATCATGGCATCTGGTCCCATCAGTTCATGGCAAATAATAGATGGGCAGCAATGGAAACAGTGACAGACTTTTTTGGGGCTTCAAAATTACTTCAGATGGTGGCTGCAGCCATGAAATTAAAAAAGACCCTTGCTCGTTGGAAAAAACATTAAGACCAACCTAGACAGCATATTAAAAAGCAGAGACATTACTTTGCCAGCAAAGGTCCATCTAGTCAAAGCTATGGTTTTTCCAGGAGTCATGTATGGATGTGACAGTTGGACTATAAAGAAAGCCAAGTGCTGAAGAATTGATGCTTTTGAACTATGGTGTTGGAGACAACTCTTGTGTCCCTTGGACTGCAAGGAGATCCAACCAGTCCATCCTAAGGGAGACCAGTCCTGGATGTTCATTGGAAGGACTGATGCTGAAGCTGAAACTCCAGTACTTTGGCCACCTGATGTGAAGAACTGACCCTGATGCTGGGAAAAATTGAAGGCGGGAGCAGAAGGGAAAAACAGAGGATGAGATGGTTGGATGACATCACTGACTCAATGGATATGAGTTTGAGTAAGCTTTGGTAGTTGGTGATGGACAGGGAAGCCTGGTGTGCTGCAGTCCATGGGGTCACAAAGAGTAGGACAGACTGAGTGACTGAACTGAACTGAACTGAGCTTTGAATCTGGTGGTATGACTTCAATGCTACAGCAGGTAGTTTACAACTAGGCCTTAGCCTTTACTACCTGCTTGTGAAGAGCCTCAAAGTCAGCCAGAAGTGAAAAAATATGGCCTTCATACATTCTTCCTGCCCAGGTACAGAGCCTTGAACTTATGTATAGTATTTTAATTCCTCAGAAATATGCTGGAGGTTTTCAAAGCCCTCGAAATGCATCTCATCAACTTTTCCTTTTAAATTATATAGGCAGTCTATTGTTAGTCCTAACTGGTATTATTGCCTCAGGCAGCTATGATGTTAAACAATTGTCACTGATTGTTTTTGACAAAAGCCTCAGGGATAAGGCTATTCAGGAGCTCTGAGTCAAGTCAAATAAAGACAAGCTCTGAGAATAGGGCTTTTCTAGGAATCTTCCAGACAAATCAAGTAGTGACACTTTTCTGAAAATAGAGTGTTTTTTGTATCGCCCTCTCTAATGGCCACTAAGCTGCTGGTTTTCACACTATTTTGTTTCTGAAGCTGGTGATTTTCTAGGCTACTGTGGTGTTGGGAATATTGGAATGGCGATTAGACAAGTTAAAACATCACGTAGCTGACTGTTGTTATCAAGATTCAGTCATTTTTCATGAATAATTACTCCTTGAGTTTTGCAAGTTTCTGGTTAATTTCCAAGCTCTGAAAAAGTCAATTTTGAAAAAATTTTGCTAGTGGCCTTGCTGCTTTAAGGATGGGCAGATTTTCTGAAATCATTATTCTGGAAGTTCTTCCTCTAGGAACTCTTTAATGGTGTGCACTTTCCCTGATGTGATTCCTTAGGGTCTGTGCTATAATTCTATTTGAGTTTGCCTGAGGCTGTATACGACATCTTTCTCTACCATAGACATCTCAAGTACCCTGAGATCTACTGGGTTAATTGGCCCAGCTGGTAAAGTTGAATGTATTACGGCCTGGACTTGTTACCACACCCTTTCTTTTTCTAGCTCCACTCATATACAACAAACTTCAATGTCACTCATAACAGTGCTCAACCAGTATTTACAAAGATGGGATACCTTTTTTCTAAAGCAAAGAAGCCTCACAGCATTGTGCTTCTTTCCTAATGATAAGAGGTGCAAAGTTCAATAACTTGTTTTTCTAGGACATGTCCTGGAGTGCTTCAGCCAACTAGATCCCCAACAAGTCTGTTAGGGAAAGCACACTGACTGAAACCGTCCACTCTGGCTAAGCACCATAGTAACCATTTGCATGAGTTGTTTTACAACAGGAGGTCCTGGTAAGGAACACGGAACTAATAAGCCACTACCAACCAGAAGAGTTTGGGAAAGGTCAAAAGGAGACACCACATGTCCAACCACCTCCCAGAATCCTCGCTGACATCCATCTTGGCTGAGCAATGTTGTACACCACCAAGAAGGACTCTGAATGATTTGTCAAAGACAACTGGGAAACTAACCCCATCAACATAAAACCGGAGACTGCGAGCCATGTGGCAGAGCAGTTCTCCTGGGTTCCCTTACCCTGCTGCTCTCTGCCCGGGTGCCCTTTTCCAATAAAGTCTCTTGCTTTGTCAGCAAGTGTCTCTTTAGACAATTCTTTTCTGAATGTTAGACAAGAGCCCTCTCTTGGGGCCATGGAGAGGGCCCCCTTCCTACAAGTCTGTTGATCAAGAAGCACTTTGATCTTTGTAGTTATTTTCCTCCCAAATTATGAAACATATGCATCTCTTTAATGAATCCAGAGTACTTATCACCTCTTTCTCAATGAACTTATCATGCATGATGTCATTAATATAGTAGACAAATGTGATATTGCTTGGAAAGTGTCAGATGATGCAGGCTTTTTAAGTCATATTTTGACAAATAGCAAGAGAGACAGAGATCCATGAGGAATGACCATGAATGTGTGCTGCTGTTTATCCTATGTGAATGCAAACTAATTTTGGCCCTCCTTTTCTTGGAAGAATCTATTTGCATGGGCAAATCAAGTTTAACAACAAATTCTGAACTGGAGTGACTCTCTGACTCATCTGTGTGTATGTGGGGAGAATGGGCCATGGAAAGACTCTCCACTAGGAACAGGTTGCTTTGTGACCCATCCTTGCCCTCCGGTATTTTTGTAAATTGCACAGCAAGCTTTCCATCCCATTCTGTTGATTAAGATAGTTATACAGGTCCATCCAGATTTAAGGACCAATGTCACTAAAAGAGTACATAAATTGAAGTGAAATCGCTCAGTCGTATCCGACTCTTTGTGACCCCATGGACTGTAGCCTACCAGTCTTCTCAGTCTATGGAATTTTCCAGGCAAGAATACTGGAGTGGGTTTCCATTTCCTTCCCCAGGGGATCTTCCCAACCCAGGGATTGAACCCGTGTCTCCTGCATTGCAGGCAGATGCTTTACCATCTGAGCCACCAGGGAAGTCCGGTATAAAAGAGTACATAAGGGATGAAATATAAATTGAGGTAGTCACCTTTGGAATATACAATTGGCCCAGCTTTATTATGATGGCATTTTATTTTCACATCTACTAAAATAGGCTTTAATCATTTCTCCACATCCAACTATAATGAATCCACTTGTTTCTAATCTAATTGTGTTTAGATATTGTTGTGCTATTTAGTCACATCTCTTAAATTGCTTCATTATTGCAATCAGCCCTGGTGTTCTGTGAATGAAATATTTTCATTATTAAATTCAGCTCCTTGGTATGTAACCTCTATAAGAAAAGGATGTTTTGTTTTTGGCTATATACCTAGAATCTAGAAAACTGTGGGACATATTCTGGGAACTCAGTAAATATTTGCTGGATGAATAAAAAATAAAACCCAAAGGGCTTATATTAGCTTTCCATAAGCATTCAGCAGGTAAAGTCCATTATCTGAGAGGCAAAACGGGGGGTGGTTAACAAAGGCCATTGATGAATCAAAAAAGACTGAAAATCGAGTAAGAAATTATCAAAGTTCAAGCAGCATGAGCATTGCCCTCAAGTTTTGGATCATTAAACTCAGCAGAAAAGGTTCTGCCTCACCTGGGACTGTTTTATTAGCCTCTCCACATGCGCAGCAGTTATATTTCTCTGGTCTTGGCATTTATAAAACACTGTTTGGCATCTATGATACATTCCCATCCTCTCACTGGCACCTTAAATATATTCAAAAAATCTTTCATCCATGTGATCGTATGTAATTACCCTACAAACCCTATAGATAGAAATTAATGGTTTCATTTTAGATAATTTCCTTATTCGAGATCACTAGATTATAAGTGGCACAGATTTGATTCAAGTTAGTTTTATTGTTTTTTTTTTCCTCCTTTATCTCCATTATATTGATCAACATTCCAACTACCTACTCTGATTTACTGCAGTTTGGAAAGACAGAGACAAAACACATTTTCAGCCTGTGTTTACCCATTGGTGAAATGGTTCATGGAGGGTGATTTTAGTCGCATTCAGATGGTTATCCTAACAAAAAAATATTTCTCCCACTGGATTACTGAAAATAATAATAGTTATAATTTTCATAGTTTTAATAGTAGCTAACATTTATTTAAATTTTACTGTATATGCTAAGCTGTTTCCTAAATGTTTATTGTTTAACATGCATTTTGCTAACATGGAAAAATATGTCATATCTTTCACTTAATACTTAGTGACAAAATTTAAAGTGTAAGTATCTGGTAAAAGAGTCACATTAAATCTTCCTTTATCCGTTTCATAGAAACTCTTGAGATCTGAGATCAAACCTGTTCTTCACCACATGCAGTGTGCTTGTGAGGACCTCATTTTCTGAACTTATAGCTTTTATAGTCTGTTTCACTTATTTGATACTTACTGTATTATTGTCTTGTATATGAGTATTTTTACAGAGAATTTTCTATTAAAAACAGCACAGTTTCCCCCTCTTTTGTACCAAATGTGAATAATAAGACTGTTTATATATTCGTCTGAAAAATGTACTTTTGTTCTCTTTTGTTTCCATCTGCAAGGCAACTTAAACACATATAAACAATAAAATAAAACTAAAATCAGAACAGAAAAATACAAATCAGAATAGAAAGTAGTAAACAGTCCAGAGAAAGTAGAATGAAAAGGAGGTAAGTCCCCCTGGCTCTAATTAATCCTGAAGAGCAAAGGAAAGGGAAATTTTTTCATTCACCTGATTTTCATTGTTGGGGGAGGGAAAAAAAAAAAAATGCATTAGCTCTCTAGGGGAAACAAATCATTTGCTGGCACTAAACTTTAAAATAAATTTCCATCGAGAAATGTCTTATGAAGACTCTGAACAAATTAATGAAAGATATTTCCAACAGCAGGACTTCCCTGTAGCTCAAATGGTAAAGAATGTGCCTGAGGTGCAGGAGACCAGGATTTGATCCCTGGGTCAGGAAGATCCTCTGGAGAAGGGAATAGCTACCCACTCCAGTATTCTTGCCTGGAGAATTCCATGGGCAGAGAAGCCTGGCGGGCTACAGTTCGTGGGGTTGCAAAGAATCAGACACAATTAAGCAACTAACACAAACACACATTTTCAACATCAGACTGCAGCACAGTCAGTAGAGTGAAATGGTTTTTCTTATATGTTCCTTATACATCTCTTAATGAATCAGACTTTATAAAATACAAGTCAGTTAAAAACGTCGTTCAAAGACTCAATGCTGCTGATCCAATGTTCACAAAATGTATCCAACTGTTTACTGATGTTTGTAGAGAAATAAGATGCTGCTTATAAAGGTGATTAGTTAATAAAAGTTCTTATTTTGCTCATGGCTTTGCCATCTGGGTGTCTGTTCCTTTCTTCACAGACTTAAGAGATTTAGTCAAATCCACAAATGAAGTGTTGATTTTCTAAAACAAAGTAATTGAGATTATTTCAATTTTCAGTTCCAGAACTGTTTTTGTTCTTATCCCTCTCAAAGCCCAACTTATCTTTGGGAAGATATCTAGGTGAGTTAACTCACTTGTACAAAAAACCCCTAAAGAAACAGTTTTTCTTAAATAAGGCAATGAACTGTCTGTGTGTATGCGTGGTAAATTTATTTATTGAAATAGAACAAAATTAAAGAAAAGCACACATCTCCTGAATATTCACTAGAACTGTCATAAAATAAACACAACTATGTAACCATGACCCAATCAAACAGTAGAACATTCTGAGTCTCCCAAAAGCCCCCTCATTGTCCTGATAAGTCATCATTCCCTCCTACCCAAAGACATCCTGACTTTAAATATCATAGCTAAGGGAATTCCCTGGTGCTCCTGTGGTTAGGACTCAGTGCTTTTGCTGCCTGGCCCCAAGTTTGATCCCTGGTCAGGGAACCAAGATCCTGTAAGTCATGCAGTTTGCCCCCAAATTTTAAATAAATATACAAATAAATACCATAGCTTAGTTTTCCCTTTTTTTGAACTTTTAATGGAAGGGGTCATACAGTTGGTGTTCTTTGGTGTCTGGCTTCGTTTGATTACTATTGTGTTCATGATTCTTATGTCCAGGCTCATGCTATAGTGTGTAGCTGTGGTCTATTCATTTTATTTGTAAACAGTATTCCATTGTATAAATATGCATGCTCAGTCACTCAGTTATGTCCAACTCTTTGCGACCTCATGGATGGTAGCCCTCCAGGTTCCTCTGTTCATGGCATTTTCCAAGCAAGAATACTGAATTGGGTTGCCATTTCCTACTTTAGGGGACCTTCCCGACCCAGGGATCAAAGCCACACTTTATTTTACCCAGCTGAAGTACTAATGACCATGTGGGGTTTTCCAGTTGGGGCTACTGTAAATAACACAACCTTGAATGTTCTTGTGCAAGTCTTTTAGTGTCCATGTAGGAGAATCCCAGGGATGGAGGAGCCTGGTGGGCTGCCGTCTATGGGATCGCATGGAATCGGACACGACTGAAGAGACTTAGCAGCAGCAACAGCAGGAGAGTAATTGCTGGATCACTGGAGATGTGTGTTCCATTTTGATTGATACTGCCAGTTTCCCAAAGTGATTGGACTAATTTAGACTCCTATCAGCAGTGTTCATCATCCGGATCCTTCCACATTTGTTTCTGTCAATCTTTCAATTTGAGTCCTTCTGCTGCTTAGGTAGTGGCATACCAGTGTATCTTTAATTTGCATTTCTCTAGTGACTAATGAGGTTGACAGCTTTGTTATATGCTTACCGATCATTTAAATATCCTGCTTTGTGAAGTCTTCTGTCAGTTTTGCTATTAGCCTGTATGTCTTTTCATGAAATGGTGCTTAAATTTTCTAATATGCTACAGGTGTGAGCTCTACTTTTTCAGTTTCTTAACTTTTTATGAATGGACGTTTTTCATTAAAAAAAAAAAAAAAAAGCCTAAGACATCAGTGTCTTCCTTTAAGTCAGTTCTTCAGTGTCTTTTCCTTCTCCAGATCCTAAAAATATTCTTGTTTTCCTCTAGAAGTTCTAAAGTTTTAGCTCTCACATTTAAATCCACATAGAATCTTGTCATCACAACTGAGGAAATAGTAGACATAATGATAAGAATAATAGTAGTTGCCATTTGTTCTGTGCTGGGTAGTAGATATCCTGGAATTTTAATCCTCAAAACAAAACCACAAAGTAGATATTGTCTATATTTGAAAGATAAAGGAATTGACGTTTGGGGGTGGTTAAGTACCTGTTGTCCTCATCATATTAATAGTAAAAGATGGAGAAACAATTCAAATCCCTGTCTGCCTCTTTCCACAGACAATATATTTATTATTTCACCAGATTTCTTTAAAGGGGATCCTGTTTGTAGACTGTATGCAAGTGAGAACCTTAAAAACTACATAAATATCCTAAATGTAAAAACTCCAGTTTCTGGAGAAAGACCTCAAGTGAATAAAATAAAAATAAAAAGCAACATTTAGTGGAAATTCTAAAGCAACTCATCAATAAAATACAAAAGTATAAAAAGATGAAAATAATACACCGAGAACTCAGAAGAGAAGAAAATGGATCAAAAGGACTGGCAACAATAGAGGCTGACAAATGAAATCACTAATGTTCAGCTTCAATCTGCAAAGCATTGTTGGATAGCAAGCAAGAAAGAGAAAGAGCAGGAGAAATTGATGAAAGTCAGGGACAAAATAAGGCTGAGTGTTATCACTTCATAGGTTGGGTTTCTAAGTTCACACTCAAGGGGCTTATTTCCCTGTTATTACTTTCTTTTCACCCAGGTAAGCTCTCATTCAGATAGGGAAGATGGTTTTTTGTTATATTGGCTATTGTCAACATGATAAAATGGAAGCCTTGTGTTTCAGCCCACTGGTTAAATCAGAATATTGCTTTCTATTAAATTATTTTCTATAGCAGGCTCTATTTAGATGGATAAATATCACTGAAATAGGTAGCTCAAAATAAAAGAAATAAAAATATAAATATAGTGTAATTTAATACCTTTCTCCTTTTCATTAATATCTGTCTTACTAAGCATGAAGATTATTCTCCTCAGAGTGGCTAAGGAGAAATTTTGATGATCTTTTTGAATGAGAAGAAGCATCCTGTGTGACTGACTACCTATTCTTCCACCCATTACATTTTCTCTTGTCAAACATTTAATATTTCTCAGCTCTGGGTATCTTGATATTGTTATTGTTATAAGAATAGCATTTTTCATTATAAAATTTTTTAGCAACACTGCAATGTATGAAACTGTCAAAGTTGAAAACTACACTCCTTGGTACAGATCAACCTTTACAGTTATGCTGGTAAAAAACTGATAGGAGGTGTAAGACAGAGACTTAAGGTTTTCTCACCTTAGCTTTTGTGCTATTTATCTGATTTGACAACAGTGGTCCTACAAAGAGGATGTTGACATAGTTGAGTGCCTGAGTGCTAAGTCACTTCAGTCATGTCCAACTCTTTGTGACCCTATGGACTGTAGCCCACCAGGCTTCTCTGTCCATGGGATTCTCCAGGCAAGAATACTGGAGTGGGTTGCCATGCCCGCCTCCAGGGGATCTTCCTGACCCAGGGATCAAACCTGTGTCTCTTACATCTGCATTGGCAGGTGAATTCTTTACCATTAGCACTACCTGATATTTTAAGTGTTTTAACATTTGAAAATGTTATAACTTTGTTATAAAATGTAATTAAATGTTATAAACATATTATCAGTATAAAAATTCATACTTATTCAAAAGACTTAATATCATATCTTACTCTATAATTTTAATTGAAGGAAATTTTATGAGGCTTGGATATGCTCTGTGAGAGATACACGTGCTCATGTAGCAGGATCAAGTTTTAGGAAGATATTTGCTATGAGGGATCAGAGCTTTCAAGTTGCTTCTTCTTTCTCCCGACTCCAACTCACCTGGAGATAATCAAAAGCAGCATTCTTATTACCCATAACTAGTCTCTTGATCGGAGAAGGCAATGGCACCCCACTCCAGTACTCTTGCCTGGAAAATCCCATGGACAGAGGAGCCTGGTAGGCTGCCGTCTATGGGGTCGCACAGAGTCGGACAGGACTGAAGCAACTTAGCAGCAGCAGCGGCAGCAGCAGCAGTCTCTTGATCGAGATGGTGAACAGACTCAGGGAGGCCCCTGAGGAAGAAGGGAAGGTTGGAGCCTGCATTGTTTCTCAGAGATGGGTGAGGCAGACAGAAGAACTTACTAAGAAACCAGGAAGGCATGCGTGTATGTTCTGTCCGCTCAGTCGTGTCCAACTCTTTGCAAACCCCGTGGGCTGCAGCCCACCAGGTTCCTCTGGTCATGGAAATTTCCATGCAAGAATACTGGAGTGGGTTGCCATTTCCTCCTCCAGAAGATCTTCCTGACCCAGGGATTGAACCTACATCTCTTGAGTCTCCTACATTGGCAGACAAATCCCTTTCCACTAAACCATCTGGGAAGCTGTGAGTGAAGGAGTAAATGAAAATTCAAAATAGAAATATACAGGGAGAGGGAGCGATGAGGTACATGGTTTCTTGTGTGTTTTCTTGTTTGTTTTGTTTTTCAAAATAGAAGAATGACAGTGCAAAGAGGAGGAAGCAAATGTAACTTGAACAAGTTCCTGTGGTCTGGATGTACCTGCTACCTGTGTAAAAAGTGGGTCTTCTCATCGCTGTCCCGAATTGTTCCAATTATAAGTAGGAAACGCGTGCATATAATATAAATAATTCTCCTCACAAAGCAATATGCTTAATGCTGACAGTGAATAGTTATTTGTTCAATCAGTGAATATTTATTGAGCCCTGTTTATATGACAGGCATATTTAAAATCTGGACACACATATCTAAATATACACAATATCTGATCTCAGTGAAATTCATGCTAGTAGAATGTATATCCAACTCAGCAGATCATGATAGAATAATTGTGTTTAGTGTTATATGAATGGAGCATGGTGCCATTTGTGTGGGAAGGAAATATACAAATTTTTCTAAGATACAAGCAGGCTTCTTAGAGGAGGAGATGGTTGAACTAATTTTAAAACTTACGTGGGACTTTACCAGATGGATTGAAATGAGATAAGAATGCCAGATAGAGGTAATATTTTGAGCAAAAGAATCTAAATATTAGATTCTGTGTATCTTTCTACACATAAACTCATCCTTAGGCAGCAAGGAGCCCTTAAAAGATGTTCAGTTATTGACATAGGATTTGCATTTTAGCATTTCTGGTAACTTGTTTAGGTTATTCTGGAAATGTCAACACCAAGAGACAAAATAGTAATAAAAATATGAGCTGGAATTTATGGTTACCATGGATAAGATACTCTTTGGAGCATTTATCATGTAATATTTTATGCTCACAGGAACCGTGTGAGGTAATTTTATTGTTGATTCTGTTACATAGATGAGGAAATGAAGGCACTGAAAAGTGAAGTAACTCACAGGTCACGTCTGTCTAGTCAAGGTTATCGTTTTTCCAGTGGTCATGTATGGATGTGAGATTTGGACTATAAAGAAGGCTGAGCACCGAAGAATTGATGCTTTTGAACTGTGGTGTTGAGGAGACTCTTGAGAGTCCCTTGAACTGCACAGAGATCAAACCAGTCCATCCTAAAGGAAATCAGTCCTGAATATTCATTGGAAGGACTGATGCTGAAGCTGAAACTCCAGTACTTTGGCCACCTGATTCGAAGAGCTGAATCATTAGAAAATACCCTGATGCTGGGAAAGATTGAAGGCAGGAGGAGAAGGGGATGACAGAGGATGAGATGGTCAGATGGGATCACTGACTCAATGGATGTGAGTTTGAGCAAGCTCTGCTGCTGCTGCTAAGTTGCTTCAGTTGTGTCCGACTCTGTGCAACCCATAGATGGCAGCCCACCAGGCTTCCCATCCCTGGGATTCTCCAGGCAAGAACACTGGAGTGGGTTGCCATTTCCTTCTCCAATGCATGAAAGTGAAAAGTGAAAGTGAAGTCGATCAGTCGTGTCCGACTCTTAGCGACCCCATAGACTGCAGCCTAGCAGGCTCCTCTGTCCATGGGATTTTCCAGGCAAGAATACTGGAGTGGGGTGCCATTGCAAGCTCTAGGAGATGGTAAAGGACAGGGAAGCCTGGCGTGCTGCAGTCCATGGGGTTGCAGAGTCAGACACGACTGAGCAACTGAGCAACAACAACAGGATATAAACCCAGGCAATCTGGATCAGAATCTGTGTAATTAAATAACATAACTATATAATAAAGAGGTTATTGCCAAATAGATGATGAGTAATTTAAAAATTAGGTATAAGCATTCAGAAAGGAACTAGGAAAGATAAGCTGTGCCTGCTTCTTGTAACCCCAAAGACTGCAGCCTACCAGGCTCTTCTATCCATGGGATTTCCCAGGCAAGAATACTGGAGTGGATTGCCATTTCCATCTCCAAGGGATCTTCCCTGAGCAGGGGTCAAACCCACATCTCCTGCACTGGCAGGCTGTTCTTTACTGTTGAGCCATCAGAGAAGCCCACTAAGCTCTGTACCAGTGCTATCCATTCTAAGGCTCAAAACACTCCAGGAGGGAGGAGACCAGCCCAGAGACCTTAAGTGACTTATGTCAGGTCACAGAACTAGTAAGTTGAAACCTACTTAAGGCCAGGGCTAGAACTTGAAACCAGAGCTACCTGTTTCCTACCTAGACAGACGAGTGAGACATTTAAAGAATCTTGTGCTGTGGGGATAGAAAAAGGAGTTGATAAGTGTTACAGACTGTACTTCCATTCACTGAATCACATGCAAGAGTCCAAGGGCCATATATCTGCAATTTACTTAGATCCAGAGTCACATTCAGCTTAGTTTATGAGTTTACTTAGCTCAGGGGTGATACACTCGACCAGAACAGACGGCTGTTCTTGGCAGAGTTCTCCTTGCCTCCCTCAGCTCCATGGAGACACAGTGGTTGTCACGGCTGGTCTGAGGAGCTGGAGCAGGTTTGAGCAGGCTAAAAGCTCTGAATGTTCCCTCCTGCCAAATGCTGTCACATATGTCTTCCTGATACACCAGGCTCAGAGGCTGTAAATAACAAGACCCTTCCAATAACAGGGTGCACACACTGAAACTAACAAGACAAGCTTCCAATTTGCTATTCCCACTTTGCTTACATTTCTGTATGACTGCCCTAATAGGGTGCTGGTGGTGCTTTTCCCTACATGATGTCCTGCTATAACAAGGACAACACAGGTGTGGCTGGCTTCCCTGATGGCCCAATGGTAAAGAATCTGCCTGTCAAGCAGGAGACCGCTTGGGAAGATCCCCCGGAAAAAGGAATGGCAACCCACTCCAGTACTCTTGCTTGGGAAATCCCATGGACAGAGGAGCCTCGTGGGCTACAGTCCATGGGATCACAGTGAGTCAAACATGACTTAGTGACTAAACAATAACAAGGATGATCATAGCAATGATCATAGCAACAGACTGAGGAGTTAATACTCTTCTACCAAAAGGTCAACCATTAGGATGCAGAATTAGATCATTGTGAATAATGATAGCTTTGCATAAGAAAAGGTAAGAAGATGAATATTAAAAAGATTATAAAAGTTAGTCTCTAAAAGGATTTCCACCCAAGTGACTGGATGCAGATCTGTCTCAA
This sequence comes from Bos taurus, assembly GCF_002263795.3. NCBI lineage: Eukaryota > Metazoa > Chordata > Mammalia > Artiodactyla > Bovidae > Bos > Bos taurus. The sequence goes on along the minus strand of NC_037351.1, from coordinate 29,594,410 downwards.
TCTTCAGGAGACTGAAAGGTAATAGCAGGGTAGGGGGAAAGGGCATGGAAATGATCAGCGTAGGCAGTATCAGCACTATTATCCCCACCAAAATTTGCATAAAGTACTTCTTTTCGTGCAAAATTTGCATTAAAGTAAAGTATTTGCATAAAGTGAGCTCTTCTATGTCTCATGGTAAACAGTTACCTGGTAATGAAACTTTAGAAAAGTTGATAGTAACAGCTAGAGCTGCTTCTCTCTAGGCAGAATATTCTGATCTTGTTATTTACTTTTGTCTTGTTCTGAAAATGAATTGAGTTATCTTACACAATTCATAATCTATATAACATAAATAGATGAGAAAAAAACTCAGGAAAATAAACCTCTGGATAAATGTGTGTGTATGTGTGTGTGTGTGTGAGAGAGAGAGACAGAGAGAGGGATTTGGAGTTTGATAAATACTTTAAAGACAGGAGTTGTCATTTAGTTTCTGATTCAGCATAAACCCTCCCTCCATAGGTTATTATTATTAAAAAGTATGTCTTTTAATTTGACAAAATGCAAACATATCTTTACTAGAAGAGAAAGTGGCGGAAAACCTCTCTTGAGAAAAGTGAATAGACAAAGAAAGATTTCTTATCCCAGACAAAAGAAAATAACCTAGGAAGGGAGCCAAAAAAAGAAGATTCCAAGGAGAGAGATGGAAAGTAATGCCAAGAGGCAAACACATAAAGAAGATTTAGAGATCTGACTAATTAAAAATTTAAAAGCTTTATTTGTCAAAAACATCATAAACAACCCAAATGTTCTCAGATAGAGGACAGGTTGAAACAATCTAAGAGCACTTGCTGTGTAGGTGGGGACTTGCTGAGCCAGGGAGGTCTTTGATTGAGGGAGGTTAAGTATCAGTTCAAGGTCACCAGCCAAGATGTGAGCGGACAGTTCTGTGTTCCATATCACATCCTCTTAGTCGTCATGCTTATTTCTCACTCTATAGATTTCCCTGGGATTTAGCTATTTCATTCTCTTTTAAAGATTGTTGTTTCCTTTATTATTTCTATAAATTTTGCTTTGTTTTATATTCAATATATTCTTCAATTATTCTTCAGTTTTCCAATAATTTTCTTATTAATTATTCTGTTAATGTTCATTAAATAAATACATGAATGTTCTGACTGGTTATTTTTGGTAAACAGAATTTTTTTTTTTTTGGTGGTCCAAAGCTACATTACATTCTCATTTTATATTTTTCAGTATATATTCTTAAATTTTCAGTGAATAGAATAATGGTTTCTGAAGATAATTGTAACTGGGTTTCCTTCTTTCTAATAATGAAGTTTCTTTTTACCTCTCATGTCTTAATGTCTACACCAGAACTTTAGAACTATATGAAGTGATGCAGGAGATTTCTGATACCCTTATTTAGTCCATTAATAAGAATTCTGCTAATATTCATTGTTTAAAAAATCCCACTCATGTTTTTATGTTAGTTTTTTAAAAATGCTGCTGTAAAGTGGTTATTCTCTATCATTTTGAGATATGCATTTCCCTGTTCTTGGTTTTATGTTTTCTTTTTTAAACAGGAATAGGTGATGAATTTTATTGACTAACTTTTTAGCTTCTATTCTGTGGAGATTTTTTTCTTTTAGGGTTTATTGAAATAAATCTTAAATCATTTGGAGAAGGCAATGGTAACCCACTACAGTGCTCTTGCCTGGAAAATCCTTTGGATGGTGGTGCCTGGTAGGCTGCAGTCCATGGGGTCGCTAAGAGTCGGACATGACTGAGCAATTTCACTTTCACGCATTGGAGAAGGAAATGGCAAACCACTCCAGTGTTCTTGCCTGGAGAATCTCAGGGACAGGAGAGCCTGCTGGGCTGCCATCTATGGTGTAGCACAGAGTCAGACATGACTGAAATGACTTAGCAGCAGCAGCAGCAGCTTAAATCATTAAGTGTCTTGATGTTATCATTCCTTGCATTCCTAATGGATAGAAATGTTACCTTGTTGTGAGAGATTATGTCGATGTAGTACTTTTTACTTTGGTTTGCATAAAAACCACCTGGGACAAATGCCAAAATTCAGATTCTATGGACACTCCTGGAGATTTAGGATTCAATAATCCAGGGTGAGGTTGAGAACTTGAATTTTTAGAAGAACCTCCTTCACACTATGATCCTAACATGTGATACACAATCCAAATTTTGAGAAACATGATTTAAATGCATCTTTGAGTTAACTTATTAGTATTTTTGTCATTGTTGCAATAATGTAAAGAGTGAAAATAATCTATTTGTTTTTATTTTAAGGATTGACATATTTTTGTCCTCTGGGTTTGCTGAAAGTAAAAGTGTTAGTCACTCAGTCGTGTCTGACTCTTTTTGACCTCATAGACTGTAACCTGCCAGGCTTCTCTGACCATGGAATTCTCCAGGCAAGAATACTGGAGTGGGTTGCCATTTCCTTCTCCAGGGGATCTTCCCAACTCAGGGATCAAACCTGTGTCTCCTGTATTGGCAGACAGATTCTTTATCGCTGAGCCATCAGGAAAGCCTGTGGACTGAATTGCATCTCCTCAGATCCATGTGTTGAAGTCTGAACCTTCAAAGTGATGGTATTTGGAGACAAGGCCTTAGGGGGCTGGTAAACATTTGCTGAGCTCATGAGGGTGAGGCCTTAATGATGGGATGAGTGCCTTTATAAAGAGACCAGAGACCTTGCTGTCCACCATGTGAGCATATACTGAGAAGGTGGAATCTAAAAACCAGGAATAAAGTCTCACTAGGAACAGATCTCTGCAAGACTTTGATCTTGGATTTTCAGCCTCCAGAGCTGTGAGAAAAAAAAAAAATCTGTTTAAGCCACCCATTATTTGGTATTTTCTTATAGCAACCTGAGCAGACTAAGACACCCACTGTAGAATTAATGTTCGAAATAAAATGTACAAAGATAGCTGAGTATAATAAAGCACTATTCGAGACATACATTCTACAATTTAAAAACTCAATATTTTTCAGTAGTTTAAATCAGTTATCCAGTTTGCTGAGGCAGTTTCAGCTTGGATTTTGTATTTGTAACAATACAACAGTCTTTAGCGTGACTCCCTGAATCTCCTACATTCTATACAATTACTAAGTTAATTTTCCTTGGTAAACCTATATTTACTTTTATTTATTTATTCATTCATTCATTCACTCAGCCACTCATTCATTCATTTTGAAGACTCTTAGGCAATGAAGTCATTGTCAGGGACTGGAAATCTAGTGTGTATTGACATATCCTAAAAACAAGGTATCTCAGAATAGATGTAGGTTATGTACAGGAAACTACAAAGTTCAGAAAGGAGAGAACTTCCTTTTGGTAGGGTGCAGGAATCAAAGTTTGAGCTGGCTTTTGGTGTTTGAATAGAATTTTAACCGGTGAAGATGAAGAAAAGGGTAGTTCAACAACAAGGCATAAAACAACAAATTCACAAGGCATAAAAAAGAAAATTGTAAGTTCTACAAGGACAATTACATGTAGCTTAGTTTAAAGTATACACAGGGAAGCTAAAGCAGAAAATCTAATGTTAAGTCACATTGTGAAAGGTTTTCAATCACAGACTAAGTTTTCTAGATTTTGCCCTGCAGATAAGGGAGAAGAATTACAGGATTTTGACAGATCTAACTCAAGGAACAGTGGAAGCAACAGTAATTGGAACAGGTACTTGAGTTTTAGAACTGTTTTCAAAATGGCCCTGGCACATCATTGTTCAGGAGGTAGATGAATCAGTAACACTGAAGGAGAGATATTCAGGCTGTGATAATCTCCCAGATGAGAGCAGATAAAATCACCAACGTAGAAAAGAGGTAAAAAGAGAAGACTAGAAAACTGAGGTTAGAATCATACATGGGCAGAAGGAAAAGAAATGAAAAAGATGTATTAAGAGGAGAGGAATTATCCAAAGTTATGATGCTAAAGGAAGTTATGATGCTTCCTTTAGAAGGAAGTGGTTTAGTCCTGCCTTGCATTATACTTTACATTTTTTGTGCTTATCTCTTTTCCTTTCAAACTGAAACTATATTTATTTATTATTAGAGCATGGATTATTATCTGTACTTTGACAAAGTTCAACACTATGCCTAATATACTACTAAAATCATTTGCTTGTGTTCAGTTGCTTATTTGTTACCACTTTTCACAATATTTAAATAATTATAAAAATGATCATTGCTAACGTTTATTAAATTTATAATGGACCATTCTGGGTGCTTTACATGGATTATTCACTTAATCCTCACAACAACCAAGAGAAGTAGTTTGCCAAGTGGGACAACGTTCATTAGGCAGATAAGGATAGAGGAACAGCCCAAAAGTGTGTGTCCTTCACTCTGAGGAATCTTGGAAGTCACCTTGAATGTTAAAACTCTGCGAGTTTTTCTTTTTTAATATTTTGTTTTTCATTGATTGATGATTGATTTACAATATTGATTTGATTTCTGTCATATAGCAATGTGAATTAACCAGACTTCACTTTCACTTTTCACTTTCATGCATTGGAGAAGGAAATGGCAACCCACTCCAGTGTTCTTGCCTGGAGAATCCCAGGGACGGGGGAGCCTGGTGGGCTGCCGTCTATGGAGTCGCACAGAGTCAGACACGACTGAAGCGACTTAGCAGCAGCAGCAGCAGCAGTACATATGTCCCCTCTGTCTTGAATCTCTCTCCCACCACCCACCCATTGCCACCCCTTTAGGTTATTACAGAGCCCCCGTTTGAGTTTCTTGAGTCATACAGCAAATTTCACATTGGTGATCTATTTACATATGTTAGTGTATATGCATCCACGCTACTCTCTCCTAGGAATTCACTTTAAATGTTAAAACTCTGTGTTAGTTTTTTTGTTTTAATCTCATTGATTTAAAGAGGTTATTTCCTAATCATATACTTTGTACAAAGCATATGTCAGATGTTTCAATGGGGAGGAGGTCAGTGATCCATAGTTATTAGAAAATTTTCATTTTCTTCATCATCAGTTTTAACCATCTTTTCCCTCTAGAAAGTAAAAAGCTCAGATTCCATTCCCAGCAGATATAATAGATCATTTGAAATACACTTAAGGTTGCTAGGTAAAGCCTAATCCCTATTTTTTTAAAAAAGATAAAATAAGTGTTGGTGAGGATGTAGAGAAACTGTAACCTTGTGGACTATTGGCAGGGAGGTAAAATGGCGCAGCCACTGTGGAAAACAGTATGGCAGCGCCTCAACAAGTTAGAAGTAGAGTTACAGCGTCCCCAACAATCTCACTACTGGGCATGTACTCAAAAGAATTGAAAGCAGAGTCTCAAAGAAATATTTGAGAACCATATTCAAAACAACATTAGTCACGATAGCCCAAAGGAGGAAGCAGCCCAAGTGTCCATCGATGATTGAATGGATAAACCAAATGTAGGATACACATACAATGGAATATTATTCAGTCTTAAAATGAAAGGAAATTCTGACACATGCTACAACTTGAGTGAACCGTGAGGACACTATGCTAAGTGAAAGTAGCCAGTCACAAAAAGAAAAATATTTTAATATTCCACTTATATGAGGTAGCTAGACAAGTCAAATTCATAGACAGAAAATAGAATCATCATTACCTGGGGCTGGGATGAGAGGAGAACGGGAACTTATTATATAATGGATATAGAGTTTTAGTTTTGCAAGATGAAAGACTTCTGGCTATTGGCTGAAGAACAATGTAACTATACTTACGTTAGTGAACTGCACACTTAAAAATTGTTAAAGTGAAAGTCACTCCGCTGTGTCTGACTCTTTGCGACCCCATGGACTACACAGTCCATGGAATTCTCCAGGCCTGGAGTGGGTAGCCTTTCCCTTCTCCAGGGGATCTTCCCAACCCAGGTATTGAACCCATTTCTCCCACGTTGCAGGAGGATTCTTTACCAGCTGAGTGACAAGGGAAGCCCAAGAATAATGGAGTGGGTAGCCTATCCTTTCTTCAGGGGATCTTCCCCACTGAGGAATTGAACTGGGGTCTCCTGCATTGCAGGCAGATTCTTTAGCAACTGAGCTATCAGGGAAGCCCTAAAAATTGTTAAGTTGGTAAATTTATTATATATATGTATGTAAACTGGAATCGAGTGTGCTGGGTGAAATATCAATAACCTCAGATGTGCAGATGATACCACTTTTATGGCAGAAAGTGAGAGGAAATAAAGAACCTCTTGATGAAAGTGAAAGAGGAGAGTGAAAAAGCTGGCTTAAGACTCAACATTTAAAAAACTAAGATCATGACATCTGCTCCCATCACTTCATGGCAAATAGATGAGGAAACAATGGAAACAGTAGCAGACTTTATTTTCTTGGGCTCCAAAATCACTGTAGTTGGTCACTACAGCCATGAAATTAAAAGGCACTTGCTCCTTGGAAGAAAAGCTATGAACAACCTAGACAGCGTATTAAAAGGCAGAGACATTACTTTGCCAACGAAGGTCTGTCTAGTCAAAGCTATGTTTTTTCCAGTAGTCATGTATGGATGGGAAAGTTGGACTATACAGAAAGCTGAGCAGCAAAGAATTGCTGCTTTTGAACTGTGGTATTGGAGAAGACTCTTGAGAGTCCCTTGAACTGCAAGGAGATATAATAAGTCAACCCTAAAGGAAATCAGTCTTGAATATTCATTGGGAGGACTGATGCTGAAGCTGAAGCTTCAATACTTTGGCTACCTGATGCAAAGAATTGACTCATTGGAAAAGACCTTGATGCTGGGAAAGATTGAAGGCAGGAGGAGAAGGGAACAACAGGGGATGAGATGGTTGGATGCCATCACTAACTCGGTGGACATGAGTTTGAGCAAGCCCTGGAAGTTGGTGATGGACAGGGAAGCCTGGCGTGCTGCAGTCCATGGGGTCACAGAGTTGGACACGACTGAGCAACTGAACTGAACTGAACTGAAGTATTGCTAAAATTACAAAAAATTTAAAGCCTTAATTCTGTTATTCTCATATAAGGTACAAACTTGTTTTTTATTATCATTTTCCACACACCTTATGAACAATGTATTCTGATATGAAGAAAGCCCCATTATTTTGTGTAGGTTTGGCTATATGTGTGGTACATATATAGATTCAAAAATGAAAGAATAGAGACCAGGTAGGAACAAAAGATAAAATGAATGAATGCTTACATGCCAGTTACTAATAGTGTGCTTAACTATTCAAAATGGGAACTTTTTGAATGCTTTAATTTAGGTTTCCTGATAAAAAACCTATTTTTGACTTGAAATGAAGAACAATTATTTCTACTATAGGCTCCAGTAGTGATGATAATATTGGGACCCGATTATACTTTATAATGATACCAGATAGGGTAATTTAAGAAATGTTTTATTGGATCTATAAAGGGATCACTGTGTGACCTGCATTTAAAAAACCCACTCTGCAAAAAATTATCTATGGTTAGGCTGTTATTGTTAGGTCAAGTTATAAGTTTGAAGTTGATTAATCCCTTTCTGGGGGTGATTGTCTCAACTTGTACTGTTTACAATTAATCCCTTCTGTAATCTGGCCTTGAGTTATTTTAATGTGAAATCTCAAAATCCATGCAATATTCATATCTCATATATAGACACATAATAGTGGGCAATAGTCTTGCTATTATCTATGGATTAATTCAAATTTGATAGAATTATCTCTCTCCAGAGATAGATTATGAAAGACTTTTAAAAGAACAGATTTCCATACTAACTTTGAACTTAATCAGCTATTTCATAATTATTCCAGGACTGCTACAAGGAATCCCATGGCTTCTTATTATTCATAGCAGCAAGACAAAATGTATGCAACCTTTCTTCATTTTAGGAGGTGGCAAAAGGTCTCAGAGATTACCCTTCACATGTTAATATTTCAGAACTCTATTATTTTGGCATGGTGGTAAAAAAGAAAAGTAACTTTAGAGATTCTTCACGATTTTCCCCTTTCCTTATTCTCAAACGCATCTTTTGTGTAACTAAAATTCTTTTACTGCTTCTGCAGTTATTGAAAGAACTTTCATTTAAAATATTTCACTTTGGAAAATGAAATGCAAATGCACAAGAAAGAGTTGACTTCTTCAACTGCTTTGTTTGTTTCGCTTTAATTGCCGCCAACAAACTAGATTCCAAAAGGGTTTTGAGGACAGTGCTTATTAGTCACAACAGCCATTCTGGACCCCATTTTTGCTTTTTCCTTTCTTGTTTTTATTTTTTATTGGCTAATAATTTATATGTTTAAAACTATACTTTTATGAAATTAAATTCTTATGAAGAATATACATATGTGTGCTCCCAACATTTCTATCAAATTACATATTGCATTGCTACATTGGAAAAGACCCTGATGCTGGGAAAGATTGAAGGCAGGAGAAGGGGACGACAGAGGATGAGATGGTTGGATGGCATCACTGACTCATGGACATGAGTTTGACCAAGCTCTGGGAGTTAGTGATGGACAGGGAGGCCTGGCGTGCTGCAGTCCATGGGTTCGTAGCGAGTCGGAAATGACTGAATGACTGAACTGACGACTGACCTAAGACTGGTAAAATATTTGATTGCATAGGCAGGTATGAATTCAATTAGAAGTGTTTTCAAGTCTATTTTGAGGTGGTTACCTAAAGGACTGATGATAAAGCTGAAGCTCCAATACTTTGGCCACCTGATACGAAGACCTGACTCATTGGAAAAGACTCTAATGCTGGGAAAGATTGAAGGCAGAATTTGAGCAAACCCCAGTACACAGTGGAGGACAGAGGAGCCTGGCGTGCTGCAGTCCATGGGGTCCCAAAGAGTTGGACATGACTTAGTGACTGAACAACAAATTAATTCATGAAGACATGAGAAAACATTTTATGCTTTCAGGTGTACATTACAACCTGCTTATATGCCTTTTCCACCCAGAACGGTATGTTTATGGAAGTCAAGGAGCACTTTTTCCTTGGTATGTATATGTTGTAAATTTTCCACAGCTGATTCTGATGTACAACCTGATTGAAGACCACTGCACTAGACATATATCCCAATCGTATTCCTAGGAGAAGGACAGCACATGAGTGGCTCAAGTCCAGTGGCAGGGCTCCTGTGCATTCAAGGCAGGCAGTATTAATTGATTCTGGGTCTTCTTCAGGCTAGCCTCAGTCTTCATTTTCAGGAAGTTAACACTTTGGCACAAAAGTTGGAACCCATTTGTCATTCCTTGTCTGAAACATTCTCAATATTTGCAAAGGGATTCATAGTCTCTAAAGACTCTTGAAAGTGAAAGTGTTAATCATGCAGTCATGTCCGACTCTTTTTGGTTCCATAGATGTAGCCCTCCAGGCTCTTCTGTCCAAGGGATTCTCCAGGCAAGAATACTAGAGTAGGTTGCCATTCTCTTCTCTAGGGGATTCTACCTGGGTCTCCTGCATCTCCTGCATTGCAGGGGGATTCTTTACCAACTCAGCCAACTCTATTCTCTGTGCTGTTAAGTAGTATCAAGTGATATCATGGTATTTCAACAAGTGTAGTTTTCAATTAATGGAAATAATTGAATTTAGTGCTTTTCTATTTTCTGGGAGTAATTCTCTTTTCATTGTCAGTAATTTAGGTTCGCACCCAGAGAATATGTTGTGAGTCAAATTTGGTAATATTTGGTAATATTTTCCTTTTGGCCTAAAGAAAAGAATGTAGCCTAGAAGTAAGCACACAAAGTCTGTACTCATGGTGTCTCAATCCAAGCTGTAGCTCTCGTCCACTTATTCTGTGATCTTAGGAAGACAGCAGACCTTCTTCATTGTCTTGACTTACCAATTAGCAAACAGATATATAAGAGCTGTGAGAAATAACTGCATGAGAAGCAATTAATAATCTACCAGTGGACGGGAGATCCTCAACATTTGTGGATTATTATTATTAGTCATAGAATTTAGAACCACTATTTTCTATCACATTTCCTAAGGAATCTTTTTTGATAGTAGAAGTTTCAGAAATTACTTATTTGTTTTAAATGTAGTCTTGCAAGCTCTTTGGGAATTATTTATCACTGTTTAATATATATGTATAGCTGCTGCTGCTGCTGCTAAGTCACTTCAGTCATGTCTGACTCTGTGTGACCCCATAGACGGCAGCCCACCAGGCTCCCCCGTCCCTGGGATTCTCCAGGCAAGAACACTGGAGGGGGTTGCCATTTCCTTCTCCAATGCATGAAAGTGAAAAGTGAAAGTGAAGTCGCTCAGTCATGTCTGACTCTTAGCAACCCCATGGATTGCAGCCTTCCAGGCTCCTCCATCCATAGGATTTTCCAAGCAAGAGTACTGGAGTGGGGTGCCATTGCCTTCTCTGATATGTATAGCTATGTCTATAAAAAGATGAATATTGCTTGCTTTCACTGTCTTTTATCTATCTACTCATCCATCCATCTGTTCATCCATCTTTTCAATAAATATTTGACAAGTGCCTTCCACAGGCGCTGCTCTGACAAAACAAAGATAAACAAGGCGTATTATCTGCCTTTAATGATCTCTCCCATTCTCTAATGGGAGAGACAGATAGACAGGCAATTATAATCCTGACTTTTAAGTACTATGAAATGACCATGCTTGGGGTGATATAAAAAGGGCACAGAGGATGAGTTTCAATGCCTTGAAGGTCAGGGAAGGCATTTAGTTTTCCTAGTAATGATCAGTTTATTTTAAAGGAATCGTTTTTCAGTTGACCTTAGCCAAAAATTACCTTAGATAAATAAGTTCATAGCCTTATAGAAAACACTTAGGGCAAACCAGCCTTCATTCAAAGCTGGAAGAAAGAAACTTCTTTTTTAATCTCATGGCTATTTTACTTTAGGGAGCAGAACACACTGATTATGGCTATTTTGCTGCCTTTCAGTCCTGTTTTCCAAAAGGGTATTGGTGTATTTTATATAGGCGAGTTGAATAAATTCCAGTACTTACCACTGTAATTTACTGCATGTGAGGCTGACTTGTCCCCTCGATCACAAAATAAATTCACTAGGGAAAGTTTTCATCCCACTTTTATTTTTCAGAAATAAATCATTCTTTCTGCACAAAACACACACAAAGCTGTAAAATTTATGCATTAATAATTATTTTAAGTCCTATAAATCCTAGATTATTTTATAGTATGGCTATAGGAACCTTTTTTCCCCCAGATCTTTTATTTTTATCTAGTGAAATGGGACATTGATTATATAGAATCTTCATAGTTTTGAATTTAGAAAACTGTGTTTTTATCATGTTGAGTTTGCTTGCTAATGTAAAATGTTTAGATACCTGTGCTCTGACTTTTCAATGTCCCTGAAAAGAAGAAATCATATTATCTTATCACTGGGAATTTACAGGGTACTCAATGTATCAGCGAGTCAGTAACAAATCCAATTTAAATGAAAGAAAGAATGAAAAGATTTCAAAAGCCCTGAAAATCATTATTCCTGGCACATTCAAACATGGCATTAAATTTAGGAGATAGGACATTGCCATGGGCACAAATACATGCCAGCTGCATAGGTTAATGATGATAAGGCTTGCCAGCTTCACTCTTGATGGTTTTTTTAAACCCCCTTCAAGAAATGTTTTTGAACTATTTCAAATAATGAAGAATTAAGCAATACATTCATTCTTTATTTATGAACCAGAAACCAGGAGACCAATCAGCTTTGGAAAGGTAATCATTAAAACACACAAACATGGCTGTTTGGGTAGAAGAAGCCATTTTGTATGGAAGAATGGAAATCCCTTCATTATTTTTGAAAACTATCAATAAAGTTTCCAAAAGAAAGCCTTTCCTGACTCTTTCATGAGTGTAATTCAGTCTTGATGAAGTAAAAAGTGAAAGCAGAAGGCTAAGTGCTCCATCTAGAGTACAAAGGAACCAAGCTTAAAAAACTGGAAGGGATAGTTTAGAGAAAGGATTTTTCAGAAATATCTTTCATAGAAGAAACAGATGGGACAAAGATGAAAAATTACTTCCATTGCTTGTAAACTTAAAAATTGCTTTTTGTTCATTGAATTAGAATTCATTTAGAGTTCTAGAATTAGAATCAGTTAGAATTCTCAGAATTTGCTTGCTGTCTTAAGAACTTAGAAATTGTTTGCAAACTTGTTCTGTTTCTCAAATTAATCAGTCCAATCATATACAGCATTTCAATAATCTAGCCAGCTCCCTGAATGCATTAAAAAGTTGTGCAGGTCACCTAAAATATTGAAAAGTAAATATGGCATCAGCTTTTTAATTATTGTTTAACACAATATGTTTAAAATCATCTTCCATTATTAATGCAGCATTGGCTGAGTTTCAAATACTGAATATCATAGCATCTCCCATATTTTTCCCCCAGAAGACCATACTCATAAAATGTTTTATTTTGTTAATATTAATATCCATTTTTTCTTTCTTCCCTGGGCAATAATTAGAGATTTACCACTTACCACCAGGCTCATAAAATCAAGTTTCAGGTCCTCTCACTCTTATGGAGTGTTATTGAAATGCCATAGACAGAGAATCTTCCCAAGTGGCAAAGCAGTAAAGAATCTGCTGACAGTGCAGGAGATTCAGGAAATGCTGGTTGGATCCCTGGATCAGAAAGATTCCCCAGAGGAAGAAATGGCAACCCACTCCAATATTCTTGCTGGGAAAATCCTACGAACAGAGGAGCTTAGCGAGCTACAGTCCATGGAGTTGCAAAGAGTTGGACACAACTGAGTGACTGAGTATGCATGCATATTAAGTAAAAGTAGAATTGAGGATACATTTCCACTGGCTTTAGTGAGATCTACTTAGTAGTTTCACAATCTTTTTGTTTGTATAATAATTAAGCTAATATTAGGCTGATATAGGAATAAATTGCAGTAATACTCTTATTCACCAATATGATGATAACTCTGCAGCAGAAACATTTGGATAATAGAGGAGAATAGCGGAAGCAGAAGTCTGTCCCTGGCAAATCCTTCCAAATTGTACAGCTCACAAATATGATTAGGGATTGTCATACTTATCACAATTTATCAAATTTGTCTCAAATTTTAAAGTAATCATGGAAATTTACATTGACCTTACCAAACAAGTTTCAAACTGACAGAGAGATTTTAAAACTACAACCATAAATAAATGTCCATTACTCATACTAGAGGAAAAACTGTTACTTATTAAAAAAGTATTGTTTATAAAGAAGTAATCATACAACATGTAACCCCCAAAATGTAAGATATAAAAATACTCTAGAGTTATATTAGGTTATTCATTAATAAAATATTGTTTTAAAATATTTCTTGGTATTATTTATTTCTTTTAAAATTTTATTTATTTTTATTTTTTTGTTTTTTAATTTAAATTTTATTTTTTTCTTATGTGAACAGCTTTATTTCTTAACTTTTAAAATTTTATATTTTTTTGTGATTTTGTCTTACCCTAAGATATGCAGACAACACCACCCTTATGGCAGAAAGTGAAGAGGAACTAAAAAGCCTCTTGATGAAGGTGAAAGAGGAGAGTAAAAAAGTTGGCTTAAAGCTCAACATTCAGAAAACGAATATCATGGCACCTGGTCCCATCACTTCATGGGAAATAGATGGGGAAACAGTGGAAACAGTGTCAGACTTTATTTTGGGGGGCTTCAAAATCACTGCAGATGGTGACTGCAGCCATGAAATTAAAAGATGTTTACTCCTTGGAAGGAAAGTTATGACCAACCTAGACAGCATATTAAAAAGCAGAGACATTACTTTGCCAACTAAGGTCCGTCTAGTCAAGGTTATGGTTTTTCCAGTGGTCATGTATGGATGTGAGAGTTGGACTGTGAAGAAAGCTGAGCGCTGAAGAATTGATGCTTTTGAAGTGTGATGTTGGAGAAGACTCTTGAGAGTCCCTTGGCCTGCAAGGAGATCCAACCAGTCCATCCTGAAGATCAGCCCTGGGATTTCTTTGGAAGGAATGATGCTAAAGCTGAAACTCCAATACTTTGGCCACCTCATGCGAAGAGTTGACTCATTGGAAAAGACTCTGATGCTGGGAGGGATTGGGGGCAGGAGGAGAAGGGGACAACAGAGGATGAGATGGCTGGATGGCATCACTGACTCAATGGATGTGAGTCTGAGTGAACTCCGGGAGGCCTGGCGTGCTGCGATTCATGGGGTCGCAAAGAGTCGGACACACGACTGAAGGACTGAACTAAACTGAACTGAAACATTATTTACTTTGTATCTAATTTTGCATTCTCCTTCTTTCTAAAATAAATGTTAACACTTTAATTTAGGGAAAAACTAAACAATGAAAAGCAAAATTTTAAAATTTGAGATTGTCTCAATTGCTTCAGCAGATCAAGAGCAAGTAAATTTACCTTTGTATTGCCTGTTTACTTAATATTCATTTTCCATTATATTTTCATGAAGCTCCTTAAAACTACTATTCTTCACTCATAGATACAGAGAACAAATAAGTGGAGAGAGGGATAGGGAGGGGCAAATAGGGAGAGGGGTCTAAGAGTACAAATTCTTTTTTTCTTAATGTATTTATTTTTAATTGGAGGATAATTGCTTTACAATATTGTGTTGATTTCTGCCATTACAAATTCTTATGTATAAAATAAGCTACAAGGATACATTGTATAGCAGGGAATTTTATGATTATAAATGGAGTATAACCTTTAAAAATTGTGAATCACTATATTTTACACCTGTAAGTTATATAATATTGTGCATTAACTATACTTAAAAAAAATTATTGCCTTTTAGGGCTTCCCAGATGGTGCTAGTGGCAAAGAACCTGTCTGCCAATGCAGGAGACGTGAGTTCAATCCCTGGGTTGGAAAGATCCCCTGGAAGAGGGCATGGCAATCCACTCCAGTCTTCGTTCCTGGAGAATCACATGGACAGAGGAGCCTGGCAGGCTACAGTCCATAGGGTACAAAGAGTCGGATCCAACTGAAGTGACATAGCATACAGCAGCATTGCCTTTCATGGTCTTATAAGCATACAAAAACACATGCACTCAGGTATCTTCTGCCTTTGTATTCGTTTTCTAAAAAGGGCACCCACACCATCTATGCCTATCAATAATTCTTATAGTATCTAGAAATCCAGTCTACAGTGAGTGAAATAGCTTATATCTCATTTTCTCTCTCTTTTTTTTTAATGAACATCATCTTTAGCCATTTCATTCCTTACTGCATTTTGTGAGAAAACTCAACTTCAAGATAAATGAATCTAGCATTTTATTAATAGATACGTTATGAAAAGTTGTGAAGGCGATAGGCTTCCAAATATGTTCTCTCAAAATTTCCCCTAAAGAAATATGTAAAGAATCAGGATTTTTTTTTAATTGATTCAGGATTTGAGGAAGACTCCTTCTAGAAGGACTGAAGTATTTCTGATAACCAGAAATTTTTTTTGAAAAGAGTTTTATGCTAAAAGCAAAAAATATTCTTAAACTTTGAGTCTCTGCTGACCTGAATCATTATAAGTTGGTCAGTTGGTCTAGAGTAGGCTGGACTTTTGAAATTTGACTGCTGGTTTCTATTTTGAGAGGTTGCAAGGGATTTTTGAAATATATGAAGTGACATTCGGAGGACAGAAATGGTAGTGACAGAATTATCTTGTAAGAAAAAAATGGATTGGTGAATGTTGAATTTAAGAAAAAAAAAATAGCTACAGTATTTTCTACAAACCAAATCCTGTATGAGCTCTGATTCCTCTCTGTGCCTACTAGCAATCAGGTCAAGTGGAATTCTAGAAGGCATGGTAAATGCCATGTTTCATCAACATAAATAATTAACTGGAGAAGGATATGTAATATTCATAGCAGGAAATTATTAAAGGGGATCTCAGGATGGGAGAAAATACCTAAAAATTGAAGAAAAGGGTGTCATTTAGGCTTTTCTTTATTTATATAATTAATTAAAAATAAAAATGAAAACTTTCCCTTTTGGGCCAATGACAAATGGTGAGTGTGCTAGTTAGTAGGACACTTAGACCTTATTTAATGCCTGATTTGAAACAATACGGGATTCCATGGTTCGGGTGCCTTGTGATGGGAAGAGTCACATTTGGCTTTTTTATTTTAAGCTCCTTCCAGTAAAAAGGCAACTGTTATTTTAGGAGTCAGGAAAATTGTTCAATTTAGTGTCACAACTTGTGAATGATTTATGTTATTGGAGGTTTTCCCTTTTGTGGGAAGGGATTATGGTGATGCGTTCTAGAAAATCTATTGAATAAATAAATATTTCCAGGCAGATGCTGCTTTTCTGCCCCTAGCCAATACCAGTCACAAGGCACAGAGCTTAAGGGTTACTGGTAGTGATGTTAATTAACGTCATAAAGCTTTGTCGAAGAATGTCTACAGGATGATAAACAACCGCTACTTACAAAATGCAAACATTGAAAATGGGTCAAAAGAATGACACTTTTATGATGTGATTTCTCTTGTCAGATGTGCAGTGTCTATTTCCAGGTGTTCCTATTTGTAGAAGAAAAAAAAAATGTTTTTGTTTTTTTACCCCTGACCTCTTAAAACCTGTTTGTAGGGGACCCTGAGAGCTTTAATTCTTCTGAAAGCAAAAAATGGATGACTTGCCAGTCCAGAAGTCTTAGGATTTCTGAGGAAATGAAAGGTGGTTATGGGAGACCGAACGAAGGCTACCAGGTGTAGCTCTTTAGTACTATTTAAACCTCTCATCTTGCTGATGAAGTGATTTCAGGGAGAGCTCTTAAAGACTGCATTGTTCAGGTGTGGCCCCGAGAACAATCAGGTACAAATTAGCTGTGTCCAATCACTCAGAAAAACCTATCATCATCAGGCTCTCTGACATTACTTCTCCTGCCCTCTTTCCTTTCTGCTCAAAAGTGGAAAAAGATTGCGACAAAGAAAGAGAAGCTTGGGGATTTGACATCAATTTCTCAGAAAGAAAATGGAATTTTTTTTTAGGAAAAAAAATACTATAGTTTAAAACCATATTTGCTATAGATATCAGTTGTTTTTTTTTTTTTTTTTAAAGCATTTGAAAGTGAAATCCTTTAACTCTTCTTAATATCTAGAAATTTATATATGCACTATGTTTCTTTTTTAAAACTGTATTTCTTTATTTATATTTAGATTTATTTTTTTGGCAACACCAGGAGGCATGTGGAATTTCCCTGAGCAGGGATGGAACCCTTGTTCCCTGGCTTGGCAAGTGGATTCCTGTTCAATGCACCACCAGTCCCTGTGAGCTATTTCTTAATCATAATGCTTTCTTCCTCTTTTGTTATTATTTGGACAAATGTTAATCACAATGGAATCTATAATGTCAATTTAGCATGATACTTTAAAGGGAAGTTATACTATAGCGTATATTCGATTAACAACTTATGAAATAATTTGGGCATTATTGGAAACAGCAGAGGGGCAGATGTAAAGAATGGACTTGTGGACATAGTTGGGAGGGAGCGGGGAGGACTAATTAAGAGAGTAGCATTGATACACATACATTGCTGCTGCTGCTGCTGCTAAGTCACTTCAGTCGTGTCTGACTCTGTGTGACCACATAGACGGCAGCCCACCAGGTTCCCCCATCCCTGGGATTCTCCAGGCAAGAATACTGGAGTGGGTTGCCATTTCCTTCTCCAATGCATGAAAGTGAAAAGTGAAAGGGAAGTCGCTCAGTCGTGTCCAACACCTAGCGACCCCATGGATTACAGCCTACCAGGCTCCTCCGTCCATGGGGTTTTCCAGGCAAGAGTACTGGAGTGGGTATACACATACACTACCATGTGTAAAATAGTTAGCAGGAAGCTGCTGTATAGCATAGGGAGCTTAGCTCAGTGCTCTGTGATGACTTAAAGGAGTGGGATGGGGCTGGCGGATGGGAGACTTGAGAGAGGGGACATATGAATACACTTAGCTGATTCACTTCACTGTATGACAGAAACTAACACAACATCATAAAGCAATTATATTCCAATGAATATTAAAATATTAAACATTAAAAAATTACTGGGCATTGACAGTGTTGTTTTATACACTGGTCTGCATTTTAGCAGGGAACAATCCCATGCATTGGAATCACCAGAGAATGAGTCGCCCAGAATAAAAATTTTGGCCAAGTTTTGCAAATATATTTCCAATATAAAAGAATTATCTCACGCCTTCAAGATAACTCTAAAACTTGAATATTATAATTTGAGAATGAAATTAAGAAAAACGTTCTGTATAATGACTGAAGTTAGACAACTACAAAAGTAATCTATCCTCACAATCTATATACTAGTACTATGGACTTTTGAAGACACCCACATTCTATTCATGGCTATCATTTATTCATGGAGTTACTCATTCATCAAATATTTATTTATTCATTATTTTTTATGAATATTTTTAAAAATTTAATTTCTTTTTTCCTTCATCTCTTCTTTTTTATTTTTTAATATAAATTTATTTCTTTTAATTGGAGGCTAATTACTTTACAATATTGTATTGGTTTTGCCATACATCATCATGAGTCTGCCACGGGTGTACATGTGTTCCCCATTCTGAACCTTCCTCCCACCTCCCTCCCCATACCATCCCTCTGGGTCATCCCAGTGCACCAGCCCCGAGCATCCTGTATCATGCATCAAACCTGGACTGGTGATTCATTTCACATATGATATTATACATGTTTCAATGCCATTCTCCCAAATCATACCACCCTTGCCCTCTTCCACAGAGTTCAAAAGACTGTTCTATACATCTGTTTCTCTTTTGCTGTCTTGCATACAGGGTTGTTACTATCTTTCTAAATTCCATATATATGCATTAGTATACTGTATTGGTGTTTTTCTTTCTGGCTTACTTCACTCTGTATAATAGGCTGCAGTTTCATCCACCTCATTAGAAGTGATTCAAATGTATTCTTTTTAATGGCTGAGTAATACTCCATTGTGTATATGTACCACAGCTTTCTTATCCATTCATCTGCTGATGGACATCTAGGTTGCTTCCATGTCCTGGCTATTATAAACAGTGCTGTGATGAACAATGCAGTACATGTGTCTCTTTCAATTCTGGTTTCCTCGGTGTGCATGCCCAGCAGTGGGATTGCTGGGTCATACAGCAGTTCTATTTCCAGTTTTTTAAGGAATCTCCACACTGTTCTCCATAGTGGCTATACTAATTTGCATTCCCACCAACAGTGTAAGAGGGTTCCCTTTTCTCCACACCCTCGCCAAGATTTATTGCTTGTAGACTTTTGGATCACAGCCATTCTGACTGGTATGAAATGGTACCTCATTGTGGTTTTGATTTGTGTTTCTCTGATAATGAGTGATGTTGAGCATCTTTTAATGTCTTTATTTGCTATCTGTATGTCTTCTTTGGAGAAATGTCTGTTTAGTTCTTTGGCCCATTTTTTGATTGGGTCGTTCATTTTTCTGGAATTGAGCTGCAGGAGTTGCTTGTATATTTTTGAGATTAATTATTTGTCAGTTGCTTTATTTGCTATTATTTTCTCCCATTCTGAAGGCTGTTTTTCACCTTGCTTATAGTTTCCTTTGTTGTGCAGAAGTTTTTAAGTTTAATTAGGTCCCATTTGTTTATTTTTGCTTTTATTTCCAATATTCTGGGAGGTGAGTCATAGAGGATCCTGCTGTGATTTATGTCGGAGAGTGTTTTGCCTATGTTCTCTTCTGGAGTTTTACAGTTTCTGGTCTTATGCTTAGATCTTTAATCCATTTTGAGTTTATTTTTGTTTATGGTGTTAGAAAGTGTTCTAGTTTCATTCTTTTACAAGTGGTTGACCAGTTTTCCCAGCACCACTTGTTAAAGAGATTGTCTTTTCTCCATTGTATATTCTTGTCTCCTTTGTCAAAGATAAGGTGTCCATGCTGCTGCTGCTGCAAGTCGCTTCAGTCGTGTCCAACTCTGTGCGACCCCATAGACGGCAGCCCACCAGGCTCCCCCATCCCTGGGATTCTCAAGGCAAGAACACTGGAGTGGGTTGCCATTTCCTTCTCCAATGCGTGAAAGTGAAAAGTGAAAGGCAAGTCGCTCAGTCGTGTCCTACTCTTTGCGACCCCATGGACTGCAGCCTACCAGGCTCCTCTGTCCATGGGATTTTCCAGGCAAGATACTGGAATGGGGTGCCATTGCCTTCTCTGAAGGTGTCCATAGGTCCGTGCATTTATCTCTGGGCTTTCTATTTTGTTCTATTGATCTATATTTCTGTCTTTGTGCCAGTACCATACTGTCTTGATGACTGTGGCTTTGTAGTACAGCCTGAAGTCAAGCAGGTTGATTCCTCCAGTTCCACTCTTCTTTCTCAAGATTGCTTTGGCTATTCAAGGTTTTTTGTATTTCCTTACAAACTGTGAAATTATTTGTTCTAGCTCTGTGAAAAATACCGTTGGTAACTTGATAGGGATTGCATTGAATCTATAGATTGCTTTGGGTAGTATATTCATTTTCACTATATTGATTCTTCTGATCTATGAACACAGTATATTTCTCCATCTATTAGTGTCCTCTTTGATTTCTTTCACCAGTGTTTTATAGTTTTCTATATATAGGTCTTTAGTTTCTTTAGGTAGATATATTCCTAAGCATTTTATTCTTTTCATTGCAATGGTGAATGGAATTGTTTCCTTAATTTCTCTTTCTATTTTCTCATTATTAGTGTATAGGAATGCAAGGGATTTCTGTGTGTTGATTTTGTATCCTGCAACTTTACTATATTCATTGATTAGCTCTAGTAATTTTCTGGTGGAGTCTTTAGGGTTTTCTATGTACAGGATCATGTCATCTGCAAACAGTGAGAGTTTTACTTCTTCTTTTCCAGTTTGGATTCCTTTTGTTTCTTTTTCTGCTCTGATTGCTGTGGCCAAAACTTCCAAAACTATGTTGAATAGTAATGGTGAAAGTGGGCATCCTTGTTTTGTTCCTGACTTTAGGGGAAATGCTTTCAATTTTTCACCATTGAGGATAATGTTTGCTGTGGGTTTGTCATATATAGCTTTTATTATGTTAAGGTATGTTCCTTCTATTCCTGCTTTCTGAAGAGTTTTTTTTTTATCATAAATGGATGTTGAATTTTGTCAAAGGCTTTCTCTGCATCTATTGAGATAATCATATGCCTTTTATTTTTCAATTTGTTAATGTGGTGTATTACATTGATAGATTTCCAGATATTGAAGAATCCTTGCATCCCTGGGATAAAGTCCACTTGGTCATGATGTATGATCTTTTTAATGTGTTTTTGGATTCTGATTGTTAGAATTTTGTTAAGGATTTTTGCATCTATGTTCATCAGTGATATTGGCCTGTAGTTTTCTTTTTTTGTGGCATCTTTGTCAGGTTTTGGTATTAGGGTGATGGTGGCCTCATAGAATGAGTTTGGAAGTTGACCTTCCTCTGCAATTTTCTGGAAGAGTTTGAGTAGGATAGGTGTTAGCTCTTCTCTAAATTTTTGGTAGAATTCATCTGTGAAGCCATCTGGTCCTGGGCTTTTGTTTGCTGGAAGATTTTTGATTACAGTTTCAATTTCCATGCTTGTGATGGGTCTGTTAAGATTTTCTATTTCTTCCTGGTTCAGTTTTTGAAAGTTGTACTTTTCTAAGAATTTGTCCATTTCTTCCAAATTGTCCATTTTATTGACATATAATTGCTGAATTGATGCTTTTGAACTGTGGTGTTTGAGAAGACTCTTGAGAGTCCCTTGGACTGCAAGGAGATCCAACCAGTCCATTCTGAAGGAGATCAGCCCTGGGATTTCTTTGGAAGGAATGATGCTGAAGCTGAAACTCCAGTACTTTGGCCACCTCATGCGATGAGTTGACCCATTGGAAAAGACTCTGATGATGGGAGGGATTGGGGGCAGGAGGAGAAGGGGACGATAGAGGATGAGATGGCTGGATGGCATCACTGACTTGATGGACGTGAGTCTGAGTGAACTCCGGGAATTGGTGATGGACAGGGAGGCCTGGAGTGCTGCGATTCAAGGGGTCACAAAGAGTCAGACACGACTGAGTGACTGAACTGAACTGAACTGAACTGAATTGCTGATGGTAGTCTCTTATGATCCTTTGTATCTCTGTGTTGTCTGTTGTGATCTCTCCATTTTCATTTCTAATTTTATTGATTTGATTTTTCTCCCTTTGTTTCTTGATGACTCTGGCTAATGGTTTGTCAATTTTATTTATCTTCTGAAAGAACCAGCTTTTGGCTTTGTTGATTTTTGCTATGGTCTCTTTTGTTTCTTTTGCATTTATTTCTGCCCTAATTTTTAAGATTTCTTTCCTTCTACTAACCCTGGGATTCTTCATTTCTTCCTTTTCTAGTTGCTTTAGGTGTAGAGTTAGGTTATTTATTTGACTTTTTTCTTGTTTCTTGAGGTATGCCTGTATTGCTATGAACTTTCCCCTTAGGACTGCTTTTACAGTGTCCCACAGGTTTTGGGGTTGTTGTGTTTTCATATTCATTCATTTCTATGCATATTTTGATTTCCTCTTTGATTTCTTCTGTGATTTGTTGGTTATTCAGCAGTGTGTTGTTCAGCCTCCATATGTTGGAATTTTTAATAGTTTTTCTCCTGTAATTGAGATCTAATCTTACTGCATTGTGGTCAGAAAAGATGCTTGGAATGATTTCATTTTTTTTTTTTTTTGAATTTACCAAGGCTAGCTTTATGGCCCAGGATGTGATCTATCCTGGAGAAGGTTCAGTGTACACTTGAGAAAAAGGTGAAATTCATTGTTTTGGGGTGAAATGTCCTATAGATACCGATTAGGTCTAACTGGTCTATTGTATCATTTAAAGTTTGTGTTTCCTTGTTAATTTTCTGTTTAGTTGATCTATCCATAGGTGTGAGTGGGGTATTAAAGTCTCCCACTATTATTGTGTTATTGTTAATTTCCCCTTTCATACTTGTTAGCATTTGTCTTACATATTGCAGTGCTCCTATGTTGGGTGCATATATATTTATAATTGTTATATCTTCTTGGATTCATCCTGTGATCATTATGTAGTGTCCTTCTTTGTCTCTTTTCACAGCCTTTGTTTTAAAGTCTATTTTGTCTGATATGAGTATTGCTACTCCTGCTTTCTTTTGGATCCCTTGTGTGTTATTTGTTGTTTTTCCCTTGCTGCTTTTAATATTTGTTCTTTGTGTTAGATCTTTGTTAATTTGATTAATATGTGTCTTGGGGTGTTTCACCTTGGGTTTATCCTGTTTGGGACTCTCTGGGTTTCTTGGACTTGGGTGATTATTTCCTTCCCTATTTTAGGGAAGTTTTCAACTATTATCTCCTTAAGTATTTTTCTCATGGTCTTTCTTTTTGTCTTCTTCTTCTGGGACTCCTATGATTCGAATGTTGGGGCATTTAACATTGTCCCAGAGGTCTCTGCGATTGTCCTCATTTCCTTTAATTCATTTTTTTTCCTCTCTGATTCATTTATTTCTACCATTCTATCGTCTACCTCACTAATCCTATCTTCTGCCTCTGTTATTCTACTATTTGTTCCCTCCAGAGTGTTTTTGATATAATTTATTGCTTTATTCCTTATATATTGACTCTTTTTTTATTTCTTCTAGGTCCTTGTTAAACCTTTCTTGCATCTTCTCAATCCTTGTCTCCAGGCTATTTATCTGTGATTCCATTTCGTTTTCAAGATTTTGGATCATTTTCACTATCATTATTCAGAATTCTTTATCAGGTAGACTCCCTATCTCTTCCCCTTTTGTTTGGTTTGGTGGGCATTTATCCTGTTCCTTTATCTGCTGGGTATTACTGTCTCCTCATCTTGTTTATATTGCTGTGTTTGGGGTGGCCTTTCTGTGTTCTGGCAGTTTGTGTAGTTCTCTTTATTGTGGAGTTTCCTCACTGTGGGTGGGGTTTTATGGGTGGCTTGTCAAGGTTTCCTGGTTAGGGAAGCTTGTGTTGGTGTTCTGGTGTGTGGAGCTGGATTTCTTCTCTTTGGAGTGCAATGAAGTGTCCAGTAATGAGTTATGAGATGTCATTGGGTTTGGAGTGACTTTGGGCAGCCTGTATATTGAAGCTCAGGGCTATGTTCCTGTGTTGCTGGAGAATTTGCATGGTATGTCTTACTCTGGAACTTGTTGGCCCTTGGGTGGTGCTTGGTTTCAGTGTAGGTATGGAGGCGTTTGATGAGCTCCTGTCGATTAATGTTCCCTGGAGTCAGGAGTTCTCTGATGTTCTCAGGATTTGGACTTAAGCCTCCTGCTTCTGGTTTTCAGTCTTACAGCACTGTTGTTAAAACATCTAGGTTAAAGATGAAAAGTTTCTCCACAGTGAGGGACACCCAGAGAGGTTCTCAGAGTTACATGGAGAAGAGAAGAGGGAGGAGAGAGATAGAGGTGACCAGGAGGAGAAGAAGGGGAATCAAAAGAGGAGAGTGAAAGCTAGCCAGTAATCACTTCCTTACGTGCTCTCCACAGTCTGGACTGCTCAGAGATGTTCACAGAGTTATACAGAGAAGAGAAGAGGGAGGAAGGAGACAGAAGTGGCCAGGAGGATGAATGAGGGAATCAAAAGGAGAGAGACAGATCCAGCCAGTAATCAGTTCCCTTAAGTGTTCTCCACCATCTGGAACATACAAAGAGATTCACAGAGTTGGGTAGAGAAGAGAATGGGGAGGGAGGAGATAGAGGCGACCTGGTGGAGAAAAAGGAGAGTCCAAAGGGGAGAGAGCAGTCAAGCCAGTACTCCAGCTCCCAAGTAAAATGGGTACTGAAGATTGGGTTCTTAAAGGTACAAAATTGATAACAAATACCAAAAAGCAAAGATTAAAAATCTAGAGTAGAGTTTAGATTTACAAAAATACAATGTTAAAGAAAAAAATAAAACAACCAAAGTCACAAAAATTATAAAATATATATGAAGTTTGTTTTAAAAATTAGGGTCTCTCTCTCTCTCTCTTTTTTTTTTTTTTTTGCCAAGTAATAGTAGGTTATACAAATGAAAATTAAAGGAGTAATAGAGGACTTAAAATTTTTTAAAAATTAAAGAATGATAGTAAAAATAGTAAAAATATATCTAGGACTTTCTCTGGTGTTGTTGTGGGCAGTGTGGGGTCAGTTCATTTTTGGAGAGTTCCTTGATCCGGCTTATATTTCTTAAGATCTATAGGCCCCTTCCTATGTAGTCGGTACTAACTACAGGGTTTTAATCTATTGCACCTATAACTTCCAAGGAGGTTCCCTCTGTTTTAGCTTCTTCTGTTTGCAGGTCTCTTCAGTGTCTAATTTCTGCCCTGACACAGGGGGGTGGTGGTGGACACTTTTTTAAGCTCACTTGTTCAGTCGTGCTGTGGGGAGGGAGGGACTCTGCAAACAAATAATATTGGCGTGTGCTCGCAGTGTCTTGGCCACACTGGGTCTGCCCCTGCTCACGACGTGTGTACTTTCCCTGTCTACACTGCTTAGGCTCTAGGTTTCTCTGCCTGGAACTGTCCAAGGCCAGCCCTGGGCTGCATGCACCTCCCAGGTCTTAAGCCACTCAGGTTCAGGCACTTGGGTAGTCCTCAGAGGTGCAGACTCGGTTGGGCCTGCGTTTTGTGTCCCTCCCAGGTCTGAGCAGCTCAGGTGATGAGGTGTTTGGCGAGTGCGGCTGCTGCAACTTATTGCCTCCCCCGTCCCTGCCACTCGGTTTTCTGGGTGTACAACCAGCGCACCTTCTCAGGCAGATGTTGATCGTCCAGAATCCCAAGAAGTCTTCGTTAGCAACAAAGCCTACTTGCAGTTTGGTAGATAATGCCTCTCTGGGGCTGCAATGCCCCCTTCTGGCTCTGGCTGCCCTCGCCTGCCTGTCACTGGAGGGGGATATGCCGGTCTGCAGCCAGTTAGCTCTGCTCAGTCCTTTGTTCTGTGAGCAGGCCTGACGGTGTCTTAGGTTAGGGCTTTTCACGTGGTAGCTATCCCACAGTCTGGTTTGCTAGCCCAAGTTAGTTCCCTCGGATTGCCCTCAGGGCAATGCAGCCCGCGCCTCCCTGCCCAGCCCCCGCTTGCTAGTGGAGGATGCAGGCCTCTGAGTCACTTCTCCTCTGGGGGAGTTACCACTGGGCACATAATCTGTGGGTTTTAATTATTTATTTATTTTTCCTCCCAGTTATATTGCCCTCTGTGGTTTCAAGGCTCACCACAGACTTGTCAGTGAGAGTGTTTCCTGGTGTTTGGAAACTTCTCTTTTTTAAGACTCCCTTCTCGGGATGGAGCTCTGTCCTTACCTCTTTTGTCTCTCTTTTTATCTTTTATATTTTTTCCTACCTCCTTTTGAAGACAATGGGCTGCTTTTCTGGGTGCCTGATGTCCTCTGCTGGCATTCAGAAGTTGTTTTGTGGAATTTATTCAGTGTTCAAATGTTCTTTTGATGAATTTGTCGGGAAGAAAGTGGTCTCCCCGTCCTATTCCTCCACCATCTTAGGACTACCTCTCACCAAATATTTATTAAGCCCATGCTATGTTTCAGGCATTTGGTTAGCTATATTATAAAATAATAGCTGTATTTATTTAATAATCTTCTAGCCTATCAACAGTGTTTCGCCCAAGTCTGCAAAAATCCTGAGTTAACCCAAGGTGGAAAGTTATGAAGTAGCTTGGAAATAGTAAGACAATGAATAAGAATTGCCAGTATATTTCCAAGACTGTTAGAGGAGTAAGGGCTTCTAACTTACAATACAATTCAGCCCACTTAGCTGGAAAAATAAAGATAATAACCACAAGTTGGCACTTAATCAGTATAAGCTGTGTGTTAAATACTTTTTGTGCATTAGTTTATTCAATCCTAAAATTAGTCTTGCAAAGTTATAATATTCATTTTGAGTGAGGAAACTGAGACTTTTAATTTGCTCAAGATCACATTAAAAAAAGTCTGGAACTAGAATTTCAATCCAAGTCATTTTGATTTCAAAGCCCAGGACTTGTATACATAATGGAAAAATATTTATGTGTTTATAATTGTTGATGATACTAGTCATTAATCATCCTTTAACTCTTGCTCCATGTTTCTCCAGCATTCTTCTCTGATTTACTTAGAACTTTCATTAAATATTTTCCCTGCAGGAAGAGGATAGTCCACCAAAGATTCTGAATAGTTGATCCTCTTATACAGTGCATATTTTAAAAATTGTAATCAAATGATTTTCTGTCAGAATAAACCTAAGGAGGCAAAATATCTATACTCTGAAAACTATAAGACCCTGATGAAATAAATCAAAGATGACACAAACAGATGGAAATATATACCATGTCCTTGGATTGGGAGAATCAATATTTTCAAAATGACTATACTGCCCAAGATAATCTACAGATTCAGTGCAATTCATATGAAATTATCGATGACTTTTTTTTTTTTGGCCAGTCTAGAACAAAAAGTGTTAAAATTTATATAAAAACACAAAAGACTCCAAATAGCCAAAGCCATCCTGAGAAAGAAACCTAATACATGAGGAGTTGGAGGAATCAAGCTCTCTGACTTCAGACTATACTATAAAGCTACAGTAATCAAAAGAGCATGATACTAGCACAAAGGCAGATTTACAGATCAATGGATCAGGGCAGAAAGCCCAGAGATAAACCCATGCACCTATAGTCAATTAACCTACAACA
This sequence comes from Bos taurus, assembly GCF_002263795.3. Lineage (NCBI taxonomy): Eukaryota > Metazoa > Chordata > Mammalia > Artiodactyla > Bovidae > Bos > Bos taurus. The sequence goes on along the minus strand of NC_037351.1, from coordinate 29,566,849 downwards.
AAGTAGGCAAGAATGTACAGTGGAGAAATAGTCTTTTCAATAAGTGGTGCTGGGAAAGCTGGACAGTTACTTGTAAAAGAATGAAATTAGAGCATTCTCCAACACTATACACAAAAATAAACTCAAAATAGATTTAAGACCTAAATGTAAGACTGGATACTATAAAACTTCTAGAGGAAAGCACATGCAGAATACTCTTTGATGTAAGTTACAGCAATATTTTTTAGATCTGTCTCCTAAAGCAAAGGAAACAAAAACAAATGAACAAATGGGACCTAATTAAACTTAAAAGCTTTTTCCACAGCAAAGTAAACCATAAACAAAATGAAAAGACAACCCACAGAATGGAAGAGAATATTTGTAAATGATGCAACTGACAAAGGATTAATCTCCAAAATATGCAAACAGCTCATGCAGATCAATATAAAAAAAAACAAACAACTCAATTGTCAGGAAGCATTTAACAGAAGACTTCCTGTGTGCTGTTTTGGATCTGTCAGGAATTCTCTGTTCCTTATTAATTCCTGACTATTCAGGAATTAAGAGGAGAGGCAAGCCTCTCCTGGGGACTGAGGAATCCAGGCATTTCCTTCGTTAGTTTTTCTATATGGTGATAAGTACCCTCTTCCTTTTTATGAACCATATGGTAAAAGTGATTATTTACAACTCTCTCTCTCTCTTTAATATGGATCGCCTATGTTTTGTAAGTTTGGAATTTTATTTGCTGAGAATAACTATAGTATATATGCCCACACCATGTTGATTAAAACACCTTTGCTCCATCAGATCTTTGGTCCCCATCTCTTTCTCTTGCTCTCTCTCTCTTTTTCAGGCTGATCCCCTGGAGCGCAGAGGCTCTCTGAGTTCACTTTCCTGCCCGGGCTTCTAAGACCCTCTCGAGAAGGCGCTCTGCACCTTCATTTCATCGAGAGGGTGCCTGAGGCCTTCGTGAACAGAGCAAGCCCCATGCAAGGGCTTTATTGGCTTTCTGCATAAACCAAAGAATATCAGCCTCTTTCTCTCTTCTTTACTTTCTTATTGGTCGACTCTGGACCACCACATTCCAGTCCATTAAAGGACTTCAACACCCAATCAAAAAATGGACAGATGATCTAGATAGACATTTCTTCAACGAAGTCATACAGATGGCCAAAAAGCACATGAAAAATAGTTAAAACTTAATAATTATTAGAAAAATGCAAATCAAAACTACAGTGAGGTATTACCTCACACCAATCAGAATGGTTATCATCAAAGTCTACAAACAATAAATGCTGGAGAGGCTGTGGAGAAAAGGGAACACTCCTACACTGTTTGTGGGGATGTAAAGTGGCATAGCCAATGTGGAGAATAGTATGGCAGTTCCTTAAAAAACTAAAAATTGAGCTACCTTATGATCCAGCAATCTCACTCTTTGGCACATATCTGGAGGAAATCACAGTTCAAAAATATATAGGCACCTCAATATTCACTGCAGCATTATATACAATAGCCAAGACATGGAAGCAACCTAAATGTCCATCAACAGATGAATGGACCTAGAAATTGTTGTATGTATAGTGCAATATTATTCAACCATAAAAAGGAAGAAAATCTTGTCATTTATGACAATGTGAATGGACCTTAAGGACATTAGGTAGCTGAGATAAGTCAGACAGAGAAGAACAAGTACCATATGATCTCACTTATATGTGAAATCTAAAACAACTGAACTCACAGAAATAGAGAGCAAATTAGTATTTACCTTGGGTGGGAGGAGAAGGTAGGAGGAGAAATGGATGAAGGTGGACAAAGTTTACACACTCCAGTTTTAAGATGTAATATATAACACAGTGATACCATTAACAACACTGTATTTGTACATTTCAAAGCTGTTAAGAGTGTATGTATATCTTAAAGTTCTCACCACACACACAAACAAATTGTAACTATGTGAGGTGATAGATGTGTTAACTAACCTTACTGTAATCATTTGCATATATACATATATCAAATCATTTCACTGTACACCTTAAACCTACATGACATTACATGTCAATTACATCTCAATAGAGCTGGAATAAAAAGAAATGCAACAACAACAATAAGTCATGAACTACATTGTGGCATTTAGGCAACAGATAATGTTCTTAAACAATGCACATCAATAAAGTTTTGCTGAAGTTAGTTCTTCTCTATATAATGGCTGTTTAACTGATGACAGGGACCTTATTGGAAACTCTCATTCATTAGGAAGTGTTGAATCTGAAAAAAAGAGTAAATTTTCTTCTTGCTTACAATATGCATGAATATATGCACACACAGAAAGTTGTGTGTAAATACATCATTTTACTTACACAAGAAAAACTCAGATGCTTTGAGAGTAAGCAAATCAAGGAGCTAAGTAGATTAAATACTTTGGAAAACTGCACTATCATGTTTGGGCAACTGACTTTAATTTGAATGCAAAATTAGGATTCACTGCTTGACTATGGAAAATTTAAGCCTGACAGGAAGCAAAAGAAAAAATCTAAGGAAAATCACCCACCTTGTACGGTTGGTCCAAATAGAGGAGTAGGGCTTGTTCATCAGTAAACTATCATTTAAAAAAAAAAAATCCTTAAACTCTCTGCATGGATTTCCCAGGGCTTCATAAAAAATACCATAAACTGGGGAGCTTAAAACAACAGAAACTGGATAGCTTAAAACAAAAGAAACTTATTCTCACAGTTCTGAAGTCTGCAAGTGTGAAATTAAGGTTCAGTGGGGCTACACTCTCTCTGAAGGTCATTGGGAAGAATCCTTCACTGCCATTTTCTAGCTTTAGGTAGCTGCCAATAACCCCTAGCATTCCTTGGCTTATGGACACATCACTCTAAAATTTGTTTCCATCTTCACAGGGCCTTCTTCCTTTATGTGTCTGTGTGTCTCTTATGAGAACACCAGGCACAGGATGAAAACTATCGCCATATGAATGCAGAGTTACAAAGAATAGCAAGGAGAGATAAGAAAGCCTTCCTCAGTGATCAGTGCAAAGAAATAGAGGAAAACAATAGAATGGGAAAGACTAGAGATCTCTTCTGGAAAATTACATATACTAAGGGAAAATTTCTTGCAAAGATGGGCACAATAAAGGATAAAAATGGTATGGACCTACAGAAGCAGAAGACATTAAGAAAAGGTGGCAAGAATACATGGAAGAGCTATAAAAAAAAGATCTTAATGACACATTTTTAAGTTATTAAAAGATCTTAATCATTCAGCTACAGCCAGACATCCTGGAGTCCAAAGTCAAGTGGGCCTTAGCAAGATCACTACAACAAAGCTAGTGGCAGTGATGGAATTCCTGCTGAGCTATTTCAAGTCCTAAGTGTTGATGTTAAAGTGCTTCACTCAATTTGCTAGCAAATTTGCAAAACTCAACAGTGGCCACAGGACTGGAAAAGGGCAGTTTTCATTTCAATCCCAAAGAAAGGCAATGCCAAAGAATGTTCACACTACTGCACAATTTCATTCATCTCTCATGCTAGCAAAGTAATTCACAAAATTCTCCAGGCAAGGCTTCAACAGTATGTGAACTGAGAACTTCCAGATGTTCAAGCTGGATTTAGAAAAGGCACAGGAACCAGAGATAAAATTGCCAACATCCACCGGATCATCAAAAAAGCAAGAGAATGCCAGAAAAACACCTACTTCTGTTTTATTGACTACGCCAAAGGCTTTGACTGCATGGATCACAACAAAATGTATAAAATCCTTCAAGAGAAGAGAATACCAGACCATCTTACCTGCCTCCTGAGAAATCTGTATGCAGGTCAAAAAGCAACAGTTAAAACCGGATATGGAACAAAAGAATGGTTCCAAATTGGGAAAGGAGTACATCAAGGCTGTATATTATCACCCTGCTTATTTAACTTATATGCAGAGTGCATCATGCAAAATGCTGGACTGGATGAAGCAAAAGCTGAAATTTAAACTGCTGGGAGAAATATCAATAACCTCAGATATGCAGATGACACCACCCTTATGGCAGAAAGTGAAGAGGAACTGAGAAGCCTCTTAATGAAAGTGAAAGAGGAGAGTGAAAAAGTTGACTTAAAACTTAACATTCAAAAAATTAAGATCATGGCATCTGGTCCCATCACTTCGTGGCAAATAGATGAGGAAACAATGGAAACAGTGACAGATTTGTTTTCTTGGGCTCCAAAATCACTTCAGATGTTGACTGTAGCCACGAAATTAAAAGACACTTGCTCCTTGGAAGAAAAGCTATGACCAAATTAGACAGCATGTTAAAAAGCAGAGACGTTACTTTGCCAACAAAGGTCAGTCTTCAAAGATATGGAAAAACCAGTAGTCATGTATGGATGTGACAGTTGGACCATAAAGAAAGCTGAGTGCCAAAGAATTGATGCTTTTGAACTGTGGTATTGGAGAAGACTCTTTAGAGTCCCTTGGACTGCAGGGAGATCCAACCCGTCAATCCTAAAGGAAATCAGCTCTGAATATTTATTGGATGGACTGATGCTGAAGCTGGAGCTCCAATGCTTTGGCCACCTGATGCAAAGAACTGACTCACTGGAAAAGACCCTGATGCTGGGAAAGATTGAAGACAAGAGGAGAAGAGGGCAGCAGAGGATGAGGTGGTTGGGTAGCATCACCGACTGGATGGACATGAGTTTGAGCAGGCTCAGAAGTTGGTTATGGACAGGGAAGCCTGGTGTGCTGCAGTCAATGGAGATGCAAAGAGTCGGACACGACTGAGCAACTGAAATGAATTGACTAAATATACATGTGTGTGTGGATGCTAAGTTGTTTCAGTTTGTCGACTCTTTGTGACCCTATGGACTGTGGCCCGCCAGGCTCCTCTGTCCATGGGATTCTCCAGACAAAAATATTGGAGTAAGTTGCTATGCCCTCCTCCAGGGGATCTTCTGATCCTGGGATTGAAGATGCATTTCCTGAGTCTCCTGCATTGGCAGGTGCATTCTTTACCACTAGCACCACCTGGGAAGCTCTTCACACACACACACAATCTCTCTCTCTCTCTCTATTTTGATGTATATATACTCTCTCTATTATATATATATATATATATATATATATATATATATATATGCACATACACACACTATATATATTTTTCAATGATGTTAACATTCTAGATATAAAAGGTAGGTGCTATTTACCATAATTTCACAGAGGAGAAAACTGAATCTTATTGGGGTTTAGAAATTCACCCCTTGAGCAGCTGAAGAGTACACAGCAGAACTGAAATTCCAACCAATATTATCAGCATTCACATATACTGTTCTTTAATTTGCCACAGTTAACTCTTCAGTTCAGTTCAGTTCAGTCACTTAGTGGTGTCTGACTCTTTGTGAACATGGAAGCCAGGCTTCCATGTCCATCATCAACTCCTGGAGCTTGCTCGAACTCATGTCTATAGAGTTGGTGATGCCATCCAACCATCTCATTCCCTGTCGTCCCCTTCTCCTCCTGCCTTCAATCTTTCCCAGCATCAGGTTCTTTTCCAATGAGTCAATTCTTTGCATCAGGTGGCTACAGTATTGAAGTTTCAGCTTTAGCATCAGTCCATCTGATGAATATTCAGGACTGATTTCCTTTAGGATTTACAGGTTGGATCTCCTTGCAGTCCAAGGAACTCTCAAGAGTCTTCTCCAATACCTAGTTCAAAAGCATCAGTTCTCTGGCGCTCAGCTTTCTTTATAGTCCAACTCTCACATTCATACATGACTACTGGAAAAACCATAGCTTTGAAGATGGACCTTTGTCGGCAAAGTCTCATCTCTGTTTTTTAATATGCTGTCTAGTTTGGTCATAGCTTTTCTTCCAAGGAGCAAGCGTCTTTTAATTTCATGGCTACAGTCACCATCTGCAGTGACTTTGGAGCCCAGGAAAACAAAGTCTGTTACTGTTTCCATTGTTTCCCCATCTATTTGCCATGAAGTGATGGGACCAGATGCCATGATCTTATTTTTTGAATGTTGAGTTTTAAGTCAGCTTTTTCACTCTTCTCTTTCACTTTCATCAAGATGCTCTTTAGTTCCTCTTCACTATCTGCCATAAAGGTGGTGTCATCTGCATATCTGAGGTTATTGATACTTCTCCTGGCAATCTTGATTTCAGCTTGTGCTTCACCCAGCCCGGCATTTCACATGATGCACTCTGTATATAAGTTAAATAAATAGGGTAACAATATATAGCCTTGACGTACTCCTTTCCCAATTTGGAACCAGTCTGTTGTTCCACGTCTGATTCTAACTGTTGCTTCTTGACTTACATAAATATTTCTCAGGAGGCAGGTAAGGTGGTCTGGTATCCCCATCTCTTGATGAATTTCCAACAGTGTGTTATGATCCACACAGTCAAAGGCTTTGGCATAGTCAATAAAGTAGAAGTAGACATTTTTTTCTGGCATTCTCTTGCTTTTTCAATGATCCAATTTTATCTCTGGTTCCTGTGCCTTTTCTAAATCCAGCTTGAACATCTGGAAGTTCTCAGTTCACGTACTATTGAAGCCTGGCTTGGAGAATTGTTATTATTACTTTGCTAGTGTGTGAGATGAGTGCAATTGTGCAGTAGTTTGAACATTCTTTGGCATTGCCTTTCTTTGGGATTGGAATGAAAACTGACCTTTTCCAGTCCTGTGGCCACTGCTGAGTTTTCCAAATTTGCTGGCATATTGAGTGCAGCACTTTCACAGCATCATCTTTTAGGATTTGAAATAGCTCAACTGGAATTCCATCACCTCCACTAGCTTTGTTTGTAGTGATGCTTCCCAAGGCCCACTTGACATCACATTCCAGGATGTCTGGCTCTAGGTGAGTGATCACACCATTGTGATCATCTGGGTCATGAAGACCTTTTTTGTATAGATCTTTGTATTCCTGTCACCTGTTCTTACTATCTTCTGCTTCTGTTAGGTCCATACTGTTTCTGTCCTTTATTGTGCCCATTTTTCCATGAAATGTTCCCTTGGTAGCTCTAACTTTCTTGAAAAGATCTCTAGTCTTCCCTATTTTGTTGTTTTCATCTATTTCTTTGCAGTTAACTTAACAAGAATTAACTCTTGGCTATTAGCAATTCCTAAAGCATTGCCCATCACAGTTTGAAGAACACCACAGAGTCCAAATAGGAACAAAGAGCTGAAATTCAAAAACATTTAGGTTCTAATTTCAACAGCTGTCTTCTGACCTTTGACATCTATAAATGAGTGTAATGATATTTGTAAGTCAAGACACAGACACTGCATTATGAAACAAGGATGAGACATTGTATGGGTGGGAAGAGAAGAAAGACTGTGTACATGAATGAGAACTTTGAGATTGCTATAAGGAACAGCTTGCAATTGTGTTTCCTGAGATTCCCATTTCCTTTAATAATGAATTCATCCTTTTTAACTTCAGTTAAATAGCTTTTGTTGTTTTTGTTTCATGTGTTCCACACACCCTGTTCCAAAACCCAAAAGTTTATAGTCCAGTAGGGAAGACTGGTATTTAACAAGCAATTTCTCCAAGCATGATAAGAATAGGGAAAACACCCAGGAAGAATCCCGTGTTAAGGTGCCATTGTTCTTTTTGTCTTTCAGCATCATTTACTTCCAATCTTTTCAAACTCAGGATTCAGGGATCCTGAATGGTGTGAGGAGGGACTTTTGGTGAACTCATTGTGGTTAAAAGAGAAAGGGAAAGCAGAAGGCTCATGTTAATTCCTTCCCAATTCAGCAGAGTTGGAAGTGACTTGCTACTGCTTTTCTCTAAGCCTCCACTGTCTTTTCTTGTTTACTCCCTTTGTATAGGAAGTGTTGCTATTGGCTTTCTCTTGAAAAGTATTTGGGGAAGTTAAAAATAAATCCTTTCCTTTCAAGTTTTTCAACCTATTTTAAGAGGAAGGAAATAGGAATATGTACATATCACATGGATAAAGATAAACACACCTAAAACATTAAGCTTTTTATCAGTGGGCATACTGTCAAAATGCTATTGCCCTAGAGTTTAGACCTGATGAAGCTCAGTAGATGGATGAAACCCATCTGCACAAAAGGCAACCGTATTAAATGGTTTTGAATCAAGGCTCTCTTGCCAACAATAAAAAAGTGACATTTTTACATGAGGCATAAAGCAACTAACAAATGAAGCTATAATCATGGGATTATTAGCAAATAAACTTCCTTAGATTTATAGGGCCATAGATCTGTTGGGGAACATCCATGTGGCAAGTAAAAAAAAAAAAAAGAATTCATATAAACTTATATAAAATTGGATGAATGATTTATTACAACTTTATTTGTATTAACCCAGATGGTGCACAATTTGGATATGTAACCCTGAATATGAGAAAGGCTTTATAAATGCCAGACATCTCTGTTAGGCAGCAGTGACTACATGCCACGATGACATTCCACTCCAAAATGTCCATGCCAGCACAAATAAAGAAGGAAATGACATCTTACTTGTTGGAGTAAAGAAACTGCAGTGCAAACAGTAACAACAATCAGCAATCAGAGAAGCGATAAAGTCAGAAGAATTCATTCTAAATGACTGACCACAGTGAACCCATAAACCATGACCATTCCATCTCACCCAGACAAAAGAAACGTTGCTTGAAATCATCATCCTCCAAGTTTCTGCTTTAAAAATCTTTTTATAACCAACTGTCTTTCGACTGTTTATTACCAGAAACTACCACAGTGATTTAATCTCTTTATTGGCAACCGAACTGACTTTCAAATTTGGTTCAGAAGAAACTCTTCTGGGCTATTTAGTTTTAATTTTTTACTCCTAGAGCTAGAGATGTCAAATGAAAGGATATACTTTTCTGGGTCCTTTGTATGTTTTTAAGAACTAAACCTTGAGTTTCAAGGTCTGTCTGTGGACCCCCATGAGTAGATTTAAAAATTTTTGTGCACTTTTATACTGAGAGAATTTAGAACAATAAAGGTCAATCTTCATGGGCCTCAGTTTCTCCATGGAAAACCTGAGTTGGTTACAATGATCTTCCGTTTTCAAAAGTTTTCATGCAACTTAAGTACTTGTATAGTTTTCTCACATTGAGAGCTTTTCTATTCTTACTTGTTTGTGCGTGTTCAATTGCTTCAGTCATGTCTGACTCTTTGGTACCCTATGGACTGTAGCCCACAGGCTCCTCTGTCTATGGGAATTAGGCAGCAAAAATACTGGAGTGGGTTTTCATTCCCTCCTTTAGGGGATCTTCCTTATTCTGAAGAATGATAGTAAAAACATCCTTGAAAAAAAAGTAGCAAAACTGCTGAATCAAGATTTAATCAGACAAGTATAACATCATAATTTAAAGGATCCAATAGATAGCATCCATCAGCATGTTGTGCTTTCCTGATGGCTCAGCATGTAAAGAATCTGCCTGCAATGTAGGAGACACTGGAGATACTAGTTCATCCCTGGGTTGGGAAGATCCTGTGGAGAAGGAAATGGCAATCCACTCCAGTATTCTTGCCTGGGAAATCCCAGGGACAGAGAAGCCTGACGGTCACAAAGAGTCAGACACAACTGAACAACTAAGCATAAGCACACATCAGCAAGTTACCAAAAAGAAGCTAAATGTGAAGGGAAAGACATTTAGAAAATAACATGTTTATGTTCATATGTTTTATGTTAAATAAATAAAATCTTTCAACCCAGTCTAGGAATGAAAAGTACAAAAAAAAAAAAAAAAAATGACCTTTCTCATAGGGAGTATTCTACTCATTATGAAACACTGATTCATCCACTTATCTTGATTATTCTACCTTAAAACTAAGTTGGGTCATTTTGGCCAATTATAAATTAAAGCAATTTGTTGAAGGAAATTCAAGGTAATTTAAAATAGTCTTTTGGTAAAATAATGATGGAAACAATGTGCAAACTGCTTACACAGTATGACATCTGGATATTCAATATAAAAAGATACCTACAGGATAATAAAAATATTGAAAAATTAAAGATATATGCACAGTGATGAAAATGAATCCAAATAGATTTCCAATTTTTCTTACAAGGTTGTATTAGTTAACTAGGATTTCTGTTAACAAATTATCACTAAAGGGATGTCTTAAAACAATGGAGATTTATTCTCTCACAATTCTGGAGGTGAAAATCAGTGAAGGTATACATAGCTCTGCACTCCCTTTTGGGGCTCAAGGGAGGAGGCTGTTTTAACCTCATCCAGCTTCTGTTGGCCCCAGGCATTCCTTGGCTTGTGCATTCCCTCAATGTATGCCTATCTCTGGCTTCAAATGGCCTTCTTCTTTTTTTAATGACCTTATTTTTTGTATGTGTCCATTTCAGCCAAAGAAATTTCACTGGATTAAGGGGCCACTATAATTCAATGGAGAAGGCAATGGCACCCCAGTCCAGTACTCTTGCCTGGAAAATCCCATGGACGGAGGAGCCTAGTGGGCTGCAGTCCATGGGGTCCTAGAGTCGGACACGACTGATCGACTTCACTTTCATTTTCACTTTCATGCATTGGAGAAAGAAATGGCAACCCACTCCAGTGTTCTTGCCTGGAGAATCCCAGGGACGGGGGAGCCTGGTGGGCTGCCATCTGTGGGGTTGCACAGAGTTGGACACGACTGAAGCGACTTAGCAGCATAATTCAATAGGAGTTCATTTCTAGCCATAACTTAATCACATCTGAAAAGACCCTACTTCAATTCAAGGTCATATTCTGAAGTCCTAGGTAGACAAGAATATTTGGGAGACACTAGTCTACTACCTCAGTGATGTTAAATATTTTATGAATCACAGAGCCCACTCTGAGCTATCCAGTAGAATAATTAGAGAGATAGGAAATCCATTTTCCTCTGAGTGGTGATAGTCAAGCTTGCATAACTCCAACTGGGCTATTAAATCTGTAGCCTAGACCCCTTTGAGATTTTTGTGCTGTTAAAGATTCAACTAAAGTGTGTTTTGATTGCATGCTCTAATCTTGCACAGCAAGGGACTGCTTTGCACACATGAACTATTATCTGTGCCGCTGCCATGGTGGATCGTCTTATTGCCTATGACCTTTCAGATCCATTTCAGCAAAGCTAAGGCATTTCATACTGTTCATGGGGTTCTCAAGGCAAGAATACTGAAGTGTTTGGCCATTCCCTTCTCCAGTGGACCACATTCTGTCAGACCTCTCCACCATGACCCACCCATCTTGGGGGGCCCCACACGGCATGGCTTAGTTTCATTGAGTTAGACAAGGCTGTGGTCCATGTGATTAGATTGACTAGTTTTCTGTGATTGTGGTTTCAGTGTGTCTGCCCTCTGATGCCCTCTCACAACACCTACCGTCTTACTTGGGTTTCTCCTACTTTGGACGTGCTCCAGCAAAGCTGCTCCAGCAAAGCGCAGCCACTGCTCCTTATCTTGGATGATGGGTATCTCCTCACTGGCCACCCCTCCTGACCTTGAACATGGAGTAGCTCCTCTCGGCCCTCCTGCACCCAAGCAGCCACCACTCCTTGGACGTGGGGTTGCTCCTGTCGGCCGCCACCCTTCAGTATTATTGCCTTGAGAACCATCCATGGGGATGGTCTTGATCCCTATCTCCTGTACAATGTCACAAACCTCTGTCCATAGTTCATCAGGTACTCTATCAGATCTAGTCCCTTAAATCTGTTTCTCATTTCCACTGTATAATCATAAGAGATTTGATTTAGGTCATACCTGAATGGTCTAATGGTTTTCCCCACTTTCTTCAATTTAAATCTGACTTTGGCAATAAGGAGTTCATGATCTGAGCCACAGTCAACTCCAGGTCTTGTTTTTGCTGACTGTATAGAGCTTCTCCATCTTTGGCTGCAAAGAATATAATCAATCTGATTTCGGTGTTGGCCATCTGGTGATGTCCATATGTAGAGTCTTCTCTTGTGTTGTTGGAAGAGGGTGTTTGCTATGACCAGTGCATTCTCTTGGCAAAAGTCTATTAGTCTTTGCCCTGCTTCATTCTGTACTCCAAGGCCAAATTTGCCTGTTACTCCAGGTGTTTCTTGACTTCCTATGTTTGCACTCCAGTCCCCCATAATGCAAGGAACATCTTTTTTGGGGTGTTCTAAAAGGTCTTGTAGGTCTTCATAGAACTGTTGAAGTTCAGCTTCTTCAGCATTATTGGTCAGGAGATAGACTTGGTTGGCTGAGAGGAGATACCCCACGTCCACAGTCAGGAGCAGGAGCTGGGAGGCGATACCCCATGTCCAAGGTAAGGAGCAGCAGCTGTGCTTTGCTGGAGCAGCCGTGAAGAGACATCCCATGTCCAAGGTAGAAGAAACCCAAGTAAGATGGTAGATGCTGAGAGAGGGCATCATAGGGAAGACAGACTGAAACCACAGTCACAGAAAACTAGCCAGTCTGATCACACGGACCACAGCCTTGTCTAACTGAATAAAACTAAGCCATGCCGTCTGGGGCCACCCAAGATGGATGGGTCATGGTGGAGAGGTCTGACACAATGTGGTCCACTGGAGAAGGGAATGGCAAACCACTTCAGTATTCTTGCCTTGAGAACCCCATGAACAGTATGAAAAGGCAAAAATATAGGACACTGAAAGATGAACTCCCCAGGTCTGTAGGTGCCCAATATGCTACTGGAGATCAGTGGAGAAATAACTCCAGAAAGAATTAAAGGATGGAGCCAAAGCAAAAACAACCCTCAGTTGTGGATGTGACTGGTGATGGAAGTAAAGACCGATGCTGTAAAGAGCAATATTGCATAGGAACCTGGAATGTTAGGTCAGTGAATCAAGGCTAATTGGAAGTGGTCAAAGAGGAGATGGCAAGAGCAAATGTCAGTATTCTAGGAATCAGCTAACTAAAATGGACTGGAATGGGTGAATTTCACTCAAATGACCATTATATCTACTACTGTGGGCTGGAATCCTTTAGAAGATATGGAGTAGCCATCATAGTCAACAAAAGAGTCAGAATATCTAACTTACAAAAATAACTCAACTCACAAAGCTATATTGCGACCCCGTGGACTGTAGCCCGTCAGGGTCCTCTGTCCAAGGGATTCTCCAGGCAAGAATACTGGAGTGGGTAGCCATTTCCTTCTCCAGGGTATCTTCCTGACCCAGGAATCGAACCCAGGTTTCCTGCATTGGAGGCAGAAGCTTTAACTTCTGAGCTACCAGGGAAGCCCGTAGAATGCATTAAAGTCTGTAATTAAGAAAACCTTTACATATATTTAAAATTGATATTTGACATATTCAAGGTTGTGGTGATCTGGAGAAAAGCATACATTGCATCATAATTAGTCATATAAGGTCTACACATATGATGTTCACAGAGAAACATAGTGGAAAATAAGTACATCTAAGAGTGTACGTACCAATGTTCACTAACAGAGAGACATATGTAGAGAACATAATGAATTCTGAATCTAATGTAAATCTTGCTTTTTCTTAAAGAATGTTTTGGATAACTTGTCTCCATTTACCTCTGCCAAACCCAGTCCCAATTAGCATAGTTCCCACATATAAGATAAAAGGCAATGGGAAGAAATTCTTTAGGATTATAGGTATTTCTGCCTACCTCCCTTAAAAATACCTTCTATCCACAAGTTAATTTATTTCCATGTCCCTAAAACACTAATGATTATTCATTTATTTTATTCTTATAGATTTTTATAGGCCCATTGACCCATAATAAGAAGTAAAGAACACTAGTTCAAAAAGTTATATTCACTTCAATGTTCATAGCAGCATTATTTACAATTGCCATGACATGAAAGCAACCTAAGTGTCCATCAGCAGATGAATGGATAAAGAAGATGTGGTGTATATACATATATATATATATATATATATATATATATATATACACACACACACACAAGCACACAATGGAATGTTAGTCATATAAAATAATGAAATTATGCCATTTACACCAATGTGGATGAACTTGAAGGACATTATGCTAAGTGATGTAAGTCATGCAGAGAAAGACAAATTCTGTATAATACGATTTACATGTGGAATCTAAAAAACATTATACAACTAACTACTGAATATAACAAAAAAGAACCAGACTCACAAATATAGACAGCAACTTAGCGATTACCAGGGTGGGAGCACTATGGGGGTGGGGGAGGGAGGCACAAACTATTGGATCTAACATAGAAGAATGTATTGTACACCATGAGGCATATAGACAATATTTTGTAATAACTATAATTGGAAAGTAACTTTTATAACTTGTATAAAAATAAAAAAAAATAATAAGTAAAGAATAATGAGAAATACAGGCTTTGTTTACCTATTCATTTGTATATGTCAAGAGAGGAAGATATGTTAAGTGGTCAACTGACTATTTTGAGCTGAATGGTTAAATTGCCACAAAGACTTAAGTTTCATCTTTTAAATGGAGTGTTTTTCCCCTGTACAGAAACAGGAAACTATTGAATTTAGTTTTAATAAGTAATAATTATTAAATAAATAATAAATATTAAACAATAATTATTAAATACAAATTATTTAATAATTAAAACTAAATTCAATAATATCCATATTGAGTAGCAAGGGATGTTAATACTAATTAATATTACAGATATAACAATACATGAAGCAGACATATGCAAGTTTAAAAACATCAAAAAAGTTTAGTGACTTAGATTTTAAAATGTTTTATACAAAGAAAATAGTTTTAAAACATGAATAAACTATTTCCAATGGCCCAGGAAAGTCAACCACTCTCTTTTTTTAATATTTCCTTTACATATCTCACATATATCTTTATAACCTACTTATCCTATTTTCATAGAATATTGGAACCCCAGGGTTTGAAGGTCTTCAAGTCTCTTTTCCTCAGAATTTCCACAGAGTGGTTTTGTTCAGACTGAGTTATTGATTATTGTTAGTGATAGAGAACTCTATATCTCAGAAAAGATCCTTGCTTTTACCCAAAGTTGGCTATTAAAAACTGTTCCATAAGAAACAGAAAATGGGGACCACCTTCAACACCTGGGACACTCTAACTTGAAACGTCTCACTTTAAACATGACATCTAGACCAAATGATTTAAGTTAATCAAGAGCAGAACCTGGTGTAGTGAAATCATTTCCCTTTTTCTTTGTCCTACATTCCTATGAATAGCTTATGGAAAAAATACACTTCTAATTGATTTTTTAAATTTAATACACTAAAATTCACTTTTGGTTGAAAAATTCTACAAGAATTGACAAATGCATACAGTTACATATCACAACTTGATCAAGCTACGGAATGATTTCATCAGTTCCAAAATATGTCCTCTGGCTGCTCCTTGCAGTCAATCTCCTTCCAGCCAATAACCCACGGCAACCACTGTATTCCCCTTACCTATAGTTTTGCCTTTTCTAGAGTGTCACATAAATGAAATCATGTATTTGAAGCCTCTTGAGTCTGGTTTCTTTCAATTAGCATAATACACATGAGATTCATCTACATTATGGAATGCTTGTTTATTTTATTGCTGAGTAGTATTTCATCATATGGTTGCATCATGACTTTTTGTTCATTCACGAGGTGAAGGGAATTGAGTTGTTTTCAGTTTTGGGCATTATGAACAAATCTGCTAAAACATTCATATACAGGTTTTTGTGTGAATATGCTTTCACTTCTCTTGAGTTAATACTTAATGAGTTTAGAAAGGTCATAGGACATTAGTAAATACACAAAAATCAATTATATTTCTAAATACTATGCTATGAGATGCTAAGTCACTTCAGTCGTATCCGACTCTGTGAGACCCCATAGACGGCAGCCTACCAGGCTCCCCTGTCCCTGGGATTCTCCAGGCAAGAACACTGGAGTGGGCTGCCATTTCCTTCTCCAATGCATGAAAGTGAAAAGTGAAAGTGAAGTCGCTCAGTCGTGTCCGACTCTTAGCAACCCCATGGATTGCAGCCTAACAGGCTCCTCTGTCCATGGGATTTTCCAAGCAAGAGTACTGGAGTGGGGTGCCATTGCCTTCTCTGTTTCTAAATACTAGTTATGAACAATTAGGAATGTAAATTTAATGAACAGTACTCTATGTAATGTAATGGATGTAAGAGTTGGGCCATAAAGAAGGCTGAACATCAAAGAATTGATACTTTTGAACTGTGGTGTCGGAGAAGACTCTTGAGAGTCCCTTGGACTGCAAGGAAATCCAACCAGTCCATCCTAAAGGAAATCAGTCCTGAAAATTCATTGGAAGGCCTGATGTTGAAGTTGAAGCACCAATACGTTGACCACCTGATGTGAAGAACTGACTCACTGGAAAAGACCCTGATGCTGGAAAAGATTGAAGGTGGGAGGAGAAGGGGAAGACAGAGGATGAGATGGTTGGATGGCATCACCAACTCAATGGACATGGGTTTGAGGAAACTCTGGGAGATAGTGAAGGACAGGAAGCCTGGCATGTTGCAGTCCATGGGGTCACAACAAGATGGACATAACTGAGCAACTGAACAACAACTCTATGCAATATCACCAAATGTTGAAATGCCTACCTACGTATCTAACAAAATATGTAGAGAATATTAAACAGAAAGTTAAAAAAAAATCTCTGATGAAGATATATATCAGCTCCACAACTTGTTGAATTTTAACTGAATCTTTATTAAATTGAGAGATGCTACAGTTCCACGACATAAGCTAGAATTATGTATGAAAGTAGCTTGAAATTAAGTTTTTGACACTGATTCTAGGAAGATAAAAGTGGGGACATATGGGGATAAACTATTGAATGAGGACAAACAAAAACTATTTATTCTGAACTTGTTATAGCAAAGGAGTCAATCATGATCACTTGCATTTGGCAGAGACTCAAAGGCAGGGAGAGAAGTGATAAATTAATAGAGTGAAAAAAGGGAAGGTTTCAGGTTATGTTTTGGTTAGAGGCTGCTGGCATGGGGAAGCTAGAGGTTGGCTAACTAGAAACTGAGCATTCTATGTGATTGGTTTGGGGAACATATTGGCTTTAGCTTGTTGGTCCTGAGTTGGAAACAAGGGCAAAAAAATGAAAATAGGGAAGCTGGCAATCACTGCCTGTATCCTGACTGTTTTGGACCCATTACTAAGAAATTGTTTGGCTTCCTGGGTTGGTAACTGAAGAGACTGTGAATTGGTCATGCATGGTCATGTATGGCCTGTCCATGGTCTCTATGTATATTCAATCTCTCAGATGGAATTCTTGGAAGAAGACACTGGAAATAGTCTAGAAATATGAATAATCCTCAACCAGCTAAAGGCACAGGGAAAGAATATTCTATGCCTGAGGGACAGCAAATAAAAAAACAGAATCCTGTCCTGAAGGATTGTGTTAATAAGTCCTATACACTATATAAATGATGCAGTGGTATATGCATTATATATGCACAGTGATATATACATTACATACTATATTCACAACATTTTAACCAAATCTATATCTTATTAGTATAAAGAACCATATTTACACATTTTTCTCCGTGTTTTCCTCACTCTGAGATCAAGATTGCTGCCAAGGACTTCTGCATGCTATTTTTATCTCCTCCAAAGGTGGTTGGTACTCTTGTATTCTAACAATACCATCATTCATTTGCATTCATAAATATCTTTGCTCCTCTCCCCCCACAGGAGCTATTTAGTCCACACAAACCTCGCTCAACTGTCAAATGCTGAAAAAGCCATCAAATGTTCATCAAGTTCTCTGTAGTCTTACTTTTGGAATTAGGTGGACAACAATCAGTTCTTTTGTATGTTATCAAAAGCAAAATTTGATACCAAATTATATACCATTCTATACAATGAAGGACAGATGTGAAAAATGATGGTTAGAAGAATTATTCCCAGTGAAAAGATAGAAGACTCATCAGTTGGGGAGCTTAATGGTTGCCATAGCTTTTCTGTTACAGCTTTTGAGATATTTCCACTTTGGTTTCTTCCCATGGCTAGTTAACCTTTTACTTTGGAACCTCTCGTGACTCTTAAGTTTTTCTGTGGAGTCTAATGACCTATTTCAAGCATGAGATAAGTAAATCAATAAAATGGCTTTCATCTTAGAGAGGCAAGAAAACTATTTCCCACCATTACAAGAATTTGAAAAATACTTGATGACTTTTAAAAATACATATAAAATCCACATTCCTGGAAGAGTAGTATGTCTTCCATCTCTTTTAGTACAGCTTTCTCCTTATGTAAACTGCTTCCTGGTAACACCTTCCATGCTACTTTTTCCATAATTGCCTTCCTCCTTACTATAGTCAGTCTGTTGGAATGCTCAGTTGCACAGTTGTGTCTGACTCTTTGCAACCCCATGGGCTGTAGCCCACCAGGATCCTCTGTCCATGAGATTCTCCAGGCAAGAATACTGGAGTGGGTTGCCATGCCCTCCTCCAGGGGATCTTCCAGACCCAGGGATTGAACCCCTATCTCTTATACCTCCGGCATTGGCAGGCGGGTTCTTTACCACTAGTGCCACCTGGGAAGCCAGATACTATAGTCAGAAGTACATACATAATACACATATAAGTACAAAACATAATATCTGGTTTATACTTAGATGATTTCCTTTAAGTTCATGTTGTCCCAAATCAGCCCTAAAAGTGAAGTAACATTCCGGCCTGGGGTGACTGGGATTTGCACTCTTTTTTCATTCTGCCCAAATTTCAATCAATATATATCCTGATTATCTACGATAGTGGATAGTCAAAGCCATAGTTGAAGTTTCCCAATGCTTACACTGGTAGTAACAGAGAAGATGAACAGAAGTTTCCTCTGCTATCGGATGTGGCCAATCATGTACTTGCCTCATGTTTAGGCTCCTCTGCAGCGCACCCCTGTGCCCACCTCCTGGCACACTTCCAGGGTTGACACTGGGCCATCTCCACAAATGGGTAACTTCCATGTTTGCCTCTGGGTCAAATTTCAGGTTCAACTCTGGGGGATTTTCCCTCTCTCCAGTTCAAGGCCCCACTATTTGTGCCCTTCCAGGGTGTATGACTTTGTTATTATTAAGTCCATTTAGGAAAATGGGAGCCTTCAACTGTGGGAATGGGGTTTGCCCTTATGGCCCTTACAAGGACAACAGTTAAAGGACATGGTTCTTTAACATCAGTGCTTGCACAGATAATCTCCTTTTCAGTGTGCATGAGGGGCATCAGTGGAGAAGTCTGGGTTGAGTTGAACAAAAATTCTATCATATTCTACTTTGTGTTCCTTTTGGTAGTATGAAATGAAGGACTTCTCTGTTATCTTCCAGGTCTTGTTACGGTTCTCTGAATACTTGCTTGAACAAGGTTAGACATGTCTGCATATTAATAAGATATAATAGTAGTTTCCTTCTATTATAAACCTATAGTTTATAGGTTTGCCAGAGATCATGCAATCCAAAATGTGTATGTACCACATAACAGAGCCACAAAAGATGTGATACAAAAATTGATAGAACTTAAAAGAGCAGTGGCAAAATCCACAATTATAGTTGGAGACTTCAGTTTCTCTCTTTTAGTCCTGATGGACAAGACTAGACAAAGTCAGCAAGAATATTAATGAACTCAACAATGCCACCAACCTACAGTATCTAATTGGAATTTATAAAATATTCCACCTGAACATAGCAGGCTACACATTCCCTTAATTGTCCACAGAACATGTACCAACCCAGACTGCACCCTGAGCCAAAAACAGACCAGAACAAACAAAATGATTGACATCATACAGTGTGTTCTGTAATCACAATGGAATCAAACTAAAAATCAATAACAGAAAGATAACAGGAATATCTCCAACCCTTGGAAACAAGATGGCACACATAAATAATCCACTGGTCAAAGAGGAAATCTCAAGGGAAGGTAAAAAATACATTAGAGAGAATAAAAATGAAAATATGTCAAATCAAAATTTGTGGGACACAGCAAAAGCAGTGCTGAGAAGGAAATTTATAGTACAAAAGAATATGCTAGAAAGAAGAGAGGGAAATTCTCAAATAATTCAAGCTCCTGTAAGAACCTAAAAATAGCACAAAAGAAACTCAAAACACACAGAGAGAATGAGATAATAAAGGCAATACTAGATAAATGAAATAAAAAAACAACACAAAATAAAACAAGAGAAGAGCTAGTTCTCTGAAGAAATTCTAAAACTGACAAACTTACAGCAAGACAAGCAAACTTCTTGTCTTATTTCTTGACAAAAACAAGAGAAGACACAAGTTAATATCAAGAATGAAACAGGAGATGTCACTAGAGACTTGGCAGACATTGAAAGAATAATAAGGAAATGCTATTATAAAAATTAATAAACAGAAGTGAAAGTGAAAGTCTCTCAGTTGTGTCCAACTCATTGGGACCCCATGGACTATACAGTCCAGGGAATTCTCCAGGCCAGAATACTGGAGTGGGTAGCCTTTCCCTTCTCCAGGAGATCTTCCCAATCCAGGGATCAAACCCAGGTCTCCTGTATTGCAGGTGGATTCTTTACCAGCTGAGCCACACAATAAACAGAAACCTCAAACAGAATTGAGAGACCAGAATGGGGTGCTCTCATGACCTGGGAGGGTAGCAAAGCATCAGAAAGAAGAAAGACTCCCCTTCTTTCCTGTCAAGGGCTCAGCCCATGAAAAGATACAGACTGTTTTTTTACTGTACCCTCTGGGCTTCCTTTTCTTCCCTGAAAAAGTGCTTCCCTTGTGCAGGAACTTGCATGTGGCTTGTAATGGTTGCAGACTTCAGATTGAGATTCTCTGCTCGTCTTGAATAGTTTCATCTTTGTAGGAGACATAACTAGCGGTCTTTGTATTTTAAGTCAACATTTTAGTGGCCTATATGGTATTCAGAGATTTCCTCCGACAGCTTGGGACTGGTGAGCAAAAAGGTGTGGTATCCACAATTTACGGAGAAGGCAATGGCACCCCACTCCAGTACCCTTGCCTGGAAAATCCCATGGACGGAGGAGCCTGGTGCGCTGCAGTCCATGGGGTCGCTAAGTCGGACACGACTGAGAGACTTCACTTTCACTTTTCACAATTTAGCTCACAGTCACTCATGCTTTCTCACCAGCCCTGGGGTTTGAAGGTACATCAACCCCAAGCCAATTGGAAGAACCAGATGACACAGCCTTCATGGCCTTAAAGGAGATTTTTATTAATTTATTTATTAGGCTGTGCTGGGTCTTCATTGGTGCACAGGCTTTTCTCTAGTTGCGGTGAGCTGGGCTACTTGCTAGTTGTGGTGCAAAGGCCTCTCACTGTGTGGCTTTTCTTGTTGCAGAGCACAGGCTCTAGGGTGCGTGGGCTTCAGTAGTTGAAGCACATGGGCTCAGTACTTGTGGCTCCCAGGCTCTAGAGTGCACGTTCAGCAGTTATGGTTTAGTTGCGTGTGTGGAATCTTCCCAGACCAGGATGGAACCTGTGTCTCCTGCGTTGGCAGGCGGATTCTCATTCACTGAGCCACCAGGGAAGCCCTCATAAAGGAAATTGTGATGAACGCAGCTGACCTTGGTCATCCCAATGATCAGATTCTCTTTTTTATATGAAAAGGGAGGGAATAAAAAAACAAAGCTAACCATTGACCCATAGGTATTGTAGGCAGCAACTGGACCTGTGGCACAGGAATACTACTCACCATAGAGCCGTTATAGCTAATGACCTTAGAATCATTAAGGCCACCAAGAAAATCTTGTGGGGTCCTCTGTAGCCATGTTTGGACCTCATGTGGCAGAAGCTCTCCCGAATTCTTGTCACACTCAATATTTCTCAGCTGGCTCCCTCTCCTCCTATGATTTTCTTTGGGTAACTGCTCCTCACTTTGTGTGTGTGTGTGTGTTGTAATAACCTTAACCCACTACTCTTCTCCCTCCCAGCACTGACGAAGTCCCTCTTCCCTGCTGAAGACTACCTCCTGACACCTTGTGACGATCAACAGGAAATTTCACTGGATAACATTGACTTTGCATGATGGTTCTTATTTAAAAGGTGACAATAGCAAATATTGTGCTAATATGCTATTGCTACTCCTTATGATGTTGTTGAGGCGGCATTTTTACCAATGTCTACTTTGGCCCAATGGGCTGAATTACACACTCTTCATGGGCTTGTACTTTAGGCAAGAGAAAAGGCTGACAATATTCATGCTGATAGTAGACATGCTTTTGGAGTAGCTCATGGTTTTGGAATGTGGTTGAAGCAAGGTGGCTTCCTTGCTTCCAGAGGAAATAAAATGTAAAACAGCCCCTGTGTTCAGGAATCACAGGATGCAATACTTTTTCCTGCCACTTTAGCTGGTGTTAAGAGACTACAGAACTTTCTTAACTTGATTCCCTGGAAGCTAATGGAAATCACTTGGCTGATGGTTCTGCAAAGAATGCTACCGTTAAAGAGACTAACAGCAGCCAAAACACTGTCATGGTTCAAAAGAATATTTCTATAAACGATAACTTTAAAAACTGGCTAGTGAAGCCCAACAATTGGCCTCAGAAAAGGAAAAACAAGATTGGAGATTCAACAATTGTTGAATTGTTTGTTTGATAAAAAGAGGAAGCTTCCTGCTGCTGCTTAGCTGCTCAGTTGTGTCCAACTCTTTGTGACCACAGAGGAAGCTAATTTGTACCAAATAACAACTTGGTCCTACAAGAGACTTTAAAATTCTCACTCCTCACCACTGAACATGCAGTAAACCATCTGTGTAGTGAGGGAATGATATCCTTCTTGAACAAGTATGTGACATGCATGGTCAGTCATTCGGTCATGTCCGACTCTTGGTGACCCCATGGACTAGACCGCCAGGCTCCTCTGTCATGGAATTTTCCAGGCAAGAGTACTGGAGTGGGTTGCCATTTCCTACTCCAGGTGATCTTCCTGACCCAGGGATTGAACCTCTGTCTCTTGTGCCTCCGGCATTAGCAGGTAGATTCTTTACCTCTGTGCCACCTGAGATAGTCACCTCATGAACCAGTGTTGGTGTAAACGGGTAACAACGCTAAAAATGTACCTACTTCACTCATCTCACTTGAAGAACAACCCAGGGAAGCCTGTACAATAGGCCCTGGCCATTTTAAACTGCATAATGGACCATTCTAAGTATTTGGGCAGATTTCGTACAACTTCCTTTGTTTCATGGATATAAATATATTTTAGTGATGGTCTATATGTTTTCAAACTGGACTGAATGAAGCCTTTCCTTGCAGACAGGCTACTGCCTCTTTTGTGGCTAAAGTCCTGTTGGAAAAGATCATCTCTACCTTGGGAACTCCTCTCAAACCTCAGAGTGATAGAGGAACTCATTTTACTTGCCAGGTACTTTGAGAAGTCTATGCTCTCAATGTCAAGGAATGACCACCACTGTGCCAAGCAAGATAACAGCATTGCCACATGTCTATAAGGCCTTTGTTGTTAAATGTGTCTTCCAAGAATACTGAAAGCTGTGGGCATAGGAGCTGGGAGGAGTTCCTGTTTCTCTTTTGACATTTCATCCAAAATCAAATTTGCTAATAGTTAAAAAGAAACATAATTTGAAAGGCAGTGACAAGGCTGAGGTCTAATACTATGCTGCAAAGACAGTGTATGTTAAAAGATTTCAAATATAGAGAGAATGCAGTTAAATGACACAACCTCATGAGATTTTCCCAACCCATATCAGAACTTAAAGTTTTTTCATGAAACATAAGGCTTTGAAGATGTCCATAAGTTTGCTTTATTCCACAATAAGGTTGGTCATTTGGACTATCCCGAGGTATGAGTGAGTGAAACTTTGAAAGATTGAGTTAGTTCTCCTTTCACAGTATAGATGCTTAAGTGTCACTGAAATACCTACCCAACCCAATGTGCTGCTGCTTCATGATAGCCTTAGCTTGGTTTTCTATCATCTTCAGTAAAAGGTATATTCTGTGGAGCTGTCACATTTTGTCAATTAGATCTAGAAAGATAATGATTAAATATTATTGTCTGATAAACATCAGCATCCCACATGCATGATTTATGATGGAGTCTCTTTTCCAAACATGACTGCAAAGCTTAAACTCAATGTTAAAAAAAGAGAGAAAGGACTATAATACAAACATCAAAACCAGACTATTACCTGAATTTACCAATTGTTGTTTCCTCTCTTTTTTGGACTAATTCACTCCAGTAGAGGAGGGAATAAAAAGAATAAAGGCAAGTGGTATCTGAGAGTATATTCATGTTTATATATTTCTTTATTTTTGAATATATATATATATTTCTGATTTAAAAATGATCCCTTAATGAATTTGGGAAATAAAGACAACTAAAGAGAATAAAATGAAAATAAATTTTATTTTTTTTGGTTCAGAGAGATCTGTTGTTGACACATTAACCTGTCTCTCTTACACACACACACACATACATACACACACACACATCCATAAATACACCCACCGTACAGAGTTTTAATACCTTAGTTCATGCTCTGTTATACCTTGATTCAGTCCTGGACATTTCCCAGTGATCTTGACAGAGACTTCAGTAGCATAAATTTGAATGAATGCATAATATTAAGTTATAAGGAACGTGTTATTTTATTTTGACCATTCTCACATTATTATTTAGGGTGGTTCAGTGTTTCCCTACTACAGATGACTCAGCAATAAATATTATTGCACATAATAAATTCCTAGAAGAGTTATCACTGGGCCAGAATTACAATTTCTAAGGATTTTTGGTTCCTAATTTGCTATCTTTAAAGTTTATTAATTTACACTGTCACTGACCATACATGAAAGTAAACACTGCACTTTGACCTCTTTAGCACTGAGAATTATCATTCAGGAAAGAAAAAGTAGACCAACTCTATACCTGAAAAATAATCTCGCATTATTGTAATGGCAATTTTTGTAACTTAGGGAAACTGGACATACTTTTTAATATATCAGAAACTTTCTAATTTCTTTTTTCATTCACATAATGCTCTTTGCTTATTTTTCCCTAAGTTTTAATAATTTTTAAAACAAATTTTAAGATCTCTTTACATATGAAGGAAATTTAACTCTGCCACATTTATTAAAAATTGTCTTTTAATCTATTATATATATTATATGTACAAATATGCTATATATAAGAATGGATTTTTTATACAGAGAAGTCATTAATATTTTTATTTGCTATTTCTGTCAGTACTTTTATGCTTTAGGAAGTCTTCACATGATATGAAATAAATATTCACCATTTTTAAACTTCAGGTTGTTTTACAGTTTCACTTTTTTTACATTTTACTAGAATTTACTTGTATTATTGTATGAGATAGAGATCTTTACTGTCTTCTGAATAGTTAAGCAATTTTTAAGGACCATTTATTGAATAATCATTTATTTTGCTACTGATTTGTTAAATCACTTTTATCTTAAAATAAATTCTATATAGGCCAGCATAGAATTCAAGGCTCTTTTGTTCTATTGTTCTGTCTAGCTATTCTTGGTGCCATGCCCTGGTTCTCAAAGTAATTGGAGAAATAAAAATACATCCTAATCTTGTCATCTCAGTGTTGACAGTACACTACATTTATACACTTATACATGTAGTGTTTAATAATAATAATAATAAACACATGACTAGAGGTTTGCTGCCCAGGTGGCAATAGTGGTAAAAAAAAACCCACCTGCCAATGTAGACACAGAGACTTGGGTTTGATCCCTAGGTTGGAAAGATCCCCTGGAGAAGAAAATGTCAACCCACTCCAGTTTTCTGGCCTGGAGATTCCCATGGACAGAGGAGCCTGGCAGGCTACAGTCCATGGGGTCACAAAGAGTTGGACACGACTGAAGTGACCTAGCATGCAGAGATTTGCTTCACTGTAAATGTCTAAACTTGATATCAGTGACCCAAGGTTATCAAAAGCCACCCACTTCTTCCCATCCTGCTCCAGGTAGGGCTACCTAGAGAGATGTATGGATCTCAGTCTTGGGTGCAGGTTGAAATCACCTGGAAAGCTTGAACAATCCTGATGATTGGGTCAAATCAGTCAAGAAAGTATATTGTGAAAATACAGTCCCTAGCATTTCTTTCTCTTGTTATGTTTTAATGTAAGTTGATGCTGGTTTTATAAAATAAATTGGGTAGTCTTCCCAATTATTTTCTTCTCTGAAACTTTTAAATAAGCCTAGGAACTACTAAAGTTGAAACAAATCATGTTATAACTGGCCTCTGAATCTTTAACAAAAGTATTTATCTGATGTGTTTAAATATACTCCATGATTCACTTATGTATTTTTGCAGTTTTCGTTTGTTTGCTCATTCAACAAATAATTATTGAGCTCCTGTCATGTACCAGATATGATGCTAGGTAATAAGGACAAAGTGGCCAAAAGACTTGAAATATCTTCTGCTTTCCTGGAGCATTTAATCTGGTGCGGAGACACATAGGAATCCAAGAACAACAAATATATTTATTTGCAGTTCAAACAATGTAATGCTAGGAAAAGCCAGGAGTTTTGTAATAGGCAGGGAAATGAGGGGATGATTTAGCTGAGGAAGTGAACTGGGTTATATGTGAGCTGAGGTACAAGTTATCAGATGTTAATTAAGGAAGAGGAGCAGTAGCAGCATTCAGGCAAAACAAACAAACAAACATATTCAAGGGTCTTGTGGTGGAAGGAAGCAGAGTGGTGGAAAGGACTGAAAACAAATCTTACATGATGGGCTGATGGGGGCCAGGCAATTCAGGGTATTGTGGACTACCTTTCTGCCTTTATCCTAAGACCAAATGTATTAAAAATGCTAAGGGGAAATCAGAAGCTTGTTACCTAATTAGATATGCCTTTCTGCAGTATGAAGAACAGTGTGGGGTTGCTGCTTTGCAGTGCAAGTAAACTAGTTGGAAGGCTACTGATCTAATCTGGGGAGTGTTGCTAGTAACTTGGAAAGCTACTGATCTAATTTGGAGAGGGATGCTAGGAACTTGAACTAGGTCAAGGGTCTACAAACTGGCTCACAGACCAAATCTACCCCCTCCCAACTTGTTTTTGTCAATAAAGTTTTGTAGAAACATAGCCAAGTTCATTAATTTACAGTGTCTATGACTGCTTCCTCATTACAGTGACAACATTGAGCAGTTTAAATAAAGACTTTATGGTCTGTAGAGGCTAAAATATTAATTTTTCCCCCCAATGAAGAATTTACCTGCAATGCAGGAAAACTGGGTTTGATCCCTGTGTTGGGAAGATCTCCTGGAGAAGGGAATGGCTACCCACTCCAGTGTTCTTGCCTGGGAAATCCCATGGAAGAGCCTGGAAGGGTGAAGTCTCTGGGGTTGCAAAGAGTTGGACACAATTGAGCAATGAACACTTACAGAAAAATCTTGTCAATCCCTGGACTAGATAAGCAATGGTGGAAACTGATAGAACCAGGTGGAGTTGAGATGGTTATTGGATTAGTTAGGTGTAGACTTCTTACCCTGATGGAGGGCATGGCAACCCACTCCAATGCTCTTGCCTGGAGAATTCCAAATTCCTGGAGATTTGGAATGAGAAGCCTGGTGAGCTACAGTACATGGTGGGGTTAGAAAGAGTTGAACCTGACTGAAGTGATTGAGCATGCACCCTGGTTTCTTATATCAGCTATTGTGTTGTTAATTGTTTTTTTTTTCCTAGAAAATTATCTGTATCAATGATATTTTAAAATTTTATGTTATATTTTATTCTATTTTCCATGTAATTGCTACAATTTCCTCAGTACCTGCTTATATGACCTTTTATATGCTAATTTACATTTGCATTTTCTGGGTTTGATTGATGAGACTTGAAAATATTTTCCCCACTCAATGAGATGTTTCAAAGTATTAATATAGAAACTACATTAATTTTCCAGTTTTCCTGTTTTCTCATGCAGTGATTTCTATCTAGTTTTATACTGAATTTTTATATTAAACATATTTTTCTTTTTCTAACTTTGTTTTATGCTTAGTTCATTTATTTCCATTCTGTATGGCTAAAATATGTTTAAAGTTATGTATTATCCTTTGAGGGCTTCCCAGTGGCTCGGTGGTAAAGAGTCAGCCTGCCAGTGTAGGAGATGCAGGAGATAGGGGTTCGATCCCTGGGTCAGGAAGATCCCTTGGAGAAGGAAATGGCAACCCTCTCCAGTATTCTTGCCTGGGAAATATCTTGGACAGAGGAGCCTGGCGGGCTACAGTCTACAGGGTCGCAAAAGAGTTGGACACGACAGAGCAACAGAGCACACATATATAGTCTCAACTTTTTATTTCATAGCCTATTTTATTAATAAGAATAGTTATTACTTCATTAAGATTTTACTCTATAACAAGTGGTGTACTAACTGCTTTATTATAGTTCTTATCACACAGCTGTGTAAAAATACTATTATCCACATTTTACATAATATAGAACTTAGCGAGGCTTGCATTTTCCCCCTGATTAACACAGTTTTTGTGTAGTCAACTCTTTGTTTTCCTTCCTGTTACAAGGATTAGGTCCCCTTTGAACTAGGTGGGAAATATTACAATGATCTTATTCAGGATTTTGGAAATGATGAGAGTTTAGCAACATGCCTTAAAACAGGAGCATGATATTCCACTGGTTATAATAAACCCAGTGATCCAAAAGTTTTTGTTCCCACCTAGAACGTTAACTCTAATTGGACAGGAGGAAATGATGTGGAAATGTTTAGGGACTTTGTGTCAGAAATGGAGATGAAATGAGGTCAAAGCAGAGGCAGTTCAGGAATGATTTGTATGAGTGTCTGAAAGGTTTTCATATAATACAGCTCAGCTGAGGTGAGGAAGGTTTTTCTAAATCTCCTGTGGATTATCTTCCTGGTCATCTGAACTAATCAAGCTCACAGTTTTCATCTCCAACATTCACTGCTACCTGAAGTTTTACACCTTTTAGCATTAACTATGGCATTTTCCATGTTCAAAATGTACCTCTCAGGAATTAATGCTTGACTTCCTATTTTGTTCTATTGATACTTCCTGCCTTGAAGTTTCTGTGCATTTTGACTCCTGTGTGGATACAGAATGAAGTAATGCTGCGTATGGGATGGGAGAGATGAAGGTGATGGTATTCAACAGTGTTTGGGCTACTTCAAAGCACACAATGTTATGTGTAAAATAAACTACAAGGACACATTGTTCAACATGGAGAATATAGATAATATTTTACAATAACTATAAATTAAGTGTAACATTTAAAATTGTGAATCACTATATCATACACCTATAACTTGTATAATATTGTACATCAACTAAACTTCAATTAAGTTTTTAAAAAAAAATACCTTATATGTAAAAGGACACTATAAACTGCCAAGTTTCTACCTGGTCCAAATACTGAAGTGAGGCATGCTGGGCAGTTGGAGGAGGCAGATAGTGGTATAGAGGTTCTGTCTTTCTATCTTCTTCAAGAATGTTAAATCTGTGGTGGCAAAAGATACATTAGACAGTGGCTATGATCTTCATAGTTGGCATGAAGATGTGGAGTTCCAGATCCAGGAAGTAGCTTTTCTATCTCTTCATATTATTATTGTATTCTTCCCTAATTTTTTTCCCCTTCAAAACAGATTAAGGGAGGGATTATCTGCCAGCTATTTGATTACAATGGAAGCAAAAGAGTGGTTTTCTTAAAAAAAATATATATATATATATTTTTATTTATTTATTTATTTTTGGCTGCATTGGGGCCTAGATTCAGCATGAGGGATCTTTCGTTGAGGTACACGAGCTCTTCACTGTGGTGCTCGGGCTTCTCTCTAGCTGTGACGCTGTGGCTCAGTTGCCTTGAGACATGGAGATCTTCATTTCCAAACTAGGGAATGAACCTTTACCACTGCACCACCAGGGAAGTCTGTTTTTCTTTCTTTCTTTTTTAATTCTTTTATTGGCATATAGTTGCTTTACAATATTGTGTTAGTTTCTACTGTACAATAAAATGAATCAGCTATACGTATACATATATCCCCTCTTTTTGGGATTTCTTTCTCATTTATGTCACCACAGAGCACTGAGTAGAGTTCTCTGTGTTATACGGTAGGTTCTCATTAATTATCTATTTTATATATAGTATCAATGGTGTACATATGTCAATCCCAATCTCTCAGTTCATCCCACCCTTCTTTCCCCCTTGGTGTCTGTATGTTCAATTGTCACATCTGGTTCTCTGTTTCTGCTTTGTAAATAAGATCATCTATACCATTTTTCTAGATTCCAGGTATATGCATAATAAAAATATCATATGCATATGATATTTGTTTTTCTCTTTCTGACTTTCTTCACTGTAAGTCACTATAGAGATGTGGATGGACCCAGAGACTGTCATGCACACTGTGGTTTTCTTCTCTGGTAGAGTTCTCAGACTTAAAAATGGCCAATACAGGCTATCCCATAAAGGTCTACTTGCCTTGGTTTATTTCTGTGAATTTTACCCATTTTTCTTATCATATGCCAAGAATGCATGTTCCAAAAGTCACAGAATAAAATAACCGAAAGCCCCAAAGTAGCAAAATGAATTCCATCTTAAGACGCTCTAGTTTGCTCTCCTTCAAAAATCAGGACACTAAAAAAAAAAAAAAAAATCAGGACACTGAAATTACAATGGCAAGCCTCCACAGAGGAATGGTAACTAAAGCTTCACTCATTTTTACTTGGCCGTGACATTTTTATGGTTCCCTGTCTACCACAAGGCAGTAAGTCTGCAATCTGCAAGCTCCCTAAGTTCATTCTTACCCTATTACAGTGGTTAATGGTATGTAAATGTGAGATCATTTTTACATCTCTTCTTTTTAAAATTAGCACCGAGAGTTACAACCAGAGTCACAGATAGAGTTGAGCAAAATTAACTAGCCCCTGAAAGTTTCCCACCAAATTTAAATGCCAGTATCATGTGACTGACTGTGCAGTAAAGTTTATCCTATCATTTTGCGATATTGGCATATTAGAGATTTACCTTCTAAAAAAAAATCAGTAGAAGCCCCTTTCTTGGAAAATTAGGCCATTCTTCCAACATGTTAGCATGGGGGAAGTTATTACCATATTTGATATTTACTGGTATCTTGAGACCTTTAAAACTGGGTCTTCTGTAGGCCTTAGAAAGATAGTTACTAGCCTAGAAGGACTGTTTCACCATCTATTCTTTTTACTTAGTGCCAAAAATTATTGTCTTTCTGGGCTTCTCAGGTGGCTCATGGTAAAGAATCCACCTTCAACGCAAAAGACTCGGATTCAATCCCTGGGTCAGGAAGATCCTCTGAAGGAGGAAATGGCAACCCACTCCAGTAGTCTTGCCTGGAGAATTTCATGGACAGAGGAGCCTGGCGAGCTACAGTCCATGGGGTCATAAAGAGTCAAACATGATTTAGCAATGAAACAACAATTGTCTTTCTCCTTTCCTACCAAATGGAACCCACTTGCTCAGAAATATTTCTGAAAATCTTTTGTGAGAGAAAGCCCCGGAGAAAGAGCCGGCTCCAGAAGCCCATCTCTGGGATGCATTTGTTCCCTGAAGAAGAAGGACCACTGATGGCCCTGTGGGCTGTGGGCCCTCGGGCTTCTCCATTTGGCCTATCTGCAGACATCAGCCTCTCTTCCCTGTCATCTTGTTAAGCGAACCCTATGAAGCTCTGAAAGGAGGGCAGCTAAGTCTCAGCAGGAGGAGTTGGAGGCTGAGCCAGAGAGGGTAAGCCCTAAGGGCTCCAGAGACAGCACGTGGCCTTCAGAAGAATGGAAAGATCAAGATCATGCCCACATGGGGCCCTAGACCATCAATCGAGTTGTGTAAAGATTCCTGCACTCAAAGTTTGGAGAGGGGTCATTCAGAGTAGATGTCATTTGTGCTGGGAGTTGAAGGGGTTTCTTACAAAGAAACTTGTCTTATAAAGACAAGTGGGGACAGGCTTCCCAGATGGTGCAATGGTAAAGAATCCGCCTGCTGATGCAAAAGACATGAGTTCAATCCCTGGGTTAGGAAGATGCCCTGGAGAAGGAAATGGCAACCCACACCAGTATTATTGCCTGGGGAATCCCAAGGACAGAGAAGCCTAGTGTGTACACTCCATGGGGTTACAAAGAATCAGACATGACTGAGCACGCCTACGACGTACAACAAAGAGATGCGGACAACAAAAATGACCTTCCCTATTGGTTCTCACTTTTGGCTTTCAGATTTCCTCCACTGGCTGTCTTGATTTCATGCACATGACCTCTGAAGAAATGCTGGAGGGTTGTTTGCATCTCCATCTCCTAACAGGGCCTTTTCTCCTTCCCTGATGGATGCCATTCTTAAAATGACTCAGTTTATAGGCAGCAAACAGGTTGAGAGCACAGCCTCATCCAAGGCCTATTTCCATTGACTGACTTCCCCCTCCCCCTCAGTTGACTTCTCTGACCCTGCTGGAAACCTGGAGACTCTCCTTAACATTATCTTCTTAATGAGGCTATTTACCCTGCATACCAAATGAGATCAGGACTATGTAATAAATTCTCCACTCTGCCCTAAACTGGAAAGTCAGCCTCTTCAGCCCCTTACAATTTAACCTTTTAAATGATAAGAAGCCTATTGCTCCTCACAGATTGCATATTTTAAGGTTGTCATGATGAAAGAATCCTGAAAACCTAGAGCTTTTTAACACAAGGTTTAAAACAATATCTGCTTTTTCATTCAAATTTTATTTTTTAATTCCAATTGCTGTTTTTTTTTCATTATGGAAAACAATCTGAGGAAACCATTAGGACTGGTAAATATCCATGAAGAATCTTGATGTAACATATATACATAAATGCACACACGACCAAGAATTTTACATACAAAGGAGAAAGCTCAGGTTTCCAGTTCTTGCCTCATAGTCTGGCCTATTTTAAAAGTTAATTAGCTACAGGTATACATGTATCCCCTCTTTTTCAGATTTCCTCCCCGTTCAGGTCACCACAGAGCACTGAGTAGAACTCCCTAGGTTGGTTTTTGCTGGGTGCGCCGTTGTTCAGTTGCATCCAACTCTTTGCCACACATTGGACTGTAGCTCGTCAGGCTCCTCTGTCCATGGGATTTTTCAGGCAAGAATACTGGAGTGGGTTGCCAATTCCTCCTCCAGGCGATCTTTCTAATCCAGGGATTGAACCCATGTCCTGTGTCTCCTGCACTGCAGGCAGAATCTTTTCCCACTAAGCCATTGGGGTCAGAAAGACAGAGGGCATTTCCAGCAGAAATGGAAAATGGATGGTAGTGACAGAAATAACTGAATAGGACTCTAGGGGGGAGATCTATGGATGATGATGGTGTGTGTGTGTGTGTGTGTGTGTGTGTGTGTGTGTGTGTTTGTACATACATACATACACACAAAGGGAGAGAAATAAACGGAATGGAAAATCATCCCTTTCATTAAAAGACCGAAATTTCCCCCAACATCTCAATGGGTGAATCCAGGCTTCTCTTCATCCAGCTTCACTTTGAAAGATGGAAGAAATTTCCATCCTGCAGAGAGAATTTTCCATGACTGAGGACATATCCCAGGTAACTGATTACATCAGCTGCCTTATTCTGCAATATTTATTCATAAGAAAGATGAATTTTTCAAAGGGAAACCTTGAAATGTAACTTTAAAAATTAACCCTTGAGGTCAAATTGCTCTCAGAAACCTTGCTTATTAAGAACAGTTTAGGAGATAAATAAAATATCTACAGAGAAATTTGACTGAGAAGCTCTTTCTCAATATATATAATCTATAATGTATGCCATAATAATATTATAATATAAACATAAATTACAGTATACATTATATTTTAATCAATGTACATTATCATTCTATATAATTCTGTATAAAGTGGATATATATATTACATATGATGTATACTGTGTATATATAATTAGCATTGTATTAGAAGAGGCTAAAAAGATTTTATTCCTCCCCTCAATACAAAACTTAATGGGAAAAGGACTGTGATAGAGAAATTCAGCTGCTTTCTTATGTGATTGCCACCAAACATCTTCTTTACCTCTTTCAGGAGTCTCTATGATTCCTTAATTTCTCTCTCTCAACCTTTCTCCCTTCCATTCTTGATTCCCAAGGATGAAATGTGAAGAATTTTATTTACCCAACACCTCTGAGTTCCTGAATTTCTGTCCTTGTCATATGTCAGAGTAATCATCTCTTTTTAAAATCTGTTTCCCCACCAAAATAAACAAATGGGATCTAATTAAACTTACATTTTGCACAGCAAAAGGAACCATAAACAAGATGAAAAGACAGCCCTCAGAATGGGAGAAAATATTTGAAGCAAGTGAAGCAACTGATAAAGGATTAATGTCCAAAATATACACACAGTTCAGTCAGCTCATTATCAGAAAAACCAGAATGTAATTAAAAAATGGCCGGAAGACCTAAACAGACATTTTCCCAAAGACATACAGATGGCTAATAAATACATGAAAAAATGCTCAACATCATTATTATTAGAGAAAGGCAAACCAAAATTACAATCACACCTCACACTTTGGCCACCTGATGCAAAGAGCTGACTCATTATAAAAGACCCTGATGCTGGGGAAGATTGAAGGCAGGAGGAGAAGGGGACGACAGAGGATGAGATGGTTGGATGGCATCACTGACTCATTGGACATGCGTTTGAGCAAACTCTGGGAGACGGTGAAGGATAGGGAAGCCTGGAGTGCTGCAGTCCATGATGTTGCAGAGAGTCAGACATGACTTGGCGACTGAACAACAACAACAACAAATCACCCGGCACCAGTCAGAATGGCCATCATCAAAAATCTATGAATGATAAATGCTGGAGAGGATGTGGAGGAAAGGGAACCCTCTTTCACTTGTTGGTGGGAGTGTAAATTGATGAAACCACTATGGAGAAGAGTATGGAGATTTCTTAAAAAACTAGGAATAAAACTACCATATGACCCAGCAATACCACTGCTGGGCATATACCCTGAGAAAACCATTCTAAAAAACATGTACTCCAATGTACATGTACACATGTACCCCACTGCAGCGCTATTTACAATAGCTGGGACATGGAAGCAATGTGAATGTCCATTGACAGATGAACAGATAAAGAAGTTGTGGTACACAGACATAGTGGATTATTATTCAGCCATTAAAAAAAAAAAATGTGAGTCCATTCTAATGAGGTGGATGAACCTAGAACCTGTTATACAGAGTAAAGCAAGTCCAAAAAAGAAAAACAAATATCATATATGAACACATATATTGGAATCTAGAAAGACGGTACTGATGAACCTTCTCAAAGGGCAGGAACAGAGATGCAAACATAGAGAAAAGACCTGTGACACAGTGTGGGGAAAGCGAGAGTGGGAGGGATTGAGAGAGTAGCATGGGGGCATATATATTACCATATGTAAAATAGATAGCCAGTGGGAATTTGCTCCCAGTGCTCTGTGACAACCTAGAGGGGTGGAAGAGAGGGGACACATGTATACCTATGGCTGATTCATGTTGATGTAGGGAAGAAACCAATACAACATTATAAAGCAATTATCTTCCAGTTAAAAATAAATTTTAAAGTAAATAAAATCTTTTTTTCCTTTTAATCTTATTTTCTCAATCAAAATGGGTTATACTCGGCTAAGATCAAGCTGTCTGGAGGGCTGTATTCCTCCTGGAGTTTCTAGGAAAAAGATTTCCTTGCTCTTTCCTGCTTCTAGAAGGTGCCCAGGTTCCTTGGTTCAACTCTCTTTTCTCCCTTCAAAGCCAGTGACGTCAAGCCAAGTTCGCCTCATGCTGCTCTCTTTCTGGTTCTCTGTCTCACCTTCCTCCATCTTCTACTCTTAAGGACCCTTGAAATTATTACCAGTGTGCCCACCCAGGTAATCCAGGATAATGCAGGATAATGTCTTCCTCTCTAGGTCAGCTGATGAGCAATTCTAGTTCCATTTGCCATCTTCATTGCCCTGGGCCATGGAAGTAACATAATTCAGTTTCTGGAGAGTAGGGTACAAACATCTTTGGGGGACCATTAATCTGCCTACCATAGGTAACTGTTTAGAACAGACTTGGATCTAAACCTTCCCTGGAAATAATTACCAGGCTCAGATGAGATTAGCAGACACATCCACACACGAGTAAAACATAATACTTTAGCCCCAGAAGTGTCGAGGTTGTTGTTACTGTTGACAGTAGTTGCCTTAGTCATTAACAAACAGAATCAGCTAAGAAATTTAACCTGGTTTCACAACATGTCAAAAATGTTGTGAAAAGCTGTCATATCCTGTCTTCCTCAGGTGAAACATATACGTTATTTTATCTTTGTAGGATCTTCATTTATTAGCTGTGCTGGATTGGTGTATCAGCTTTTTCTTTTTTTATATATAATTAATGTTTTGGCTGTGCTGGGTCTTCACTGCTGTGTAGGCCTTCTCTAGTTGGGGCAAGTGGGGGCTACTCTAGTTTGAGTGCATGGACTTCTCACTGTGGTGGCTTCTCCTGTTGCAGGGCATGGGCTCTGCGGTGCTTGGGCTTCAGTAGTTACAGCTTACAGGCTCTAGAGTACAGGCTCAGTAGTCATGGTGTGGGAGCTTAGTGGCTCTGCAACACGTGGGATCTTCCTGGCTCAGGGATTGAACCCATGTCTCCTGCTTTGGCAGGCAGATTCTTTACCATTGACCACCAGGGAAGCCCCACCAGCAGCTTTTTCTAGATCAAGATGTATCTTCCCTAGAATCTCATTCATTATATGAAGCTGGAACAGAGTTTAGCAGTGAGTCCTCTTGTAAGTTTTGAAAGGTGGAAGTAAAAGAATGGTGGTTAATCTCTGAAGGCAGCTGCAAGTAAAGGGCTGTTTGGACTAGAGGCTCCCTACATCTGCCTTGGTGTGGAGGATCGCAGGCCTTAGTGCTCCAGGCTGGAATCATCAGAGTGGTTTCCCTGGTCTTGCTCTCCCTGCTCTTCCAATAGTTCCTTAAACCCACGTTTCCTTATTTAAAACCTTTATGCCTGGGATGCACCATGTGGCTTCTGTCTTCCTGACCAAATCCTGACAGATACATCGTCTGTAGACACCAACTGATGCGCCAATCAAGACACTCTCAGACTGTCCTCAGTTTCCACCCCTTTAAGCTTGTCACTTTCACATGGATCCATATGTGTCAACATACTCTCTTCAAAGTCTGCTCATAACAAATTCTGAGAGCCCTCTCATGAGATACTCTGAAATTATCTTCATAAGTTAATCATATTAACATATCTGTAATATGCTGGCAGGGGTCATTTTTTGACACATATGATCGATTACTATTTCCACACTCCATATTCCTTTTCAGATTCTTTTCCTCGTCTAAATTAACCTGCACATGTTTTTGTTGAATTTCATTGTGTTTTAGCAAATGTGATACATTGTTTAAAAAAAAAACCATATTGGGCTTAATTTCAAAATCTTAGACACTCACCTAACACAAGCTCTTCACTAATATGATTAACATACTGTAAACTTTTTGATCAGGTCATCAATATTAATCAGGAGATACCTTAGCATGAACTTCTGCCAAATACTATTCAATATATCTGCTCAGGCTAACACAAAGTCATCAAAATGACCTGCCACGTGTAGCTTTAAAATTCCTGGAAAAGAGTAACATGGTGAGTACCATGCTTTCTTTTTTTAAATTCAATTTTATTTCATTACTTTTTTAATTGGCCATACCATGTACTGCATGTGGGATTTTAGTTGCCCAACAAGAGCTCCCTGCCTTGGGAGCTCAGAGTCTTAACCACTGAACCACCAGGGAAGTCCATTTCAAATTTTCTTAATTTGTGTTAATAGTCATGCATGGGTTAGAATCAAAGGCTTTCCTAAAGTAAGAATACACTTTTCTAAAATAAAAATAAAATTAAAGAAACCAAGAAAGCATTATTCAACTCACTGAAACCAATTATACATTTATAAATATATGATAAATTCTTCATATTTTATGTTTAATTCTTGTGCATAGTAATGTCAGCTCAAAAGTTGGCTCTTAATATTTATTGGAGTATTCATCCATTGATTGGCATTTGGCATTTATTAATATGTTAATGCTTAATTTTTCATCTCTTATGAAAGACACATGCTGGGTGTGCTTGGGCATTGATATGGTATTTCTACTATGTAACTGATTATTACTTTGTAAATGAGAAAAAGTTCAAAATGGAATTATCATAAACTATCTGAGACGATTTCTACAAAACTGACAACTCAATCATGAAAAGTGGTGGAATCCTTCTTCCTCCAAACTCATTTGAACATCCAGATAATTTCTGCCTTATCATATCTTTGTTGTCCTAATTTTCATTTCTTTTTCCTTCTCTGCTCAGATGAACCACTAACCAGTTATAGCCCTTAGACTTTGGAATCATTCTTCCTGTCATTTGCCCATCAGAAATGTTTTCTTTTGTAAGGTATTTATTATAGCAGATGTTACTTCAGGGTTATTTGTATTTTTAAATTTTATTGGAATATAGTTGCTTTACAGTGTTGTGTTAGTTTCTACCCTGCAGGAAAGTGAATCAGCTCTATGTTTACATATATCCCCTCCTTTGGATATCCTTCCCATTTAGGTCACCACAGAGCACCAAGTACCTTTCCCTGTGCTCTACAGTAGGTTCTCATTCGTTATCTATTTTATGTGCATGTGTGTGTTAGTCACTCAGTTGTGTCTGGGTCTTTGTGATCCCATGGATTGTAGCCCTCCAGGCTCCTCTGTCCATGAATTCTACAGGCAAGAATAGTGGAGTGGGCCCAGTTCAGTTCAGTCGCTCAGTCGTGTCTGACTCTTTGTCACCCCATGGACTGCTGCAGCACGCCAGGCCTCCCTGTCCATCACCAACTCCCGGGGTTTACTCAGACTCATGTCCATTGAGTCGGTGATGCCATCCAACCATCTCATCTTCTGTCGGTCCCTTCTCCTCCTGCCTTCTATCTTTCCCAGCATCAGGGTCTTTTCAAATGAGTCAGTTCTTCACATCAGGTGGCCAAAGTATTGGAGTTTCAGCTTCAGCATCAGTCCTTCCAAAGAATATTCAGGACTGATTTCCTTTAGGATGGACTGGTTGTATCTCCTTGCTGTCCAAGGGACTCTCAAGAGTCTTCTCCAACACCACAGTTCAAAAGCATTTATTCTTTGGTGCTCAGCTTTCTTTATAGTCCAACTCTTATATCCATACATGACCACTGGAAAAACCATAGCTTTGAGGATGGACCTTTGTTGGCAAAGTAATGTCTCTGCTTTTTAATAAGCTGTCTAGGTTAGTGATAACTTTTCTTCCAAAGAGCAAATGTCTTTTAATTTCATGGCTGCAGTCACCATCTGCAGTGATTTTGGAGTCCCCCCAAATAAAATTTGTCACTGTTTCCACTGTTTCCCCATCTATTTGCCATGAAGTGATGGGACCAGATGCCATGATCTAAGCCACCAGGGAAGCCCATTTATTTTATCCATAGTATCAATGGTGTATACATGTAAATCCAGTCTTCCAATTTTTGTTAGTACTTCGTGCCTCCTCTTCAGTTTGCTTGTCTAGTTCCTGAACCCTTGCTTCTGTCTGTCTTTTCCCCTCCCTGTGTCTAATGTTCTAGTATTTGTTCTCCGCCAGGATTCTGGAAATTTGATCTAATGTGTTAACTTGCTTTCTAGCCATTGAATTTTCCTGGCTCCTGACAGCCTGATTGATATGTTCATTGGCTTGACTTGCCCCTAGGCTTCATGGGTCAGCCCCTCACAG
This sequence comes from Bos taurus, assembly GCF_002263795.3. Lineage (NCBI taxonomy): Eukaryota > Metazoa > Chordata > Mammalia > Artiodactyla > Bovidae > Bos > Bos taurus. The sequence goes on along the minus strand of NC_037351.1, from coordinate 29,527,217 downwards.
TCTTGCTCTGAGCACAGAGTATTATGCAACCCAATTGTATGTGACTCCTCTGCTCCTGACTTTCTTGCATCTATTATCTGGGTGTCTTACCTTAAAGAAAGTTGATGATTTACTTAATGACAGCTGTGTTCACACAATGGGATTTAAGCTGGGCCACTGTCTTCCAACTTCAGTTCTCTAGTTTATTCAAAGAGCACCTGAAATTATGAATTAAGTATGCAAAAAAGTTTCCCCAATTAAAAAGAGTTTTCATGCTTCTGAAAATGGTATGGTTTTTGTCCTAAATGGAAGTGAATTCCTTCTTTATTTATTAAGTGATGTGTGGAATCAAATATCTGAGTAAATTATGTCGTCTGTATACAGCAGCCTTTTTAAAAATGTGGATCATGTAATACCCATTGATACTAGATGAATAAAACCAAGATTATATTTGCAAAGTTTGGAAAATACTGGGTTTATCAAAGTTAGGCAGATTTCTTTCATGTAGGTTTTCTCTGAGCCTTTTATATGTTAATTGAATTCTAAATCTTTATGATAAGAGGTAAAGCTTGCAGAATATCACTGAATACTTTGACTACAGATTGCTTTTATCTGTGCAAAACCTTTTTACATCTCACTGGATACCAGGATTCCATGGAACATGATTTGGAAAATGCTGCAAGATAGGCTTTCAGAAAATGTTTTAATGATAAAGTGTACAGATCAAAATAACTCTCTCAACAAGAGGAATCTGCCTCCTTGCAGGCCGAGTTAATACTAACCTGTGAGCTTGAGACAGGAACTCATCAGAAGAGTTAGATACAGTTAAGAACTATCAAAAGCATGAGAACCAACCGGGCATTGTGATTGCTCTCCGGTGGAAATGCCTATTATGGAGAACCTTCCTTTTTCATTTCTAAAGCACAATGCATCCAGAGTACAGAATTCTCTCTTCTCTGACTGCTTTATTGTAACAAGAACCACGTGACAAAACTCATTCCATCCAACCCTCCCTGACATAATGTCCACTGGAGGATGCTTATAGGTTTGAAGCAAGACTATTAGTACATGCTACTTTTGAAGTCGAATCTGTTAGAAGCTCAGTGTTAAACTGGGAGGGGCTGCAGTCTCCCATTTCCTCTAAGTTTTAATTTCAAAAACACTATCAAATCCTGAAAATGGGCAGGATAATATTTTTATATATTAGCCACTGTATTTTTCAGTCCTTGTATTTTTTTGTTTCTTGTGATGTTTCTGGCCCTATTCCACCCCATAAATTCCACGTCCTCTAACTACTGTCTTAGGGAAAAGAACACGGGAGAAATCTTTTTAAAAATCAAACAATCAAACTAATACAATATTGTAAATTTTAAAAATAAAATAAAATTAAAAAAATTGTTATCTTTTGGATCCAGTACTGAGGCCAGGATACAAAGTTTAGATCTTGAAGAATAGCTGAAGATCTTGGCTATCTTGACAATTGTCTAGATGAAGATTCTGGAGGAGGAAGGAAGAAGACAGAAGACGATGCTCTGAGCAGACGTCAGTGGGACCAAGACTAGGGCCTAGAGACCCACAGGAGGGGTGTCAGCTTCTGGGACCTTTCTCACCTCCAGCTGAAGAGTCATATTTGTCACCAATTTCTGAAAGCCATGTGGAAGCCAAGAAATCACCCACAAATCATCACATTTCCAGTCCAGGGAGCTTGCTGCATTGTTTGTATCAAACTGGCAAGTCAAACATAGTTCCCAATGGTATCAAAGAAGGACCTACCTCCCACCAATATTTGACAGCTTGCCATCCAGTAAGAATGGGTCCCATCCGTGCCCAGAGACTTTGCCTTCAAATTTAACATATGAGAATACTCTCCTTTCAGCAGCTCAGGACACTAACGATCCCCCAGAGCCAGAAGGCCCATGGTTACCTAGAAGGATGGTAATAATATGGAAGGCGAAGCGTTGGAGACTTGTATCCACAGCATACAACCAGTTCAAGATCTCCTGAGGCCAGGTCAATGTTGAAACACCTCACTTTACTCTGTCTTACAGATATTCCTGCCTCTCGGCAAATTCAATCTGATGCTTGGCCAAAGAAATGTATTTTAAAAATATATTAACACATTCCTTGACTAAAGGACCTCAAGATGTTTATTGTTTAAAATCTGCTTCTGGAACGTCCCTGGTGCTCCAGTGGTTAGGACTCTGTGCTTTCAATGCTGGGGAGGGGCGGGGCACAGGTTCAACCCATGGTCAGGGAAGAAGGATTCCACATGCAAGGCTACGGCCAAAGAAAAAAGAAAGAAAGAAGAAGAAAAAAATAGTGCTATAATCTATTTCCAATAAATTTCCAAAATTTTTAAACATTTTTAAAAATTGAGGTATAGTTAATTTACAATGTAGTGTTAGTTTTAGGTATACAGCAAATACATATACATGAGATACTGAGTATAGTTCCCTGTACTATACAATAGATCCTTGTTTTTAAAATCTATTATATATATATAGTGCTGTGTGATTAGTTGCCCAGTTGTGTCTGACTCTTTGCAACCCCATGGACTCTAACTCTCCATAGGGATGCTCCAGGTTAAAATACTGGAGTAGGTTGCCATGCCCTCCTCCAGGGGATCTTCCCAGGGATAGAACCCAGGTCTCCCACATTGCAAGTGGATTCTTTACTGTCTGAGCCACCAGCAAAGCTTTTTATATGTAGTAACGTGTATCTATTAATTCAAAACTTATAATTTATCCATTCCCACACTATCCCCTACCCCCTTTGGTAATCATAGCTTTTTTTTTTTTTCATAGCTTTGTTTTCTGTCTGTTATTTTTTTTTTTCCAGATTCCACATACAAGTAGCTATTTGTCTTTCTCTGTCTGACTTCACTTAGTATAATCACCTCTAGGTCCATTCATGTTGCTGCAAATGGCATTATTTCATTCTTTTTTATGTCTGAGTAATATTATACTATATGTGTATATACCACATCTTCTTTATCCCTTAATTTGTTGATGGACATTTAGGTTGCTTCCGTGTTTTGGCTCTTGAAAATTTAATAACATTTTGAATTTTAAAGTCTACTGAGGAGGATGGTCTTCCAGGGCAATGGACCATTATGGAGATGTACTCGTGTCAACAAAGATAAGCTGAGAATGATATTAGCACCTTGGCCATGACTGCTCTTTTTAAAACCATATATTGTCCTACCTCCAAAATTCTTAGACAGCTGTGCCTCTTTCCAGCACTGAGCTACAGGGGTGACCTCCTTCTAAAATTATGCGAAAAATCTTTAATGTCTGTGTGAGGTTTCAGAACTGATGAACTTGCTATTAGTCTCATCTGATTTAGGCTCCCATCTTTGCCTCTAAAACTAAAATGCTTCACATCTGTATAAATCTTTCAATAATGTCTTTGACTTAAAACTCAACATTCAAAAGACAAAGATCATGGCATCCAGTCCCACCACTTTTATGACACATAGAAGGAGGGAAAGTGGAAACAGTGGCAGATTTTATTTTCTTGGGCTCCAAAATCACTGTGGACAGTGGCTGCAGCCATGAAATTAAAAGACACTTGCTTCTTGGAGGAATAGCTATGACAAACCTAGGCAGCATATTAAAAAGCAGAGACATCACTTTACTGACAAATTTCTGTATACTCAAAGCTGTGGTTTTCCCAGTAGTCATGTACAGATGTGAGAGCTGGACCATAAAGAAGGTCAAGCCCCAAAGAATTGATGCTTTTGAATTGTGGTGCTGGAGAAATTCTCAAGAGTCCCTTGGACTGCAAGAGATCAAACCAATCAATCCTAAAGGAAATCAACCTTGAATAATCTTTGGAAGGACTGATACTGAAGCTGAAGCTCCAATACTTTGGCTACTTAATGCAAAGAGCTGAATCATTGGAAAAGACCCTGATGCTGGGAAAGATTGAAGGCAAAAGGAGAAGGGAGTGGCAGAGGATGAGATGGTTAGATACCATCACTGACTCAATGGGCATGAATTTGAAAAAACTCTGGGAGATAGTGAAGTACAGGGAAGTCTGGCATGCTGCAGTCCATGGAGTCGCAAAGAGTTGGACGTGACTTAGCGACTGAACAACAACAATCTCTCTAAGCGTGTATGTCTGGAAGCATTTCTGTTTTGTTTGAGCAACTGATGTTTCACCTGGACTATATGCTGGGCATTTCCCTTCTTATTTATACATTAGTTTTTTCTCTGTGATCAACTTTCATTGTTAAATTTTCTTTCATGTCACAGGTAACTTTCCCAGAAGAGCAGATGAAAAGCTATGAAAGTACAATTGCACTTTCCAACATGATATTTTTAGAAAATAACTTTTTCCCTTTGTATTCAAATACCCTGTTTCTTAGAGTTATATGTGTGCATAAAGTTTGGTTGAGTAGATTTGTGCACAATAGAAAATTGTCTTGTTTTTATGCAGACTTGCTTTTGTTTGAAGAAGTAGCAAAAGTTGAGTGGAAGACAGTGCTATAAGATGTATTTAGAAAGAGTTCCTAGCCATATCCTCCACCTTCAACACACTCACAGCCACAAAGATATGTCCTTGTCCCTTAGTTAGTATGTAAATTTGAAACAAATTTGAAGAGGTCCCCACAAAGTCTATTTTGCTTTCATCACTCATGAAGAAAGTCCTAGAGCTTTAAGAAATGCTAGAACATTTTCTTTTCATAAAAAGTAGAGGATCTGTCCTTTTGGCCTAAACGACAACCACTGGAAAGCAGAATAGTGAAATGATAAATGTGTTTATATGCGTTATCATAGACCAAGAACTGACTCTATATCTTTATAGTTTCTGTGCTGAATTCAGGAAAACTTCCTCAGCCTTAGCTTCATATCTGTAAAACAAGAATGTTAAAATCTGCCAGACCCAATTCAAAAAGTTGTTACATATTTCAAATGAGATGATGTAACTTGAAAGAACATTTAACAATAAAAGTGGCTGTTCCTGTTTTAGGCAAAAAAAAAAATAATTAAATACATAATCTCAGAGATCCTTAAAATAAACAGTTAAGGAACATATTGCTATTCCTCTTTTTCAAATGAATAAATAAATTTGAGGCAAATTAAACTTACTTGCCCAAGACAACCATTTGTAAGTGGCAAATTTCTGCATGGCAAACAACACAAAAATCCAAAAGACTAAAGACAAATTAGGAAGAGGTCATAACACCTGACAACTTAGGATAAAGTTTATTATATTTTGCAAAATAGCAAGCAGATTAAAAAATCACCTGAAAGAAACATTGGCATAGAATATGAGTTGCTAGCATTTCACAGGAAAAAATGTACTAAAGTACTCTTGGATGCTAAACCTAACCAATAATTAAAAATGTGCAAATAAACATAACCAATAATTAGAGACCTAAAGAAATTTTTTTGTGCATTTGTGTGTGTGTTTTGTGTAGTCAAAAATGAAAAATGCAACACTGTTGTCACAGGTATGGGAGAAAGGTTCTCCATTCACTGTTATTGAGGATGTAAATACAAACAAATTCTGGATTGCCTATATAATTCTGGATTAAAATGTATAACATCTTATCCCTGACCCAGCAATTTCACTCTTTGAATTTCATCCTGCAGATATTTGTACCAATATATTATTCCCAAGATGATTTTTAGTAGAAGACAACAATTCAAAGCACTGCAAATGACTCCCAATATGGAATACGATCTCAGCATACAGTGGATATTATGCTACTAAAAGTAGTAAGATAACATCATATATGTGTTATGGAAAGATGACAATTACTTTTCGAAGAGGAAAAAAGTCTCATAACAATACGTTCATCATTTTGTTTTTTAAGAAGGTGTCTGTATCTGGGTAAACATATCTATTTGGCATATACATCAACAATTTCTAGAAGATTTTCATTAATTTAGTGACAGTGGTTATGTTTTTTGGAGGGAGGAGCAGAAAGAAGGGTGTGGATGACTTGTTCTCTGTTTACATCTCCTTCATATTTGAATTGTTTATACACCAAAGCTATCCTCTTCCGAACTTGTTTTCTTTCCATTACACCATATTACCCTTTGAAAACGCTTTGTAGAGCACAAAGAGTGATGACTATTATCTATAATCTTTTTTTGTATCAGTCTGATGGGGTTTTACCATCACAGTATGGTTCTTTTTGGTAACAGACTTCTATTAAATCATGTTTTTTTTTTTAAATTATTTTTTATTAGAGTATGGACATGAGTCTGAGCAAGCTCTGGGTTTTGGTGATGGACAGGGAAGCCTGGAGTGCTGCAGTCCATGGGGTAGCAAAGAGTTGCACACAACTGAGTGACTGAACTGAACTGATACTTGCTTTACAATGTTGTATTAGTTTCTGCTGTACAAAAAAGTGAATAAGCTATATGTATATACATATCCCCTCCCTCTTGACCTCCCTCCCATCCCCTGATCCCACCCCTCTATGTCATCACAGAGCACCAAGCTGAGCTCCCTGTGCTATGCAGCGGGTCCCCACTGGCTAGCTATTTTACACATGGTACTGTATTTTTGTCGAACCTAATCTCCCAATTTATCCAACCCTCACCTTCCCCCTGCTACATTCACAGGTCCACTCTTTCTGTCTATGTCTCTATTCCTGCCTTGGAACTAACTTCATCTGTACCAGTTTTGTAGATTTCACATATATGTGTTAATATACGATATTAGTTTTTCTCTTTCTGACATTTGATTTCCTTTTTTTGCTTTTTATGCCCGCCATTTGCCTGATTTCACTCAGATCACTCCCTGTTTTCCCCTCTCTGCTCTCAATCCCAGAGATCAGACTCCACAAATGACATTTCCCAGGAAGTCACTGCCCAGAGACTTTGGTTAGGTTTGGCCAGTGGGAGATATTGGCAGGGGGTTGGAAAGATGGAGGAGTCAGAATATTTCACCCCTTTTCTCTGCTTTGAGTGGCATCTCAGGTGGGTGGTGACAATTTCCTCACTGGCAGACTCACCTGGAACCCCAGCTCCCATTCTCCTTCTCCAGCAGTTACATTTCAAGGTCACTCTCTTTTTTTGATTCTGCAGCCTGAACAGTGCTGGCATCTTCCTGTTTTTGTTAATCTTCTGGCCATCTCATATTTTCTGTTTATATTTCCAAGACTCTTAATACTGTTCAGTGATGCACAGAATACTCTCTTGAATTACACAGTATGGCTTATGTATCCCCATTGGACCTACACAAAATTGCATATTGTGGGAAACACAATTGACATTAAATTTACACCCTACAAAGTTTACTGGTTGATAAACTGAATGTAAGATAAATAAATGTAAGTGGAAAATCCTTGAGTCAGAGAAGAAGAATGAAACTAGCAATTCAAACTCTTGCTAGGCACCAAGAATTTTCCTGCCATTAAAAAAGCAATCCTCACACTCTTTTTATGCAATAAGTATTATCATCTCTAAATCACAGTAAAGAAATAGAGATGCAGACACATTAATTAATTGGCTTGTGAATGGCAGAACTGGGATTCAGCTTCAGGTCTTTTTCACTCTAAAGCCCCAGATATGGCAAAGATGCTATAAAGTTGATTTCTGTCCTCCCACTTTAAGTGTTCTCTTTTGCTTCACTTTCTTATTCAGGCGTCTACTATTCCCTGGTTCCCTTTCAGCATAGTCTTATATTTCTAACATTTATCTTCTGCTCTGCCATAGAAAACTCACTTATCTTTTGTGCTACTTTTTTCCAAGGTCTTGATTTCTGCTGATCTGATAACTAAATCTGAGCTGAGCTATTATTTGATGATAATTCCTATTCTGCCAGAAGAAAAAAAAAGTAGATTTGAAATTGTAAGTCAAACCAGCAATCGTTTCTCTCAAACCATTTATTCGTTCATTCACTTTCCGTTCCAGAAAACGTGCTAGATACACAGCACTGAACAAGACAGATTGCAGGCTGGTTGGGAAGAGAGTCATCAAACAATTTTATTGAGTTGTATGTAGGAGAAATGTTCTGTGGAAGTCTATGAGAGGAAATTGTACCGGAGAGTCCAGAAATACTTCCCTAAGGAAATGAAATTTGTGTTGACCATAAAGGAGGGACTAGAGAAGTAAAGACAGAATAAGTGGGAGAGAGAAAAACTATATGACAGAGTATATATCGGCCCTGAGGTAAGAAAGAGAATGGCCCATCAGAGAAAAAAAATTTTTTTAAAGACAAATAATAGGAATGTGTATAGAAGAACAGGCGAAGGCAAGGAAGGTAGGAGGCAGCTCAATCCTGCATAAACTTAAGGGACACGTAAAGGGTCATGGAGCATGTCTTTTCTATCCTAAGAGGAAGGGGAGACCACTGGGAAGTGTTCAGCAAGGAGGAGGAACACGATCTTGTTTCTAAAATGAATACTCAGGCCATATTTCTCTAGAAGAGCTTGGAACAAATACCGGGGAATAAATGAATGAATGGCAATAGTGGGTGGAAGAGTGTGAAGGTTGAAATCATTTTCCAAGGGAGTTATATTTAGAATTTTTTTTTTACTTAGTGAACTTCATAGTTAATAATCCTATTAGCCTTATGCCTGGGTTAGTGATCATAGTCTTATTAAGTTTAGGAAAAGAAATCTTCTAAAATAAGTTTCTAATCAAGTATAGCTTAACTGGATTCATGTCTAAATAATTTCTTTTAAAAGAGAGGAGGAAAAAAATAAAAGAGGAGGAATTTTTTTCCTGTATTATATTTCTAAAGCTTGATCATTATATTACATTTCCATAGACTTCTAAAATAGCTATTTCAGCAATTTTGGTTACTGTACATACAACTTAAATTCTTTTAGAGTAGGCACCTGCAACTCTAGTAAAGCATTTATGTGTGTTTTCAAAGATTTCTCTTTAATTGTATATTTCTGCTGCTTCTATTGCCAAGTGGACATTAGAAAGGTAATTTTTTCTCTACAAAGATTTGAAAATTTAACCTATTTTGTTTTTCCTTTTCTCTCATTTTATCCCAGTTCTTCTGTGCTGAAGGAAACTAATTTATTCATTTATTTTCTAAAATTACCCATTAAGTACCTGAGGTCTTATTCAGATAGACTACCCTACTGGAAAACTAAGTTACCTACTGAATGCAAGGAAATAGGGGATGTAGCTGGACAAAACTGGGACCTGTTAGAATTGGAATTTTCTGGGTATTGATCAGAGCTAAGTCCTGATAATGACTGATGGAAAAGAATCTCTCCCAGATTGCTAGGGTTTCTTCTGAAGGAAAGCAGAGAGGAGACATTCTTCTCATTTTTTTCCCTGGGTGGCACTTAACTGTAACAGTCACTCAGCTTTTCCACCCACCAGCCTTTTCATCAAGGTCTTCCTGGGGTTTATCTTCCCGCCTGTGAATCTAGTTAGCCCCAAGAGAAGGCTGAGTATGTGTACTTTGTGGGAATCCAGAATTGCTACATCAGAGGCTGACTACAGAATACAATTAAATGTTTTCAATGACCCATATATTTTATGTGGGATTTTCATTTTGATTTTACACTAATAAGAAGGAGTTTTGAGGCCGCTCCCTGAAATTGGTGTTCCAGAGTTAAGTGAACACTTCCTAATGTATTCATTTTGTACCCTTTAAAATACCCTATGATTTAATTCTCTGAATAGGGAGTAGTCTTCGGCAGTCTGTTTAAATTCCCTTGATCTTGAGTTCTTTTTCTTCTTAAATGTACTATTGATCAATTGATGTACTTGTTCTTTTGTACTCTTTAAGAAGAGTTATTATGAATCCATTGTTAAACTCCTAAATGGGTCGAATCAATTTTCCAATTGCCTGAGAATAAATACCAAATTCCTGTCTTCTTGGAGCCATAAGCAAATAAACCTCTCCCCACTAATGAAATAAAGTCTCTTTCAAGTATTATTGCTCGTAGGAGGGACAAGTTCTCAATAATTTGTCAAATCAAATGAAATATTCTGATTATCTCTTTGAACCTGCATAAAATATGACTATCACAGATGTCTGTCAAATTTCACTGATAAAATTGTCTTCTCTGGAAACTGAGAAATAATAATAAGCCATGAACATCTTTATTGTTGTGGTATAAATTTGTTTAATGAATATTTTTGGAGCATCTAGTATGTACGTAGCACTGTGGGGAATACAAAGAAGGAAAATTTATGATTCTCCTTTTAAATGTTCTTAAAATCTAGTTGTACTGAGTCCAGGAGATCATAGAGAAGGACTTGCAGGCAGCCAAGACCTTAGAGGATATTGCAGAGAAGGAATCAGTTTGTATCGATGGGAAGGTACAGAGGAATAGAATTAGTTAAGAACTTGGTTTGAGTACAGGACAAATGAAAACCTCAGAAAAGACAGATAGATAGTCCAATCCATTGGGTCCGATTTTAAATCTGGTTCAGGTATTAGGATCAGCTAGTACAGCATAAGGGGAAAAGCTAAGAACAAGGTGATAGCAGGTTGTGGGAGACAGAGTTATGGAAAGAGATATGGGGACTCATAACACATAGGAAACACCTTAGGAGTTAAATATTATTGTCAGATATGCTACAAGTTTCTCTATGCAATTAACTAGTAATGGTCGCTAACGTGTTAAATGCAATGTGCCGGGGAACTTTTGATCTTCATTTTAATTTTAAGCTATTATGTTATGAGCTAATCTCTCCATCCTGCTGTCTATTTCATGAATTTGCTAATATTATAACCCATTTTTGTTGATGAGACAAAAGAATTTTACCCAAGCAGGTAAGTTGTGAAGCTGGGCCACAAGTCTGGTATTTTGGTTGCAAAGCTTGTACACCCAACCACTACAAAGTCCTGCCCAGACACCAGATAAGAGGTGTGTGTGTGCTCCTTATCTTCAATCCTGTCTGACTCTTTGCGACCCCATGAACTGTAGCCCACCAAGCTCCTCTGTCCATGGGATTCTCCAGGCAAGAATACTAGAGTGAGTTGCCATGCCCTTCTCCATGGGATTTTCCTGACTCAGAGATGGAACCTGAGTCTCCAGCATCTCCTCATGGCAGCTGGATTCTTTACCCACTGAGCCACTTGGAAAGAGGTGTAGGGAGCAGGCAATTACAGAAACACAGATGGGAGAGATGGAAGGACCACAGCGAGCTGAGAGGCTCAGCAGAGGCATCTTGGAGACTGTGTCATCTCCTTAGAGACACAGTTAACATTTTCACAGATGGAGGGGTGAGGCTGGTTGAGAACAGACAAAGGAGAAGCAGGAACATGGAGTCCAGATTAGCAAATTCTATGCTGTGTTTGCAAGTTTTACTGGGGACAGAATATTTGAAAAGGCAAATGGAAAGGTGAGGTTGCAAAGGTAATTTGGAACTAGAAGATGGAGCACTTTGAAGGGGAAGAACTGAGAAACAAAGTGGTATCATGAAAGCAATAGGTATTAGAAAGGCAGGAGGAGCTCCAAGGAAGAGAATGTAAAGAGATAAAAGCAGAGGTCCAAGCAACCACTCTGGATGATTCCCACAATTAGCCTGAGAGGAAGGAAAGTAAAGCTATTCCATAAACAGGAGCACTTGAAGGTGAGTGCTAAATGAAGTGGTAGCCACAGAAAGAAATACGCTTGCTGAATAAATGAATGGCAGTCACAGAATCTTTAGTTCCTCCCTGAAGTACATAGATAATAGCATTTGATTCACATTCTTGAGTTGCTTTACAGATACTAAAATCCCTACCAAATGGAAGAAATTAACTACATGATAACCATGAACACAGAGCCTCCAGACCAGCTGGAGCCTGAGGATCAATAATGTTAACTCCTGTGACACCACCCTGTGACCTTATCATCAACCAGCCAGAGAACTGTGTAACAACTGATCATATGCTCTGCAACTCCTCTTCCTTATCTCACCTTTAAAAATGTTTCCCTGAAATGCAGCAGGGAGTTTGGGTGTTTTAAGCATTAGTTGTCCCGAAATTCTTATCTGGCACATACAATAAATGCTCACTGTCCTTCATCACAATCTGATGTCAGTAGATTGGATTTACCACACGCAGGCAAGTGGACCCAACTTTGGTTCAGTAACAGTGATGATTGTCCAGTAACATTGGGTTTCTGTAAACATTAAATGACCTTATATTCTAAAGCTTGTGGAATAGAGTGTAGCACAGGGTAAGCTTGATATACATATTTGTTAAATAATTCAAGAAAAAATCAAATGTTTTTTGACAAATAATTTCTATATCTTCTATTAAACATCAAATAATTGAAGCATCATTCAAATATCTACTTGTGTGTGTGTGTGTGTGTGTGTGTGTGTTAGTCGCTCAGTCACGTCTGACTCTTTGCAAGCCCATGGGCTATAGCCCACCACACTCCTCTGTCCTTGGAATTCTCCAGACAAGAATACTGGAAGATCTCCAGGGGATCTTCCTGAATCAGGGATCCAACCTGGGTTTCCTGTATTGCAGGCAGATTCTTTACCATCTGAGCCACCAGGGAAGCCCCATCTACCTGGATCCTGACTCCCTTTAGAAGACTTGAATCTCACTTAATAAACACTATGTGTATTGAGTATGTGCCATAAACATGCTTTGGTTTTGAGGTGTGGGGGAGGAAGGAAAGCAATTATCATGGTTTGAAAATCTCATAAGGAGACAGAAATACACAGAGAAATTAAATGACAAAGCCTACTAATTAGGCCATAGAAAGTGCTGTACAAAGAGCTTTATGAAAGCATACTATAGAGATCCACATAGGCTTCTTGAGTTGGTCAAAAAATGCTTTGCAGAAGAAATGACATTTGAGGTGTATGCTAAGGATATTTGGAGGCATTCTGCCAGAGGAAACCACATGACTATGTCTCCATGATACTCACCATTCTGTTTATTTTTCAACCAGCATAGTCTTGGAACAAACATTTTTGGAGTGAATGGACCCACAAAGTATCAAAAGAATGAATGAAGATGGGTGGACTATGTGATAAATTATGTGACTAAATCTCCTCAAAACTCCTACTTAAATAATATCAGACACTCCACCATCACCATCCACCACCACCTACCATCAGCACCATCCACCATCACTACAACACCCCCCTCCATCTCCTGTGTGGAGGGAAGTGGGGAGCTGTCCTTTGTCTCAGTTCTGGTAAACTTCTCCATGAGAATGTGTCATCTGTGAGGACAGGGACCAAGTTTTATTAGAGTTTTCCATCCATGCAAAGTGAAATATCTGTCACATATTAGACACTCTATATTGAGTAAATCAATAAACAAAACAGCGCTCATCAGAAAGAGTTCTTGCTATCTAGAATTTCAAATAGGAGTTTACAATCTCACATTGATGCCAGAGTGGGATCACATTAATTAGACAGCAGAATAAGAAAAATCAGCTAATAAATGACAGGATGATGAGGTACTACTGAAATCTGCATAAGTGTGACTGTGTGTGTGTGTGTGTGTATGTACAATTGCATATATGTGTGTTTAGAAAGCAGCAGCAATTGTTAAAATGCTGCATTTAAACAAAGTGGAATGAGGGGAAATTATGGTTGTGCTCCAGAACACTGCCAAATGATATATTATGTCAAAACAAAAGCAAGAGCCAAACAAAAACTAGACTTTGTGTCCTTAAGTAAAGTTCAACTTGAGGCATACAAAAAAAAAATCCATAAAAATTCAGATCACAATTTTGATGTTGCATGGGAGTTTTTGTTAGCTTTTCAACAAAGTTGATAGCAGAATTTCTCATTATGTCTCCAGCTGTGGAGGTTTTCAGGGAAATAAACAATCATTGGCCTGCCCTTCAAACACCCAGTACGAGGAGCCCAGAGACAGAGTGGGTTTATCTTTTGCCACCTTAAATCATGCAAGGTGACACCTCCAGTGACTTGATGTATGAGACCAGAGGGAATGTAATAGTGTGAAGCCCCCAAAGAGGAGAACAGCACGACACAGCTTTTCCAAGTCCACTACATTACCAGGGCTCACTTCTTAAAGGCATTCTACACACGCAATACATGTTCCCACGAGGAGAGATGTTTCTTAGTATCAAGGCTGTGAGGCAGTGTATGTTCATAATGTAGGCTGCATTCTTTATGAATTTACGCTTCTGTTATGTATGTGTCTTTCCTTCCTAAGTAGATTGTAAATCACATGAGGTCATCTCACTCCCAGTATTTATGCTATTTATCTATTATGTACATAGTAGTCACAGAATCCTTAAATAGAATGAATATATATATTCGTAAAATTCAAATTTTCAAATCATTTTCCCTTTGTCCTTAGATTCCAAACGCCATGTCCTCACTTGTGTCTTAGTCTGCTCAGACTGCTATAATAAACTATCATAGTATGCTTGCATGCTAGGCTGCTTCAGATGTGCCTGACTTTTCATGACCCTATAGACTGTAGCCAACTAGGCTCCTCTGCCCATGGGATTCTCCAGGCAAGAATACTAGTGGGTTGCCACCAGGGGATCTTCCCAACCGTGGGATGGCATCCCCACCTCACGTCTCCTGAACTGGCAGGCCGGTTCTTTACCACTAACACTACATGGGAAGCCCAAACTATGATAGACTGGCGGCTTAAACAATTGATCCGTATTTCTCATGGTCTGCAAGCTAAGTCCAAGATCAAGTTGCCAACAGATTCAGTGTCTGGTGAGAACCTGCTTCCTGTCTTATAGCTGACTTCTTGATCTGTTCTCACATGGTCTTTCCTTGGTCTGTGGAGTGGAGATATTTTGTCTCTCTTTCTCTTCTTGTAAGAGCACTAATCCCATCACGAGGGCCCCACCCTCATTCCTAATGTACACACAATTACCTCCCAAGGGCCCCACTTCCAAACAATTGCATTGGGGGCTGAGGCCTCAACATATTAATTTTGGGGGAACACAACCATTGAGCCCATAACAACCTGCAAAGTCTCATTCTAGTCTATCTCAAAGACCTGATCTTCTCCACATACAGCTCCTGCCACATTGGGCTTCTTTCTGTTCTTTAAATAAGTCAAGATTCTTCCTACCCCTAGACCTTTGCACTTGCTGGTATCAGATTTTCTCCCATGTCTTCACATGCCTTCTCTTTCAACTCTCTGTTTATGAATCACCTCATCTGAGACATTTCCTGGATAACTTAGCAAAATTTATTTTATTCCTCTGTCATCATTATATTCTACTTTATCTCATTTTCCCCCTTATCACTACTTATCTCTATCTGAAATTACTCCATTATGCTACAGTTATTATCTATGAATTGCACTAGAGTATAAGCTTCATGACAAAGCTTATCTACATTGTGTATAACTTTATCTCCAGAATTTAGGATCTATCATATAATATATAATATATAGGGCTTCTTTGGTAGCTCAGCTGGTAAAGAATCTGCCTGCAATGCAGGAGGTCCTGGTTTGAGCCCTGGGTTGGGAAGATCCCCTGGAGAAGGGATAGCCACCCACTCCAATATTCTGGGGCTTCCCTGGTGGGTCAGACGGTAAAGAATACGCCTGCAATGAGGGAGACCGGGGTTTGATCCCTGTGTGGAGAAGATGCCCTGGAGGAGGGCATGGCAACCTACTCAAGTATTCTTACCTGAAGAATCCCCTTGGACAGAGGAGTCTGGTGGGCTGCAGTCTATGGGTTCGCAAAGAGTCGGACATGACTGAGTGACTAAGCACAACACAGCACAGCACACACATTATGGGCTTCCTTGGTGGTCAGGAGGTATAGAATCTGCTTGAAATGCAGGAGACCCAGGTTCGATCCCTGACTGGGGAAGATCCCTTGGAGAAGGGAATGGTTACCCACTGCAGTATTCTTGCCTGGAAAATCCCGTGAACAGAGGAACCTGGTGTGCTACAGTTCATGGGGTCACAGTCAGACATGACTGAGTAAATAACACTTTCACACACATTATATGTTAGTACTATATATATATTACAGCTCTTTCTCTCTCTCTCTCTCTCTATATATATATATATATACACACACACACACACACACACACACACACACACACACATATACTGCTGCTGCTGCTGCTAAGTCGCTTCAGTCGTGTCCAACTCTGTGTGACCCCATAGACGGCAGCCCACCAGGCTCCCCCATCCCTGGGATTCTCCAGGCAAGAACACTGGAGTGGGTTGCCATTTCCTTCTCCAATGCATGAAACTGAAAAGTGAATGTGGAGTCGCTCAGTCGTGTCCGACCCTCAGTGACCCCATGGACTGCAGCCCACCAGGCTCCTCCATCCATGGGGTTTTCCAGGCAAGAGTACTGGAATGGGGTGCCATCGCCTTCTCCGATATATACATGCATTATATATATATATATATATATATATATATATATACACACACTCACACATACTTTACATATATTAACATATATGCAAAATATTTCAGTGCCTCATGTAGTGCCTTCCACCAGGGAAGCCCCAGAATTCTCGAGGTTTAATAATAATATTTGATGATGATGACAATTTTAAGAAGAGTGAAAGTAGCTCTACTCTTTCATTGTTTGATGATTTATTTTTGGTAAAAACTGTACAATTAAAAAAAAATTAGCAGTCTCTTTCTTCACCTTCAGTATGGTCCTTCCTTCTCTAGGGTCACATTTGTCCTATCACTATCAACCAAAGATTAACTATGAACTCACCCCCAGTAGATCAGCTGGTAAAGAATCTGCCTGCAATGCAGGAGACCTTGGGTTCAATTCCTGGGTGGGGAAGATCCCCTGGAGAAGCGATAGGCTACCCACTCCAGTATTCTCAGGCTTCCCTAGTGGCTCAGATGGTAAAGAATCCACTTGCAATGCAGGAGACCCTGGTTTGATCCCTGGGTTGGGAAGATCCCCTGGAGAAGGGAAAGGCTACCCATGCTAGTATTCTGGCCTGGAGAATTCCATGGACTGTATAGTTGATGGGGTTGCAAAGAATCGTACACGACTGAGTGACTTTCACACAAACTGTAAGAAACAATAGCAAGATTTTGATAGATTGTGAGGATGGAGTCTGACAGTGGCATAAAGAATGATAGGCAGATGGGAAAATGTTTTGGTTTCAGTGATCTACACACACGGACTGAGAGTTGAGATTTTCTTCCTAGACTGGAGGGAGGGAGAGGATGCTGAGACTCTAGTTTCAGTGACCAACTCTATAGTCTAAGCCTTGCTCTGTTTGCCTACTTGGCTCATTGTATTTCAGCATCTAACCTAAGATATAGAAAAATCTCAGAACCAACTTAGTAATCATAAGGAGCTTTCTTCATGTCTTTTTTCACTGTGGTCAGAGGTCCCATTTCTGTCCCCTGTCACCTTCCAATTTCTAATAAACAGAATAAGCCGATCTACCACAACTTTGAAGCATTTCTACCTGCTTATGAATAATAAAATTCTGATTCAAGCTTATGCTTCCTCATTCTGAGGTCCTCTCATCCTCCACGCTAGCTCTTAATGCACAGTGTTAATGTCAAATCTGTTTGCTTTAATTATGTTAAGAGGTTATGTTGGAAGGTTACCCACTTAGTCCATAACAGCATGAAATAGCACTGAGATTATTATTGTCAGTTTTCTGCACATAAACAAGAACTTGATTAACAGTAGCTGTTAGAAAATAAATGTTCTCTTAAATGCAGACATTTTTAGTGGCTAAGCACTAGGTGTCACTAGTATCCTCTTAACTACAATTATCTGTACCTTCAGAGAAAGCAACTTTGAGGGAGACTGACAAAGAAAAATAGAAACGATGGGAAAATCTTCTTCAGCAAATACTATTTATTGTTTAAAATCATACAAACATTTAAAAATAGTTTAATGGATCATAGTGAGCATAGAGTTGAGTAACTTTGAGATACATGGGAAACCATCATGATGTATACTGGAAACATACCTGAAGTTTATGTGTAAAACAAATATTTGTCAACTGAATTCTGCTTTCGGACTAACTTAAATTTGGGGGCGTGTAATCACACCTCTTCTTCCCAATATTTGCAGCTTTAGCATCATGTTTAAATCGAAACATATTTTTGATGTAGTGGAAATATTCTATATTTTTGAATAAGTGATGATTCCATAGAAGTATACACGTGAACAAAGTCATTAAGCTGATCACTTGGGATCTGACATTTAACGGTATAGAAATTATACTCCCATAAAGCACTAGTAAAAATCATAATTATTCATCTTAATGTTGCTCCTAATAGCTTTTTGCTTTTGTAAGCAGATATTCTGTGATTAAGTAATTATTCTACATAACATTTGCAAGTACTTAGTCAAATGAATGCTGAATCTATCCGATCTTTGAGTGTCTTAAAATATTCCACAGTGCTAATTCCCATATCCTGATCCTGTTGTTGTTCAATAAGGGCTGAGTTTTTTATATTTAAGGCACCACATTGGTGATTTTTCACATTCATATGAAACCCTTCTTTGGCTTGCAATAACTGACCCTTTGAGTATGAATAGCCTTGATATTGATGAACAGGTATCAGTTCAGTTTAGTTCAGTCGCTCAGTCATGTCTGACTCTTTGCAACCCCATGAATCTCAGCATGTCAGGCCTCCCTGTCCATCACCAACTCTGGGAGTTCACTCAGACTCACGTCCATCAAGTCAGTGATGCCATCCAGCCATCTCATCCTCTGTCATCCCCTTCTCCTCCTGCTCCCAATCCCTCCCAGCATCCGAGTCTTTTCCAATGAGTCAACTCTTCGCATGAGGTGGCCAAAGTACTGGAGTTTCAGCTTTAGCATCATTCCTTCCAAAGATATCCCAGGGCTGATCTCCTTTAGAATGGACTGGTTGGATCTCCTTGCAGTCCAAGGGACTCACAAGAGTCTTCTCCAACACCAACACAGTTCAAAAGCATCAATTCTTCGGCGCTCAGCCTTCTTCACAGTCCAACTCTCACATCCATACATGACCACTGGAAAAACCATAGCCTGTATGCTGCTGCTGCTGCTGCTGCTAAGTCGCGTCAGTCGTGTCCAACTCTGTGTGACCCCATAGACGGCAGCCCACGAGGCTCCCCCGTCCTTGGGATTCTCCAGGCAAGAACACTGGAGTGGGTTGCCATTTCCTTCTCCAATGCATGAAAGTGACAAGTGAAAGTGAAGTCGCTCAGTCGTGTCCGACTCTTATCGACCCCATGGACTGCAGCCCACCAGGCTCCTCTGTCCATGGGATTTTCCAGGCAAGAGTACTGGAGTGGGGTGCCATTGCCTTCTGCAAAATAGCCTGTATACTATAATATAAATGAACATTTGTTTTAAATTGTGTCCATTAAGTAGAAATACCAGCATACTCCAAAACCATTGCTTTAATTCAAGCACATATGTGATTTATAGCCCTTCTTCATTCTTAGCCTCAGTTCTCCAGAATGTTTGTAGTCTACCTATAAATTCCCACTCTTATAAAGCAGCCCAAGAAAGTATTTGATGTCTTGATTCCCATCTGATACTTGATTCTCAACTGTTTTGGAATGAGCACCGTCATGGTACCGGATTTTGTGTGCTTCTCCTTCACTTTATTGTTAGAAACAAAAATGGCTATGTCTATGGGTTTCCCTCATAGCTCACTTGGTAAAGAATCTGCCTGCAATGTAGGAGACCCCAGTTCAATCCCTGGGTTGGGAAGATCTGCTGGAAAAGGGATAGGGTACCCACTCCAGTATTCTTGGGCTTCCCTTGTGGCTCAGCTGGTAAAGAATCCACCTGCAATGTGGGAGACCTGGGTTGGATCCCTGGGTTGGGAAGATCCCCTGGAGAAGGGAAAGGCTACCCACTCCAGTATTCTGAACTGGAGAATTCTATGGACTGTATAGTCCATGGGGTCGCAAAGATTTGGACACGACTGAGTGACTTTCACTTCACTTCACTTCATAATAAAGCAATTCTGATACAAAAAAATAGATTGAGTTCCTATTATGTGCCAGATACAAAAATGAAAGATGAAGGATACAAATATAAGTTTAGACATAGGTACTAATCTCAAGTAGAATAGTTTATTTATTAATTTTGGCTGCTCTACAAAGCGTGTGGGATCTTACTTCCCTGACCAGGGATCGAACCTGCAACCCCTGCAGTGAAAGTGCATAGTATTAACCACTGGACAGCCAGGGAAGTCCCTGTGGGTCCTAATCTTAGAAACTTTATAATATTCTAGAGGTCATCTGTTCATAAACTGGCAAGATGAATATATGAATACTTCCTATGCATTAATCTTGTCAATTCTGATAGAAGAGATAAAAGGTAATGTATTTGCTACAATGGCCTATAAATAAACAACTTTCTTCATCTGTGAGGCAGAGGATGGAGGAAGTGCAGTTCTTATACCAACCTGATGTATTTCTCTTACTTTAGCATTCCTATTAGAGTGGACAGAGATCATGCAAGTTTACGGATAATAAGCCCAAACACAATTATGCATACATATGATGGAGACAGAAGTCAGGAGCCCCCACCAGTGTGCTGAAACCACTTATTAAACAGGGCTATGCAAGACTGCTCTTCTTTCTGTTCCCCAAGTGCCTGATTACTTTTGACTAATATTCTCAATCCTCTTCAATGCAGTGAGATATTATAGAACAGAAAAGTGCTGAAGAGTGTTTCTCTTTCTCTGCATTTTTTCCCTTCTAAGAACTGCATTTCCTACAGCATTCCCATCAGCAGTCCATGGCGAAGACACAAGATAAAGTAGAAAATGTAGAAGAATAGTTTCCATGAGTGATGAAAAAAGACGTATTGTGGAGTAAAGGCTCATTATTGTCTGGGGCATCTATGGAAGGAGGCCCCACTGGTGTGTTCTGGAAGGTTGCAGCCATTACTTAGGGCACCCTGTCAGCTCCAGGCATCTTGCATATCTCTGATGCTGCTGCAGTGTCGTGCATCCACTTTATTGTGTCTCAAGGGCAGACCCAGGCAGGAGAGAGAAGTGTCTGGAGTCGGCAATATGAAAGATAAGTTTGCACTTGATGCCACAGACCAAGAAATGATAGTTTAAGATCAATCATCACAGACAACTGCAAAGAACTGGATGTTCATACATGGAAGACATATTACCCATTAGGAAGCAAATCTATCACAAACCGTACCCCAACACTTACTGAAGGAAAACTGAATCAGCATAATATCTCAAAGAGCAAGTAAGTTTGAACAGACGTGTTTGTTAAAATGAAATTGAATTGACCTTCAAGTGCCTGGTACTTCTAGGACAGCAGCTTATAGAACAGCACAATTTAGGGTGTCATTGCCATAAGTGGGAGGGAGAATTTTTGCATCGTCACTGTGTGCTAGCAGTTCTCAACCTTATTTCAGCAATGAATATGTAGTCTACCTTTTTGTTTTTTCCCCTTCTGTTTACATGTATCCTTGAATCATAAAATCTGAGATCTAGATAGAAACTCAGACGTCATCTGTCTAGTGGTTCCACGCCTTGCTCATAGCAGAATCACCACCAGGGAGGGTGTAGCTTTCAAAATACAGATTTTTCTCACCTCATTTCTAAAGATTCTTAGTTTCCTTGGGTAACCATAACAAAGTACCACAAATGGGGTGGTTTAAAATAGTAGGAATTTGTTATCTCACAGCTGTGGGGGCCAGAAATCTGAAATCATGGTGTCAGCAGGGTCACACTCCCTCTGAAACATGTCAGGAAAATATGTGCTTGTCTCTCCCATCAGCTTCTGGCGGTTGTGTTGACTTTCTTTGGTTTGTAGGAGCATGATTCCAGCCTCTGTCTCCATCACCACATGGCCTCTTCCCTCCATGAGTATCCTCTGGGGCGCTTATTCTCTTATATTGACTAGTTATATTGGATTAGGCTCCATCCTACTCCAGATTGACTTCATCTTGCCGAATTATATTTGCAATGACTCTATTTCCAGCGAAGTTCACATTTGCAGGTCCTGGATTTAGGAACTTTACACACCTTTTGGGAAGGACATAATTCAACTCAGAACAAAAGTATTGATACCCAGCAGGGCCCTGCTGGGCTCCTGGACACAAAGCCTTTCTGTGTCTTCCATTTCTTTGGTTACAAGTAACAGCTTTCATTGGAAAAGGCAATGGCACCCCACTCCAGTACTCTTGCCTGGAAAATCCCATGGACAGAGGAGCCTGGTGGGCTGCAGTCTATGGGGTCACTACGAGTCAGACACGACTGAGCGACTTCCCTTTCGCTTTTCATTTTCATGCATTGGAGAAGGAAATGGCAACCCACTCCAGTGTTCTTGCCTGGAGAATCCCAGGGACGGGGGAGCCTGGTGGGCTTCCGTCTTTGGGGTCGCACAGAGTCGGACACGACTGAAGTGACTTAGCAGCAGTAGCAGCAACAGCTTTCATTCAGCCTCCGTGACCTTCCCTGAGTTTCAATGGGTAGATTCAAGGAACTGTTAACTAGGGAAAGGAGGGGATACTAGACCAGGGAGAAACAGTCAAGAGCAGCCTTGGGACAAGGTGCTGTTTCCCCATCAAGGGATATACACAACAATATCTTTGAGCCAGTCTGCAGATACTGAAACCCCCTCCAGGTGGAGAAGTTAACAATTAACAATGGCATGCTGCCCACAAGCATGCAGACCCCAGACTAGCTGGACCTGAATATTGATGACGCTGACTCCTGCTCACCTCACTACTAGCCCATCAGAAGACTGTCAATGAGCTGATCATTCTCTTTGAATCATTGCTATAAAACTTCTCACTATCTTCTCCAAGTTAGGACACACAATTATGAAGACATTGGCCCACTGTGGTCCTCTTTGCCTGGCAAAATAATTAAGTTATTCTTTTCTACTTCAACTAAAACTTTCTCTCCAAAATTTGATTCAGCACTGGTGCACAGAGAAGCTGAGTTTTCAGCATCGATATTGGAATGGGAATAATTTAAGTGACCTGTTGGTGGCCAAATCAGAACCATTGGTCAATCAATCCTCTTCTTTTATTGAAGAGGAAATTGAGGGTTAGACACATCTGCTTGTCAACTGTGTCTGACTCTGCGACCCCATGGACTGTGGCCTGACAGGCTCCTCTGTCCACAGGAATTTCCAGGCAATAATACTGGAGTGGGTTGCCATTTCCTACTCCAGGGGACTTTCCTGAGCCAGGGATCAAACCTGCATCTCTTGTGTCTCCTGCATTGGAAGGCAGGTTCTGTACCAGTAGCACCACCTGGGACACCCGTACAAGTCTAATAACTTTTAAGTTACAGAATCGGAACAGGAAAAAACCATTTACATTTTAATGCAAAGTATCAACCTTTAGATTCCTACTTTAATTACTATGATAACAAAGATGCTTCCTTGAACTTGGATCAGGATCACTTGATACTTGTCAGCTTTAATAAAAAGCTTTGTAGCTTTTTAGCTTTTATGTTTATTGTGAAACCTACCACATAATACTTAATCCAAGAGTTTTACATTTAAAGAAATTATTGCTAGCAATCTTTTCAGGTGTACAAGCAAGTCTGATGTGAGGGTCAAGTGGATTTGCAACTATAGAAAAATATACTACATCATAGATATCTATGTATTTTTTTAAATTTTATTTTATTTTTAAACTTTACACTATTTGTATTGGTTTTGCCAAATATCGAAATGAATCAGCCACAGGTATACATGTGTTCCCCATCCTGAACCCTCCTCCCTCCTCCCTCCCCATACCATCCCTCTGGGTCGTCCCAGTGCACCAGCCCCAAGCATCCAGTACTGTGCATCGAACCTGGACTGGCGACTCATTCCATATATGATATTATACGTATTTCAATGCCATTCTCCCAAATCATCTCACCCTCTCCCTCTCCCACAGAGTCCAAAAGACTGTTCTATACATCAGTGTCTCTTTTGCTGTCTCTTATACAGGGTTATTGTTACCATCTTTCTAAATTCCATATATATGCGTTAGTATACTGCATTAGTGTTTTTCTTTCTGGCTTACTTCACTCTGTATAATAGGCTCCAGTTTCATCCACCTCATTAGAACTGATTCAAATGTATTCTTTTTAATGGCTGAGTAATACTCCATTGTGTATATGTACCACAGCTTTCTTATCCATTCATCTGCTGATGGACATCTAGGTTGCTTCCATGTCCTGGCTATTATAAACAGTGCTGCGATGAACATTGGGGTACATGTGTCTCTTTCCCTTCTGGTTTCCTCAGTGTGTATGCCCAGCAGTGGGATTGCTGGATCATAAGGCAGTTCTATTTCCAGTTTTTTAAGGAATCTCCACACTGTTCTCCATAGTGGCTATTCTAGTTTCATTCCCACCAACAGTGTAAGAGGGTTCCCTTTTCTCCACACTCTCTCCAGCATTTATTGCTTGTAGACTTTTGGATCTCAGCCATTCTGACTGGCGTGAAATGGTACCTCATAGATATCTATATATTTTATCTTAAGACCGAAGAAGGAATTCATAGGGCCTGGACCCCATCTTAGGCCTGTTCATGCTGATCATGCTCGGCCTCCTTTCCAATGGACTCTGAAGTCTGTGTTTAGTGCCTATGAAAACAACAACAGAAGGAAGGATAATACCCGCTCCAGACAGGGGAACCTTGAAGATCATATCTAGGTTACTCATCGCCTAAGAGAAAACACACTATCACCCCTTCCTCCAGACAGGCCATAAATTTTTCTGTATCTATCGGAGTGTGACCTTGGGTTTATTGATTATTGGCTAATTGTTTGACTGTTTGAGCACATGAGCACATAGCACGTGAATGATGGGGTTATTGGGATTGTATTTTCCTTGGTTTATGTAAGTCTCAAGGAATTTGGGGTGGTGGGTTCAGACACGTACACATGGGGTATAAAAGCTTTTCACAAATGCTGGTCGGGGTCTTTGGCTAAAAGGAGACTCTGCCTTGGGCCCGGCAGCATAATAAACTGCACTCTACTATCTGCATTGTCCTTCTGAGTGAGTTTGTTTCCCAGAACACGTGGCTACAACAAGACAGTGAAATAGTTTTTAAAAATTTCATTGAAGTGTAGTTGACTTTCAATGTTGCATTAATATCCAACCTCTAGCAAAGTGAGTCCATCATACATACATACATATAAATAAATAAATATACATACATATATATATATATATATATACACACACACACACACATTGTTTTTCATTTTCTTTTCCGTTATGGTTTAACACAGGATACTGAATATAGTTCCCAATACGATATAGTAGGACCTTGTTGTTTATATACACTAGTTTGCATCTGCTAATCCCAAACTCCCAATACTTCCCTTCCCTCTACTCTCTTGGCAACCAAAGGTCTATTCTCTATGAAAACAGTGAAACATTTTTTGAGATTTGGTGGATTTACATCAAGATGTGGATATTACTTGAGGCAACATAAGTGGTGGGTGAAATATCCCTGATTTAAATAAAATAGTTCTCAGGCTTGTGGAGCATCTGTACGTAAAAACTGAATGATGAACACAGAATGGACTTCATACACTTCCAGATGTATCTGGCTCTCAAAGTTCTTCTCTCCAGTTATACTCAGAGTTGTGAAGGTATGTCAGGTAACAACAAAATAAATTCAGGAGGCGGTTTATAATTCAGAGGGCAAGGGTGTAAAAATGCTCCTTGTACAACTGGAATTATGCACAACCACTGGAACAAAAAAGAATCAAAAAATTTGGGAGGATATCACAAAAAGAATCACTGGAAGGAAGAGTTAATATGCAAATCATAACAACTGCCCACAATATGCTGAAATTTCAGTAGCTTTTATAGGAGAAAAGGAAGGCAAGGTTGAGATCTGTGTTGGATGATGTACGATCAGTGACATTGATCCAGAACCCAGTCTCAAGTTCTGCCTATTCTCTGCCCCATTCAGCCAATAAACTAAGAAGGAAACAAAGAATTTGATTACTTTTCTCAGTATAGTGTTAAAGGTGCTCATTAAAAACAGAATTTCCAATGGCAGAGGCATAAGCAGGGACATTGCACACTCTGAGGACATATATTTACAACCAGCCTGCAAAATCATCAGGATTGCAGGGCACCAAATTGCCTGTGTATACTAATATACATTTAAAGAAGAGAAATGCTTCTTGCAAAACAACATGATTTCCATACAGGAAACTGGAAAGCTGTGATATGTAAATTGAAAGAAACCCTTTTCTGATGATGAAGTTATCTTAATATCATTTTTTAAAAAATTATTTATTTATTTGGCTGCACCAGGTCTTACTTGCAGCATGTGGGATCTTTAGTGTTGGCGTGTGAACTGTTAGTTGAGGCATGTGGGATCTAGTTCCTTGACCAGGGATTGAACCTGGGTCCCCTGCATTGGAAGTGCTGTCTTAGCTACTAGACCACCAGGGAAGTCCCCCAAGTTCTCTTTGAAATCAGGCAAATTAGACTGGGATATGATCAATTTCTTTATAGAATAGAGTGTTAAACAAAACATAAGAAAAAATATTCATCAAGTCACTTTCCAAATATCAGTGGTTAGTCATCAAATAATATGGATATAATCCTCAGGCAAAGGAACAAAATTAATATTTTGAAAGACGTTTTCAACTTCAGACAGGATGGACAATAAATGTGCAAAAAATCTAAAGATAATGAACATCATTCAAACAGGGAGGAAGTTTTATGTAGAGTATTTCGAGAATAAAGGAGAACCAGGTGAAACTGCTAAAAAGTGAAACTAAGCAGGACCCCATAGGGCCTTCCCAGGTACAAAACCCTTCTCAAGGGCCCATTTCTTGTTTCTAGGAAGTTTTCAATCTTCTAGGGGTTCCCTGATGTCTCAGCAGTAAAGAACCCACCTGCCAATGCAGGAGACACAGGTTTGATCCCTGGGTCAGAAAGTCCCCTGAAAAAGAAATGGCAACCCACTCCAGTTCTGTCCCCTAGGAAAACCCAAGAAGGGAGGAGCCTTGGGGGGGCTACAGTCAATAGGGTCTCAAAGAGTCAGACACAACTGAGCAACTGAGCATGCACAATGCGTAATTCCCTCTCTTAGACCTTCCCTGAGTTCCAAAGGGCATAGTCAAATAGTTACTAATTAGAGGAGTGAGGAAATGCAGAAATAGCAGAAAGGCAGCCAAGAAACAATAGTGTAACTAACAACAGCAACAAAAAGGAACCATAGTGCAGGATGGGGGGCAGGGTCCTGGGTCCTCCTCAAGGGAAACACAAAGCAATCGGATACATATCTCTGAATTCTTCTACAGGAACCCAGGTGGAGGATGGTAACTTCAGGCTGAACACAAGCACTAGACCCAAGACTCGCTGGAACCAGAAGGCTGATGATTGAGACTCCTAGAACACTGCCCTGTTACCTTCCCACCAACCAAGCAGTGGAAAGTCACACACCCTGCAGCCCTACTTCCAAATTTTGCCTATAAGAACTCTTCCCCTAAAACCATCAAGGAGTTTCGGCTTGAGTATGAGCCACCCAGTTCCTGCTTGTCACTTGCAATAGAACAATCTGTGCTTCAAACTCCAGCATTTTGGTTTAGTTGGATACTGTGTGTCAGACACACTAACTTGGATTCAATAACAAAAGTACTGCAAAGCAGTGAATAAGGTTTGCACATCACAGAGACCAGCATGAGAATCTCCTGCCATGTTTGTGAAGGTGAAAATTTCCGAACCCTACTCTAAACCTATTGAATCAGATTATTGCTGGTTTGCGCATTTTATCCCCCCGATGATTCTCATGTATCCTTATATTTGAGAGACAATGTCTTAGATTTTATAAAATACAACGAGAGTTTCATAGGTGACATCTTTAAAGAATATAAACATGCTGCATACAGTGGGAGTGAATGAGAAATTATGGTGTATAATGGAGAAGATTTATATGAACTTCTTTAAAGGATGAGTAGAAATAAACAGCAAAGAGCAAGTTCATGGACTGACACTTGATTTCAGGAAAGGAAAATGGAATCAGTGATTTAGAGGCAGTTGCTGAGAGTTAAAGAAAGAAGGTGATATAATCAAGCTTGTAAAGAATGATAGTGTCTTGGGATATGTATGCCCTTTTAACCGGATTCCATACAAGTTTGGAATATTCAAATAATGTAACTTTTAGGGTGCAGTTTTGAATGACATTCAGGAAAAATATAATGAAATGACCAACATATGAAGAGACCAGTTTCTGTTCCTGCCATGTGGCCACTTTTGCTAGTGAAAAGATATGTCTTTTGTCCTATGTCTGACCACTGCTGTTTACCTGCATTCAAATTTCTGTGAACGCTTTTGGGTGACTTTCATCTTGTAATTTTAGCATTCACTGCTTGTAATTTAAATTATCTCCTCCTATCCTATAATAATATAACGGAAATCCTCATTAAATAGGACTGCTAGCTGCTGCTGCTGCTAAGTCGCTTCAGTCGTGTCTGACTCTGTGCGACCCCATAGACAGCAGCCCACTAGGCTCCTCTGTCCCTGGGATTCTCCAGGCAAGAAGACTGGAGTGGGTTGCCATTTCCTTCTCCAATGCATGAAAGTGAAAAGTGAAAGTGAAGTCGCTCAGTCGTGCCAGACTCTTAGCGACCCCATGGACTGCAGGCTACCAGGCTCCTCCATCCATGGGATTTTGCAGGCAAGAGTACTGGAGTGGGGTGCCATTGCCTTCTCCGAGGACTGCTAGAACTAAGGTTAAAATTCAGACTTGAAACAATGCCTGGAAATCCATAACTTTGAAACAAGATTTAAATGCAATAAAAAGTCACAAAGAACTCCAAAAATCCACTACCATGTGTTCTGTAAATTTAAGACACAATATGCTGTAAAATAATAATAAAGGCATTTTGGGCCAAAGACTATGAAAGGAAAAATATTATGGTTAACGTATATTCAAATAACTGCTCCAAAATGTTCTTCCTAGTTGATATTCATTCACATGAGGACACTTGTATTAGTGCAAGTTTTAAATTACAGTAGATCTTCTGGAAGCTATCACTTGCATAAGATGCAAAGCTCCAATGTTACTGGGATATAAAGCACATGAAAGAAAGTTTCAGATAATTAACTGGGGAAGGAGGAGGGACAAATCCCAGGGCTTTGTATGTCATATAAAGCCTGTGGAATTCAACCTCTGAGTGAATGAGAGGGAGAAAGAGAGGGCTGCAGTTTTTAAAATAGCATGGGGACTTCCCCAGTGGTCCTGGGCTTCCACTGCAGGGGGTGAAGTTCGATCTCTGGTTGGGGAACTAAGATCCTACATGTCTCGAGATGTGACCAAAATAAATAAATAAATAAAATAGCATGGCATTTTTCAGTTTCTGTTTTCAAGAGATCTTTATGATAACAGTGTGGAAAGGGTTGGGCTAGAGGTATAGTGACCTGTCTGGGGAACTATTTTTATAATTAGATTGAAGAAGATTGGGATCTGACTAGGTTAGTTTTGAGGAAGAAAGTATGACTTGAGTAGTATTGAGTTAGACAGGCAACAGATAATAAGTGAATGCTTACTATGTGTTTTCTACCTTGGAAGGTATGTTGCATGTGAAGTTCCATTGGATGTATCAGTTGTCAAACAGAGTAGCTAATAATCTTGTAGAAGAATAAAAGACAAAAGGACTTTTTTTCCTAAATTCTGCAAAGGTTCTTTAAACCAAATGGAGTTTGAATTTGGCCAAGAATGAGGGAGAAACTTTTGAGAGACAGGCGTTGAAAAGCAAGGATGAAGCTGGCTAAGCAACCCAAATCCACCAAATCAAGGCCTGGATGTGGGTACAAAATTCAGCTTCTCGAATATGAAGCCAGCTCCTCTAATTGAAGCATTGTGTCTTTCTGGTATTTATGGGACATTAAGCTGAACACTTACCTAAGGCTTACTTTGCAGAGACTTTTGAAAAGCATTATAAGGCCTTTGGATTTTATTCTGAATGCAGTGAATGGTCAACGGAACATTTCCCCTAACAAATTGTAGATCACATGTGATAGGGAAATTTAAGGAGGAGCTGAGGGTTTTGCACATGAGGCCAACCTTGGTATTTGATTTAAAAACAAACTGCATTGCATATCAATTATTCATGTTGCTTCTTCTGTATAATTCTTAGGGTGTTTCTGGTAGACTGGATCTACTTTTTAGAATTTACACAGCATATTATTATTTGAAATAAGAGTTTTATACTGTCTCAAGACCTGTCCATTTTTCTCCTATATGGATTTTTTTCATTAAATTACAAGATGATTTGATAGAAATCTGCTTTTACTTGTTCTGAATTAGCACATTATGTTATTTTGTTTCTCATTGCAAATGGTCTTCCATAACAAATGCTAGCTACATTTCAAATACTTTATTTGCATTAAATAAAATATTGACTTCTTCTTCCTCATCCAAAAACATAAAGTGGTTTTTGGATATTTTATCGGGTATTTTATCAAAAAGAAGACATTGCCAATTTCAGATCTTTCTTGTCTTCCAATTTGCAACATATACATTTCTACTAATAGCTCATTCAGTTCCATGCTAATAGAACTAACAATTTAAAAGTATTTGAAAGTATTTTTAAGACTAAAATTGAAAGGCTTGTTTATCTATTTCCAGTCAATTTCTACTGAATGGTGTTTGACTTGATCTCCTGCCTGTTGTAGCAGGCTATACGTGCTCTGTTTGTGCTCAGTCTTGTTTGACTCCTTGTGACCCCATGGACTTTAGCCTGCCAGGCTCCTCTATCTATGGAATTTTACCTTTAAACAAAAGAATCAATTATCCTTTTCTAAAACCTGATTCAGTACTATTACTTCTAGGATATATGCAAGGATTGATTCCTGGTTTGTGTGTTTAGTTCTACTTAAGGTCAACTCAGAACTTAGCCAATATGTGCTTTCCCAAGTCACACCTGTTGGGTTTTCCTGGTGGCTCAGATGATAAAGAATCCTCCTCCAAAGCAGGAGACCCAGGTTCGATCCCTGGGTCAAGAAGATCCCCTGGAGAAGGGACTGGCTACCCACTCCAGTATTCCTGCCTGGAGAATTCCATGGACAGAGGAACCCAGTGGGCTACAGTTCACGGGGTCACAAAGAGCCGGCCATGACTGAGTGACTAATACTTTTCACTTTTAAGTCACACCTGTTAGCATCAACCAAAAGCATGAGTTCATCAACAGTCTTTAAGGCCAATTCCTCTCCCACCAGACAAATGCATATATACAGAGACAGTAGCTAATATGAACATATGGCCATTTAACAGATTGAAAGTTCCTGTGCATAAAAATATCCCATCAGTTACATGGTGAATAGAATCTAAAGAGAAAACATTTTCTCATGATCTCCATCAAAGTTCAAGTCAATCCTGACCTGGATTGTCAGAATAGGTTTTGGTGGAGAAGTAGGGGAGGAGAAAGACTCAGGTTACCAAGGGAAAAAGCCTTTGTCATCCACTCTGAGAGAGAAAGAGAGTGCAGGGGGTTGGTGGGTGAGCTCCCAGCTGTTAATGAACTCAGGTTGTGGCCAGTAGGGCTCAATCTTCACCACTCTTGATGGTAGCACAGCTTCTCAGCTATTTGTAAATTAAGGCAGGTTCTTGGAGCTGAGGACTGAGTCTCTCAGAAGACTGACCAAGTGAGAGCAGGAGCAGACAGACAGGCATCAGGGGAATGGCAAGAGGTCAGTATGGTCAGCACGCCCTTGTTCCTCACTGACCCCTGAGCCACTCACGTATACAGATGGGGCTCAGTGGGGTTATTTGTTAGACTTCTTACTTGAGGTGTTTGGCTCTTTTTCTTGATTTGTCAGAGAAGCATTCTCTTTAGCCAAGTGTTCACAGGTCAATAACTACATAGCCTTATCGACCAAGCTCTATTTTTCTATATGTGGGTGAGGAAAGGTTGCCCCCTGTCTGAGTTTTCTAGGGCATTCCTTGAACAAAATGTCAATCTTTCTGTGATCTATATATACAAAGAATTTGTGTTTTTCTCCTCTGGCATCTTTTCATAAGATGCCAATTTTTTCTGTGATCCACATAGACAAAGTAACATTTGTTGAGTGATGAAAAACTAAGAAAGTACAATGATAATACAGTCTTAAAATGGATGTATAACATTGACTTTTCTAAGAACAGCATGGTCCAGGAAAGCAAAGGTCTTATATTCTATATCTCAGCTTGAATTCATATCCCTAATGATTAGATCCCAGGTCTATCATTTACCACTCCAGTGACCACTGTAATACTTTTAAGCTGAGAAAATATCAGCTTGATACCCTGTCAGTGATCAGGGTAGAGTGTTAATTAACTCTAGGAAGACTATGGCATGATGGTATTTACTGGTAGATATCACCCTACAGGCAGATAAGCTAGTGGTGACCTACAGAGCCCAAGAACCATTAGGATGATAGAAGGACCTCTCTGTTACCTCAGAGCACCACTGAGTGATGTCTTGGAAACCAGAAATCCATAAATGCCAGTGAAAATTTCTTAACCTTGACACAAGGAGCAAAAAAGAAAGGAGCTGAGGGTGAAGGGCATGGCTATCACTTCAGGGACCTGTAGTCTCTGCAAAATAAGCCCGGATACCTGACTCAAAGGAGAGATGAGAACACCAGAAAAACTCAGCAATAAAAGAATGCACATTAAGCCAGTGATTAAGAGCACAAAATAGGTTGATCATTATCCATCACTTATTCCCAAAATATGACCTGGCCAGATACTAAGCTCTTGAGTTACACATATTTTTTAGGAATTACCAAAGAGGACAGAAACATAGCCAGTATCCACTCTCCTTCTCCAGCAACTAATTTTCCTATCACATCCGTCAACCTGTTCGGCGGTCAGCCTCCCTCTACTTTGGCCCACTCTGAATGTTGTGATGCTAGACTTTACTAGGGAACCAAAAGTAAATTCAGAAGGAACACCTGATTTATCACTCCTTGGTGTGGAACACCTAGATAAATAGGGAGGTGTCCTGGCTAGTCTGACCTCAGGGAACTGGATCCTGGAAAGAGAAATGGCCAGGCAAGTCTTAACCAAGTCTTGCGCAGGGTCAGAGAATGGGCCTCTAGCAGCCTGAGAACATCTGCCCCCACCATAAAGTGCTTTGTGTTACATGTAGCCTCAATCAATAATTGAAAGGTAAAGGCCCAGACAATAGCCCCAAGGGAATAGCCTAGGATGAACTTCCCTATCCAAAAGTGTGAATTAATGAGAGGAAAAAGTGAATGACTTGAGAACAGAAAGGTGAAGTTTAAGGCTTTGTTGAAGCTATTCATGAAGCTGATTTCAGAGGACTCCATTTGCAAGGATGAGATTCAAAGAAGAAATAAAGGGTATGAGAAAGATGGAAAAGAAATGAACCAGATGCTCACACAGCCTCCTCTTTTGTTATCTCTACCAAATAAACCCAGCAAGGGGATAATTTGGTGCCACCATTTGCCCATCAAAGGGAATTTTAACTTGAGCAGTATTTACTGCAAAATATGTAGCCAGTAACTGAAGTTAATGCTGACCTTGGCAGAATTGCTTAATGATTCTCTTCCCTTGTTCCATGAGTCTCCTCCTTGAAGAAACCTCCTTTCTCCACCCGAGAAACGACATCACTTTTTTCTGAACTCCTTCTCAGAAACTTGCAAAAAGATATTTTTGAACCTCAAAGAGCTATTTTAATTAAACACAGAAAACATATTAATATTTCAAAAAGGAAGTAATAGTATGGAATACATTTAAGTTCTTTTTCTAAATGATATATATGTAAAATATGCACTCTCATTATAGAAAAAAATCCTCAATTGTATGTACATTTCAAAAGATTATTTCTTATTAAAAATATGAGACAGGCTAAAGGACAAGAATTATCTTAGAACTTTCTCTTTAAAAAAATATCTATTTATTAGGGTATAGGGCTTCCCTGGTGGCTCAGTGAAAAAGAAGTTACCTGCAATGTGGGTTCAATCCCAGGGTCCAGAAGTTTCCCCTGGAGAAAGAAATGGCAACCAACTCCAGTATTCTTGCCTGGGAAATCCTACGGACAGAAGAGCCTGGCAGCTACAGTTATGGAGTCACAAAAGAGTCGGACACGACTGAGTGACTAAACAAACAACAATTGGGGTATAGTTGTGTTAGTTTCTGCTGTACAATTAAAACAAATCAGCTGTACACACACACACACAGAATGAATAGTATGGAAGAGTCAATTAAGATACTCTCTGCTACTATTTATTGCATGGCCTTTATTAAAAACGTAATACTCTTGTAGACTAGATCTATGGAAATTATAACCTGAAGCAAAGTATTTCCTCTAAATGATCTGGTATAGGAGACAGAAATACCTTCCCGTAAATTGTGTATTGACACTTTCTGCCCCGTCCACTTTACAAACAACCCCTCAATAATCTTAAATGTTTTCCAAGCATTCTCCAGTTCCCAAACTGCCAATATGTGGTTGTGAGCTTCTGGTGTGTGCTGTCGCTTCAGTCGTGTCCAACTCTGTGCTAACCTATGAACTGCAGCCTGCCAAGCTTCTCTGTCCATGGGATTCTCCAGGCAAGAATACTGCAGTAGGTTGCCCTGCTGCCTCATCCAGTGGATCTTACTGACCTAGGGATTGGATTCCTGCCTCTTATGTCTCTTGCCTGGGCAGAAGTGTTCTTTACCACTAGCGCCACCTGGAGTTTAATAGAGCATTGCAGTGAGCTGGAAGGAATCAGGTAGACAGATTGTTGCCCACAGGCCAGGTGCCAGGCTTTGTGAGAGACTGAACTCCAGGTAGAATTCACAATCTTTAGCCAAGTTGCTGCCTCCAGGTTTTCATGGTTTAGCCCAAGAATATTTGGGAATTAGCCAGCCCCCTGGATTGATTGCTTGTTGTGTACATTATGCTCTTTGAGGGTCTTCAGGAAATGACAGTTCCCACAGTTGTCAAAAACATGGTAAAGCAGGTCCAGACGAGAAAGAAAATGTCAATCTCTTTTCCTGGGTCATAAAAATTTTTGAATTGAGGCTTTTAAGTGTCATGGTTAGAGAAGACAGCATCTGTTTTATAAATGCAGGTCAAGAGCTTAGGCAAAAAGATTCTCTGAAGGTTTCCCAAGATGAAAATGATTTAACCGTATTTTACATTGATTTATATATTTATCCTTGGAAGAAAATCTATGACAAACCTAGAAAGCACAATAAAGCACAGACACCACTTTGCTGACAAAGGTCTGTCTAATCAAAGCTATGTTTTTCCAATAGTCATGTATGGATGTGAGAGTTGGACCATGAAGAAGGCTGAGCACCAAAAAATTGAAGCTTTCAAATTGTGGTGCTAGATAAGACTCTTGAGAGTCCCTTGGACTTCAAGGAGGTCAAACCAGTCAATCCTAAAGGAAATCAACCCTGCATATTCCTTGGAAGGACTGATGCTGAAGTTGAAGCTTCAATACTTTAGCTACCTGATGTGAAGAGCTGACTCATTGGAAAATACCCGGATGCTGGGAAAGAATGAGGGAAGGAGGAGAAGGGGACAACAGAGGATGAGATGGTTGGATGGCATCACCAACTCATGGGGCATGAGTTTGAGCAAACTCCAGGAGATAGTGAAGGACAGGGAAGTCTGGCATGCTGCAGTGCGTGCAGTCTCAAAGAGTCAGACGTGACTGGACAACAACAAAATGTAATAACTTATTTTTAAGCTCATGTAAAAATAGCTATTTCATAGTGAATACATCTAAATGGCTGA
Organism: Bos taurus; assembly: GCF_002263795.3. NCBI lineage: Eukaryota > Metazoa > Chordata > Mammalia > Artiodactyla > Bovidae > Bos > Bos taurus. Next base: position 29,491,686 of record NC_037351.1, on the reverse strand, counting down.
AGCAAATGGAACTCTCTTGGTCTCCTAAGATTCACAGGTTTCAATAGAATAAGAGGCTTCCAGCTAGGTCATCTGGATTATCCAGGAAAGATCAGCGGTTTTCAGCTAGTGGAGAGGGCAGTACCACCACCTCCTTTTGCAAACAGTGTTGAAAAGTCATGGGAGAATCTACTTTAGATCTACGGTAACCTTGAAGAAGCAAGGCATCATCCATGATTCCACTTGCTAGATCTGAGCAGAGTCCTGAACAAGACCAACAACTGATGTGTTGACTTGATTGACCACTTCTTTAGGGTGGCATTTTGGCCAGGCAGCTCTGTGTGCTTCTGATTTTAGAAGCTCAGTGGGCTTTGCCCCTTTTGAACCCATCAAGGTATGCCCTTTGGCTACACTGAATTGTACTCACCTACCTTGGTAGTTTTTTTCAGTTGAGCAAGATCTGATATCTCTGCTGAACTACTTATTTTCTAGTGCAGCATTTCTGAAGCCTGTGTTATTGAAAGTCAGTGTCTTAGGTTTTAGAAAGCCTTCTGCGAGCAAAGGTTTACTGAGTCAAAGGAGTGTGGCAGAGCATGCCCTAAATCAGGTGGAATAGATTTCTTTACTCCAGGATTTCTCAAAACCCCAAATAGGGGAGTGAGGGAAGTGAATTAGCTTTCAGATTTATTTGAATCTTAACTCTACCTCTTACTAACTCTGACCTTGAGCAAGTTATTTAATCTTTCTGAGGTTCAATATACTCAGTCGTTAGGATACCAATATTCATCCCACAGAATTGGTCAGAATTGGATTCAATAAGATAAAGCACCAATAGCGGTAACATGTTCTATTTGTTTTGTGATGTAGTTTGTGTTACTATGTTTCTGCATAATCGTGGCATTTAGGTTATGTCTTTGGCATGCCAACAGTATAGAGTCAATTTTAATGTACAAACAAAGCAGAAGTGTTGCTGATAGTTTTTAATTCTACTGAATCATCCTTCTATTAGATGCTGCATTGAGAATCACACAGCAAATCTCTGGGAATTAGCTGTCCGTTTCATGCCCTTTTTAAAGTGACCTTAGTGTTATCCTATACTGGTCATTGATTTTTCTATTGGAATCCTATCAACCTTTAAATGGTCCTGCTCTAATGATACTAATGTATTTTAAAATATCGGAAAGTTAAAACAGTGCTTCCTGTACACAGTGTGCGCTCTTGCTGAGAAGCTAAATCTCATTAGAAACCCTGTCCATTGTTCTCATATTCCAGTGAGTTCAGTTGCCCGGCTTGCTTCTCAAGAGCCATCAGACTATCTGAGGTATCCGTTCCTAGCCACTTATCCTATTATTGTCACATTGTCCATCTGCAACAAGACAGCAAATATTTCTCCAGGAATCACTAACTTGGAATTAGTTCAAGTGTTGGTTCTGACCTTCAAAGAACTTAAAGTACATCATACTTTCTTGTTTGCTCTTCAGAATCTTTCCAGCCTGTTTCAGAACATTATTTCAGGGATGGAGGCAACTTTTTAAATTCTTCACCTAATACTTTGTAAGCATGCCTTTTGGAAAGAAGAGAGAATCATGACTTAGATGATAAGAAACATGCTGACATACAGTAAGTCCCCTACATATGAACCTTCCAGTTGCAAACTTTCAAAGATGTGAACATGAGTTTGCATGTCCAATCACGTAAAGCATGAGTGAAATTGCAGCTTGCCCTTCATCTCCTACTGTTGATGATCCTTCAGCTCTGTCATCTCTAACTTTGTCTCCCTCCTCCAGTCAGTAATTCTTCTTTCCTAGTCACTTGATGCCAGCTTCTGTATGCCAGCTCTTGTACTGTGCTACTATATTTTTCAAGGTACTGTACTATGAGGTTTAGAATGTTTTATTTTTTGTGTTTGTTTTTTATGTATTTTTTTTGAAAAATATTATAGACCTATTATAGTCCAGTATTATATATTGTGTTAGTTGGGTACCTAGGCTAACTGTGTTGGATTTATGAACAGATTAGACTTGTGAATGTGTTGTCAGGGTAGAACTTGTTCATATGTAGGGGACTCACTATACCTTATATTACCCTGTCTCTTTAAGTAATAGGCATTACAGTTTCAAAGTTACCATAGATGGGTTCTGAAGGACAACAACATGTAAGTATGATTATCTTTTTGCATGAGAGACTATTGGATATAAAATATACTTAAGGAACTAAATAAATATTGTTCGATGTTTCTTGTTAGGCATATATGATGTCAAGTTGGGGAATTCCAAACACTTGTAGGACATACAGATTATGACCAAGGTATTCGGGGAGTCTATGGTCTCTGTGTGACAAGGTGATTGTCACTTCTAAGTACACAGTTTATAGCAGTCAACTATCTAAAGGTGGTTATTGAGCACAGAGTCTGTGCCAAGTTCATGTGCCAAATCCAAGAAGTAATACAAGGACCTCTGTCCTCAAAAGTTTACTGTCTGAAGTCTGGAGGCACAAATGGTGAAAAGCAAAAAAAAAAAAAAAAAGAGAGAGAGAGAGAGAATAGATAAAGGCATGGAGTGCACTGCAAATACTGCAGGAATTCAGAGAAGAAGATGCTAGTGGGCTGTAGACAGCAGATGGCTTTCTTGGAAGAAAAGAACTTGGTTTGGAATTTTGAACCAGGATAAGATTGCATCATGAATTTGAGTGAATTCCGGGAGTTGGTGATGGACAGGGAGGCCTGGCATGCTGCGATTCATGGGGTCGCAAAGAGTTGGACACGACTGAGCAACTGAACTGAACTGAAGATTGCATTGGCCAAGAAGAGAAGGAAAGAGATATGAGGAAGTGGAAAATAAATGGCAAAGAGCAGAGTAAGTGAAGAACCCAGCAAGATGATTGTTGTGAGTAAAGTATTAATAAAATAATGATCAATTTGGACAGGTAGATTAGAGGACTTAAAGAAAAACTCTGAATCTATAATTGACCTTGCTGGATAGATCATGGGTGATGTTACAGATTCTTTAAAAGAAATGACAACAGGAGAACAATGCCATAGGAAAATAAACTGGATAGTTTTGTACAGGATGGGTTAGAAAAATTAAGAGTAGGGAGGGAGGTAACTGGGATGATCTAAGGTTGAGGTTACTGAGGACTTAGATCAAAGTCCTAGCAGGAGGTTGGCAGGGGATAAATACAAACTCAGAAAGGGAGATCTGTCAGTACAGGGGTGATAGTCTCAAATGCTTAGTCAGTGATATGGAGAAAGTATTACATGTGAGATTTATCCTATGAAACACTATAAGAGTCTTGCATTTTAGAATTACATTTGCACATCCCAGCTTGTTTCTTAGCAACAGTGTGATTGCAGGAACATTATTAAATTATTTGTATGCAGATTTTTCCCATGTCTAAAGTGAGATGTACTTTGTTTATGTAAAGATTAAAGATAATATGTAAAATATCTAACACGTGCCTAGCATTTGGTAGACACTCAAGAAACAGCAGATACTCATTCCACTTAGGCAGCTAGAAATTGGAAGTCCGTTTCACGTTCAATGTCTGTCTGTATTATGGTCTGAATGTTTGTGTCCCCCTGACCCACAATGTGTATGTTGAAATCCTAATCTCCAATGTGATGATGCTTTGAGGTGAGGCCTTTGAGAGATGAGTAGGTAATAAGAACAAAGTCTTCATGAGTGGAATTGGAGCCTTTGTAAGAAGCCTAAAAGTGACCTCCCTCATCCCTTTGTCATGTGAGGTTACAAGGAGAAGATGGCCATCATTGAGGAAGCTGGCTCTGACCAGGCACTGAATCTGTGTGCATCATAACCTTGGCCTTTCCAGCACCCAGAACTATGAGGAATAAATTTCTGTTGTCTATAAGCCACCTAGTTTATGATATTTTGTTATATGTATAGCTACTTGCAGAGACTGAGACAGGCTGGAAATGTAGCTACACCCCATCCACATAGAGGTGATATTTTGAACCATATGTGAAATGTTCTCATTGAAAAAATGAATAAATAAGTAGAAGAAAAGACCCATGAGTTAAGTTTAAGCCTAAAATGAGAAAAAGGAGGAGGTGAATAAAGATTAGGAGTAGATATGAGGCGTGCCTAGCATAGTATTGAGAACTTAGATCCCCTGAGAAGGAAATGGCAAACCACTCCAGTATTCTCACCTGGGAAATCCCATGGACAGGGGAGCCTGGTGGGCTACAGTCCATGGGATTGCAAAGAGTCTGACACCACTTAGCGACTAAACAACAGCTAAAGCATTCAATAGATACAAACTGTTATTATTGCTATGATCGTGATTATGATTCAGTTCAGTTCAGTTCAGTTCAGTCACTCAGTCGTGTCTGACTCTTTGCGACCCCATGAATCACAGCATGCCAGGCCTCCCTGTCCATCACCAACTCCCGGATTCACTCAAACTCACATCCTTCAAGTCAATGATGCCATCCAGCCATCTTATCCTTTGTCGTCCCCTTCTCCTCCTGCCCCCAATCCCTCCCAGTATCCGAGTCTTTTCCAAGGAGTCAACTCTTCACATGAGGTGGCCAAAGTACTGGAGTTGCAGCTTCAGCATCATTCCTTCAAAGAAATCCCAGGGCTGATCTCCTTCATAATGGACTGGTTGGATCTCCTTGTAGTCCAAGGGACTCTCAAGCATCTTCTCCAACACCACAGTTCAAAAGCATCAGTTCTTTGGCGCTCAGCTTAGACGTGGTGAAAGATGTGAGACTAAACTCAAGAGAGAATAAATCACAGCATCAAGTAAAGTAGAAAAGTTAAAGTGAGGTGATCTCCAGTATTCAATGCTGCAAAAAGATGAGGACAAAGACTGCAAAACCATTTCATTCGAGAGGACACAGTTGGTGACCAAAGTGCCTGACCTTTGTAATTCTCATCTCTATTTGAGATTCCATAATTTCAGAGAAGTCTGTGTGATGCTCACATTGCTACCTGAACGGTGAGTGCTACCTGAACATGTTATTTATTCATCATCACCAAGAACACCTCTTCAGCAGCTACTTCACTTGACACAGAAGGAAAAGAGAATCGAGGTCCTTAAAATACATGCACCCACCAAGCCATTTAAAGACAGGGGAAATAGGAAATCATGAATTAACAAAAATACAATCCCCTGTGATGATTTTTAACAAAGCCAGACACCAAATATTTGCTTCCTTTGTGCTGGAAAATGAATAAACACTTTTGCAATGACCTGAAGGCTTGGTTAGAGAGAATAAATAAATTATTGACACATGAGGAGTAGACAATTCTCCATCCACTGCCGAGCTTTTCATTCTTTGTGGAGCAGATGGTCTAAATAAAGCAGCCAAAAATAACAGGTGGGTTTTATTGCATTAAGCCACTGAAAACACTAAGCCTCTACAGTTTAAATCATGTTTAAAATAGTAAGCCTTAAAACCATCTTTGAAAATATTTTTTGTATTTATAAAACACCTTTGTCCATCTTACATGATGTCAAACCACAAGAACCAATGTGAGTATTAACACGTATTTAGGGACAACAAGGGAGAGATAGATTGAAGGAAACAGCTGCTCTTTATGGAAATGGTTTAACACAGGGTTGTTAAACCATGTTGATAGACTCTAACTGATATGGATAGTAGCACCTCTTCTGGGACCAAACAGAGCTTGGGTCTAAGTCATTGCTGCCATGAATACAGCCATCTCACATGTCCTGCACATCTCTATCCACCATATGGAAAGCAACTACAAAGAATTCAGATACATTATTCCATCTATAATATGTCAAATGCATAAACTGAATTTTAGAAGTAAAATTGCAGTCCAATTCTACCATTATTCTCTGTATTTGTCTTTTTAAAAATTAAGGTTTATGGGAATATAAATTGCTTTACAATAAACTAGTTTCTACTGTACAGCCAAATGAATCAGCCATATATATCCATATATCCCCTCTTTTTGGAATTCCTTCCCATTCAAGTAAGCACAGAGCATTGAATAGGATTCCCTGTGCTATAAAGTAGGTTCTCATTAATCATCTGTTTTAAACAAAGTATCAGTAGTGTATATGTGTCAATCCCAGTCTCTCAGTTCCTCCCACTCACTACTTCCCCACTGGTATCCATACATTTGTTCTGTATGTTTGTGTCTTTATTTCCGTTTTTCAAGTAAGATCATCTCCATACTTATCTTATAATGCATGTTTTCACAAGTCAGAAAAGGAAAAGGTGCCAAAATACAGTGAGTGCCTGGGTCATCTATGGAGGAGATAGTGTAGCTCTTCTCAGAGATTGTTTTAATAGTTTATTTATCAGTTATAAGCATTTGATGGCTAGAGTTTTCAGATTAAAATAATGTCTCCTCACCTCCCTTTTCCAATTTCCCACTTCCCTACAAAAATCACCATTAGTATTTTCAAGATCAACTTTCAGAGTCTATGCATGTACTTAGACAGTTGAATAAATCCTCAAATCACTAAACCCACAATGAATTTTAAGAATCTTTTACATACATAAAACATCTTCATCCTCTTGAATAATTGAAGACCACAGTCACCTTCCTGGGTACAAAACATGAATGATAAAAAATAAAATTATGTTTCCACTTAATGCCTGCAACTTGCTTTAAAAAATTATCCTGCCTTGTGGACTTCTTTCATTGTCTCATACAGAGATCTAATTCATATTATTCAATGCCTAAGTGTTTTCTTAGATATATCCTAATTTTTAAATTATTCCCCAATGGATGGTATTTGTTACTTCTAATTGTCACTAATAAAAAGCTGCAATGAATACTCTTTACTTTTATGTACTTATTTGTACACTTGTACAAGTATTTCTATAATGTTTATGTCTAGAGACAGACTTGATAGATCAAAGGTTTTGTGGATTTTTCTTTCAATATCTTTTGGAATATTTATTTTCAAAACTTACTCTTGATTTTCTTATGCTTTCTATACCTTTTTTCTTTACAGCTAAAGTGCTTATTTATTTAGGGGACTAGCATGTCTTTTATTCTTTCATCTCAGAGCTGGCTGCATTTGGGAATGAATGAAGAGTTATGTTCAGTTGTTGATACTCTATGAGAGAGGAAAGGAGATATGGTAAAAGAGAGCAAAGAATTTTAAACACAAACCAAGAACTCAGATAGCTTTAGCACTATCTCTTAGACACAGTAATAATTAGTAGTACTGCTATATCTTACATTGAAAAATCCCTTGATCAGTATGTCTCTTGGGCTTTGATTGTCAAACAAAATGTATCTAAGTTCAATACACATACAGATGTTTGCAAATGATATGGGGGTAGGTTTGTGGTCTTGATGTTTTGATCAAAAGACAATTTCTTATTGAAAGCTTGGGCATTTACCTTTTTGAGCCTCACTTCCCTAATCAAGAAGGGTAATAAGTGGCTCTTTATATGTGAGAATTGAATGTGATGATTCATAGCAAGTGACTGGCAAAATGCCCATCATCAATATGCATCTGAATATTAGTTATTATTGTTAATATTATGTACCTACTATTTTCCAAACACTGTGTATGCAAGGTACTGAAAATGCAAAGATAAATAAGACATGGCCACTTGAGAAACTTATAATTTAGTTAGTATTTCCAGTCAGACTTTATTTCCAGCTAGATTTGAGAAACTTATAATTTAGTCAGTATTTCCAGGTAGACTTTATTCCTATTGCTGGTAAAACAAATCAAACAAATAAAAAAAAACTCTGGCAAAGCTTTCAGTTGCTTTTTTGCCTTTTAAGAAGAAATGAACCTCCAAGGTGTGATATTCATGTCTCAATACTCTGCACAGTAAAAATTTATTCATGGTGTGGCCAGAATCAGCCCAGTCTTTCAGAAACACAGTCAAGCTGCTGGCTCTAACACTCCATATATTTCTCTTCTATGGCGGGGGAAGAAAAGGCTTTTTCCAACCATACCTGCAAAGTCATCCTGTTTCTCCATCACAGTTATCAGGGCAAGGGATTGTATTCTCCAGTTTCCTGGGGTGAAGGTGATTGGAAGAACTGGAAAACTAATCCTGTGTTCTTAGCTCTTGCAATCAATACCTCCTAAGAACTTGCTCATTCCTAGTGAAAGGAAGCACTCCAACTCAGTGGCTATCTATGAAGTCTTCATAGCAGTGACACAGTGTAAAATTCTGGGCTTAAACCTCTTTGTAAACCTTTAGGTCAAAGACGGTTGAGCAAAGACCTTTCTAAAAGTCCTCTCTCCTTTTTTAAATCCTTCTGTGAGGAATGAAAAGGACATAGAAGAGAAGAGCTCTTCATCTCCAATGAAACAGACATTTTTACAAACTCACACTGTAAGTCCACCTAAAAATACTGCAACAGCTATGCTTATATTACAAAAGCATTCAACCTGCTAGATCACAAAGAAATTGAAAAAGCATAATAACTCCTGAAAAGACATCATAGGATAGATACAAGGAGTCAAAGAAGAAATTATAAGATAACAGATGAAGGAAAGCTTGAGCCAGTACAACTCATAGAGAAAATATAACAGAAAACTAAACCATGACAAAGATGAAAGTCACATTAGTATAATAATAATAAAGAAATGGAAAATCAATTATTGTTTGTAAATTGATGGATATGGAAGAAGAGAAGTTCCAGTATATCCATAATGGCTGAAGAAGAGTATGGCAAAAATGAAACAGTTAAAATTATAAAACAGTATCACCGGTGAAAATACCGCAAAACTGAGAAAAAAAATTGAAAGTGAACATTTTACCTTTGAAAAATTCAGACAATCATTGGACATGTTTTGTAAAAGTGGCTATACTTGAACAATTCAGAAAAAAGTTGAGCCTGTGATAAGAAAAGTGAATGGTATCTAAAGAGTGAAAATAGGGTAGACTGTGGATATCTCAATTCCCAAAGATAGTGAATGATATTTATAGAGTTCCAGGAGAGTAACCCAATGCTGTTGTGCTGTGCTTAGTCACTCAGTTGTGGTTGAGTTTTGGTGACCCCATGGACTGTAGCCCACCAGGCTCCTCTGTCCATGGGATTCTCCAGGCAAGAATACTGGAGTGGGTTGCCATGTCCTCCTCCAGGGGATCTTCTCAACCCAGGGATCGAACCCAGGTCTCCTGCAATGCAAGCAGATTCTTTACCAACTGAGCCACCAAGGAAGCCCAAGTGACCCAGTAACTTACACTATCCAAAGTGTCTTCAGATAAAGATATTTCCTTGAGGTTAGCAACTTTGTTAACAATTTATGGAACAGCGCATTCTTGAGCAGAATGAATGCCAGGCTGATAAAAGATGAAGCATAATGAAAACTTGGATATGGAGAAACGTGCATGCATTCTTAGTCCCTCAGTCACGTCCAATTATTTTGTGATCCCAAGAACTGTAGCCCACCAGGCTCCTCTGTCCATGGAATTTTTCAGGGTAGAATACAGGAGTTGGTTGCCATTTTCTTCTGCCAGGGATCTTCCCAACCCAGGGATCTAACCCGGGTCTCCTGTATTACAGGCAGATTCTTTACCATGTAAGCCACCAGGGAAGCCAGCTATATTCAGTATGTAAACTGTACTTTTTAATATACTCTTTATATTAATATGTGAAGACATTTTAAGGATTATCTCCTGAAGAAACCATTGTTTTCGTTTTACTTCAGTTTCTTTTTTTTTTAATTTCATAATTTTCATTTTACATACCAGGTGTAACATGATAATACTTTTTACTCTATTACCTATTGATCTCTTTATAAGAATATGCATAAAATGCTGTTCAAAAAATAGTAATGAGAGTAAATTTAGAAGTGGTGGAAACTGATATAGTTTTAAATACTTTTTTCTTTGCATTTTTCTGAATGGCTTGGCTTTTTTTTAATGATCATCTATTAATTTTATATAAAATTGCATTTACTTAGTTTCAATCCTAATAAGGTGTGAAAAGAAATAAGAAAGGGACTGAAATAATGCAATAATCATTAATGCTTTTTCTAGAATACTGTAATTCAATCCGTGACTTCAAAAATCTATTTAAAGATGGGTCACAGGGCCACACTATTCTCTCTACTTTTGTATGTATTTGAAATTTTTCTTAATACAAATTTTTAAAAGACTCAGCCTATAAATTATTTAATAAAAGATCAAACTTTCAGCTTACATAAAGCCCAAGAAATCTTTAATATTCTGCTGAAATTTCACCATGAAAATAAAATGTTCTTTTCTCCTATCTTGATTGACTATTTCCGATATTAATGAAAAAAAAGTATTAGAGTCAATCAAGGATGAAATTTATTATTTGTATAGGTTTTCAACTACAGAGGTAAATTTGTGTATATATTCTTTAATCAGTAAAAATTGAATTGCACAAACTTCCTTTTTTATTATTTTTAAAAATTATTTTTCATTTCATTTAAAACCAGAATAGTTCATGACAAGTAACAAGGTATGTAAATTTTGATGGTTGACTTTGAGCAAGCAGATGGATTTTGATGTGGTTGTTGTTGTTCAGTCACTAAGTCGTGCCTGGCTCTTTGCAACCCTATAAACTGCAGGATGCTAGGCTTCCCTGTGCTTCACTATCTCCCGGAGTTTTCTCAAATTCATGCCCATTGAGTCAGGGATGTCATCCAACCATTTCATTCTCTATCATCCCCTTCTCCTCCTGCCCTCAGTCTTTCACAGCATCAGAGTCTTTTCAAATGGCTCCACTCTTAGCATCAGGTGGCCAAAGTATTGGAGTTTCAGCTTCAGCATCAGTCCTTCCAATGAACACCCAGGACTAGTCTCCTTTAGGATGGACTGGTTGGATCTCCTTGCACACCAAGGGACTCTTAAGAGTCTGCTCCAGCACCACAATTCAAAATATCAATCCTCCGGTGCTCAACCTTCTTTATGGTCTGACTCTCACCTCTATATATGACTACTGGAAAAACCATAGCTTTGACTATATGGACCTTCATCAGCAAAGTTATATCTCAGCTTTTTAATATGCTGTCTAGGTTCGTCCTAGCTTTTCTTCCAAGGAGCAAGTATCTACAGCTAAAATTGTATTATAAAACTCAGATGATTCTGTTTTAGTTGAATTACTAAATATTTGTTTGCTTCTCATGAATAAAGTATTTCATTACCATATTACACAATTTGAGCAATACACAACAAATTTCTGTGTGCCTAGAAAGAGACAAGGAGAGAGGATTGTTCAGTCACTAGTCATGTCCAACACTCTGTGACCTCATGGACTGTAGTGTGCCAGGCTTCCCTGCCCTTCACCATCTCCCAGAGCTTGCTTAAACTCATGTCCATCAAGTTGGTGATGCCATTCAACCATCTCATTCTCTGTTGCTCCCTTCTCTTTCTGCCCTCCATTTCCGCCAGCATCAGGGTCTTTTCCAATGAGTCAGTCTTCACATCAGGTGGCCAAAGTATTGGAGCTTCAGCTTCAGCATCAGTCCTTCCAATGAATATTCAGTTCAGTTCAGTTGCTCAGTTGTGTCTGACACTTTGCGACCCCATGAATCACAGCACACCAGGCCTCCCTGTCCATCACCAACTCCTGGAGTTCACTCAAACTCACGTCCATTGAGTCAGTGATGCCATCCAGCCATCTCATCCTCTGTTGTCCTCTTCTCCTCCTGCCCCCAATCCATCCCAGCATCAGAGTCTTTTCCAATGAGTCAACTCTTTGCATGAGGTGGCCAAAGTACTGGAGTTTCAGCTTTAGCATCATTCCTTCAAAGAACACCCAGGACTGATCTCCTTTAGAATGGACTGGTTGGATCTCCTTGCAGTCCAAGGGACTCTCAAGAGTCTTCTCCAACACCACAGTTCAAAAGCATCAATTCTTTGGTGCTCAGCTTTCTTCACAGTCCAACTCTCACATCCATACATGACCCCAGGAAAAACCATAGCCTTGACTAGACGAACCTTTGTTGGCAAAGTAATGTCTCTGCTTTTGAATAGGCTATCTAGGTTGGTCATAACTTTCCTTCCAAGGAGTAAGTGTCTTTTAATTTCATGGTTGCAGTCACCATCTGCAGTGATTTTGGAGCCCAAAAGGATAAAGTCTGACACTGTTTCCACTGTTTTTCCCATCTATTTCCCATGAAGTGATGGGACGAGATGCCATGATCTTCGTATTCTGAATGTTGAGCTTTAGGCCAACTTTTTAACTCTCCACTTTCACTTTCACCAAGAGGTTCTTTAGTTCCTCTTCACTTTCTGCCATAAGGGTGGTGTCATCTGCATATCTGAGGTTATTGATATTTCTCCTGGCAGTCTTGATTCCAGCTTGTGCTTCTTCCAGCCCAGTGTTTCTCATGATGTACTCTGCATAATGAATATTAAGGACTGTTTTCCTTTAGGATGGACTGGTTGGATCTCCTTGCAGTCTAAGGGACTCTCAAGAGTCTTCTCCAACACCACAGTTCAAAAGCATCAGTTCTTCGGTGCTCAGCTTTCTTTATAGTTCAACTCTCACATCCATACATGACTACTGGAAAAACCATAGCCTTGACTAGACAGACCTTTGTTGGCAAAGTAATGCCTCTGCTTTTTAATATGCTGTCTATGTTTGTCATAGATTTCCTCCAAGAAGCAAGCATCCGTTAATTTCATGACTGCAGTCACCATCTGCAGTGATTTTGGAGCCCAAGAAAATAAAGTCTCTCACTGTTACCATTGTTTTCCCATCTATTTGCCATGAAGTGATTAGACCGGATGCCATAATCTTTGTTTTTTGAATGCTGAGTTTTAAGCCAACTTTTTCACTCTCCTCTTTCACTTTCATCAAGAGGCTCTTTAGTTCCTCTTCACTTTTTGCCATAAGGGTGGTGTCATCTGCATATCTGAGGTTATTGGTATTTCTTCTGGCAATATTAATTCTAGCTTGTGCTTCATCCAGCCTGGCATTTCACCTGATGTACTATGCATATAAGTTTAATAATCAGGTGACAATATACAGCCTTGATGTACTCCTTTCCCAATCTGTAACCAGTTCATTCTTCCATGTCCAGTTGCTTCTTGAAACCTGCATACAGGTTTCACAGGAGGTAGGTAAGGTGGTCTGGTTTTCCCAGCTCTTGAAGAATTTTCCACAATTTGTTGTGATCCATACAGTCAAAGGCTTTGGCAAAGTCAATGAAACAGAAGTAGATGTTTTTCTGGAACTCTCTTGCTTTTTCTATGATCCAACAGATGTTGGCAATTTGATCTCTGATTCCTCTGACTTTTTTAAATTCAGCCTGAACATATGGAAGTTTACAGTTCACATACTGTTGAAGCCTGGCTTGAAGAATTTTGAGCATTATTTGCTAGCACGTGAGATGAGTGCAATTGTTTGGTAGCTTGAACATTCTTTGGCATTGCCTTTCTTTGGGATTGGAATGAAAACTGACCTTTTCCAGTCCTGTGGCCACTACCGAGTTTTCCAAATTTGCTGGCATATTGAGTGCAGAACTTTCACAGCATCATCTTTTAGGATTTGAAACAGCTTAGCTGGAATTCCATCACCTCCACTAGCTTTGTTCATAGTGATACTTCCTAAGGATCATTTGATTTCACACTCTCAGGATGTCTGGCTGTAGGTCAGTTATCACACCAGTGTGGTTATCTGGGTCATTAAGATATTTTTTGTATATTTCTTCTGTGTATTCTTTTCACCTCTTCATAATATCTTGTGCTTCTGTTGGAGCTATACCGTTTCTGTCTTTTATTGTGCCCATCTTTGCATGAAATGTTCCCTTGGTATCTCTAATTTTCTTGTGGAGATCTGTAGTCTTTCCCATTCTATTGTTTTCCTTTATTTTTTTGCATTGATCACAGGCAGGAAATTGAATAAAAATTTTAAAAGAAAGCAATTTTTCTTTCTCTCTCCTTTACAAAATCATTCATATCTCCTTTAATTTCCTTCACTAACACATCCAGTGTCACAAATGAAAGCCAAGAGAGAAAAACTTAAGGGCACCTTCCAAGATCACGTAATGATCAAATTCACGAAATGCTGGGACTTTCCTGTCCTGTCTCTCATCACTTGAAATTGAGCAATGAAAGGCAGGAATCTTGGAAATGATCCTTACTGGGTCTCTGAGAGGCTCAGGAAATGTAATTTCAGAGCAGAGAATGAAAAAAAAAAAAATTCTACCTGGTATTTTCTCCAAAAGGTGGAGAAGTTCTTACTGAGTCCCTGGCCCAATCTAGGATATGATAGTCATCTATTTGCATGCATGTTCTGTCATGTCCAACTCTGTGTGTTCTTACGGACTGTAGCCCACAAGGCTTCTCTGTCCACGGAATTTTCCAGGCAAGACTACTGGAGTGGCTTGCGATTTCCTACTCCAGGGGATCTTCTTGATGCAGGGATTGAACCCACATCTCCTGTGTTTCCTGAATTGGCAGACAGATTCTTTACCACAGTGCCACTTGGGAAGCCCATTTATCTATTTAAACTGATACAATTCCAATTCCTTTACAATTGTGGTTTTAAACTTGGCAACCATGGATCTACTGGTGTATGAATAAGTTTCAGAAAGTCTATGAAATATCTACACTACTATATACATGATTTATTGAAGAATGGATATAGAGATTAAAAATAAATCCTCTAGAAGCTCTTTATCTCAATGATTCTTTAGAAACAAATACTGAAAAATACCTACATTAATTAAAAAAAAATAACATTGCATAAAATTAAGGGCTGGAAGGAAACTTCTTAACCCATTGAAGCAGGAAATAAAGATTTGTACCTTAAGCTTCACAAACTTTACATATTAGATGGTTCCTACCAAGAACACTTAAAAACATGACCTGTTCTACAAAGTGATTCAAAAATCACAAAGCCACACAACTCAGTGGGCTGGTGGACACATTTTCTGACTCTCCAGGTTCTATCTTTAGCAGAAGAGACTAGAAGAGTAAATTCAGTTTGAATGCTAGGTTAATCTTTTTCCAATTCCCACACAAACAAAAGGAAATTAACATCTATAGAATAGAATAGTACCATTGCAGTTTTTGGGAATTACAGTAAAGCATCATATGAGGCACAGTACTTTTCTTCTCATAGAACAATGAACTCTCAGAAGCCAAGGCAAAATGATGTGTGTAGCATTATTACTTAAAACTCTGCATATTAATTTCTGGCTTTACAGATATAAAGGGAAGGTTAGAAAGCCCACTAGCTGGAGATTTTTTGTTTCCCAAGCAGGTATCACTTGGGCCATATCTGAGAGCAAACTGATATATTACTTCCTTCAGAGAAGTAAATCTCCAAGTAATGGTCTTCTGTTGACTTTGCACTTTCTAATAAAGACTTCGTGATTTGACACTTAGGTTCTTGATCTTTTCTTGTGATGTCAATATGTCAGAATTTCAAGCCTACTGTAAGGATGTTAAGCTTCTAGAGAAAATAAATTAGATCACCTTTAGAGGAAAAAAAAGTGACCATGGTAAGCCAAAAAGAGAAATTGGAAGTTATAGAATTCATCCTATTTGAAAACATGAAACTCTTTACTTGCATCTGTGTTTCTCAAGTACCAAAAGACATTCATTCTCAGATTTGATTGTCGTTCATTTATGATGGAGTATTAGCCATAATAAGTGGCACATCTCTTTTCTACTTTTTTCTTAAATGCACAAGATTTGGCAGGGATGGGGAAGTAAAGAAAAAATGAGTTAGTTAAGCTTTCCCCTTATCCTTAAGTTTACTTTTCTTTATGGCCAAATGCAAGTATGCTGTCTTTGCTAGTCACTCCCTCATCCCCACTTTTAGACTCTTTATTTGTTCTAGCCTCCTAAAAAGTAATGGGCATTATGGTACTGTTCTCATCCTCATCCAGAAACACAGGAAGGATTCTCCACTGAGAAAAAAATTGCAGATGAAAAACTATGAAGAGCAGTGAGTTGAAATGGCAGTTTCTCTGGACAAAGATGGACAACACTGATGGCCCTATCTGGCATTGTCCTAAGCCTTGGAATATGAGTTATTACATTTCACTATTGTTCTCCACCTTTCCCCAGATATTATTATAAATTTGGAACCAACAGGGATGCAATAGTTCAGGCACCATTCAGTCTTAATACTGTTTATGATACACTTGCTCTGTTTTGAATGGCAGTGAATGTGTTTGCTTGCTTTTAACACTACCAAATTTATGAGGATGTTGATGACCTTTCAATCCATAGAATTGCTATCACCAACTTGCCTATGAGGCTACAGTATTAAGATACAGACTTCCTGTATTTTTGGACTAAATTGTTGATCTCTCCCTACTCCTGACTGATGAAGAGACACTTGAAACGCTTGCTGTTAATAACACTTGTTAGCAACACATTGTTGGTTAATAACAGAGCCCCAAAGCCTTATGTTATGGGTTCACCAGCAAACTGCAAACTCACTGGCTAACTGTCATGCTTACAAGGAGAGCAACTCTTGCACATTCACAATACAGCAGATTCTTAGAGTCACAGATGTATTGACAATACACTAGGTAACAATAATACAGTAGAAAAGAAACAAGGTTATTGGGGAAAAGTGAAAGTGGAAGTGAAAGGGAGGGACCGAAGAATAAATTGAGAGATTGGGATTAACATACACACTGCTTATACATAAAACAGATAGCTAACAAGGACCAACTTTATAGCAGAGGGAACTCAATACTCTGTAATGACCTATATGCAAAAAGAATCTTAAAAAAATCAGATATATGTATATATATGCTGATTCACTTCACTGTACAGTAGAAACTAACACAATATTATAAATCAACTATACTTTGACAGGAGAAGGCAATGGCACCCCACTCCAGTACTCTTGCCTGGAAAATCCCATGGATGGAGGAGCCCGGTAGGCTGCAGTCCATGGGGTCCCTAGGAGTTGGCCACGACTGAGCGACTTCACTTTCACTTTTTCACTTTCATGTATTGGAGAAGGAAATGGCAACCCACTCCAGTGTTCTTGCCTGGAGAATCCCAAGGATGGGGAGTCTGGTGGGCTGCCACCTATGGGGTTACACAGAGTCGGACACGACTGAAGTGAATTACCAGCAGCAGCAGCATACTCTGACAAAAATGTTTAAAATAGCAGAATCTCTTTTCATCAACTCCTTTTCCCCCTCATTCCAAAGTCCAACAGGACTTCGTTTCAAAACTGTCATCTCAGTATCACTGCCATTTTGAATGTTCAAGAAATGTTTTTGTAAACTGCAGATGAGGTTTAGAAGAGGTCACATGGGGTGATTGGGTGTATTTATGACATAATACCATCTAAGTTTATAAACCACCTTTCACTTGCTAAAGTATTCATGCAAGCATCGTGATCTAAGTATTATCCATAAGCAGACTTAATCTCTGGGAGATTAACCACTGTGCCCAAGGTCACACCAGACTGTGTGCAGATCCATGATTTGGACTATGATCTCGGAAGGCTGTGTTAGGGGTCCTTGTCACCATACCGTGTGGCAACTGTTTATGCCACCGTTTTGTTCCGAAGAGCAACTTTTTCAATGAGACAAGTAGAGAATTTTATGAGGCATAAGGAGATGATGACATGATTTGAGCACCTCTGTGTGACAGTGGGACAGGAAAGCTTACTCATCTTAAATCCCTCTTTGACTAAATTGTAACAAATGCCTAACATTTTCACATTAGTAATACATTCCCTCGAGCAAAGACTTATTTTTCAGACATACTCCTGTTAAAATGCAAATATTCCGAAAAGGTAAAAATTCAAATGATGAAAAGAGTCCATTTGTTAAATTTATTTTCAGTGCTGGGTGAGAAGAGATTGAACACATTCAGGTGAATATCAAGTTTTATATATATATATATATATATATATATATATATATATATATGTATGTTCTTTTCAGGTTCTTTTCCATTACAAGTTATTATAAGATATTGAATATAGTTCCCTGTGCTATACAATAGGTCCTTATTGTTTATCTATTTTATGTATATATTAGCTGTGTATCTGTTAACCCCCAACTCCTAAATTATTCCTCCTCCTACTTTTCCCTTTGGAGTTGTTCAGTCGCTCAGTCATGTCTGACTCTTTGTGACCCCATGGACTGCAGCACGCCAGGCTTCCCTCTCCTTCACCAACTCCCAGAGCTTGCTCAAACTCACATCCATTGAGTCGATGATGCCATCCAACCATCTCATCCTCTGTCATCCCCTTCTCCTCCTGCCTTCTATCTTTTCCAGCATCAGGGTCTTTTCTAATGAGTCAACTCTTCACATCATGTAGCCAAAGTACTGGAGCTTCAGCTTCAGCACCAGTCCTTCCAATGAATATTCAGGACTGATTTCCTTTAGGATTGAGTGGTTTGATCTCCTTGCAGTCCAAGGGACTCCCTTTGGTTCCCATAACTTTATTTTCTATGTCTGGGAGTCTCTTTCTGTTTTGTAAATGTGTTCATTTGCATTATCTTTTAGATTCTGTGTATAAGTGATGTCACATATTAGCCTTTCTTTTGTGACCTGCTTCATTTATACCTACTACCTTTTTCAATCATTCTTGCTTTATCTTGGAAATCCCACTGTTCTGGTGAGTGGGTAAGACAATGGGAACAGTTTAAGGAAACTAAAGTCTTAGGGTTTGGATTTGCTGGGAGAAATAAAACCACAGAAAGTCTGTTGGAATCTTGCTGAGATAGATTTACCACACCAGGAACTCAATCTTTTGAGTTACAAACATGTTAATATACCTGATAAAAGCAATGGCTTTTCTCCCCCAGAAAAATGCATTTAACTTGACACAAATTATAAGGAGAATTTTGAAGGGATTATGAGCTACTTGAACACCAAATATAAACTCCTAAGAGATCTACAGAATTTGCTTTAGACTCTTACGCTAGATTCCACAGTTCGCAATTGTAGGCACAGCCGTCCTGTTATTACAGTAGCTTTAGTTGTTCAACAATCAATTTCTAAATACAACAGTTGCAAGAACTGTGTAGATCAGTGAGGCAAGAATAAACTACTGCTTTACACAAACCCATGCATTAATCTCAGGGAAAAGTTGATGATGCCAGGAGACAATTTTCCCTGGATTTCTCAGTCTTTCTGCATGGCCTGGGCATTCTGAGTAAAGGGAAGGTATGAAATACAGAGTACTTTCATTTAGTTAAGGATTATGCTCAGCAATAGCTATTACATTTTACACTTAACTCTTACTGGTCTGGTTCAAAATCGACAAGACTCAACATAATCCTCAGTGTTTATTTTTTTTATCTTAGGTGATTTCTATACAGCTTAAAACTCCTGTTCATAGAAAAGAAAAAAATCAACTACTGTGTTTTCTGGCTCCTGTGATTGTTGTACTCTTGCACACTGTAAGAGAAATTTAGCAATCAGACAAATAAATATCTTTTTAGATGAAAATATAGGATTGGTGATGATTGTTGCGAACATTTATTGGCATATGCACAATACTTCCTACCATTAATTTGTGAAATAACTTTATTTTCTTGCTGAAAACTATGTCTCATGTTCACTAGCTTAGCAAATGGAGATCTAAATGTAATTCTTGGTGCAGATCTCTCATATGGTAAATAGCCCACAGGGCTATTTTACTTACATATTCAAAGTCCTTTTTTCAAAAAGTAAGGTCTTTTGGGCTTCCCTGGTGGTTCAGATGGTAAAGAATTTACCTGCAATGCAGGAGACATAGGTTCAATCCCTGGTCAGGAAGATCCCCTGGAGAAGGAAATGGTAACCTACTCCAGTATTCTTGTCTGGAAAACCCCAAGGACAGAGAAGCCTGGAGGGCCACAGTCTATGGGGTTGTAAACAGTCAGATACAACTGAGAGACTAACACTTTCACTTTTCATGATCTACATTAATCAATGTATATATTCATTGCTCTCTCTCTTTCTCTCACCAGAGCTTTAAGAACAGTAGTATAGTGACCAGGAGAATGCACTTTACAATTCTCCCTAGGAGAGCAACATCTTGCTTTAACATACAAAGGAATTACAGTAGATGCACCACGGACATTTAGATCTTATAATTCACCATATTCTTTAGTCTGTTTTTGGAAAGGTTTCCTGTTTCTGATTTGACAAGCCATCTGCCTTGTTAATTTTCCTTCCTTTCTCAATTTTTTTTTTCCTTTTAAAATAAACTCTAGAAGCAGCCCAAAGTAAGGGGAAAAAAATAATAATGATGAAGAAAAACATGCAAAAATGCTTTATGGCTACACATGTCCATTGATAGTGCTTTCAATTTGTCAGTTTGGTTGCTTGACTGAAAGTCTATTAAATGGAAATGTAATTTCCACCATACTGATTGAATGCAAACACCATTAATCACTATTTCTTAATACACAATCACAAGAGGGCTTACTTTTAGAAATGCAGAGGGAAATGTAATTAGGTGTTGAAAATAGTTTGTCTTTTCTAGTCAAATATGTCTTAATAGCTTTGATTTATATACTATCTTGTAACTGTCAAAGCACTGTCATATATGTAATCTTCATGGTTACCAACCCTGGAATTAAATTAGGTTGTAGCTGAGGGAGTGGTGAGTGAATTTTATTTGGTAAAAGTTCTACCAGACAAAGATTCTGCCAAGTGATCTTTTTTCTCTTTGGTTAAGCACTGGGCTGCAGATGGAAAACTAACTTAGCCACAGGAAATGAACAAACTTAACCTGTCCATTCTTGGTAAACATTTGCATTTTAAGTGTATTCAATTATTTCTGAAGTTCTGTCTTTGACCTATTCCGACTCCCCAAGAGCTAGGTGGGACAGGAAAGCGTCATTTAGCATGCCAGGAGAAGCCTTAGGCAACTTGCTTAATATTTATTTAAAGGCTGAAAAATAATTACTTTGGCCTCAGTATAGGCAGTTCCTCTGGCTTGCATCCCTTGTGACCTATGAGCAAATTACTTTATTAGGAAATCATTAGAGCATAATTTGCTTCTATATGCTACTGACATCAATTTTCATTTCTTATAATGAAACTACAAGTTCTCATGATATATTACTATTGTAAATAGCATGCTGCCAGATATTGATTGGAAATTGTCATTAACCCTAACACCTATGCCTTTCTTAAAAAGTGTATGAGTTTACCTAGATTCTGCCACGTTTAGGCCCCTTCACCTTACACACAAAGTGCTTTCTAAAGACAGACTAAAATGAGCCTCAAAATACATTTCCATAAATATCTCCCTTTGTGTTGTCTTAATTCTTGAAAGACATGAAAGCCCATCTAAATTTTCTTTACAGTTGAATGAGTTTCTTACTGATTCAAGAAATATAGTCTAAGCAAAGGCACAATTAGAGTCTCAGAAAGTTGGAATAGTAGAGAAAGTATACAAGTATGTTAGAAGAAAAGCTGGAAATCAAGATTTTCTTACAATATTTTTTTTTTTTACTTATTTATTTAATTGGCTTCCCTGGGTCTTAGTTGTGGCAAACAAACTCTAGTTTTCTGAATAGGAATTAAACCTCAGTCCCAGGCATTGGGAGCATGCAGTTTTAGCCACTGGACCACCAGGGAAGTTCCCCCTGGAAATGAAGATTTTTAAGGGACAAGGATGCACAGAACCTCAGGCCTAATCTTTCTGTTAGAATATCAGTCTTGTCATCAAAGACATGCCCCCAAAGACAAATATGTCTTGTTTTTTCAACTCAACATATGCCAAAATTTTTACCTAACTGTAGATTTCCAGATTATTTTATCTTGGGATGTATGTTATGAGTATCAGAATGCTGAGCCCAAGAACCAGTCCAATACTTTTGGAAGAGATATACTTAGCCCTTCAGAAATGTGAGAAATACAAATCTGAAGAGGGAAAAAATGTTTATTATTAATATTTCAACATACAAGTTCAGTACCAAAGCACATGAGTGTGATGAGTTTGGACTGACCATTAAGTCTTCTGGTTGTGCTTTTTTAAAACAATTAATTCAGATCAGATCAGTCGCTCAGTCATGTCCGACTCTTTGCGACCCCATGAATTGCAGCACGCCAGGCCTCCCTGTCCATCGCCAACTCCAGGAGTTCACTCAGACTCACGTCCATCGAGTCAGTGATGCCATCCAGCCATCTCATCCTCTGTCGTCCCCTTCTCCTCCTGCCCCCAGTCCCTCCCAGCATCAGAGTCTTTTCCAATGAGTCAACTCTTCGCATGAGGTGGCCAAAGTACTGGAGTTTCAGCTTTAGCCTCATTCCTTCCAAAGAAATCCCAGGGCTGATCTCCTTCAGAATGGACTGGTTGGATCTCCTTGCAGTCCAAGGGACTCTCAAGAGTCTTCTCCAACACCACAGTTCAAAAGTATTAATTCTTTGGTGCTCAGCCTTCTTCACAGTCCAACTCTCACATCCATACATGACCACTGGAAAAACCATAGCCTTGACTAGATGAACCTTTGTTGACAAAGTAATGTCTCTGCTTTTGAATATGCTAACTAGGTTGGTCATAACTTTCCTTCCAAGGAGTAAGCCTCTTTTAATTTCATGGTTGCAGTCACCATCTGCAGTGATTTTGGAGCCCAGAAAAATAAAGTCTGACACTGTTTCCACTGTTTCTCCATCTATTTCCCATGAAGTGATGGGACCAGATGCCATGATCTTCTTTTTCTGAATGCTGAGCTTTAAGCAACTTTTTCACTCTCCACTTTCACTTCATCAAGAGGCTTTTTAGTTCCTCTTCACTTTCTGCCATAAGGGTGGTGTCATCTGCATATCTGAGGTTATTGATATTTCTCCCGGCAATCTTGATACCAGCTTATGCTTCTTCCAGCCCAGTGTTTCTCATGATGTGCTCTGCATATAAGTTAAATAAGCAGGGTGACAATATACAGCCTTAACGAACTCCTTTTCCTATTTGAACTAGTCTGTTGTTCCATGTCCAGTTCTAACTGTTGTTTTCTGACCTGCATACAGGTTTCTCAAGAGGCAGGTCAGGTGGTCTTCTATTCCCATCTCTTTCAGAATTTTCCACAGTTTATTGTGATCCACACGGTCAAGGTTTTGGCATAGTCAATAAAGCAGAAATAGATGTTTTTTTCTGGAACTCTCTTGCTTTTTCCATGATCCACCTGATGTTGGCAATTTGATCTCTGGTTCCTCTGCCTTTTCTAAAACCAGCTTGAACATCTGGAAGTTCATGGTTCACATATTGCTGAAGTTGGCTTGGAGAATTTTGAGCATTACTTTACTAGCGTGTGAGATGAGTACAATTGTGCGGTACTTAGAGCATTCTTTGGCATTGCCTTTCTTTGGGATTGGAATGAAAACTGACCTTTTCCAGTCCTGTGGTCACTGCTGAGTTTTCCAAATTTGCTGGCATATTGAGTGCAGCACTTTCACAGCACCATCTTTCAGGATTTCGAATAGCTCGACTGGAATTCCATCACCTCCACTAGCTTTGTTTGTAGTGATGCTTTCTTTTTTTTTTTCACTGTGTTATTTTTATTTATTTTTTTAAATTTTATTTTATTTTTAAACTTTACAATATTGTATTGGTTCTGCCATATATCAAAATGAATCTGCCACAGGCATACACGTGTTCCCCATCCTGAACCCTCCTCCCTCCTCCCTCCCCATACCATCCCTCTGGGTCATCCCAGTGCACCAGCCCCAAGCATCCAGAATCATGCATTGAACCTGGACTGGTGACTTGTTTCAAATATGATATTATACATATTTCAATGCCATCCTCCCAAATCATCTCACCCTCTCCCTCTCCCACAGAGTTCAAAAGACTGTTCTATACACAGTGTCTCTTTTGCTGTCTCATATACAGGGTTATTGTTACCATCTTTCTAAATTCCATATATATGCATTAGTATACTGTATTGGGGTTTTTTTTTCTGGCTTACTTCACTCTGTATAATAGGCTCCAGTTTCATCCACCTCATTAGAACTGATTCAAATGTATTCTTTTTAATGGCTGAGTAATACTCCATTGTGTATATGTACCATGGCTTTCTTATCCATTCATCTGCTGATGGACATCTAGGTTGCTTCCATGTCCTGGCTATTATGAACAGTGCTGCGATGAACACTGGGGTACACGTGTCTCTTTCCCTTCTGGTTTCCTCAGTGTGTATGCCCAGCAGTGGGACTGCTGGATCATAAGGCAGTTCTATTTCCAGTTTTTTAAGGAATCTCCACACTGTTCTCCATAGTGGCTGTACTAGTTTGCATTCCCACCAACAGTGTAAGAGGGTTCCCTTTTCTCCACAAACTCCCCAGCATTTATTACTTGTAGACTTTTGGATCGCAGCCATTCTGACTGGCGTGAAATGGTACCTCACAGTGGTTTTGATTTGCATTTCTCTGATAATGAGTGATGTTGAGCATCTTTTCATGTGTTTGTTAGCCATCTGTATGTCTTCTTTGGAGAAATATCTATTTAGTTCTTTGGCCCATTTTTTGATTGGGTCATTTATTTTTCTGGAATTGAGCTGTAGGAGTTGCTTGTATATTTTTGAGATTAGTTGTTTGTCAGTTGCTTCATTTGCTATTATTTTCTCCCATTCTGAAGGCTGTCTTTTCACCTTGCTTATAGTTTCCTTTGTTGTGCAGAAGCTTTTAAGTTTAATTAGGTCCCATTTGTTTATTTGTGCTTTTATTTCCAATATTCTGGGAGGTGGGTCATAGAGGATCCTGCTGTGATTTATGTCAGAGAGTGTTTTGCCTATGTTCTCCTCTAGGAGTTTTATAGTTTCTGGTCTTATGTTTAGATCTTTAATCCATTTTGAGTTTATTTTTGTGTATGGTGTTAGAAAGTGGTCTAGTTTCATTCTTTTACAAGTGGTTGACCAGATTTCCCAGCACCACTTGTTAAAGAGATTGTCTTTAATCCATTGTATATTCTTGCCTCTTTGGCAAAGGTAAGGTGTCCATATATGCGTGAATTTATCTCTGGGCTTTCTATTTTGTTCCATTGACCCATATTTCTGTCTTTGTGCCAGTACCATACTTTCTTGATGACTGTGGCTTTGTAGTAGAGCCTGAAGTCAGGCAGGTTGATTCATCCAGTTCCATTCTTCTTTCTCAAGATAGCTTTGGCTATTTGAGGTTTTTTGTATTTCCATACAAATTGTGAAATTTGTTCTAGCTCTGTGAAGAATACTGTTGGTAGCTTGATAGGGATTGCATTGAATCTATAAATTGCTTTGGGTAGTATACTCATTTTCACTATATTGATTCTTCCAATCCATGAACATGGTATATTTCTCCATCTATTAGTGTCCTCTTTGATTTCTTTCACCAATGTTTTATCGTTTTCTATATATAGGTCTTTAGTTTCTTTAGGTAGATATATTCCTAAGTATTTTATTCTTTTTGTTGCAATGGTAAATGGAATTGTTTCCTTAATTTCTCTTTCTGTTTTCTCATTATTAGTGTATAGGAATGCAAGGGATTTCTGTGTGTTGATTTTATATCCTGCAACTTTACTATATTCATTGATTAGTTCTAGTAATTTTCTGGTGGAGTCTTTAGGGTTTTCTATGTACAGGATCATGTCATCTGCAGACAGTGAGAGTTTTACTTCTTCTTTTCCAATTTGGATTTCCTTTATTTCTTTTTCTGCTCTGATTGCTGTGGCCAAAACTTCCAAAACTATGTTGAATAGTAATGGTGAAAGTTGGGCACTTTGTCTTGTTCCTGACTTTAGAGGAAATGCTTTCAATTTTTCACCATTGAGGATAATGTTTGCTGTGGGTTTGTCATATATAGCTTTTATTATGTTGAGGTATGGTCCTTCTATTCCTGCTTTCTGGAGAGTTTTTATCATAAATGGATGTTGAATTTTGTCAAAGGCTTTCTCTGCATCTATTGAGATAATCATATGGTTTTTATTTTTCAATTTGTTAATGTGATGTATTACATTGATTGATTTGCGGATATTGAAGAATCCTTGCATCCCTGGGATAAACCCCACTTGGTCATGGTGTATGATCTTTTTAATGTGTTGTTGGATTCTGATTGCTAGAATTTTGTTAAGGATTTTTGCATCTATGTTCATCAGTGATATTGGCCTATAGTTTTCTTTTTTTGTGGGATCTTTGTCAGGTTTTGGTATTAGGGTGATAGTGGCCTCATAGAATGCGTTTGGAAGTTGACCTTCCTCTGTAATTTTCTGGAAGAGTTTGAGCAGGATAGGTGTTAGCTCTTCTCTAAATTTTTGGTAGAATTCAGCTGTGAAGCCATCTGGACCTGGGCTTTTGTTTGCTGGAAGATTTTTGATTACAGTTTCAATTTCCATGCTTGTGATGGGTCTGTTAAGATTTTCTATTTCTTCCTGGTTCAGTTTTTGAAAGTTGTACTTTTCTAAGAATTTGTTGATTTCTTCCACATTGTCCAATTTATTGGCATATAATTGTTGATAGTAGTCTCTTATGATCCTTTGTATTTCTGTGTTGTCTGTTGTGATCTCTCCATTTTCGTTTCTAATTTTATTGATTTGATTTTTCTCCCTCTGTTTCTTGATGAGTCTGGCTAATGGTTTGTCAATTTTATTTATCCTTTCAAAGAACCAGCTTTGGGCTTTGTTGATTTTTGCTATGGTCTCTTTTGTTTCTTTTGCATTTATTTTTGCCCTAATTTTTAAGATCTCCTTCCTTCTACTAACCCTGGGGTTCTTCATTTCTTCCTTTTCTAGTTGCTTTAGGTGTAGAGTTATGTTATTTATTTGACTTTTTTCTTGTTTCTTGAGGTATGCCTGTATTGCTATGAACTTTCCCCTTAGGACTGCTTTTACAGTGTCCCACATGTTTTGGGTTGTTGTGTTCTCATTTTCATTCGTTTCTATGCAAATTTTGATTTCTTTTTTGATTTCTTCTGTGATTTGTTGGTTATTCAGCAGTGTGTTGTTCAGCCTCCATATGTTGGAATTTTTAATAGTTTTTCTCCTGAAATTGAGATCTAATCTTACTGCATTGTGGTCAGAAAAAATGCTTGGAATGATTTCAATTTTTTTGAATTTACCAAGGCTAGCTTTATGGCCCAGGATGTGATCTATCCTGGAGAAGGTTCCATGTGCGCTTGAGAAAAAGGTGAAATTCATTGTTTTGGGATGAAATGTCCTATAGATATCAATTAGGTCTAACTGGTCTATTGTATCATTTAAAGTTTGTGTTTCCTTGTTAATTTTCTGTTTAGTTGATCTACCCCTAGGTGTGAGTGGGGTATTAAAGTCTCCCACTATTATTGTGTTATTGTTAATTTCTCCTTTCATACTTGTTAGCATTTGCCTTATATATTGCAGTGCTCCTGTGTTGGGTTTATATATATTTATAATTGTTATATCTTCTTCTTGGATTGATCCTTTGATCATTATGTAGTGACCGTCTTTGTCTCTTTTCACAGCCTTTGTTTTAAAGTCTATTTTGTCTGATATGAGTATTGCTACTCCTGCTTTCTTTTGGTCCCTATTTGCATGGAAAATCTTTTTCCAGCCCTTCACTTTCAGTCTGTATGTGTCCCCTGTTTTGAGGTGGGTCTCTTGTAGACAACATATGTAGGGGTCTTGTTTTTGTATCCATTCAGCCAGTCTTTGTCTTTTGGTTGGGGCATTCAACCCATTTACCTTTAAGGTAATTACTGATAAGTATGATCCTGTTGCCATTTACTTTATTGTTTTGGGTTTGAATTTATACATCATTTTTGTTTCCTGTCTAGAGAATATCCTTTAGTATTTGTTGGAGAGCTGGTTTCGTGGTGCTGAATTCTCTCAGCTTTTGCTTGTCTGAGAAGCTTTTGATTTCTCCTTCATATTTGAATGAGATCCTTGCTGGGTACAATAATCTGGGCTGTAGGTTATTTTCTTTCATCGCTTTAAGTATGTCTTGCCATTCGCTCCTGGCTTGGAGAGTTTTTACTGAAAGATCAGCTGTTATCCTTATGGGAATTCCCTTGTGTGTTATTTGTTGTTTTTCCCTTGCTGCTTTTAATATTTGTTCTTTGTGTTTGATCTTTGTTAATTTGATTAATATATGTCTTGGGGTGTTTTGCCTTGGGTTTATTCTGTTTGGGACTCTCTGGGTTTCTTGGACTTGAGTGATTATTTCCTTCCCCATTTTAGGGAAGTTTTCAACTATTATCTCCTCAAGTATTTTCTCATGGTCTTTCTTTTTGTCTTCTTCTGGGACCCCTATGATTCGAATGTTGTAGTGTTTAATATAGTCCTGGAGGTCTCTGAGATTGTCCTCATTTCTTTTAATTCGTTTTTCTTTTTTCCTCTCTGACTCATTTATTTCTACCATTCTATCTTCTAATTCACTAATCCTATGTTCTGCCTCTGTTATTCTACTATTTGTTCCCTCCAGAGTGTTTTTGATTTCATTTATTACATTATTCATTATATATTGACTCTTTTTTATTTCTTCAGGTCCTTGTTAAACTTTTCTTGCATCTTCTCAATCCTTGTCTCCAGGCTATTAATCTGTGATTCCATTTTGATTTCAAGATTTTGGATCAATTTCACTATCATTATTTGGAATTCTTTATCAGGTAGATTCCCTATCTCTTCCTCTTTTGTTTGGTTTGGTGGGCTTTTATCCTGTTCCTTTACCTGCTGGGTATTCCTCTGTCTCTTCATTTTGTTTAAATTGCTGAGTTTGGGGTGTCCTTTCTGTATTCTGGCAATTTGTGGAGTTCTCTTTATTGTGGCGTTTCCTCACTGTGTGTGGGTTTGTACAGGTGGCTTGTCAAGGTTTCTTGGTTAGGGAAGCTTGTGTCGGTGTTCTGGTGGGTGGAGCTGTATTTCTTCTCTCTGGAGTGCAATGAAGTGTCCAGTAATGAGTTATGAGATGTCTATGGTTTTGGGGTGACTTTGGGCAGCCTGTATCTCGGAGCTCAGGGCTGTGTTCCTGTGTTGCTGGAGAATTTTCTTGGTATGTCTTGCCCTGGAACTTGTTGGCTCTTGTGTGGTGCTTGGTTTCAGTGTAGGTATGGAGGCGTTTGATGAGCTTCTGTCAATTAATGTTCCCTGGAGTCAGGAGTTCCCTGAAGTTAGAGTTTGGACTTAAGCCTCCTGCTTCCAGTTATCGGTCTTATTTTTACAGTAGTTTCAAAACTTCTCCTTCTATACAGCACCATTGATAAAACATATACATTAAAGATGAAAAGTTTCTCCACCATGAGGGCCACCCAGAGAGGTTCACAGCATTACATGGAGAGAGAAGAGGGAGGAGGGAGTTAGAGCTGACCTGAATGAGATGAGGTGGAATCAGTAGAGGAGAGAGCGAGCTAGCCAGTAATCACTTCCTTATGTGCACTCCACAATTGGACCGCTCAGGATGTTCACGGAAATATACAGAGAAGAGAAGAAGGAGGAAGGAGACAGAGGTTGCCAGGAGGATAAAAGGGGGAATGAAAAGGAGGGAGACAGATCCAGCCAGTAATCAGTTCCCTAAGTGTTCTCCACCGTCTGAAACACACAGAAATTCACAGAGTTGCATAGAGTAGAGAGGGGTTAGGGAGGAGACACAGGTGACCTGGTGGAGAAAAAGGAGAGTCCAAAGAGGGAGAGAGCAGTCAAGCCAGTAATCTCGCTCCCTAGTGAAAAATGGGTCCTGAAGATTGGGTTCTTAAAGGTACAAAATTGGTAACAAATACATAAAAGCAAAAATTAAAAATCTAGAGTAGAGTTTGGAATTTAAAAAATGCAATGTTAAAGAAAAGGAGAAGGAAAAGAAAGAGAGAGGAAAAAAAAAACAAAGTCGCAAAAATTATAAAGAAAATATAGGTACAAAATTGATAACAAACACCAAAAAGCAAAAGTTAAAAATCTAGAGTAGAGTCTGGAATTTCCAAAATACAATGTTAAAAAAGAAGAAGAAAAAGAAAGAGAGAAAAAACAAACAAAAACAAACCAGGTCACAAAAATTATAAAGAAAATATAGGTACAAAATTGATAACAAATACCAAAAAGCAAAAGTTAAAAATCTGGAGTCTGAAATTTCAAAAATACAATGTTAAAAAAAAAATAAGAAGAAGAAAAAGAAAGAGAGAAAAAACAAACCAAGTTGCAAAAATTATAAGGAAAATATAGGTACAAAATTGATAACAAATACCAAAAAGCATAAATTAAAAATCTAGAGTAGAGTTTGGAATTTCAGATATACAATGTTATATAAAAGAAGAAGAGAAAGAAAGAGAGAGAAAAAAAGAAAAAAAGTCACAAAATTATATATATATATAGGTATAAAATTGATAACAAATACCAAAAAGCTAAAATTAAAAATCTAGAGTAGAGTCTGGAATTTCAAAAATACAATGTTAA
Source organism: Bos taurus (assembly GCF_002263795.3). Taxonomy (NCBI): domain Eukaryota; kingdom Metazoa; phylum Chordata; class Mammalia; order Artiodactyla; family Bovidae; genus Bos; species Bos taurus. Next base: position 29,461,498 of record NC_037351.1, on the reverse strand, counting down.
AGAAAAGAAGAAAAAAAAAAAAAAGAAGGTCACAAAAATTATAAAACATATATATATGAAGTTTGCTTTAAAAAAAAAAGTGTCTTTTTTTTTTTTTGCAAAGTAATAGTAGGTTATAAAAGTGAGAATTAAAGGAATAATAGAAGACTTAAAATTTTTTTAAAAATTAAAAAAGAAAGAATGATCATAAAAATAGTAAAAATATATCTAGGACTTTCTCTGGTTTTGTTTTGGGTATTGTGGGGTCAGTTCATTTTCGGCTAGTTCCTTGGTCTGACTTATATTTCTCAAGATCTATAGGCCCCTTCCTATGTATTCAGTTATAACCACAGGGTTTTAATCTATTGCCTGTAGCTTCCAAGGCGGTTCCCTCTGTTATAGCTTCTTCTGTTTGCTGGTCTCTTCAGTGTCTGGTTTCCACCCTGACACAAAGGGGACGGTGGAGGACACATTTTTTTTTTTTTTTTTTTAGGCTCACATGTTCAGTCGTGCTATGGGGAGGGAGGGACGCTGCAAACAAATAACACTGGCGTGTGCTCGTAGTGCCTCAGCCACACTGGGCCTGTCCCCGCTCACGGTGCATGTAGCCTCCCTGCCCACACTGCTCAGGCTGTAGGTTGCTCCGCAGGGAACCATCCGAGGCCGGCCCTGGCCTGCTTGCACCTCCTAGGTCCAAGCCGCTCAGGTTCAGGCACTTGGGTAGTTCTCAGAGGCGCAGAATTGGTTGGGCCTGCGTTTTGCGCCCTTCCCAGGTCCGAGCAGCTCAGGTGATGAGGTGTTTGGTGAGTGCGATTCCTGCGACTTATCGCCTCCCCGCCGCTTGGTTATCTAGGTGTACAACTGGCGCACCTTCTCAGGCGGATGTTGACTGTCCAGACCCCCAGGAAGTTTTAGTTAGCAAAGAGCCTGCTTACAGTTTTGCAGATAATGTCTCTCTGGGGCTGCAATTGCCCCCTTCCGGCTCTGGCTGCCTGTCACCAGAGGGGGACGATCTGCAGCCGGCTATCTCTGTACAGTCCTTTGTTCCATGCACGGGCCTGGCGGTGTCTTAGGTTAGGGCTGACTTTTTGTGTGGTAGATATCCCACAGTCTGGTTTGCTAGCCCAAATTATTTCGCTCAGATAGCGCTCAGGGTATTCAGGCCAAATCCTTATTCTAAGCTATGCAGCCCGTGCCGCGCCTACCTGCCCAGCCCCCGCTTGCTAATGGCAGATACAGTCGTCTGTGCTGCTTCTGTGCTGGGGGAGTTACCGTAGGGCTCGAATCCTTCGGGTTTTAATTGTTTACTTATTTTTCCTCCCTGTTATGTTGCCCTCTGTGCTTCCAAGGCTCGGCACAGATTTGGCAGTGAGAAGGTTTCCTGGTGTTTGGAAACTTCTCTCTTTTTAAGACTCCCTTCCAGGGATGAAGCTCCATCCCTCCCTCTTTTGTCTCTTTTTTTGTCTTATATATTTTTTCCTACCTCCTTTCGAAGACATGGGTTGCTTTTTTGGGTGCCTGATATCCTCTGCTGGCATTCAGAAGTTGTTTTGTGGAATTTACTTGGCGTTTAAATGTTCTTTTGATGAATTTGTGGGGGAGAAAGTGTTCTCCCCGTCCTACTCATCCGCCATCTTAGCCTCACTCCCATAGTGATGCTTTCTAAGGCCCACTTGACTTCACATTCCAGGATGTCTGGCTCTAGGTCAGTGATCACACCATCGTGATTATCTGGGTCGTGAAGATCTTTTTTGTACAGTTCTTCTGTGTATTCATGTAAGGTTTAAAAATCATCCTGCATATGACCCTTTTTTTCATTGGCCATGATTGCATCCAGCTATCATCAGTTAATAGATTCACTTGCCCTCTTAACAATAGAGCAGATTTGAAGGAGGAAACAGGAATTTAAAGTATCTATCATCTTAATTACTAAGGATTCAGTTGGTGTCTGCTTCAGAAAACCCTGAAATTCACAGTGAATTCCTGACAATATATCAAAACCCCTTGTAGCCTGTTATGGTCAGTTTTAATTTGTATCTTGTCATTTCATTTCCTTAGTGGTACAGGGATTCCTTCCATGAAAGGTTTTGTTTTTTGAGTTTTTTTTTGTAACAAGGACCTGGTTTTTTATGGCTTCCCTTGTGTAATTTGGTTATAGAAATCCTTATAGCCTTATGGTTCTCAGACTCTAGATGAGAGAGGAAATATAAGCATTCTAAATCTGACTGCCGGATTCTGCAGATGAAGAAAGAAAAGGTCAACGATGGGCATCCTGCAGCTGTCGGCTGACTCAGAACTAAAATCCAAGCTTCTTCACTTGGAGAATAGTAAAGAACGTTTCTGCCAATGGAAGAGATGCAAGAGATGCGGGTTTGATCCCTGGGTCAGGAAGATCTCCTGGAGAAGGCTATGGCAACCCACTCCAGCATTGTTGCCTGGAAATCCCATGGACAGAGGAACCTAGTAGGCTGTACAGCCCATGGGGTTGTGAAGAGTCAGACATGACTGAGTGACTGAGCACACACACATCCACTATACCATGCCATCTCAGAAATGCATACATGTAAAGGGACTTCCAGGAAAGGCAGACTGGATCCTCTTCCACTGGAATCTCTTCTCTAATAACCTTTCCTCCTGCCCTGTTCCCCAGTACCTGGGAGTGCCCAGCTCACAAAGAGATTAGCAGCCTCTCCATCACCCAGGAGCTGTCACTTCTCTTTCTAGGCTACACCTTGAAAATCAATTAAGGGCTTCTCTAGTGGTCCAGTGGTTAAGAATCTGCCTTGCATGCAGGGGACACTGGTTCCATCCCTGATCCAAAAGATCCCTCCTGCGGCAGAGCAGCTAAGCCTGTGAGTCACAAATACTGAGCCTGCAGCACCTAGAGCACATGCTCTGCAGCACGAGAAGGCACCGCAATGAGAAGCCCACACACTGCAACTAGAGAGTAGCCCCCACTCTCCAGAACTAGAGAAAGCCTGTGTGCAACAATGAAGACTGCCACAACCAGAAAATAAAATAAAAATAAATAAGTAAATCTTAATTTTTTTTAATTGAAGGATAATTGCTTTACAGATTTTTGTTGTTTTCTGTCAAACCTCAACCTGAATCAGCCATAGATAAAAAAGCTCTTAAGGGGTTGTCTAAAAACAAAAGAGGATTCCTATTTCTGGCCACGATGGAATAACTGGTATTCAACTTATTCTACTGCTTGTGAATAAGTGTACAATGGGACCGAGTATATGAGAGAACCATTTCTGTGTATTGGACAATCAGAATCAGAGGATTGTGATATTTCAGAGTATAAAAATATAAGAGATGTGATCCATTTTGCCCTAGTTTTTGCCTGGCACTCCTTTCCCAGTCTCGGAACAGGGCAGTCGAGTCCAAGCAGAGAGATCGCTCTCTCTCTCTCTGAGTTGAAGAAAGGAGATCCAGAGGGCAGTTTGGGACCTGCTGAAGCAACTGCAGAAGGAGGGAATTATGAAGATGGTGGTACAAAAGACGGTGTGGGGTTTCCCTGTCAAACGCCAGCTGAAAGTTGCTCTCTGCCTGTGCAGGGGGAGCCTGGAGGGCTCAGTGGACAACATGTGCCACAGGGTGAGTGCTGCCCAGAAACATGAGAGGCCAGACACTGCTGGGAGAAGTTAGTGATCTGGCCCACCTGGAGAAGTGGTGAATTGTGCTCTGGAAGCTGATTAGGTTGTTAGTGTATCCTACTGAACTTGTCAGGCTTGGTTTTGTCTTTAGTTAATCTAGGTCTACAGAGTTTTCTTTCCTCTGTCCTAAATTATGGTCCTTACTCTCATCACAGGGCTTCCCAGCTGGCACTAGTGGTAAAGAATCTGCTTACCAATGCAAGAGACATAAGAGACGTGGGTTCAGTCCCTGAGTCAGGAAGATTCCCTGGAGGAGGGCATGACAACCGGCTCCAGTATTCTTGCCTGGAGAATCTCATAGACAGAAGAGGCTGGCAGGCTATGGTCCATAGCGTTGCAAAGTTAGACACAACCGAAGGTACTTAACACACACACATTTTCATCACATGGCCTTTCTGGAACTCAGTTGAATGCCCAGTATCCAAACAAAATCACATTAAGCACATTATAGTCAAACTGCTGAAAACTAGAGCTGAACAGAAAATCTTAAATGTAGCCAGGGAGAAAACACACGTAATGTCCAGATGAACAATACAAGTGATGGCTAATTTCCAATAGATGTTATAGCTGCCAAAAGCCTGTGAACAGCACACATAAAGTGCTGGAAAAAAAATTCTAGGGTCAGAAATCTCACCTTCAATAATGAAGGTATCATCCAAAGATATTCAGTTAAATAATTTGTCAGAAAATCGACTGCCAGCAAAGCTGTACCACGGGAAATGCTGAAGGAAATTCTTCAAGCTGAAGGCAAATATTGTCAGATGGAAACTTAGCACTGTTAGGAATTAGATTAAGTCATAATTAGGTAAGAAACTAAGAGAAATGGTCAATATGTGGCAAATAAAAAGGACTCTATTTCCTTAAAAGCTGAAAGAATATTTCAAGTAAGAATAATAGCATTTATTATGTGTATATAGAAATGAAATATTGACAACAAAAGCACAAAGGATAAGGAATAGATGAAATTAAACTGTTACGAGGTTCTTACCTTTTGCATAAACTAGTTCAATATTAATTTTAGCCAGACAATGAAAATTTCAGGATGCACTTTATAATCCCTAGTAGCACTAATATATATATATGTATATATATATAAAACACGATGGAAGTAGCAAATATAATATAATACACACACACACATACATATAGAGAGAGAGAGGAGAGAGAGAGAAGAAAGCAGGGGTGAGAATCAGGATCAATATGGCAGAGGAGTAGAAAGCAGAGTTCACAGAAACGTTGAAAATACTTCTTCAAGTGGAATGATTCACACTGAACAGCTACTGAGTGCCAACAGAAGATCTCCCATAAAATGTAAAATGGAGAGAAATCATAAAAGTCATATGAACATTTCCTCCTGCACAGCTTTCTCCCTGGGGCACAGGCTCCAACCTAATTCCTTCTTTTTCCTTTTGTTCTACCTGGTTATGGGGAGGTGTGTTATGTTTTACCCCATATTAATAAAAAATGAGGGAAAGATCTAAGTAGACGTTTCTCTGAAGAAGACACACAGATAGCCAGAAAGCTCATGAAAAGATGCTCAACATCACTAATTATTAGAGAAATGCACATCAAAACTACAATAACATATCACCTCACATGGGTCATAATGGCCATCATTAAAAAACTCCACAAACAATAAATGCTGGAGAGGGTGTGGAGAAAAGAGAATCCTCTTACACTGTTGGTGGGAATATAAATTGGTGCAGCCACTACAGAGAACAGTATGGAGTTTCCTTAATGAGCTACCATATGATCCAGCAATCCCACTCCTAAGCATATATCTGGAGAAAATCATAATTCAAAAGCATGCATGCACCCTGATGTTCATTGCTCCACTATTTACATCATATTAACAAACTGAAGAATAAAATGTAAATAATACAGATGAACTTATTGGCAAAGTAGAAACAGAGTCACAGATGTAGAAAACAAACTTATGGTAACCAAACTGGGGGAAGGGGCAGACAAATTGGGAGACTGGGATTGACATATATATACTACTATGTATAAAATAGGTAACGATTGAGAATCTACTCTATAGAATGAGGAACTCTATTCAATGATCCTCGGGATCTAAATGGGAAGGAAATCTATAAAAGAGCAGATATGTGTAAATAGGTATAACCGATTCACTTTGTTGTACAGCAGAAACAAACACAACATTGTAAAACAACTATATTCCAATAAAAATTTAAAAAATAAAAATCAACAGTTCACAAAATATATATATCTTAAACAAGCAAACAAAAGAAAGGAGCAGGGGAACAAAAGAGCCAAAAAGAGATAGGACAAATAAGAAAGCAAACAAAACTTTGGCAAAATTAATCCAAGCATAGCAAAATCACATTTAATGTAAGTGGAGTAAAAACTCCAATTTAAACAGCATCACCTAACCGTATGCTCACTACAAGAGATGTGCTTTAATGACACTGATGGATTGAAAATAAAACAATAGAAAAAGGTTTAAAATGTGAATGGTAAATACAAATGGTAAGCATAAGAAAGTCAGTGTTTAATGTCAGATAAAGTAGATTTCAAGAAAAAGAGTATTACTAGTGATAAAGAGGGAGCCTGGTGGGCTGCCGTCTACGGGGTCGCACAGAGTCGGACACGACTGAAGCGACTTAGCATTAGTGATAAAGAATGTCATCTTATATTGATAAAATGGTCAATTCATTAGAAAGACACTGCAATCCAAATGTGTATTACCTAATAACAGCACTCTAAAATGTGTAATATTGACAAAACTAAAAAGAGAAATAGAGACTTCCCTGTGGTGCATGCTCCCAATTCAAGGGGTCTAGATTCAATCCCTGGTCAGGGAGTGAGAGCCCATATACCACAACATGCAACAAAACACATGCATTGCAAAGACCCTACACAGCCTAAATAAATGGTGAAATAAAATAAATGAAAGATTAAATAAAATGTCATCACTAGATAACTTTAAAGAAGAGACAAATACACAAATCCATAATTATAGTTAGAAATTTTGTAATATTTTTATAGTAATTAATAAAAAAAATCAGGACCCCCCCCCCATAACATAAGGACATAGAATATTTGCAAACACAATAAACTATCTTGACCTAGAGGATATTCATAGAGATACACTCAATAATTGGGCTTCCCTGTTGGAGCTAGTGGTAAAGAACCTGCCTGCTAATACATGAGACATGAGAGACATGGGTTCTAATCCTGAGTCAGGAAGATCCCCTGGAGGAGGGCACGGAGATCCACTCCAGTATTCTTGCCTAGAGAATCCCATGGACAGAGAAGTCTGGCGGGCTACAGCCCGTAGTGTCGTAAAAGAGTCAGACACGACTGAAACGACAGCATGCGTGAACACACCCAATAATTGCTGAGTCCACATTTACTGTTTTCAAGATAGAATTTGCAACAGGCCATAAAATAAGTGTCAGTAAGTTTAAATGAATGAAATACTACAGAATATTTTATCTGACTAAAGGAGAATAATATTAGCTAACAACACAATAAATTATCCAGAAAATTCCTACAATTTTGAAAATGAAACAAGAAACTTCCAAATAATTCATGAACAAAAGAAAAATTAAAAAGCTAGAAAATATTCTGAACTGAATGATAATAAAAATATAACAAATTTATAAAATAAAAATATCTGTTTATACACGGAGAATCTAGAAAAAAAAGAAGAGCAAACTAAAATGAAGTGAAGTGAATTGGCTCAGTCGTGTCTGACTCTTGGAAACCCTGTGGACTGTATAACTTACCAGGTTCCTCCATCCATGGGATTCTCCAGGCAAGAATACTGGAGTAGGTTGCCATTTCCTTCTCCGGGGAGCTTCCCCACCCAGGGATTGAATCCGGGTCTCCCACATTGCAGGCAGATGCCTTACCCTCTGAGCCACCAGGGAAGCTGTTATACACGGAGAATCTAGAAAAAAAAGAAGAGCAAACTAAACCCCAAGTTAAAAATAAAGAGTAGAAATAAAAAACAAACAAACAAAAGTCAAAATTTGATTATTGAGCAGTATAATAGAATTTATAAACCTTTGCCAGACTAATAAGAATAAAGGGCAAATCCTTATTAACAATATGAACATCAATACAGATCCTATAGACATTGAAAATATTAAGAGATTTATGGTAGTAAATTCAGAATTTAGGTGAAATAGAAAAATTTATTTTAAAAAGCACCTTCTCAGGCTTGCCTGGTGGCTTAGTGCTAAAGAATCTGCCTGCCAATGCAAGTGACGTAGGTTTGATCCCTGGTCTGGGAAAATCCCATATGCCATGGAGCAATTAAGCCCCTAGGCCACAACTACTCAGCCTGTCCCCTAGAGACCAGAGCCACAACTGCTGAGCCCATCTGCTGCAACTATTGAAGCTCGCATACTCTAGAGCGAGGGCTCCCCAAGAGAAGCCACCACAATGAGAAGCCTGAGCACCGCTACTAGAAAATAGCCCCTGCCGGGGTCCAGCCCCGGCTAATCCAGGGTATTCGAAGGGGAGATGGAGTCGGCGACTATTTACATATTTATCAACGATATAAAGAGTAATAGAATGAGGATAGCTCAGTAGGAAAATTCAGTGGAGAAAAGAGGCTGAGTAGCTTGGTTTACATGGGAGACCAATAAAACTTCAAGACAAGAAGTTTGCACCACTTACATAGGCCGCAGGCGCCCTCTTGAATAGCAGAAGGTGCCCCACCCTAGACACCTTCTCGAGTGGGTCTTAGAAGCCCAGGCATAATTAGTAAGCATGGTGGGTTCCGCGCTCCAGATGGAGACTCAGCTGGAAGTTAAAGGGAAGAATGACATGGGGAGACCAAGCGTTGGTGAGCAAGGCCCGTAGCTTTATTTTCAACAGGGGCCTATATACCCTAAGTTACACATAGAGGATAATAGGGGATGCAAAGTCAGCAGTTTTTGATCCTTATCAAAAACCAGGGTTTCTTTTTTTTTTTTTTTATTCTTCCAATTTTATTTTATTTTTAAACTTTACATAATTGTATTAGTTTTGCCAAATATCAAAATGAATCCGCCACAGGTATACATGTGTTCCCCATCCCGAACCCTCCTCCCTCCTCCCTCCCCATACCATCCCTCTGGGCCGTCCCAGTGCACCAGCCCCAAGCATCCAGCATCATGCATCGAACCTGGACTGGCAACTCGTTTCCTACATGATATTTTACATGTTTCATTGCCATTCTCCCAAATCTTCCCACCCTCTCCCTCTCCCACAGAGTCCATAAGACTGTTCTATACATCAGTGTCTCTTTTGCTGTCTCGTACACCGGGTTATTGTTACCATCTTTCTAAATTCCATATATATGTGTTAGAATACTGTATTTATGTTTTTCCTTCTGGCTTACTTCACTCTGTATAATAGGCTCCAGTTTCATCCACCTCATTAGAACTGATTCAAATGTATTCTTTTTAATGGCTGACTAATACTCCATTGTGTATATGTACCACAGCTTTCTTATCCATTCATCTGCTGATGGACATCTAGGTTGCTTCCATGTCCTGGCTATTATAAACAGTGCTGCGATGAACATTGGGGTACACGTGTCTCTTTCCCTTCTGGTTTCCTCAGTGTGTATGCCCAGCAGTGGGATTGCTGGATCATAAGGCAGTTCTATTTCCAGTTTTTTAAGGAATCTCCACACTGTTCTCCATAGTGGCTGTACTAGTTTGCATTCCCACCAACAGTGTAAGAGGGTTCCCTTTTCTCCACACCCTCTCCAGCATTTATTATTTGTAGACTTTTGGATCGCAGCCATTCTGACTGGTGTGAAATGGTACCTCATAGTGGTTTTGATTTGCATTTCTCTGATAATGAGTGATGTTGAGCATCTTTTCATGTGTTTGTTAGCCATCTGTATGTCTTTTTTGGAGAAATGTCTATTTAGTTCTTTGGCCCATTTTTTGATTGGGTCGTTTATTTTTCTGGAGTTGAGCTGTAGGAGTTGCTTGTATATTTTTGAGATTAGTTGTTTGTCGGTTGCTTCATTTGCTATTATTTTCTCCCATTCTGAAGGCTGTCTTTTCACCTTGCTAATAGTTTCCTTTGATGTGCAGAAGCTTTTAAGGTTAATTAGGTCCCATTTGTTTATTTTTGCTTTTATTTCCAATATTCTGGGAGGTGGGTCATAGAGGATCCTGCTGTGATGTATGTCGGAGAGTGTTTTGCCTATGTTCTCCTCTAGGAGTTTTATAGTTTCTGGTCTTATGTTTAGATCTTTAATCCATTTTGAGTTTATTTTTGTGTATGGTGTTAGAAAGTGGTCCAGTTTCATTCTTTTACAAGTGGTTGACCAGATTTCCCAGCACCACTTGTTAAAGAGATTGTCTTTAATCCATTGTATATTCTTGCCTCCTTTGTCGAAGATAAGGTGTCCATATGTGCGTGGATTTATCTCTGGGCTTTCTATTTTATTCCATTGATCAATATTTCTGTCTTTGTGCCAGTACCATACTGTCTTGATAACTGTGGCTTTGTAGTAGAGCCTGAAGTCAGGTAGGTTGATTCCTCCAGTTCCATTCTTCTTTCTCAAGATCGCTTTGGCTATTCGAGGTTTTTTGTATTTCCATACAAATTGTGAAATTATTTGTTCTAGCTCTGTGAAGAATACTGTTGGTAGCTTGATAGGGATTGCGTTGAATCTATAAATTGCTTTGGGTAGTATACTCATTTTCACTATATTGATTCTTCCAATCCATGAACATGGTATATTTCTCCATCTATTAGTGTCCTCTTTGATTTCTTTCACCAGTGTTTTATAGTTTTCTATATATAGGTCTTTAGTTTCTTTAGGTAGATATATTCCTAAGTATTTTATTCTTTCTGTTGCAATGGTGAATGGAATTGTTTCCTTAATTTCTCTTTCTGTTTTCTCATTATTAGTGTATAGGAATGCAAGGGATTTCTGTGTGTTGATTTTATATCCTGCAACTTTACTGTAGTCATTGATTATTTCTAGTAATTTTCTGGTGGACTCTTTAGGGTTTTCTATGTAGAGGATCATGTCATCTGCAAATAGTGAGAGTTTTACTTCTTCTTTTCCAATTTGGATTCCTTTTATTTCTTTTTCTGCTCTGATTGCTGTGGCCAAAACTTCCAAAACTATGTTGAATAGTAATGGTGAAAGTGGGCACCCTTGTCTTGTTCCTGACTTTAGAGGAAATGCTTTCAATTTTTCACCATTGAGGATAATGTTTGCAGTGGGTTTGTCATATATAGCTTTTATTATGTTGAGGTATGTTCCTTCTATTCCTGCTTTCTGGAGAGTTTTTATCATAAATGGATGTTGAATTTTGTCAAAGGCTTTCTCTGCATCTATTGAGATAATCATATGGTTTTTATTTTTCAATTTGTTAATGTGGTGTATTACATTGATTGATTTGCGGATATTGAAGAATCCTTGCATCCCTGGGATAAAGCCCACTTGATCATGGTGTATGATCTTTTTAATGTGTTGTTGGATTCTGATTGCTAGAATTTTGTTAAGGATTTTTGCATCTATGTTCATCAGTGATATTGGCCTGTAGTTTTCTTTTTTTGTGGGATCTTTGTCAGGTTTTGGTATTAGGGTGATGGTGGCCTCATAGAATGAGTTTGGAAGTTTACCTTCCTCTGCAATTTTCTGGAAGAGTTTGAGCAGGATAGGTGTTAGCTCTTCTCTAAATTTTTGGTAGAATTCAGCTGTGAAGCCGTCTGGACCGGGGCTTTTGTTTGCTGGAAGATTTTTGATTACAGTTTCAATTTCCATGCTTGTGATGGGTCTGTTAAGATTTTCTATTTCTTCCTTGTCCAGTTTTGGAAAGTTGTACTTTTCTAAGAATTTGTCCATTTCTTCCATGTTGTCCATTTTATTGGCATATAATTGTTGATAGTAGTCTCTTATGATCCTTTGTATTTCTGTGTTGTCTGTTGTGATCTCTCCATTTTCGTTTCTAATTTTGTTGATTTGATTTTTCTCCCTCTGTTTCTTGATGAGTCTGGCTAATGGTTTGTCAATTTTATTTATCCTTTCAAAGAACCAGCTTTTGGTTTTGTTGATTTTTGCTATGGTCTCTTTTGTTTCTTTTGCATTTATTTCTGCTCTAATTTTTAAGATTTCTTTCCTTCTACTAACCCTGGGGTTCTTCATTTCTTCCTTTTCTAGTTGCTTTAGGTGTAGAGTTAGGTTATTTATTTGACTTTTTTCTTGTTTCTTGAGGTGTGCCTGTATTGCTATGAACTTTCCCCTTAGGACTGCTTTTACCGTGTCCCACAGGTTTTGGGTTGTTGTGTTTTCATTTTCATTCGTTTCTATGCAAATTTTGATTTCTTTTTTGATTTCTTCTGTGATTTGTTGGTTATTCAGCAGTGTGTTGTTCAGCCTCCATATGTTGGAATTTTTAATAGTTTTTCTCCTGTAATTGAGATCTAATCTTACTGCATTGTGGTCAGAAAAAATGCTTGGAATGATTTCTATCTTTTTGAATTTACCAAGGCTAGCTTTATGGCCCAGGATGTGATCTATCCTGGAGAAGGTTCCATGTGCGCTTGAGAAAAAGGTGAAATTCATTGTTTTGGGATGAAATGTCCTATAGATATCAATTAGGTCTAACTGGTCTATTGTATCATTTAAAGTTTGTGTTTCCTTGTTAATTTTCTGTTTAGTTGATCTATCCATAGGTGTAAGTGGGGTATTAAAGTCTCCCACTATTATTGTGTTATTGTTAATTTCTCCTTTCATACTTGTTAGCATTTGTCTTACGTACTGTGGTGCTCCCGTGTTGGGTGCATATATATTTATAATTGTTATATCTTCTTCTTGGATTGATCCTTTGATCATTATGTAGTGACCTTCTTTGTCTCTTTTCACAGCCTTTGTTTTAAAGTCTATTTTATCTGATATGAGTATTGCTACTCCTGCTTTCTTTTGGTCCCTATTTGCATGGAAAATCTTTTTCCAGCCCTTCACTTTCAGTCTGTATGTGTCCCCTGTTTTGAGGTGGGTCTCTTGTAGACAACATATGTAGGGGTCTTGTTTTTGTATCCATTCAGCCAGTCTTTGTCTTTTGGTTGGGGCATTCAACCCATTTACATTTAAGGTAATTACTGATAAGTATGTTCCCGTTGCCATTTACTTTATTGTTTTGGGTTCGAGTTTATACACCGTTTTTGTGTTTCCTGTCTAGAGAATATCCTTTAGTATTTGTTGGAGAGCTGGTTTGGTGGTGCAGAATTCTCTCAGCTTTTGCTTGTCTGAAAAGCTTTTGATTTCTCCTTCATACTTGAATGAGATCCTTGCTGGGTACAATAATCTGGGCTGTAGGTTATTTTCTTTCATCATTTTAAGTATGTCTTGCCATTCCCTCCTGGCTTGAAGAGTTTCTATTGAAAGATCAGCTGTTATCCTTATGGGAATTCCCTTGTGTGTTATTTGTTGTTTTTCCCTTGCTGCTTTTAATATTTGTTCTTTGTGTTTGATCTTTGTTAATTTGATTAATATGTGTCTTGGGGTGTTTCTCCTTGGGTTTATCCTGTTTGGAACTCTCTGGGTTTCTTGGACTTGGGTGATTATTTCCTTCCCCATTTTAGGGAAGTTTTCCACTATTATCTCCTCAAGTATTTTCTCATGGTCTTTCTTTTTGTCTTCTTCTTCTGGAACCCCTATGATTCGAATGTTGTAGCGTTTAATATTGTCCTGGAGGTCTCTGAGATTGTCCTCATTTCTTTTAATTCGTTTTTCTTTTATCCTCTCTGATTCATTTATTTCTACCATTCTATCTTCTAATTCACTAATCCTGTCTTCTGCCTCTGTTATTCTACTATTTGTTGCCTCCAGAGTGTTTTTAATTTCACTTATTGCATTATTCATTATATATTCACTCTTTTTTATTTCTTCTAGGTCCTTGTTAAACCTTTCTTGCATCTTCTCAATCCTTGTCTCCAGGCTATTTATCTGTGATTCCATTTTAGTTTCAAGATTTTGGATCAATTTCACTATCATTATTCGGAATTCTTTATCAGGTAGATTCCCTATCTCTTCCTCTTTTGTTTGGTTTGGTGGGCATTTATCCTGTTCCTTTATCTGCTGAGTATTCCTCTGTCTCTTCATCTTGTTTAAATTGCTGAGTTTGGGGTGTCCTTTCTGTATTCTGGCAGTTTGTGGAGTTCTCTTTATTATGGCGTTTCCTCACTGTGTGTGGGTTTGTACAGGTGGCTTGTCAAGGTTTCCTGGTTAGGGAAGCTTGTGTCGGTGTTCTGGTGGGTGGAGCTGTATTTCTTCTCTCTGGAGTGCAATGAAATGTCCAGTAATGAGTTATGAGATGTCTATAGTTTTGGGTTGACTTTGGGCAGCCTGTATCTTGAAGCTCAGGGCTGTGTTCCTTTGTTGCTGGAGAATTTGCTTGGTATGTCTTGCCCTGGAACTTATTGGCCCTTGTGTGGTGCTTGGTTTCAGTGTCGGTATGGAGGCATTTGATGAGCTCCTGTGAATGAATGTTCCTTGGAGTCAGGAGTTCCCTGGAGTCAGGGTTTGGACTTAAGTCTCCTGCTTCCGATTATCGGTCTTATTTTTACAGTAGTTTCAAAACTTCTCCTTCTATACAGCACCATTGATAAAACATGTACATTAAAGATGATAAGTTTCTCTACAGTGAGGGTCACTCAGAGAGGTTCACAGGGTTACATGGAGAAGAGAAGAGGGAGGAGGGAGTTAGAGGTGACCCAAATGAGATGAGGTGAATCAATAGTGGAGAGAGTGGGCTAGCCAGTAGTCACTTCCTTATGTGCACTCCACAACTGGACCACTCAGAGATGTTCACGGGGTTATACAGAGAAGAGAAGAAGGAGGAAGGTAACAGAGGTGGCCAGAAGGATAAAAGGGGGGAATGAAAAGGAGGGAGACAGATCCAGCCAGTAATCAGTTCCCTAAGTGTTCTCCACCGTCTGGAACACACAGAAATTCACAGAGTTGGGTAGAGTAGAGAGGGGTTAGGGAGGAGACACAGGCGACCTGGTGGAGAGAAAGGAGGGTCCAAAGGGAGAGAGAGCAGTCAAGCCAGTAATCTCACTCCCTAGTGAAAAATGGGTCCTGAAGATTGGGTCCTTAAAGGTACAAAATTGGTAACAAATACATAAAAGCAAAAATTAAAAATCTAGAGTAGAGTTTGGAATTTCAAAAATACGATGTTAAAGAAAAGAAGAAGGAAAAGAAAGAGAGAAAGAACGAACAAACAGAAACAAACAAGGTCGTGAAAATTATAAAGAAAGTACAGGTACAAAATTAATAACTAATACCATAAAACGAAAATTAAAAATCTAGAGTAGAGTTTGGAATTTCAAAAATACGATGTTAAAGAAAAGAAGAAGGAAAAGAAAGAGAGAAAAAACAAACAAACAAAAACAAACAAGGTCGCAAAAATTATAAAGAAAGTACAGGTACAAAATTGATAACTAATACCAGAAAGCAAAAATTAAAAATCTAGAGTAGAGTTTGGAATTTCAAAAATACAATGTTAAAAAAAAAAAAAAGAAGAAGAAAAATAAAGAGAGAAAACAAACAAACAAATACGAACAATGTCACAAAAATTATAAAGAAAATACAGGTACAAAATTGATATCAAATACCAAAAAGCATAAATTAAAAATCTAGAGTAAAGTTTGGAATTTCAGATATACAATGTTATATAAAAGAAGAAGAGAAAGAAACAGAGAAGAAGAAAAAAAAAAGTCACAGAAATTATATAAAAAAAAACTATAGGTACAAAATTGATAACATATACCAAAAAGCGAAAATTAAAAATCTAGAGTAGAGTTTGGAATTTCAAAAATACAATGTTAAAGAAAAGAAGAAAAAACAAAAACAAACAAACAAAAAAAACAAGGTCAAAAAATTATAAAATATATATATATGAAGTTTGCTGAAGAAGAAAAAAATAGGGTCTTTTTTTTTTTTTTTTTGCAAAGTAATAGGTTATAAAAGTGAAAATTAAAGGAACAATAGAGGGCTTAAAATTTTTTTTTTTTAATTAAAAAAAAAAAGAAAGAATGATCGTAAAAATAATAAAAATATATCTAGGACTTTTTTGTTTTTTTTTTTTTTTGTGGGTGTTGTGGGTTCAGTTCATTTTTGGCTAGTTCCTTGGTCAGATTTATATTTCTCAAGATCTATAGGCCCCTTCCTATGTAGTCCGTAGTAACCACAGGGTTTTGATCTATTGCCTGTAGCTTCCAAGGCGTTTCCCTCTGTTATATCTTCTTCTGTTTGCTAGTCTCTTCAGTATCTGGTTTCCGCCCTGACTCAAAGGGCACGGTGGAGGACACTTTTTTTTTTTTTTTTTTAGGCTTACTTGTTCAGTCGCGCTGCGGGGAGGGAGGGAGGGATGCTGCAAACAAATAACACTGGCGTGGGCTTGCAGTGCCTCAGCCACCCTGGGTCTGCCCCTGCTCACGGCGCGTGTAGCCTCCCTGTCCACACTGCTCGGACTCTAGGTTGTTCCGCCGGGAACAATCCGAGGCTGGCCCTGGGCTGCATGCACCTCCCAGGTCCAAGCCGCTCAGGTTCAGGCACTCGGGTAGTCCTCAGAGGCGCAGACTCAGTTGGGCCTGCGTTTTGTGCTCTTCCCAGGTCCGAGCGCCAATTTGCTCTTCTCAGGCGAGCGCCAATGCTGCGACTTATCGCCTCCCCGCCACTCGGTTATCTGGATGTAAAACCGGCGCACCTTCTCAGGCAGATGCTGACCGTCCAGACCCCCAAGAAGTTTTAGTTAGCAAAGAAGCCTGCTTACAGTTTTATAGATAATGTCTCTCTGGGGCTGCGATTGCCCCCTTCCGGCTCTGGCTGCCTGTCACCGGAGGGGGAAGGTCTGCAGCCGGCTATCTCTGTTCAGTCCTTTGTTCCGTGCGCGGGCCTGGAGGTCTTAGGTTAGGGCTGGCTTTTCGCGTGGTAGGTATCCCACAGTCTGGTTTGCTAGCCCAAATTATTTCGCTCAGATAGCGCTCAGGGTATTCAGGCCAGATTCTTACTCTCAGCGATGCAGCCCACGCCGCGCCTCCCTGCCCAGCCCCGGTTTGCTAATGGCGGATGCAGGCGTCTGCGCTGCTTCTCTGCTGGGGGAGTTACCGTAGGGCTCGCAATCTGCGAGTTTTAAATTGTTTATTTATTTTTTCTCCCTGTTATGTTGCCCTCTGTGCTTCCAAAGCTCAGCACAGATTGGGCAGTGAGAAGGTTTCCTGATGTTTGGAAACTTCTCTCTTTTTAAGATTCCCTTCCCAGGACGGAACTCCGTCCCTCCCTCTTTTGTCTCTTTTTTTTTGTTTTTAATATTTTTTCCTACCTCCTTTCGAAGAGTTGGGTTGCTTTTCTGGGTGCCTGATGTCCTCTGCCGGCATTCAGAAGTTGTTTTGTGGAATTTACTCGACGTTTAAATGCTCTTTTGATGAATTTGTGGGGGAGAAAGTGTTCTCCCCGTCCTACTCCTCCGCCATCTTGGCTCCTCCCTCAAAACCAGGGTTTCTTTCCTGCAAATTTATCGTATACAAATGGTTTAGGAGATTTACATCATCTTCTGGCCAGAAGGCCTATTAACATTTTATGACTCTTGACAAAGACTTATCAACAAAGACTTATTTTCTCTAAGAGTAATTATTTCAAGGTTTGGTGCCATCTTCCGAAGATAAAATTGCATTCCTATAGGGCGGATGTGTAATGGGTTTACAACAAAGGAAAGAATTTATTACCTTAAGGGTCTAAAGTTACTAACACCAAGGCCACTACTTATTTTTTCTACATACTAACCATATTAATTAATACACATTCAAGGATACAATTCAGGGGATGTGAAAACTTGGCAACAATCATTGGCTCATCAATGAAATCCTTTACTAGTTTATTCTGACAGTTTATAACTCTCTGAGAGGCTCTAAACTATTTGAATATCTTAAGCTTACCGTGCCTCTCGAGGCTGGGAGACTGTAAACAATCGTATGCATAGCTGTAGGAGTCCAAGTAAACTTGTCAGGCGAGTTAGAGAGCCATCTGAGGGGTTTGGATTTAAACACTCCTAATTGCCCAGGAACTTTATTAATTGGAGCTGTAAGTTAACTCTTTGACAGAGAGAGTGAGATGGTGGTGGGGGACAGCCCCCAGTAAAGTCAGAGGTGAGAGCACAAAGCAATAAAGTAGGCAGACTCTGGTTTTGAGGGGGTAGATGCTTGAGAATATCCGGGGGGACTCCTGAGGCTCGATCCCGCCTTTGCGTATGCCGAGCCTCCTTCTTCATGACCTTTGTCACGAGTGGAATGCCTCACCGGCCCCTGGGAAGCCCCCGCTCACCATAACTAGAGAAAAGCCCATGCAGCCACGAAGACTCAGCATAGCCATAAATAAATAAATAAATAAAATAAAAATATAACTTCTTAAATTGAGCATATAAATTGAAAACAGAATAGTTCTTTACATATTAAAGAAATTTAATTTATAATAATAAAGAAAAAATTGGTTGAGAAGAAAACTTCATGCCTTGCTGGGTTCAGTGGTGAATTTTTCAGGCATTTAAGGCAGAAATAATGCTAATGTTATAAACAATCTTTCAGAAATTAGAAGTGATGGGAGTTTTTCCCAACTTATGTTATATGGTCATCATAATTATAGGCCAATATTATTCATAAGCACAAAAGCAAAAATTAACAAAATATTCTTAACTTGAATACTAAAATATCTGAAAATAGGATAATTCATTATGTCCAGTTGAACCTTGTCCCAGGAATGTAAAACTGATTTATTTATTTAAAAAAAATTGTTCACTACATTTTCACTATCCCTAGTAACAGGAAAAGGAGATTCTGTGATTTCCTCAATAGATAAAGGAAAAGGGTCGACAAAATTCAGGATTTATTCCTGAAAAGACAGCAAGCTAAGTTTGGAGGTGAATCTGTCAACCTGACAAAGACTACCTACAAAATACATACAGCTAACATCAAACTAAATGGTGGAATATTTAACACTTTCTTCTTCCCATAAAGAACAAGAGAAGTAAGTTCATTCTCACCACCTTTATTCAACATTATATCATATGTTCTAGGCAGTGAAATGAGGAAATAAAATAAAATGATTATAAATAAAAATAAATTCTGTTTAAAAAATATGAGGTGTTGTTTAGAATGAAAATCTTAAGGAAAAAGAGTTTACCCAGGATCACAATCTAGGGAATGGGAGACTTAGTTTATTTTGACACTAAGCATATGCTTTATGGTATAGCTACATCCTCATCAGAGAACGTTGTCAATGACATACATTCATATCTTCACTTCACTAATATTTAATTGAGTACCTGGTACATGTTAAGCAAAGTGTTATGACAATTAGGAGAAATACTTGTCATTCTGAAGGAGATGGGAATACCAGACCATCTGACCTGTCTCCTGAGAAATCTGTATGCAGGTCAGGAGGCAACAGTTAGAACTGGACATGGAACAACAGACTAGTTCAAATAGGAAAAGGAGTATGTCAAGGCTATATATTGTCACCTTGCTTATTAAACTTACATGCAGAGTACATCATGACAAATGCTGGGCTGGAAGAAGCACAAGCTGAAATCAAGATTTCCGGGAGAAATATCAATAACCTCAGATATGCAGATGACACCACCTTTAGGCAGAAAGTGAAGAACTAAAGAGCCTCTTGATGAAAGTGAAAGAGGAGAGTGAAAAAGTTGGCTTAAAGCTCAACATTCAGAAAACTAAGATCATGGCATCTGGTCCCATCACTTCATGGCAAATAGATGGGGAAACAGTGGAAACAATGTCAGACTTTATTTTTCTGGGCTCTAAAATCACTGCAGATGGTGACGGCAGCCATGAAATTAAAAGACGCTTACTCCTTGGAAGGAAAGTTATGACCAACCTAGACAGCATATTAAAAAGCAGAGACATTACTTTATCCACAAAGGTCCATCTAGTCAAGGCTATGGTTTTTCCAGTGGTCATGTGTGGATGTGAGATTTGGACCATGAAGAAAGCTGAGTGCTGAAGAATTGATGCTTTTGAACTGTGGTGTTGGAGAAGATTCTTGAGAGTCCCTTGGACTGCAAGGAGCTCCAACCAGTCCATCCTAAAGATCAGTCCTGGGTGTTCATTGGAAGGACTGATGTTGAAGCTGAAATTCCAATACTTTGGCCATCTGATGCGAAGAGCTGACTTATTTGAAAAGACCCTGATTTTGGGAAAGATTGAGGGCAGGAGGAGAAGGGGACGACAGAGGATGAGCTGGCTGGATGGCATCACCAACTCAATGGACATGGGTTTGGGTGGACTCTGGGAGTTGGTGATGGACAGGGAGGTTTGTCCATTATGAACCGTGCTGTGGTTCATGGGGTCACAAAGAGTTGGACACGACTGAGTGACTGAACTGAACTAAAGTGAACTTGTCATTATCCCCAGTTTATAAACAAGAAATTACCTGAGAGAAGGTATGACTTACTAAGGTCTATGGAGAGTAAATAGCATTGCCTGGTTGCAACCCCAGACCTGGGGCTAAGTACTTTACAGCTTATTATTACATCAAAACTATTAATTATATCATGTTTCTTCTTTACTGAGGTAGTATGAAAGAGGAAATATAGGGAGAGTAACTTCTCTTATTCCCCTATAGAATCATGTCCCAGGTGACACTTAACAATTTTAACTTTCTCTTCACACACTTGTCTTCCCACTTTTCATGAGTAGATTTGAAAGGCTGAGGTCAGGCCTTCAACATTTCTGAATTTCAGCATCTGGCACATGACCAGGCTCGTAGCTGTTGCATAACTCATGTTTCATGACTGAATGTATTTGGTGAATTTTCCCTGTTTAAAAATTACCAGAAATCGTAGGTGAATAAATATTTCTAGAATACTTGAGTAAAGGGTTTTTGTCTACTCAGTATCTGAAGAAGACGGACACCTAGGCCATAAATTAGTGATTCAGGCTATCATTTTAACAGAATAATAGAGTCTCCAAGAAAAGAAATAGAGACTAGCTTCCAGGCTGTTTCAAGAGAGTGATTCCAGGAGGCTAGAGATAAACGGGCATCACCAGAGGCAGTTTGCTATGGGCATTTATAGGAAGCATTTCTGATGGAGTTACAAAAAATATAGCTCTCCTTAATTCCCAGAAGATAACACCAGGGAACAGGGTGATGGAGGTACCTGCAATCTGGCTTTATGCTTGCCTTTCTCTCCAGGTATTCATCAATTTTGCCTGCTACAATTGCAATCTGGTGTCTCTGACTGAAGACAAGGGGAAAAGGTGAAAAGGAAGGAGGAATACCTTTCAGTACTCTCATAAAATAAGAAAGCTCGGAAGAAGGAGGTTCTGAGGAGAAAGTAGGAATGGGTGTCAAAGGTTGTAGCTATAAAAGTGTGACATTGGAGAAAAAGAAAGTTCTTTCAGAGCCTTTTCTTATGGATGACAATACTTGGCATACTGAATATAAACAGTGTCACAAACTGAAGTAAACCAGCAACAATAAGGTTATTGACTAGTTCCAAAAAACCAAATGCAATCTAAGTACAGTGAGCCGGCAGGGTTAAAGACAAAGATTATTCTTATGTTAGACCACACGCCTTCTGAGGTCAGAGATGGTAACATACAACTTTCTATCTCCAGGAGCTTGTATGTTGCCTAACACATTTGTGACTATTGAATAAGAGGATAATACACACATATACACACACACAATAGAATTGTGAGAGATTAGATATCTTTTAGGGGCTTCCCAGGTGGCGCTAGTGGAAAAGAACCTGCCTGCTGATGCAAGAGACATAAGAAATGCGGGTTCAATCCCTGGATCAGGAAGATCCCCTAGAGGAGGAAATGACACCCCACTCCAGTCTTCTTGCCTGGGAAATCTCCTGGGCAAAGAAACTTGGCAGGCTACAGCCCATGGAGTTGCAAAGAGCGGACACCACTGAGTACAAAATGTATGCATAAATTAAAAAAGAATAAAATATATAGCCTTCCCAAAGCATATAGTTGAGTCAAGACTTTGATGTCACACCAGAAGACAGAATTGAATCATTTCAAAATAACTTGGAAAAGACTAAAATGAAGATCATAGACATGTTTCCTCTAGGAGTAACAATCTGAAGTGAGTAACAAAACTAAGAAAGAGTGAAGCTACTGGCCCAAAGAGCAATGAGAAGGAAATGATCTCAGATAAAACTGCAGTAATCTGACACAGAAAGACAGACAGGGAGCTAGAGAGACTGAGACAGAGAAATTCCAGCTGCCTTATAGGTTCTTCGGAGAGTTAATTTTCTGTAAACATGATAACAAATAGAAAGAAAAATAATTCTGTCAAAGAAATAAAAAACACTACAGGAAACCTAAATCAAAGCATGGAAAAAATATAACATCCTGTCACTGTTGGCACATTTTATTCCCTTGAAACACAAGTTTCAACCCCATTGACACTGATGGGAGTTAGATGTGTCTGTAGAGAAGGGACTCACCCAATTATGACAGCTGCATAACTAAACGCCATGAATCATATTGGAAATGTTCCTAAGAGCTGGACCCATGGCCAAAAGCCATGCAGACTCCTATGGAGTGAATGAATCCTGACTTTGTAGAAGGCTGGACTGTCAGGAAAAATGAGGGTCCCATTAAAAACGTTCCACAGAGTCTAGGGAGCTATTTGGGAACAATCAGAAGCTCATTTCAATGCTTCCATTTCAGACTGTAAACCTCTGACATACAAAGAGACTCCAACTAGTTTGTTCCACGATTCTGAATATAATTCTGAACAACGTCAAAGCAGGAAGTCTTTCTTCAAACTGTGGACAGAGGTCATAGCCTGAAGGATAGAGGGAAAAAAAGCAATTTCTGTAAGCCTTTGTACTTTGCAATATACCAACAAAATAGGCACAAGTCAACTGTCCTCATCATAAACACTTTAAAGCCCTTTCAAAAGTGATAAAAGATGTCTATCTGTTTGCTGAAATCTTGACTGCGATTCTTCACTATCCTGATAGATTAAATTCCATCTAGTTTGGTGTTTTGATTTTAGTAAGGTTGATTTCTTCCCCTGGATCCTCATGCTAAAATTAATAGAATCTATTCAAAGTGGTGAAGAGACAGAGCTGGCTTTGGGTTAGGGAAGCCATACATAGAATTTCCAATCCACCCATCCCCTTGCTGAAACAACCTACCAGCCACCTGTCAAGAGTTTTTAAATGTCAAAATTATACCCCAATTTATAAAATTTTATTTTTATTTTAATAAAAATTTTATTTTTATTTTATTGGTTTATATCGAATAGACACTTTGCTCCTTTAAAGGTAAACATCTCTTAAAGGGAAGTACTTCATATTTTATTGATAATTTGCAACTTTCTGTGGTTAATATGCATTATCCTTTCTATGAAGATCTCTCTTCATAGATCTAACACTGTAAATACTATGGCAAGAGGAAGAACTAAGCTAGAAACCTGCAGGTGACCAAACAGAGTGCTGAGGGGGTAGTATAACATATACATGGAGTAGGGAACGCAAGCGGATATTTTTCCATGAGTCAATTGGAAATCAGTGTGTTGCTATGATCTTGAACCTTTCCAGTTGTGCTTACCGCATGCATGTAGTTTTAGATCTTTGCTTCATGGTAGAGTTACTACACTGGACGTCTGCATGTATTAATATTAGACACAGACCTTTAGCAAAGTACACTCTCAATTCAAAGTCTCAGTTCAGTTCAGTTCAGTTCAGTCACTCAGTCATGTCCGACTCTTTGCGACCCCATGAATTGCAGCACACCAGGCCTCCCTGTCCATCACCAACTCCCAGAACTCAGACTCATGTCCATCGAGTCAGTGATGCCATCCAGTCATCTCATCCTCTGTCGTCCCCTTCTCCTCCTGCCCCCAATCCTTCCCAGCATCAGAGTCTTTTCCAATGAGTCAACTCTTTGCATGCGGTGGCCAAAGTACTGGAGTTTCAGCCTTAGCATCATTCCTTCCAAAGAAATCCCAGGGCTGATCTCCTTCAGAATGGACTTGTTGGATCTCCTTGCAGTCCAAGGGACTCTCAAGAGTCTTCTCCAACACCACAGTTCAAAAGCATCAATTCTTCGGCATTCATCTTTCTTCACAGTCCAGCGGTCACATCCATACATGACCACAGGAAAAACCATAGCCTTGACTAGACAGACCTTTGTTGGCAAAGTAATGTCTCTGCTTTTGAATATGCTATCTAGGTTGGTCATAACTTTCCTTCCAAGGAGTAAGCGTCTTTTAATTTCATGGCTGCAGTCACCATCTGCAGTGATTTTGGAGCCCCCCAAAATAAAGTCTAATACTGTTTCCACTGTTTCCCCATCTATTTCCCATGAAGTGATGGGAAATAGATGAAGTGAAGATGCCATGATCTTCGTTTTCTGAATGTTGAGTTTTAAGCCAACTTTTTCACTCTCCACTTTCACCTTCATCAAGAGGCTTTTTAATTCCCTCTTCACTTTCTGCCGTAAGGGTGGTGTCATCTGCATATCTGAGGTTATTGATATTTCTCCTGGCAATCTTGATTCCAGCTTGTGCTTCTTCCAGCCCAGCGTTTGTCATGATGTATTCTGCATATAAGTTAAATAAGCAGGGTAACAATATACAGCCTTGACACACTCCTTTTCTTATTTGGAACCAATCTGTTGTTCCATGTCCAGTTCTAACTGTTGCTTCCTGACCTGTATACAAATTTCTCAAGATGCAGGTCAGGTGGTCTGGTATTCCCATTTCTTTCAGAATTTTCCACAGTTTCTTGTGATCCACACAGTCAAAGGCTTTGGCATAGTTAATAAAGCAGAAATAGATGTTTTTCTGGAACTCTCTTGCTTTTTTCCATGATCCAGAAGATGTTGGCAATTTGGTCTCTGGTTCCTCTGCCTTTTCTAAAACCAGCTTGAACACATGAAAGTTCACAGTTCATGTATTGCTGAAGCCTGGCTTGGAGAATTTTGAGCATTACTTTACTAGCATGTGAGATGAGTGCAAGTGTGTGGTAGTTTGAGCGTTCTTTGACATTGCCTTTCTTTGGGATTGGAATAAAAACTGACCTTTTCCAGTCCTGTGGCCACTGCTGAGTTTTCCAAATTTTCTGGCATATTGAGTGTAGCACTTACACAGCATAATCTTTCAGGATTTTAAATAGCTCCACTGGAATTCCATCACCTCCACTAGCTTTGTTTGTAGTGATGCATTCTAAGGCCCACTTGATGTCACATTCCAGGATATCTGGCTCTAGGTGAGTGATCACACCATCATGATTATCTTGGTAGTGAAGATCTTTTTTGTACAGTTCTTCTGTGTATTCTTGCCACCTCTTCTTAATATCTTCTGCTTCTGTTAGGTCCTTACCATTTCTGTCCTTTATCGAGCCCATCTTTGCATGAAATGTTCCTTTGGTATCTCTAATTTTCTTGAAGAGATCTCTAGTCTTTCCCATTCTGTTGTTTTCCTCTATTTCTTTGCATTGATCACTGAAGAAGGCTTTCTTATCTCTTCTTGCTATTCTTTGGAACTCTGCATTTAGATGCTTATATCTTTCCTTTTCTCCTTTGCTTTTCGCTTCTGTTCTTTTCACAGCTATTTGTAAGGCCTCCCCAGACAGCCATTTTGCTTTTTTCATGTCTTTTCCATGGGGATGGTCTTGATCCCTGTGTCCTGTACAATGTCACGAACCTCAGTCCATAGCTCATCAGGCACTTTATCTATCAGATCTAGTCCCTTAAATGTATTTCTCACTTCCACTGTATAATCATAAGGGATTTGATTTAGGTCATACCTGAATGGTCTAGTGGTTTTCCCTACTTTCTTCAATTTAAGTCTGAATTTGGCAATAAGGAGTTCATGATCTGAGCCACAGTCAGCTCCTGGTCTTGTTTTTGTTGACTGTATAGAGCTTCTCCATCTTTGGCTGCAAAGAATATAATCAATCTGATTTTGGTGTTGACCATCTGGTGATGTCCATGTGTAGAGTCTTCTCTTGTGTTGTTGGAAGAGGGTGTTTGCTATGATCAGTGCATTTTCTTGGCGAAACTCTATTAGTCTATGCCCTGCTTCATTCTGTATTCCAAGGCCAAATTTGCCTATTACTCCAGGTGTTTCTTGACTTCCTACTTTTGCATTCCAGTCCCCTATAATGAAAAGGACGTCTTTTTTGGGTTTTAGTTCTAAAAGGTCTTGTAGGTCTTCATAGAACCATTCAACTTCAGCTTCTTTAGCGTTACTGGTTGGGGCATAGACTTGGATTACTGTGATATTGAATGGTTTGCCTTGGAAACGAACAGAGATCATTCTGTCATTTTTGAGATTGCATCCAAGTACTGCATTTTGAACTCTTGTTGACCATGATGGCTACTCCATTTCTTCTAAGGGAGTCCTGCCCACAGTAGTAGATATAATGGTCATCTGTCTAGAAGAGCATAAAAAGCTCTTTTGAGATTTCTTTTGATTTGCCTCATAAAAAGTAACTACATTTAATGGATCAAGAGCAGTCAATATTTGATTACTAAACCAACTGATTATTCATGATATAGTAGAGAATAAAATTTTAATGTATTTATTGAAAAACCAGGCTTCACTCATGGCTCAGTCAGTAAAGAATCATCTGTAATGCAGGAGACCCGAGTTTGATCCCTGGGTCAGGAAGATCCACTGGAGAAGGAAATGGCAACCCATTCCAGTATTCTTGCCTGGAGAATCCCACGGACAGAGGAGCATGGTGGGCTACAGTTCATGGGTTCATGAGAGTCGTACACAACTTAGCGATTAAACCACCAAACCACCAGAGAACAAAATTTTAACATATTTTTTGAAAAATACATGATTTATGTTAGTAATTGGACATGAGGATAAAACAGTCTCCAAATTCAATTCAAAAGATCTTTGAAAAAATTCTATTTACATTAACCAGAGCAACTGTCCACACTTTCATGCTGAATCTGCTACCATTTTACATAGGCTCTCCTCAAGTTAAGGAAAACAGTTTCTTACAGAGACCAATACAGAATTTCAGTCTAAGATATTCTCCATTACTCGTTCTCCAGCCTACTATGTTCTGCCCTCTTGGGGTTATTAACCGATTAATGCTGTTGTTCAGTTGTGTCCGATTCTTTGCGACCCCATGGACTGTAACATGGGTTGCAGTTATAGAAAAAGCATGGGTATACAGTTAAAGAAAGATTTCTGAGGCATCTGGGATTTTGGAAAAATAAAGGCCCTGAAGGCTATCTCCTCTATTTGTACATATACTTGAAAGCTCCTGCAGCCAAGCTCTGCAGAGAGTCATAAAAAGCAGAACAGAAACAGCTATAAGTGTTCTTCTTTAAGCCTGGGGGTTCCAGGACCCAGGGGACCCTGAAGAATTGTGTTTTAGATGTGGGATAGAAAGGCCTTTGTAGAGAAAGTGAGTAGAAACTGTCCTGAAGTATGCACATCATGCTGTTTGTGAAATCTGTCATTGATTCCTTAAAACACATACACACAAAAGACAACATAAAATCAATAATGTGAATAGTCCTAAAACCATTAAAGAAATTAAATTTTAAATGAAAAAAAGCTTCTGCAAAAGGAATGTCTAGACTCTCATGACTTCACTTGATAATTCTAACAAATATCAAAAAAGAATTAACACTCAGTTTTGTGCTATCTCTTCCAGTAACAGAAAAAGAACACTTCCCAACTCATGGCATGTGTATATGCTCAGTCATGTCTGACTCTTTGCAATCCCATGGACTGTAGTCCACCAGGCTCCTCTGTACATGGAATTTTCCAGGCAAGAATACTGGAGTGGGTTGCCATTTTCTACTCCACCAAGTGGATGTTGATATTAAAACCAAGCATAGGTTTTTTGAAAAGTAAATAAAAGAAAAAGTTACAAGTGAATATCTCTCATGAATTTAGATGCCAAAACTCTCTATTAAATATTAACAAATCAGATCTAGCAATATATGCACAAGTGGGATTTATTCCAGGTATGCAAATCTGATCATCCAGTGTTCAAAAATCAATTACTATAAACCATTATATCAATAAACTAAAGAAAAATCATATAATCATATCAACTGATGCAGAAAATACAGTTGACAAAATCCAAAACTCATTTATGAAAAAAAAAAAAATTCCCAGGAAAACCAGGAACAGAAGGGAACTTTCTCAAATGGAAACAGTGTATGCAAAAAATCTGCAGTTAACATCATCCTTAATGGTGAAAGATTGAATGGTCTCCATCTAAGACTGGGAAGAAAGCAAGGATGTTTGGTCTCATTATTCTTATTCTATACAGTATTAAAAGTTCTAGCCAACACATTTAGGCAAAAAAAAAAAAAATCCATTCTAGAAAGGAAAAAAAAACAATCTTTGCTATTTGAAGATTACATGATTGCCTATGAAGAAAATCCCAAGGATTCTATAAGCCATCTTTTAGGACTAATAAGTGAGCTGAACTAGAGTGAGTGATATTAAACCTGTACACATGCACCCCAATGTTCATAGCCACACTATTCACAGTAGCCAAGATATAGAAGTAACCTAAGTGTCTATCAACAGATGAATGGAGCAATACAAAATAGTTTTAAAAAAATGAGCTACAAGGATATATTGTACAACATAGGGAATATGTTGTACATATTCCTTATACTTTATAATAACTTTATTGGAGTGTAATCTACAAAAATATTAAATAACTATGTTGTATACCTGAAACTATAATATTGTAAATGAACTGCACTTCAATGAAATAAAGAATAAATTAATTTTAAAAAACAAAGCAAGGGTAATTTCTGAAAAAATTGATGAATGGATAAAGAAGAGTAGAATATATATATGATATTCTTATATATTTATAAATACCGCTGCTGCTGCTGCTCTAGTCTCCTCAGTCATGTCTGTCTCTTTGCAACTGTATGGACTGCAGCCTGCCAGGCTCCTCTGTCCATGGGATTCTCTAGGCAAGAGTACTAGAGTGGGTTGCCATGCCCTCCTCCAGGGGACCTTTCCGACCCAGGGGCAAACTTGGGTCTCCTGCATAGAAGGCAGATGGTTTACCATGTGAACTACCAGGGAAGCCCATCTAGATACTGCTAAGTCGCTTCAGTCATGTCCGACTCTGTGCGACCCCAGAGACAGCAGCCCACCAGGCTCCCCCTTCCCTGGGATTCTCCAGGCAAGAACACTGGAGTGGGTTGCCATTTCCTTCTCCAATCTAGATACTACTCATCCATAAAAAGAATGAAAATTTGTCATTTCCAACAACATGGGTGGATCTGAAGGGTATTATGCTTGGTGAAATAAATCAAAGACAAATATTATATGCTTCCCTGGTAGCTCACCTGGTAAAGAATCCACCTGCAATGCAGGAAACCCCAGTTTGATTCCCGGGTCGGGAAGATCTCCTAGAGAAGGGTTAGGCTGCCCATTCCAGTAGTCTTGCTTGGAAAATTCCATGGACAGAGGAGCCTGACAGGCTACAGTCCATGGGGTTGCAAAGAGGTAGACATGATTGAGCAACTTTCACTTTCATACGAGAAACCTAAAAAATAAAACAAATTAGTGAAACAGACTCACAGATATAGAGAGCAAACTAGTGCTTACCACTGGGGAAAGGGAGAGAGGTAGGGACAACACATTTGCAGGGAATTAAGAGCTACAAACTACTATGTATAGAATAAATAAATTATAAAGAGATATTATATAGCACAGAGAATATAGCCAATATGATATAATAACTATAAATAGAATATAACCTTTAAAATTGTGACTCACTGCATGGTACACCTGAAGCTTATATAATATTGTAAATCAATTATACCTCTATAATATATTTATATATTATATGCAATGTTGTTGTTGTTTAGTCGTGTCTGACTCTTTTGTGACCCCATGGACTGTAGTCTGCCAGGCTCTCAGTCTTTACCATTGAGTTAAATTCCTTTATGAAGTAGAAGTTGACTGTCAACTATACCTTCTTTAATGTTGCTGATTGTTTTTTTTTCTTATTTATATACTGTGTGTGTGTGCGCACATGCGCACGCATGTGCACAGGCACTCAGTTGTGTCCAACTGTTTGTGATCCCTTGGACTATAGCCCACCAGGCTCTTCTGTCCACGTAATGTTCCAGGCAAGAATAATGGGGTGGGTTGTCATTTCCTTCTCCAAGGGAACTTCCTGACCCAGGAATTGAACCTGCATTTCCTGCATTGGCAGGCAGGTTCTTTATCACTGAGTCACCAGGGAAGCCCACTATATGCAATATAAACTGTATTTATATTTTTAAGAAAGCCTGGCATGCTGCAGTCCATGGGGTCGCAAAGAATTGGACATGACTGAGCCACTGAACAACAATATTTTTATGAATAAAAAAATGAAACAAAAATAAATGTAATGGGGAAAACAAACTCATTGAGGAAAGCGGGGACAGTTGCCTCATTCTTCCTTTCCTGTTTAATCCCTTACATTTCATGGGATAAAACAGCATTTCCATAGCCTAACAATGAACATTTAGAAACTGAAATTAAAAAAAAAAAAAAAAAGACCGTATGACATACAATTGCTCCAAAAATACATTATTTCAGTATAAATCTAAAAAAATACATTATAGAAATTACAAAATAAAAATGAAAGAAATCACAGAAGACCTAAATAAATGAAGACACATACAATATTCATGAATTGAAAGACACAACATTGTTAAGATGTCAGTTTTTCCCAAACTGATCCTTTGGTTGAATGAAATGCCTATGAAATCCCAAAATGATTTTTCTTTTATTTTGTGTTTTTTTTGTAAACCTTGAAAAACTTACCCTAAAATGTGAACATAAAGGCACAATAACAAGAACAGCTAAAATAATTTTGAAAAAGGAGAAAAAAGTGGGAAATATTACTCTACCTTATAAAACGGTATGTTGTATACCACACTAATAAAAATCTACCATAGGTACATTGATGAATGGATCAGGACAGAACTCAGAAATAGACCCTAACAAACATGGCCAAGTGGTTTTTGACAGATGCCAAAGCAATTCAGTGAAGAAGGTAGCCTTTTCAACAAATGGTACTGGAGCAGTCAGACATCCACAGGCAAAAGAAATGAACCTTGACCTGAATTTCTCACCTTATACAGAAATTAACTCAAGATGGATCACATACTTAAGTGTAAAATATAAAACTACAAAATTTTAGAAAGGAAAAACCATAGGAGTGATTCTTCAGTAACTAGAGCTAGACAAAGAGTTCTTTGGCTTGACACCAAAAATGTGACCCACAAAAGGAAAAGTTGATAAAGTGGACCTCATTAAAATGAAAAACATTTACTCGACAAAAGAGGCCTCAGTTAAGTAGATAAAAAGACATCCTATGGACTGGGTAAAAATATTTGCAACCATGCATTTGACAAAGGAATTGTATATAGACTATTCAAAGAATTGTATCTAAAATATTCAGTTCAGTTCAGTTCAGTCGCTCAGTTGTGTCCGACTCTTTGTGACCCCATGAATCGCAGCACGCCAGGCATCCCTGTCCATCACCAACCCCCGGAGTTCACTGAGACTCACATCCATTGAGTCAGTGATGCCATCCAGTCATCTCATCCCCTATCGTCCCCTTCTCCTCTTGCCCCCAATCCCTCCCAGCATCAGAGTCTTTTCCAATGAGTCAACTCTTCGAATGAGGTGGCCAAAGTACTGGAGTTTCAGCTTTAGCATCATTCCTTCCAAAGAAATCCCAGGGCTGATCTCCTTCAGAATGGACTGGTTGGATCTCTTTGCAGTCCAAGGGACTCTCAAGAGTCTTCTCCAACACCACAGTTCAAAAGCATCAATTCTTCAAATACTCAACAATTAAAAAAATACATTTAGAAACTGGCAAAGATGTACACAGATATTTCACTACAGAGGCTATGGCATGTAAGTATATGAAAATATGTTCAACCTCATTAGCCATGAGAGAAACACAAAATGTAACCAACCACATTAAGATATCATTACATCTGTCAGAATAGCAAAAAAAAAAGCACAAAACACTGATGAGGACACAGAGAGGTGGGCTCACTTATACACTGACACTGATAGTGAGAATGTAAAAGGGCATAGTCACTCTGGGGAGGGAAAAAATTGGCAGTTTTTTCAAAGCTAAACTTGTGCTTGAAGTGTTTAGTGAAGTCTGGCAATCATAATATTGGGCATACATCCTAGAGAAATTGCAACCTATATTCACACAGAAACATATTCTTGAATGTTCATAGCAGCTTGATTTGTAACAGCCTCAAACTGGAAACAACCCAAATGTCCTCCAAGGATGAATGGTTAAACACATCGTGGTGCATCTACCCACAACATAAAACACTGCTGGCACACGTCAGAGACGTCGTGGGTTCGGTTCCAGACCACCACAATAAAGCAAATACTATAATAAGGAAGTCACACTTTGTTTTGGTTTCCCGGTGCATTTAAAGTTATGTTAACACTATAGTCTATCTATGAGTCTTCCCAGCGGCACTGTGGTGAAGAATCTGTCTGCCAATGCAGGAGACATAAGAGACATGGATTCAGTCCCTGGGTCAGGAAGGTCCCCTGCAGGAGGGCGTGGCAACCCACTCCAGTGTCCCTGCCTGGAGAATCCCATGGACAGAGGAGCCTGGCAGGCCACAGTCCATGGGGTCGCATGGAGTCGAACAGGACTGAAGTGGCAGCACACACACAAGGGGAGGCTGACTGTGGTTGTCAAGGGTAGGATGAGGGATCTTCGTGATGCAGCTCTGTACTTTGCTGTGGTTGTGGGCACACAAATATAGACATGCTATAAAACTGCATACAACTACATACATACACACACATGCAAGGGCATGGAAAACTGGTGAAATCAAATGTTAATAGTAATTATTAAATTTCACCTATGGAAGGAGGACCTGGATTATTATCAACCTCCTTTGGGTATTTTTGAGAATTCCCAGAGGATGTCTCCTGTGCATCTATTAATGGTCCATTTATTTTCTCTCTCTTTCCAGCTCCTGTGATAGCAATCGGCTGCTTTTGAAAGCCGTGGTTGATCACACCTCATTATTGCTAATGTCTTCTTTTAGATTTCTGACATCTCTGACAAATATGCTGTCTTCAGTGCCGCAAAGTCCAAAAACCTAAGTGCTAAAGAGACACTGCATACACTTTACAACACTGAAATTGTGACCTTTGATTCAGATTTATCACCTGGACAGCAGAGCAAACCTGCTGAGATGCAGCTTCTAGATTGTTCCTTGAGCCTTTGCCTACAGTTTCGCTCTGTTTGGAACTTAGGGGATCAATACTAGCTCTAAGGGACCCAGCTGAGACCTACAACTTACTGAATTCTCCATGGTGACTAAAATCTGATATTCATCCCATGCTGTCCTCCCCATTTTTATCCACCCTCTGTATGTCCATGAAAACTCATTTCTTAATTATTCTTTCACTAAAATAACATTTAGAAAGTCTTCTGTACTCATCACTTTTGATATCTTCGTTCTTATAGGGATTATGAAAGGGACTTGAAATTAATGTTTTACAGATTTATCTTCACTAAGACTCTCTGAGGGATCATAATATAAAGATATCTATTGCTTAGGAAGAGTTTTACTGGTGTCATAAAGACACCAAGAATGGTATTGAGATAGTGGCATAGAAATGTATGAAATAATTTTTATTTTTTAAAAAAGTCAGTTGCCTTGCAAAGGAATATTTATCCTTTTTTACCTTGAGAACTCATTTTATTGGAAGCAAAGTAGTATAAAAGTAACTTAAAAGGACAAGTATGTAAATGATATCTAATAATAATAATTAATAATAAAATTAAATTTTAGAGACAAACAGGATGCTTTCATAAGAACTTTATTGCAATACAAATCACATACTATATAATTCACCATTTAAATTATATAACTCTATGGTTTTTAGTATATTCAAAGTTGTTCAACCATCACCACAATCAATTTTAGAACATATTCATCACTTCAGATAGAAATTTTGCACCTGTCAGCAGTTAATCCCTATCCCTGTTCTCCTACCCTCCTCCAGTCCAAGCAACAACTAATCTCTTTCTCAATAGACTTGACTAATTTGGACTTTTGTATAAATGGAATCATATACTGTGCGGTCATAGTGACTAGTTTCTTTCACTAAGCATAATATTGTAAAGGTTCATTCATGCTGTGGCATGTGTTAGTGCTTGATCCCTCTTACGAATATAAATATCTCTTCCTAAGGATAATATCTCATTTTATGAATATATAGTATTTTGTTTATTCATTAGTTGAGAGGAAATTCAGTTGTTTTTTTGACTATTACAAAATAATGCTGCTATGAACATTCATGTACAAGTATTTGTGTGAATGTATGTTTTTACTTCTTGTGATTATATGCTTAAGATTTGAATTGCTAGGTTATATGATAGCTCCATTTTTAACATTTTGAGAAATTACAAAACTATTCCCACACTGGTTGTACCATTTAATATTCTCACTTGCAGTGTATGAGGGTTCCAATTTCTCTATATCCTCATCAAAACTTGCTATTTTTTTTTTATTATAGCTACTCAAGCAGATATAAAGTGGTATCTATTGTGATTTTTATTTGCACTTCCCTAAGGGCTAATCTTGTTGACCATTATTAGTAATGTTTATTTCAGTTCAGTTCAGTTCAGTCGTTCAGTCGTGTTCGACTCTTCGTGACCCCATGAATCGCAGCACGCCAGGCCTCCCTGTCCATCACCAAATCCGGAGTTCACTCAGACTCATGTCCATTGAGTCAGTGATGCCATCCAGCCATCTCGTCCTCTGTCGTCCTCTTCTCCTCCTGCCCCCAATCCCTCCCAGCATCAGAGTCTTTTCCAATGAGTCAACTCTTCGCATGAGGTGGCCAAAGTATTGGAGTTTCAGCTTCAGCATCATTCCTTCCAGAGAAATCCCAGGGCTGATCTCCTTCAGAATGGACTGGTTGGATCTCCTTGCAGTCCCAGGGACTCTCAAGAGTCTTCTCCAACACCACAGTTCAAAAGCATCAATTCTTCGGCACTCAGCCTTCTTCACAGTCCAACTCTCACATCCATACATGACCACAGAAAAAACCATAGCCTTGACTAGATGAACCTTTGTTGGCAGTGTAATGTCTCTGCTTTTGAATAGGCTATCTAGGTTGGTCATAACTTTCCTTCCAAGGAGTAAGCGTCTTTTAATTTCATGGCTGCAGTCACCATCTGCAGTGATTTTGGAGCCCCCAAAAATAAACTCTGACACTGTTTCCCCTGTTTCTCCATCTATTTCCCATGAAGTGATAGGACCGGATGCCATGATCTTCGTTTTCTGAATGTTGAGCTTTAAGCCAACTTTTTCACTCTCCACTTTCACTTTCATCAAGAGGCTTTTTAGTTCCTCTTCACTTTCTGCCATAAGGGTGGTGTCATCTGCATATCTGAGTTTACTGATATTTCTCCCGGCAATCTTGATTCCAGCTTATGTTTCTTCCAGTCCAGTGTTTCTCATTTGTAAATACTCTTTTGAGAAACATCTATCTAGGTCTTTTGCCTATTTTTAATTGGGTTTTATATTTTTATTGTTGAGCTCTAATAAAGTTCTCTAAATATCCTGGCTACAAGTCCCTTATCAAAGATATGATGTACAGTTAGTTAGGGTTTTAAGCATGATGAACATAAGCTACATCTTTCATAAATGTGGAAACTGAGGACTAGAGCAATTAAGAGATTTGGGGCAGAAACAACTAGGTCATGATTTCCCTACTACCAGATGTGGAATGACACTAAGAAGCAAAACCAAAGGAAGGGAAAAAGCATGTCCACCAATGTTCTTTTTTTTTTTTACTTAGCTCAGCACTAACTTAAAATCTCTCATGACCCTCGAAGTAACAGAAGTGAGTAACTCCACTGACTCCTGCATAAGGAATCACAAAAGAGCTCTTTTGTGAACTTCATTTAACCTTCTTGACCAAGGAGAAATTTTCCCACCTAAGTAATAGCAAACAGAGCACTTTCTAAGGTTTTTTTTTTTTATTAAATTCTGTTCAGCATGAGATCCATCCTAGTACATAAAAAATCTCTAACAGGAAAATATATAAAATGATATGTTACTAATGAAGATTGTATTCAGTGTATAAGACCACAGGAATGTTAAAACCACAGAAATGGTGTTAGTTTTATTTCTAGGTGCTAAGAAATACTATGTCATTAAAGCATATGTGACAGTCTAGTTTGAAAAATATAACAAATTAAAGTGGGACTTCTCAGGAGGGATTTATTTCTGAAAAGGTCAGCTATAAAAAGGGAGGAAAAAAGAGATTTCTTACTCCCAAGATTACCAAAACAACATCATTTGCTTGTCTTGACGCCCATGTGCGAAATTTTATGGTGTTCACCACTAGCTGTAACAAATGTAGTCAGAAAACAATAAGTTTATAAAAGACTCAGTAATGATACCAGTAATGACAACATAGAAAACAGATTTTTTTTTGCTCTTTTCCAAATACATATTTTAGTTTGTTTTTTGGTCAGTCACTTTAGGATAGAAGGTAAAATGGCTTTTTAAAAAATGTACCTTATTGAATATATATTACAGAGGTGTTTAAAATATAATTTTTCCAGAAAATGAATTGTCTACTCTTGCCATGAAATTTGCAGGCATGTTTCTGATGAAATGTTTCTCATTCCATATGCCTAATTGCCCTCCTCATATATCTACTTTTAAGAATATAATATAATGAAATCTATTATTTGCATTTAAAAAGGCCCTTTATTTTTGCAGACTACTATTGTAAATTATTTTGGCATCAAATGAGGAAATGATCAGGAACACTTTCTTATTTTAATATAAGGGGTACAGATCTTCAGATGAAAATTTTCATAATGGATTTGTAGAAATGGTCTGGGAGTTTCTCTGAGCACAAAACAGAACTTGCCTCCAAGGCAGATGTCTTTTCTAACAAAAAGGGGTATTTTCAGGTTACCACACTTGGGCTGCTGACCTTAGAAATTTCAGCCGTGTTCAACTTTTAGGTTCTAGTTTACAGGATCCTAAAATTTGAGAGCAGTTCCCACCCACAGGATGCAATGCTCCAGTCTCTCCTTATTTTACTCCTGCTCATCCTGGCCTCTTCCTTGGTTCTGTGGTTCCAGCTTGAGCCCAAGGATGAAAAAAGTTATTGCTGCTCTAAAAGATATCAAATAGCCATTTCTGCATTCCAGCTCACAAAGGCAGTATTTTGGGGAGAGGGAATTACTTTCAGAGCCATTTTCTTCACAGATTTTTATATGGTGAGAGAGACTGAAGTAATTAAGAGAAATGTATCCAGAAATAATTTAGATGTCTTCTCCATGGTATGGATGGGAATTGAACTTCTGCAGAGAATATTTCTGAAGGTATGCAGGTTTTCTCTGGTGGATCCAAGGACTAGGCAGAGAAACCAAAAGAAAAAAAACTATGTTCCTAGGGATGATGAGAGGGGTTCTGCAAGATGCCAGCAGGCTAGGATCCTAAGAGAGAGACAGCCAGCAAGACATCTTTCCATCTTTAATAGAATGTGGCCAGGAGACAATTGGGCAGCTGAAGTCTTACTTTTGCTTTCTGGTTAATTTCCTTATAATTTCCTGAACAGAAAATCCTGGGTTCAGTGGAGTTTAGGAGAATGAAAGGTAGGGATTTGCAAGATCAGAAAAATCAATGCAATACTAAAAGCAGTCATTAGGTAACAGGAAGACATGGAGGCAAATGCCTGGGTGGCAGTCTGGAGGGAGAGGTGACAAGTGATATCCAGTTTACACCAAACATTCCCTTTCTTAAAAATTCATGAAAAGAGCACAGAATTTCTTCATCCCTGCAAAATGAGAACTGAGAGTTAATTTAGTGGGGGATATTAAAAGAAAAAAAAATAGCCCAGAAGACAGAAATTTCTGGGGAAATTTAGACTGTGCTCGTAAATTCTCGATTTCCAGTGGAAAACTCAAGTCTTCACTGTCACTCTAACAATGACACGTAGGCATGTGTCAAACTCATTTCCAAATGCAGTAGATAAAGAGGCAAAGTAAAAGTTGAAGGTCCCTATGTCTGAATTTTCTGATCTCCATTTTAACAGAATTGTCTTTCTTTTTCTCCTGGTCTGGTTAT
The DNA here is from genome assembly GCF_002263795.3 of Bos taurus. NCBI lineage: Eukaryota > Metazoa > Chordata > Mammalia > Artiodactyla > Bovidae > Bos > Bos taurus. The sequence goes on along the minus strand of NC_037351.1, from coordinate 29,423,717 downwards.
TTTACCCAAGGTATCAAAGAGCACCTCATCGGGAGATTAGCAACTTTCTCTAACAGGTGATTTCAAGTCACAGAATTTTCTTTGGCTGAAGGAGCAGGGGCTTCAAGTTGAATAGATGTTTTAGTCAGCAATTTTAGAATTATATTACAAGATAATTTCTTGCTGACTAAACAAATCACCGTACACTGTAAGTCAGACACCTTCTCTGGGATTAAAGTGGCTCTGACTGTTTTGCGTATAAAAAGAGAACGTTGACCTTTCAACACTGACAAAAACAATAGATGAACAGCTCGGCTATAATATTTGCAATTTGCAGAACAAGGAGTTGGCGTGTATCCACTGAATGATCATTTGCTCCATGCCATGAATCTCAACAAATGAAAAAGGATAGGCTTTGGCTTGTTTCTGTGGCGATCAAAGTAAACAGGTTAGATGAATTATTGATAACTTTGGGTCAGTGAAGCACCACTGGAATGACAAATGAGTGGCACAGTGATACTGTCATGCTCCTCACCCCCCCCAAAATCATACAAATTTCTCCCCCTTTGCCTTTCTTAGATTGCTTTCTATCTCAAAGGCCTTCTTTCCCCACAACCATCAAACCCATTTTATTTAAAACCCATTAATTCTACCCGTCTGACATTTTTCTCATGAAGCTTTCTCCAAATAGTCAAACCCACAATAATTCTCTACATTTTCACCGCTAACTTTAAGAGCCTGTATTATTTGCACCACTAATGACATTACCTAAAATCTATAAGGTTTTCACCTAAGATCTGAAACATACTAGTCACCTACCCTCTCCCCATCTTCCTCCAAAAAGACCATTGGATTGAGGTCAAAAGCCGTCATGAAGCTGCTGGTTTCCACCCCACCTCACTTGCCCTATTGGCTGAGAACAGTCTACCACACATGTGATTTCTGGCTGATTAAGAATTGTATCTCATATATGCTTTTTTCCCCTCTTATTCCTGCCACAGTGCCAGGCACATAGTAGGTAGAATATTTTAATTATCCTTTTACTAGACCTTCCAACTCCACTGTACTACTGGTTACAGAGTTTTGAGATAAATGTTGCCTGAGGTCCATGAGGTCCATTAACCAAAAAAGGTCCTTTTCTTAATCTGATACCAACATGAGATGGATCTACTACTGAGTAATGTGAACATTGGCAATCACCTTTGGATTGTGTTGGGCTTCCCTGGTGGCTTAGATGATAAAGAATCCACCTTCAATGCAGGAACCAAAGGAGATGCCAATTCAATCCACAGGGCCAGAAGATCCTCTGGAGCAAGGCAGCCCACTCCAGTATTCTTGCCTGGAGAATCCCATCGACAGAGGAGACTGGTGGGCTACAGTCCAGGTGGTCGTAAAGAATCAGACTCGACTGAGCAACTATCACTTTCACTTTCTCTTTAGATTGTGTTATGAAGTACTGAGCGTGATATCAAACATAAACTGTATTTCAAGTATATATTCAAATTTCAGGTATATTTCATTGTGGGGTCTCATTGTTGGACCTTTGGGTATATATTCATTAATTGACATAAAATTGACACTTGAACAACTTAGGAGGTTAATCTGAGTGTAATGGGTAGTTGGTCCTCTATATTCTGTGTTCCTCTGCACCCATGGGTTCAACCAAGAATGTAGTGCCATACTATTTATTACTACTACTGAAAAATATATGTGTATAAGGTGGACCCATGCTATTCAAATCCACAATGTTCAAGGGTCAATGTATATTAAAACGTCTAGGAAACCAGATCTATGACAATGTTAGACTTGCTCCATCCTGAGAAGGACCTCTTCAGAAGGGATTAGGGATTCCAGGAGTCCCAAGAGGGGGACTTTTCCTCTCACTTTTCCTCTCAGTCACTGCTAAGAGTCATTGAAATGAACAGCTGTCAGAAATTCTATCATGACTTAGTTCTACCAGTAACCTGAATGGTGAGTCTCTTAAACTATATATGTTCATGCTCAGTCACTTCAATTATGTCCAACTCTTTGTGACCTCATGAACTGTAGCCAGCCAGGCTCCTCTGTCCATGGGATTCTCCAGCAAGAATACTGGAGTGTGTTGCCGTGCCCTCCTCCAGGGGATCTTCCCACCCAGGGACAGAACCCATGTCTCCTGCGTTGCAGACAGACACTTTACTGCCTACATACTGAGCAAAAAATAAAAACAAAAACAAAAACCAGGAAAGACAGGACTGCTTATTTAATAGAGGAGGATACCCCTCCTTCATCTCCAGTTTGAAGTAAATATTTTAAATAAATAATTTAGAACAAATAATTCACAGACTAATGTGTTAAGGCACTCCTGTACTTCTTTATCAGAGAAGGCAATGGCACCCCACTCCTGTACTCTTGCCTGGAAAATCCCATGGATGGCGGAGCCTGGTAGGCTGCAGTCCATGGGGTCGCTAAGAGTCGGACACGACTGAGCTACTTCACTTTCACTTTTCACTTTCATGCATTGGAGAAGGAAATGGCAACCCACTCCAGTGTTCTTGCCTGGAGAATCCCAGGGACGGGGGAGCCTGGTGGGCTGCCGTCTCTGGGGTTCGCACAGAGTCGGACACGACTGAAGCAACTTAGCAGCAGCAGTACTTCTTTATGGACTGAGAACATTTTTGTTGCCACTTCTAAGGAACTAATTTTAGTTGTATGTACACATAGGCTTTAGGGAAGTAGAGTGAAAGAAAACTATGTATGGGCATAGTTCATTTCCCAGAAAATCTAGGTCATTCACACCAAAAAAACAAACAAAAAAAACTCTCATAAAATGTATTGGTCTAACTCCTGAATTTTTCAGATGATGAAATTTGTGTGGACAAGGGCTTCATAAAAAAATTATAAAAGTGTGTAATTTATCAGCTGCAGGACAATTATAAAGGCTGATAGTCATCAGGTATGATATCACATTGGAAAGCTCCTTCAAATAATTGCTTTGTTTCAGCCTCATTGACATCTATTGATGAAACACTTTCTTTCCCTGTAAATGATCTTCTAAGTTTATATCCCTCTGTCCTCAGATAACGTTATTTGCCTCCATCAGTCATGTGTTCTCCATAATGTCATCCCTCCAAGTGTGCATTTACTGAAGCCCAGCTACCAGGTGTTGGTACTTTTGTATTTTGTGTAGGATTTTAAACCTACTCCTTGCTATAGCTTTTTGACTTTGGTCTTTAGAGGCATATTTGTTGATACACAATTGAATAATGACACTGAGCCACTGCTTTTCTAGATAATACAGCCTATAACAGAATTTCTTAAATTCAGATTTTCAGTTATTTGCTACAGACACATCCAGAGTCACCCTATTGCATTCAGTCACCAACCCCCTGCCATGCCTTTGGCAAGCTAAAACCTGCTTAGCAAAAGACAATTTATATTTATACATTTACACTCTCAGTGTACCGGGGAGTTTCCAAGTATACAATTTATTTTTTAAGTACACCTTTTCAAAAAACTAAAATATGAGGAAACAGTCTTTGAAATTCAACATGACAGATGGACAGAAACTTTACTATCATGATGGATGGTCCCTTATTTATTCCTCTATGAATGACTGCTGATCATAATCACTTTTATAGCTTGACTGCAAAAAGAAAAGGATTATTTCTTTTGTCCTAGAATTTCAGGATGAGCATATTTGTTCAGAGGATGAAGAGGACCAAATTAGACTGAGCTACTGGGGCATAATAAATTCAAAGCAATCACAAGCCAATGTTCTTGAATTCTTAAGACACTATCAACTTTAAATATTCTGATCCTCTCATAGTTAGCTCGCTTATCCTTTTGTCCTTATTGAATTAACTGCCTTTTCTTTTATATTGTCTCCTGAGGGGACCTCATTTTAAATCTTTTCAGTTTAATTCCATTAATTGGCATATTGTCTGGTCTCATGTCCTCCTCCTGGGTCTTGAACTTATGTTCCCTTCAGTTCTTAAACTCCTAAGCTATATTTTTCCAGCTTTGAATGAAAAGTCTCTCCATCTACAGACAAAGCATGTGCATTCTTATCTTTCACTTCCAGGCTAATGTTTAACAATGAACTCACAATCCTAGCAGTTTATCAGCCCATTAAATAAATCCAAGTGCAGAGTTCCTTGATTTTAAAGCCATCATACTGAAATCCACAGATACTGGCAGACTAATTTGAGCATAACTTAAAAGCTAACAATTTTAAATTAAGTAAACTGGTCAACATATTAAGTAAACATGTGTGTGTGTGTGTGTGTGTGTGTGTGTGTGTGTGTGTAGAGTCTGTGTGCCATAGCTGAAGAGTCCATGCACTGCAAAGAAGATTTAACATGTGGCAACTAAGCCCAAACAGAGCCAAATTATAAAAGAAAAAGAACCAGTGACCTTTCCTTAAAATAAAATGGGAATG